>NC_090447.1:1142638473-1143281934 GCF_031143425.1 Pleurodeles waltl
CCCTCTACAGTGGATTCAACTTCTGAGGAAGAAGAATTCCCTCCCTGTGCAGAACCTACACCAGAGGAGCTTGAAGCAGACACTGCTGAGCTTTTGGGTGAAGGGGGGCCTGCCAGAGAGGAGCTGAGTGTGGCACAGCAAACCTGACCCACATTAGAGGGTCTAAGACAGCAAGCTGTCAAACAGGCTAATGGGGATGTCAGTGACTCACAGAGTTTACTGGGAGGACAACCTCTTGTACACTGAAGCAAGGGATCCTAAACCTGGAACTGCCAGGAGGTTAGTGATTCCTCAGGAGTACAGAAAGTTCCTCCTAACTCTAGCCCACGACATTCCCCTAGCTGGACACCTGGGACAAATGAAAACTTGGGACAGACTTGTCCCCTTGTTTCATTGGCCTAGGATGTCTGAGGACACAAAGGAATTTTGTAAGTCCTGTGAAACCTGTCAAGCCAGTGGCAAGACAGGTGGCACTCCAAAGGCACCCCTTATTCCACTGCCTGTGGTTGGGGTCCCCTTTGAAAGGGTAGGGGTTGACATAGTTGGCCCCCTTGACCCTCCTACTGCTTCAGGCAATAGGTTTATCTTGGTGGTAGAGGACCATGCCACAAGATATCCTGAAGCAATTCCTCTAAGGACCACTACAGCACCTGCAGTGGCAAAGGCCCTCCTGGGAATATTTTCCAGGGTGGGCTTCCCAAAAGAGGTGGTATCAGACAGGGGAAGCAATTTCATGTCTGCTTACTTAAAGGCCATGTGGAAGGAGTGTGGTGTGACTTACAAGTTCACTACACCCTATCATCCACAAACAAATGGACTGGTGGAGAGATTTAATAAAACTCTCAAAGGCATGATTATGGGTCTCCCTGAAAAACTCCGCAGGAGATGGGATATCCTTCTACCATGCCTCCTTTTTGCCTACAGGGAGGTACCCCAAAAAGGAGTGAGCTTCAGCCCCTTTGAACTTCTTTTTGGACACCCTGTTAGGGGTCCACTCACACTTGTCAAGGAGGGTTGGGAACAACCTTTAAAAGCTCCAAAACAAGATATTGTAGACTATGTACTTGGCCTCAGATCAAGGATGGCTGAGTATATGAAAAAGGCCAGTAAAAACCTTCAGGCCAGCCAAGAGCTCCAGAAGCAATGGCATGATCAGAAGGCTGTTTTGGTTCAGTACCAACCAGGGCAGAAAGTGTGGGTCTTGGAGCCTGTGGCCCCAAGAGCACTCCAAGATAAATGGAGTGGACCCCACACAATTGTTGAGAAAAAGGGTGAAGTCACCTATTTAGTTGACTTAGGCGCTGCCAGGAGTCCCCTTAGGGTGCTCCATGTCAACCGCCTGAAACCCTACTATGACAGGGCTGATCTCACCCTGCTCATGGCAACTGATGAGGGACAGGAAGAAGACAGTGATCCTCTACCTGATCTCTTCTCTTCTACAGAACAAGATGCTCTTGTGGAAGGTGTAGTTTTGGCAGATTGTCTTACTGCTGAGCAGAAAGACCATTGCATAAATCTCCTAGATCAATTCTCTGAACTCTTCTCTACTGTGCCAGGTACCACTTCTTGGTGTGAGCACACTATAGATACTGGAGACAGTTTACCTGTCAAAAGTAAGATCTATAGGCAGCCTGACCATGTCAGGGACTGCATAAAGCAAGAGGTGCAGAAAATGTTAGAACTAGGAGTGGTTGGGCACTCTGAAAGTCCATGGGCTTCTCCTGTGGTACTTGTACCAAAACCCCATTCCAAAGATGGAAAGAAGGAAATGCGGTTTTGTGTAGACTATAGAGGTCTCAACCTGGTAACCAAAACTGATGCTCGCCCTATACCCAGGGCAGATGAGCTCATAGATACACTGGCATCTGCCAAGTATCTAAGCACTTTTGATTTGACTGCAGGGTATTGGCAGATCAAATTGTCAGAAGATGCTAAACCTAAAACTGCATTTTCAACCATTGGAGGCCATTACCAATTTACAGTAATGCCTTTTGGTTTGAAAAATGCACCTGCCACTTTTCAAAGGTTGGTGAACACAGTCCTGCAAGGGCTGGAGGCTTTCAGTGCAGCATATTTGGACGATATAGCTGTCTTTAGCTCCAGCTGGGATGATCACCTGGTCCACCTATGGAAAGTTTTGGAGGCCCTGCAAAAGGCAGGCCTCACTATCAAGGCTTCAAAGTGCCAGATAGGGCAGGGTAAGGTGGTTTATCTGGGACACCTTGTTGGTGGGGAACAGATTGCACCACTTCAGGGGAAAATCCAAACAATTATTGATTGGGTTCCCCCTACCACTCAGACTCAGGTGAGAGCCTTCCTAGGCCTCACTGGGTATTACAGGAGGTTCATTAAGAACTATGGCTCCATTGCAGCCCCTCTTAATGACCTCACATCCAAGAAAATGCCTAAAAAGGTATTATGGACAGCAAACTGTCAGAAAGCTTTTGAGGAGCTGAAGCAGGCCATGTGCTCTGCACCTGTCCTGAAAAGCCCTTGTTACTCTAAAAAATTCTATGTCCAAACTGATGCATCTGAATTAGGAGTAGGGGCAGTCCTATCACAACTTAATTCTGAGGGCCAGGATCAACCTGTTGCTTTTATTAGTAGGAGGTTGACCCCTAGAGAAAAGCGTTGGTCTGCCATAGAGAGGGAGGCCTTTGCTGTGGTCTGGGCTCTGAAGAAGTTGAGGCCATACCTGTTTGGCACTCACTTCATTGTTCAGACAGACCACAAACCTCTACTTTGGCTAAAACAAATGAAAGGTGAAAATCCTAAATTATTGAGGTGGTCCATATCCCTACAGGGAATGGACTATACAGCGGAACATAGACCTGGGAGTAGCCACTCCAATGCAGATGGACTCTCCAGATATTTCCACTTAGACAATGAAGACTCATCAGGTCATGGCTAGTCTTATTGTCCTTCGTTTGGGAGGGGGGGGGGGGTTTGTAGGAAAGTACCATCTTGCCTGGCATGTTACCCCCATTTTTCACTGTATATATGTTGTTTTAGTTGTATGTGTCACTGGGACCCTGTTCTCCAGGGCCCCAGTGCTCATAAGTGTGCCTGAATGTGTTACCTGTGTAGTGACTAACTGTCTCACTGAGGCTCTGCTAATCAGAACCTCAGTGGTTATGCTCTCTCATTTCTTTCAAATTGTCACTAACAGGCTAGTGACCAATTTTACCAATTTACATTGGCTTACTGGAACACCCTTATAATTCCCTAGTATATGGTACTGAGGTACCCAGGGTATTGGGGCTGCAGCATTTCTTTTGCCACCCATATGGAGCTCTGACAATTCTTACACAGGCCTGCCACTGCAGCCTGAGTGAAATAACGTCCACGTTATTTCACAGCCATTTTTCACTGCACTTAAGTAACTTATAAGTCACCTATATGTCTAACCTTTACCTGGTAAAGGTTAGGTGCAAAGTTGCTTAGTGTGAGGGCACCCTGGCACTAGCCAAGGTGCCCCCACATTGTTCAGGGCCAATTCCCCGGACTTTGTGAGTGCGGGGACACCATTACACGCGTGCACTACATATAGGTCACTACCTATATGTAGCTTCACAATGGTAACTCCGAATATGGCCATGTAACATGTCTATGATCATGGAATTGCCCCCTCTATGCCATCCTGGCATAGTTGGCACAATCCCATGATCCCAGTGGTCTGTAGCACAGACCCTGGTACTGCCAAACTGCCCTTCCTGGGGTTTCACTGCAGCTGCTGCTGCCAACCCCTCAGACAGGCATCTGCCCTCCTGGGGTCCAGCCAGGCCTGGCCCAGGATGGCAGAACAAAGGACTTCCTCTGAGAGAGGGTGTTACACCCTCTCCCTTTGGAAAATGGTGTGAAGGCAGGGGAGGAGTAGCCTCCCCCAGCCTCTGGAAATGCTTTCTTGGGCACAGATGTGCCCAATTCTGCATAAGCCAGTCTACACCGGTTCAGGGGACCCCTTAGCCCTGCTCTGGCGCGAAACTGGACAAAGGAAAGGGGAGTGACCACTCCCCTGACCTGCACCTCCCCTGGGAGGTGTTCAGAGCTCCTCCAGTGTGCTCCAGACCTCTGCCATCTTGGAAACAGAGGTGCTGCTGGCACACTGGACTGCTCTGAGTGGCCAGTGCCACCAGGTGACGTCAGAGACTCCTTCTGATAGGCTCCTTCAGGTGTTGCTAGCCTATCCTCTCTCCTAGGTAGCCAAACCCTCTTTTCTAGCTATTTAGGGTCTCTGTCTCTGGGGAAACTTTAGATAACGAATGCAAGTGCTCATCCGAGTTCCTCTGCATCTCTCTCTTCACCTTCTGCCAAGGAATCGACTGCTGACCGCGCTGGAAGCCTGCAAACCTGCAACATAGTAGCAAAGACGACTACTGCAACTCTGTAACGCTGATCCTGCCGCCTTCTCGACTGTTTTCCTGGTGGTGCATGCTGTGGGGGTAGTCTGCCTCCTCTCTGCACTAGAAGCTCCGAAGAAATCTCCTGTGGGTCGACGGAATCTTCCCCCTGCAACCGCAGGCACCAAAAAGCTGCATTACCGGTCCCTTGGGTCTCCTCTCAGCACGACGAGCGAGGTCCCTCGAATCCAGCAACTCTGTCCAAGTGACCCCCACAGTCCAGTGACTCTTCAGTCCAAGTTTGGTGGAGGTAAGTCCTTGCCTCACCTCGCTAGACTGCATTGCTGGGAACCGCGACTTTTGCAGCTACTCCGGCCCCTGTGCACTTCCGGCGGAAATCCTTTGTGCACAGCCAAGCCTGGGTCCACAGCACTCTAACCTGCATTGCACGACTTTCTAAGTTGGTCTCCGGCGACGTAGGACTCCTTTGTGTAACTTCGGGTGAGCACCGTTTCACGCATCCTCGTAGTGCCTGTTTCTGGCACTTCTCCGGGTGCTACCGGGTGCTACCTGCTGCTAACAGTGCTCCTTGTCTTGCTCGACATCCCCTCTACCGCCTGGTCCAATTTGCGACCTCCTGGCCCCTCCTGGGCCACAGCAGCATCCAAAAACGCTAACCGCATGATTTGCAGCTAGCAAGGCTTGTTGGCGTTCTTTCAGCGGGAAAATACTTCTGCACGACTCTCCACGGCGAGAGGGATCCGTCCACCAAAGGGGAAGTCTCTAGCCCTTTTCGTTCCTGTAGAAACCTCGGCTTCTTCTGTCCAGTAGAAGCCTCTTTGCACCCACAGCTGGCATTTCCTGGGCATCTGCCCATCTCCGACTTGCTTGTGACTTTTGGACTTGGTCCCCTTGTTCCACAGGTACCCTCGACTGGAAATCCATTGTTGTTGCATTGTTGGTTTGTGTCTTTCCTGCATTATTCCTCTATCACGACTTCTTTGTCCTTAGGGGAACTTTAGTGCACTTTGCACTCACTTTTCAGGGTCTTGGGGTGGGCTATTTTTCTAACCCTCACTATTTTCTAATAGTCCCAGCGACCCTCTACAAGGTCACATAGGTTTGAGGTCCATTCGTGGTTCGCATTCCACTTTTGGAGTATATGGTTTGTGTTGCCCCTATCCCTATGTGTCCCCATTGCATCCTATTGTAACTATACATTGTTTGCACTGTTTTCTAAGACTATACTGCATATTTTTGGTATTGTGTATATATATCTTGTGTATATTTCCTATCCTCTCACTGAGGGTACACTCTGAGATACTTTGGCATATTGTCATAAAAATAAAGTACCTTTATTTTTAGTATAACTGTGTATTGTGTTTTCTTATGATATTGTGCATATGACACTAAGTGGTACTGTAGGAGCTTCACTCGTCTCCTAGTTCAGCCTAAGCTGCTCTGCTAAGCTACCATTATCTATCAGCCTATGCTGCTAGACACCCTATACACTAATAAGGGATAACTGGGCCTGGTGCAAGGTGCAAGTACCCCTAGGTACTCACTACAAGCCAGTCCAGCCTCCTACAATGATGCTAGTAGTGGACAATGATGTAGTGCATGCAGGTGTGAGTGTAGAGTTGGCTGGGAGGGAGGTGGTGGAGAGGGAGGAGGGGGAGACAGTGGAAATAGTGGATGTTGTTGTGTGTGCAACTGGATGGTGTTTGTGTGAGTGCCTGTGGGATGAAGTGTGGTGCTTGTGTTTGCCTGTGAAACTCTTGGGTGTTGTCTTGTGTGCATGCTCGTCTGTATTTGTGCCTAGGATGAGTTGGAGTTGAGGAGAATGGGACTGTGCAGTGGCAGTTGGATGGGGGGGAGAGTAGAAACTGGGACAATGGCTGCCATCAGAGAGGAGGCCAGAGCCTGAATCGATCTCTGTTGGGCCACCAATTCAGTGTGAATGCCCTCCAGGAATGCATTAGATTGTTGCAACTGGGCTGCCAGCCCCTGGATGGCATTCACAATGGTTGACTGCCCTACAGAGATGGATTTCAGGAGGTCAATAGCCTCCTCACTCAGGGCAGCAAGGCTAACTGGGGCAGGGCCTGGGGCGAAGGAGATGCCCACCCTCCTGGGTGAGCGGGCACAGGCAACTCGATGAGGGGCTACTGGGAGGGCAGTGCTGGTTCGGGGGATGGCGGCTGTACCTGTAGCTGGGGTGGTCACAGAAGTGTCCGCCACCACCAGGGAGCTTCCATCGGAGGAGGTATCTGTGTCTGAAGTGTCCCCTCCAGTCTCCGCCGTGATGCTCCCCTCGCCCTTTGTTCCACTGGTGCCCTCACCGTCGGTGGACTCTGCCTCCTGGGTCCTGTGGGATGCAGCTTCCTCCATCGCCGGTGTCTCTGCTCCTCTGCCAGATGATGCTAATGCACATACGGACAGGATGACAAAACAAGAAAGGGGGGGGGGGAGAGACAAAGGATACACTGGGTCAATGGCTGAACCAACAGCACCGTTGGCGTACACAGCACACTCACGCGCAGGGAACAGCCCTACGCACTATGCATTGCACTACCAGAGAAATAGCTTGCCACCAAGGCATGGGTAGGGGCACACACCGCCAAATGCAGCACACCTGGGACCCACGCAGCCCTGACCAGTACTGGATGCCTACGAGTTAGGTAGCAGGATTATCCCTTCAGAACCCTAGCCACCAGGGGACCTACGCTGTAATGCCAGGCCTGCCCTAGGGGCACCCACTGACACACATCCACCACCCGGATATCACCCTACTATGCGTATGTTCTAATGATGGGCACTGTACTCACCCCTTTGTGGCTGCTGTGATGCCCTCAAGTGCCCATCCAGCTCTGGATAGGCCACCGCCAGTATGCGGGTCATCAGGGGGGGGTCAGGGTTCGACGGGCACCCCTTCCTCGTTGGGAGGCCATCCCCAGTTGGGCCTCCGCCGTCTTCCGGGCCCAGCGTCTCAGTTCCTCCCACCGTTTGTGACAGAGGGTGCTCCGCCTGCCATAGACCCCCAGGGTCCGCACCTCCTTGGCAATGGCAAGCCATCCAGTCAATCTAACTAACAAACTCTCATATCCGCAACTCAAATTAACTCATAATAATACTAAAACTGTACTCCTTATTAAATTATACTAATCCATCACTAATTCTTGTTGGATACCGGAGTAGCGTGCTACTCAGGTAGTAAGCGCTATATAAATACGATTACAATACAATACAATACAATACAATACAATATACCCTTCTTTTGATGGGCGCTCACCTGCAGAGGCAATACACACAGGAAAATACCATTATACAAACAGTCCTGCCTGTTACACATATGGCCCACCATACCCGTTCCCATTACCATTGCCACACACATGGCCCAGCACACAACCTGTACACCGCCAAGAGGACATCCACCCACCCCACTTACACAAGGCCTTCACACACACAACTCCATGCATTCATGCCACATGCATCGTGCCCACAGTGTACTCACCTGTTGGTCTGGAAGCCCATACAGCAGTCCGTACTGGGGTAGGACTCCATCCACCAGTTTCTCCAAATCCTCCGACATGAAGGCTGGGGCCTTTCCCCGGTCACATGGGCCATGGTAGGTTCCAGACACAGGTCACAGCAGCACATGGAGTGTAGGTCCTCTCCTATGGAAAGTCAGGTAACAAGTGAGGAATCAGATAGAAAATGGCGGTCACGTCCACGGCGGTGCATACCGTCATTGCTGGCGTAGATCACCATTGGCCACTGTACCCCATAGGGTCCAATGTTAACCAATGGAGAGTTGTACGGCAGTTACCAACCACCTCGTACAACGTCAGTGGAATTACCTCACTTCCACCTGTCCCTACACACAGGACAGGCAGATGCCATTTTTTTTGGGGGGGGGGGGGGGGGGGGGGCAGACCCTGGAATAATGCTGCATCACAAGAGATATTAGCACATACTGGACAAATCATACTGACCCATTTCATGTTTACAGGATGTAAACTACTGTTGTAGCTCCTTTGTTCAGTTTGTGACCAGCTCCTCACTCTTTTGTCCCTTAGATTCCTATTGCTGAGGATGAATAGGAGATGGAGACATACCCCCGTGTACAGACCACTGGTGGACTTGGCAACACTGGAGGACAGGCACATTATCATCACCTATAGACTTGACAGGGCCACAATCACAAAGCTGTGTGCCCAGTTGGAACCTGACCTGATATCTGCTCTCTGTCACCCCCACTGGGATCCCCTAACTTGTGCAAGTGCTATCAGTGCTCCATTTCCTGGCAACTGGTTCTTTCCAAGTGACAGTGGGCTTGGCAGCAGGAATGTCACAGCCAATGTTTCCAAACGTGCTGACAAGAGTGTTGTCTGACCTGATAAAACACATGTGCAGCAACACTGTTTTCCCCCAGGTTGAGGAGTTGGCCACTGTGAAGGCCGAGTGTTATGCAATGGGACATATCCCCAACATTATTGGGGCAACTGATGGAACACATATTGCATTTGTCCCCCCCCCCTCGCCCCAGCAGAATGAACAGGTGTTCAGGAATCGTAAGAGTTTCCACTCCAAGAATGTTCAGATGGTGTACTTGGTGGACCAGTACATCTCCCACGCCAATGCTAAGTATCCTGGGTCAGTGCATGATGCCTTTGTCCTGAGGAATAGCAGCATCCCAAATGTGATGGCCCAACTACAGAGGCACAGGGTGTGGCTAATAGGTGAGCCCTGGTTCCCACCCAGTAGATGTTGGTGTATGGGTACGGAGCGGGCCATATAGGATAGAGTGTGGCTAAATGTTGTCCCTCAATATTTGCAGGTGACTCGGTTTACCCAAACCAATCATGGCTACTGACCCCTGTGAGGAATGCCAGGACAAGGGCAGAAGAACGTTATAATGAGGCACATGGGCGAACCAGAAGGATCATTGAAAGGACCTTTGGCCTCCTGAAGGCCAGGTTCCGGTGCCTCCATCTAGCAGGTGGTTCCCTGTGCTACTCACCCAAGAACGTCTGCCAGATAGTGGTGGCATGATGCATGTTGCATAACCTGGCCCTCAGACGCCATGTCCCATTCCTAGCAGGAGGAAGAGGCTGGAGATGCCCGTGTGCCAGCAGTAGACCCTGTGGACAGTGAGGATGAGGAGGCAGAGGATGATGTAACAGAACATATGTGATCCGACAATACTTCCGATGACACACAGGTAGGACAGTGTAACTTCACATTTCAATGACTTTGGTTGTAATTTGTGTGGCAATGGCATGCTGATATTTTCCACTTCTTTGCCCACTTACTGTTCCCTCTGGCAATTCATTTTGCAGATGTTGGTGACCTGACATATACTCCTGGTGTGATCACTACAGCCAGCTACAGGTCATTAATCTATGCTCATTCTCTGTACAGTTGATTTGCAATGTTTGTACCTGTTTCAATTAATACATATTTGATATACATGACATACTCCAAATGGTTTGTTTTCACTTTTATTGAAGTGCTAATATATAGAGGGGCAAGTGCAATGGGATGGGGTGATGATGGAGGAAAGTCCAGGGTATTGTTCCAGTCTGTTTGTAGCACAGGTGCATTGTCCAAGGGGACATAGGAAGGGCAGCAAGGGCAGTTCAAGGTGGACAGGGTGACTGAGTGGGACACAAGGGTGACAATCAGGAGAGTCTCTTTTCCTGGCGGGGGTCTTGGCAAGTGTCTCTGGCTTCTGTCTGGATTGCAGGGAATGTTCGTGGGGTGGTTCACCTTCTGCAGGGGGAGGGGCGCTGGTGGCCTGTGAGTCCTGTGGCGGGGCCTCCTGACCACTAGCGGCAGCCGAGGTGGAAGGCTGTTCAGATGTCTGGCTAATGGCAGTGGCCCGCTGGTGTGTGACTGCCTCCCTCATAATGTTGGCCATGTCTGCCAGCACCCCTACTATGGAGATTAGGGTGTTGTTGATGGCCTGCAAGTCCTCCATGATCCCCTGGCACTGTCCCTCCTGCAGCCGCCTGTTCTCCTGTACACTGTCCAGGATCTGGCCCATCGTGTCCTGGGAATGTTGATAGGCTCCCAGGAACTCGGAAAGTGCCTCCTGAAGTGTCGGCTCCCTGGGCCTGTCCTCCCCCTTGTGCACAGCAGTCCTCCCAGTATCCCTGGTGGCCTGTGCCCACTGCCACTGACCCCAGGTCCCTGATTGTCTTAGGGGCGAGGCGTGCCCTGGAGTCCCTGTAGAGGTGGACACACTGCTGATTGATGTGTCCTGGGGACAGATGTATGGGTAGGCTGGGAGGACGCTGTGGTGGTGTTTCCTGATGGGGGAGGCTCTGTGGTGGTGTGTGACTGGGCTTGGGGAACCAGCTTTCCGATGGGCCAGGTAGGTCATCCAGATCCTGAAGACCAGAGTTGCTGTCATCACTGTGGGCCTCTTCAGTTGGGGGACTGGATAGTGCTGGCATCTCCTCTCCGCTGACATTGGCTGTGGTACCTGTGGGGATGTAAATGATGTGTTATGGTTAATGTGTATGACATATTGTACATCCATGGCTTCCCCTCTATGGTTGGCATTGCCCTGCCAGCTTTCACTAATGTATGTTAGTGTATGGTGGGATAGTTAATTCTCTATGGTGTGCATGCTTTAGTGATGAGTGCCCATGCAGGGCTGTGAGGGGTGTCCATGCATTGGTACAGCATGCAGGGCTTGGCATTGGGATTAGTGGGTTGTGATGGTGGGGTGTGTGGGATGTAGTGGGGTGAGGGTATGTGATGGTATGCAGGTGGGGGTGTGATAATAGTAGAGAGTTGACTTACCAGAGTCCAGTCCTCCTCCGACTCCGGCCAGGCCCTCAGGATGCAGTATTGCCAAGACTTGCTCCTCCCATGATGTGAGTTGTGAGGGAGGAGGTGGGGGTCCACTGCCAGTACTCTGGATAGCGAGCTGGTGTCTTGCTGCTATGGAACGTACCTTCCCCCCCGTAGGTCGTTCCACTTTTTCCTGATGTCATCCCTAGTTCTTGGGTGCTGTCCCACGGTGTTGACCCTGTGCATGATTCTCTGCCATAGCTTCATCTTCCTGGCTATTGATATCTGCTGCACCTGTGCTCCAAATAGCTGTGGCTCTACCCTGACTATTTCCTCCACCATGACCCTTAGCTCCTCCTCTGTGAAACGGGGGTGTCTTTGTGGTGCCATGGTTGTTGTGTGATGTGAGGTGTGTTGGGTAATGTGTTGGAGTGTGTGATGTGGAGTGCGTGAGTGGTCTTGGTGTCTCTCTGCTGGCAATGTTTTTTAATCATAGAGGGTTGTGGGTAATGTGTGTATGTGTTTTATAGTGGTATGGGTGTGGTGTGTGTATGGGTGTCAGGTGTGTGTTGTTTGAATTGTCCAATGTGGTGTTGTTTTGTATTTGGGTGTTCAATTTGAGTGCAGCAGTATGTACCACCAGTGGTTTACTGCCACTTTGTGTCTGTCGTGGTGATTCCTGGGTCATAATGTGGTGGCCAACTCCTGTTGGCGTAACGGTGTGTTTTTTTTTTTATGCCGCCAGTTTATCGCTGACCTTTGGACTGGTGGATTTGTGTATGTGGCTGAATACTGTGGGATTGGTGTGTGTGTGTGTGTGTGTCATAATATGGTGAACGGATATCCGCGGCGGTATGTGGGATTTACCGCCAATGCCATAATGAGGGACTAAGTTATTGCTAAACTGAGTGCCCATCCCCCCATGTCAGAGCCCCCTCTTACAGGTTAGTGCGCACTGCCCTAAAGAGTCCCTAGTTGGATCTAAAATAATTTTCTTGTCCTCCTGCTTTACTCTGCACATCTAGCAATGCATTGGGTCTCTTGGCTGGATTTCTGAGAGTGTCACCATGGGAGCTAGAATTGGAATGGCGTCTTACATGGGAGCAGTTGGATCCTAGTGTAGTTGGAAATAAACAGGAAATAAACTTACCTTCTAGACTCAAAGACTTCCTTGTAGTGGCAACCACGGACTACAGGACCCGAGCCTACGTGTGTAGACAGTGGAGTCTCTCTTCTAGGTTTGATTTGCTGCAGCACTGTTCGTCTGTTGCCGTATTTTGTTTTTCTGTTCCTGAAGCCAAGGCCATCTCTCAAGTTCATTTTCTTCATACAGGTGGCATTCTTTAACCTGTTTTCTTGGCTCTTTTTGGCTGGCTGGTTGCAGTCCATTGACAAGAGATTCCTACGTATCGGTGATTCACACCTTGTTATTAACATGCTCGTCATCAACACCATCTTGCTAAAAACATTGGTGATACGCACACCTTGTTTTGACGTGCTTGTCATTTACGCTACTTTTCTTTTGGTAAAATAGTTTATCTGTGATAAACACACCCTGTGTTTCCAGTATATGCTACAATAGTATGATTCTGTGTTGGACTGTGTTTCGCGTGCCTAGAATGTTTTGGTGGATTTTTTTCCTCACCTTCTGGTGGGACGAAAAGATATAGATTAGGGTGGCACTGATGATATTTGTAAACGTGTGTTCAGCTGACTGTCATACTTTTTAGGCCTTTTAGTAAATTGGGTCATTGGAGGCAGTCAGTTTGGATTTCGTTTTTGGTAGAGTGAAGGAATAATGATCTTATTTAACGCTCAAATCAGTTAGTAGTTCCATTGAGTTTAGTGGAGAAACTGTTATCCCCGATACATGACTGATACATTGGTATACGTGCAATGAAGAGAAGATTTAAAGAGAGCTTCTGGTGGTCGGGATTAGACAAGAATGTGGAATGTACTGTGCTAGATTGTGCGGTCTGTGCTGTAAGTGATAAATCCCAAGTGTCCGCTCCTAGTCCAACTGAGTGTGTTCCAGCTACGGAAAGGGCACGGGGCAAGTTGGTTATTGACATAATATGCCCAGTTACTATGAAGGGTGAAGTTAAATATGGCATTGTTTAACTGATTTTTATAGTCAATGGTCAGAAGTTAAATTTGTGACCAGTACAATTAAGATCACCAAATTCCTGCAATCTGTCTTTGCCAGGGAAGTTATCCCCGAAGAAACATTGTCTGACAATGTTACACAAGTTACTTCAGCAGAATTTGAGGCATTCTTGTGGGTGTGAAACATTAAAAAACCTCCCTGTATCATCCCAGGAGTAAAAGATTAGTAGAGAAGTTTAATAGAGTGATTAAAGACAATACACAATTATCCAGAGATATTGGGTTGGATATCATGCAGGAATTAAAGATAATGCCGTAGGCTGTGTGGACTACCCTCAAGACGAACACAGGTGTTTCACCATTTGTGATGTTTAGAAGTAGGAAACCTACACTTAAGTACCTGAAACCATGGACAGGTGAATTTTCAATGTCCAACTTCAAGTTGCAGGAGGTTGGGGACAGAACGTTACTGGCACAATCAAAGTATGTGCAAGAAGGAAATAAAAGGCTGGCAGTAAATGTGGGTGACGTTGTAAGGGTGAAGCTGTCTACATTTTATCTAAAGTATAGTCTAAGTTTTCATTGCTCAAAAGAGTGAGGAGGTGTGTGATAAAGTTAAATGATGGAAAGTGGTGAAAAAAGGAAAAATAGTCTGTTGTTGCACATAAACCAGAGACAGATGTTAAGTATAGCAGGGATTAAGAAAACACAGTTCTGAGAGTAACAATGAAATGAGATCATGCAAGGCCTGTGCATCGCAACATACGAGTAGACATACAAAGAAGTTCAAGATTTTGTCAAGTATTAAATGTATCATGTTTCAGTGAATTTCTGTATTCTGAAGTACCATGTGTGTCCTAACCATAAATTTGTAGAGGTTTTGCACAAAGATCATAAATTCACTGTGTTGTTACGTTGAGAAGTGTATTATTTAGATTTATATTGCTTTATTGGGAAATGTTTCTGTTTATGTAAAATGAGGAAGATGTGTGGGTCTCTTGCATGGAATTCTGAGAGTGGGCATGTGGGGAGATGGAATTCATGTTATTGATATACAACATTCAAAACAGTACATGAACATAGCACACACCAGTACCTTTTGTACATGACATTAGCGGACCCACAGTGCATTTTCAGTAGTAAATTGCAGGCACAAATATGCAACACAGTAATGTATTCAATATCCAGGGTGCATCCCCCTCATGGCTCATCCGGGGTAGTCAACAAGTATGTTGTAAGTGGACCTCAAATGTCCTTAGGTCTCGAGACCCGTGGCAGTTCTTCAGTGTACCGTTCCAATTGGGACCACTAGGCTAGATCCGACAGCCATTTCCTCTTGGCGGGTACAGCTCGTTTACCCTAATGAAGGGCTACCCTCCTCTTTGCTAACACAGCCACAAATGTACTGTTTACCGGCTGGACACCCTTGACCAAAACCAGCAGGCACATTCTAAGATCACAGTCCACTGTCTTGAGTACCATGACTGAAAGTGCTTCCGTGATTTGAGTTCAGTAGCATCTAATAGAGCCACACTGCTGAGCTAAGTGCAGAAAATCTGCATCTGCCAACCTAAATCGCATACAGTTTGCATCTACTCTCAGGTCAACATTACATAATTTAGCAGGCATATAGTAAATTTGGCGTAGATGTTTGAAGTGTATGATGTGCATGTTGCAAGTAGTTGTGAAGGTATGTAACTGTACAGCAGAATTTCCAGTCTGCCACCTCTAGTGGTCTGTCAAGCACAGTATTCCAACTCTCTAGTGCTTTGTAGGGGGTCTGCGGCCGGTTTGTCTCAGCTGCATTATATAATTTTGTGATCAAGTGCTGTCACATGTCGCCAGTGAGAAGTGTCTGCAGCGCATTAAGGGAGGGTGGCTCTTGTGGAAATTCTGTAGTGCTGCTCTGAGTCAGTAGAACTTAAATGTCAGTAATAGAGTGTGCCGTTGAGTACTGGAAATTTCCTCATGTGTCACTAGGTTAGGAATCTCCCATAGTTTGTAGGGCCGCTCGATCAAGCATTCACAGCACGTTAGTGGCCCTAGAGACTGATTATGGGGTGGTATTTTAGCAGTAGCACTGGTGCATATAGCGGAATTTTCCCTGCTCGCCTCCCAGTACTCGCCAAGCCTTTGTGGCAGTGTGACTGTTGATTTCTGTGTGTGATATCCCCTCTCTCTTATGCGAGAAGATAGCCTGGAATGGGATGGGATGGACATCATCATGCTCCACCGCAAGGTCGGGTACATACTCATGTGGCGCATACCAATAATGTGCAAACTGAACCTCTACACACAAGTAATATAAATGGAGATCTGGTGCATTAAAACCTCCGCATGAATAAGGCACTGTGAGTGTATTCCAACTGATTCTCGGCTGTTTACCAGCCCATGTTACTGTTAGCAAATGTGCTCTAAGTCTTTTATTTTGTTATTAAGTGCAACGGTAATGCAATGGGTACGTTAATAAGAAATAGAAACTTGGGCAGGGCCATCATTTTCAGAGCGGCTATCCTATTAGCCAAGGATAGTGGCAGTCGTGACCATCTGGGAATCTGTTCTTCTAATTTGGAGATAGCCCTTTCATAGTTCTATCCAAATCTGCGCCACTATGAATCCGTATGCCTAGATATTTAACATGGGCCGTGCTCCACAATAATGGAAACTCTAGAGGGTACTCCAGGGTACTGGGCATTAGTGGGAAAATAACCAATTTCGTCCAGTTAATACTCAGCCGGAAATATCTTTTGAACCTTGTGTATTCCCTAATCACAGGTGCCAAATGCACAGGGGGATCTTTGACGTATAGCACCATATCATTGGTGTGGAGAGCTATACTAAGGGGACGCAGCCAAAAATGTAATGCAAAGGCAGCGTGTTCCTGCTGAATGAACCAGGCCACTGGTTCCAATGTTATTGCAAATAATAATGGTGACAAATGGCACCCTTGTCTTGTACCCCTGTGTATGGAGAACCCCTCTGTGGTATGGCCAGTAATGCACGCTCGGGCTAGCAGATTAGTGAATGGTGAACGAATCCAGGGCAAAAATTCTGCTGGAATCCCCATCTGGGCAATTATGGCGAAATATAACTCAATTGAGCATAGCCAAAGGCTTTTGCGACGCCCAGTAGGACTGCCGCTGCCTGCAAGAAGGGGTTCAATTGGTGTAGCAAAGCAAAGATGGTACGCAAGTTATGCGCAGTGGATCTGGCCGGTATTAACTAGGACTGACCGGGCAATATCAAGTTAGGGAGTAATGGTTGGAGGCGCGCTGCCATTACCTTGGCTAGAATCTTTGTATCAATAGTCATTGATGATAGTGGTTTGTAAGACTCGCAAAATTCTGGCATTTTGTCAGGCTTCAGCAAAGCCTTTATTTTTTTTATTAGTGCTTCTCATATTAAAATAACTCACAAACATATGATAGCATAAACAATCGTTTGTTATTTGCACCCGCAGCCCCGCCCAGATAATATATGCACAATCAATTGTATCCTGATGTGTCTCGCCCCTTTTTGAGGTGCCCATTGCATTCCGGCTCATTAGCGTCTCCAGTGCGCACCAGTAAGTATGAAGTCAGAGGTTCCCACATGTCTGAAGGCTGGGAGGCCTTCGGCAGTTCCTCTGCGTATAGTTCTAGCTGAGACTGATAATAAGTCATATCTGACAGCCAGGCTGCCTTGGTGGGCCTGATCCTACTGCTCCAGTGTAGTGCCACTCGCCTCTTCGTCAATAGCAGCCCCACAGAGATGAATCAGTGGTTTACAGCCAGAAATTCTCTAAGCAGCCCCAAGAGGCATACAGCTGGGTCACAACGGATAATTGTCCATCACCATGTGAGATAAGGCTTCCATTATCTGCTGCCAGTATGTTCGGACAGCAGGCAAGTCCAAGCCAAGTGGAAGAAACCCGTCTCCCCCACTTCACATCGCACACAATTTGCATCATCCCTCAATCTGTACTTAAACAGTTTAATTTGAGTGCAATACATTTGATGGAGGAATTTGAAAGTGGATACTACGTAAATTACAATTAGAGGTGAGGTGTACTTGTAGGCAGCAAAAATTACTCTCCTCCTGCCCCAAGGGCTGTGGGGGTGCATTGTTACAGGCCTCCACTGCTGCTCTAGTTGTCTTGCCCATATCTATTTGTGCTGCGTTATAAAATTTTGTGATGAAATGCTGTCTAGTTGTCCTATTAAGTAGAACATGTAGCGCCATGAGAGTGGGAGGCTCATCTGGGAATGTTGGGTGTAGGGTGCGCAGAGCCACCCGTAAGCGATAACAGATGAAGGTCACCAACGGGGTGCTCTGCTGTGAGTCCGCGATGTCTGCTAGGTGTATGAATTTACCATTGGGATATAGATCTCCCATGGTTTTTAAGCCTGCCGTGATGAGTATCCAATACCCTATCCTCCTGGGACATTGATATATCAGCATAGTGTTGTATTCGCAGCGTAGGGGCATATAATGGAAGTTTCCCGGCTCATTTCACCAATTTGTGGCAGGCTATTTTAGTAGAATTCGGTGTACTTATCTCCATGCGCAAAACACTCTTTCGTTTGTAAGGCAGCATTGCCATGAGTGGGATGGTGTGTGCGTCGTCATCTTCAATAACTGTGTTGGATGTATTTGTGCGCAGCATACCAGTACTGGGCAAAGTGTGCCTGTGCACAAAGATACTATAAGAAAAAATCTGACTCACTGAATCCCCTGTTAGCATACAGCAGCGTGAGTGTGTCCCAGCTAACCCTTGGACATTCCTAGCCCATGTGAGTCTAATCAGAAAGCTTTGGAGCGTCTTGAGAAAACACTTGTTTTTCTCCCACCATTTTGAGGACCGCTTTTCTGTAGCGGTAGTTCAGCAATTTTGCTATTAGCAGGCACGAATGTGCCCCTGGTGGTGTTCGTGTCATAAGGGCTCGATGTGCTCTTTCCACCAGTTGGAGTTGTGAGAAGTTGCCCGCTCCGCACACAGATGTCAGCAGCCCCTCCACATATGCCTCCATCTTCCAGGTGTTGGTGGATTCAAGGATAGCAGTGATGCACAAGTTGTTGCGGCACAATCTCGCTTCTAGATCTTTATTTGTGGTCTGCATTACTGCCAAGACTTTCACCATGTTGAGGCATTTGACTCTAGCAGTCTTTACCTCGTCCTCTGTTGCGGAGATACTGTGTTCCGCCTCGGTAATCCTAGACAATTGCTTGTCCAGTTTTATTGCCATTTTATCCATGCGGGCATTTAGCATGTGTGTCTTTCCATCAACTGATTGGAGGCAACTCTGCATGGCCAATACTGTTGTCGTTAGTGTGCTCTCCTCCTGGCACCCCGTGGCCTCCTCCCAGTCCAGTGAGGCAGCGGGTGGGGGGACACGCAGACATCCGGGTCTCAAAGTTCAGGCACAATTGGTGTTTGTCCACCGTCCCCATTTTGCTCTTTGCGATGCATCAGGGAGCGGCCACGTCTGCACCCACCTCAATCTCCTTCCACCGGGTACCAGAGGGAAGCTGGTGCCATCCCCCTATCCATTCAGGAACCCCTGCCAGTGTCCTGAGCCGGAGCTCTAATGCAGTCGTCCACACGAAGTTGGTCGTCCAATTTCCTCTCCACTGCTCTCTAAATTATGTATTGCACTCATTACAACTGTATCCCAGTGCCTCTCATGGTATTATGGTGTATAGCCGTCCCCTGCGGGCAGCAAGTATCATCTTTGCAGGGGCCCCAGCACCTCGCCCCAGCTTTCTTCACTTCATTCCTCCATCTGTGGCTCGAAGCGCTCTTCTCAGGCCCCTCTGCAGCTACGACCGGCTTGTGCCCCCAAGTCCCCGGTGTCACCGCTGTATCCCCCCACCAGGGTACCCTAGGGCTGGTCTTTCACGGGCCTTCTCCGGGGCATCTGTCAGCGTGGGTCACAGAATCCTCTAACCTCGCACTCGTGCTGGGCGTTGTGGAGTAACACGCCCAGGCCTCCTCAGTCTCTCCTCACGGGCGCTGCCTATCTGGTATCGCCCAGCATCACCCGCTCAGGCCCCTGAGGACCTGAGCGCTGCGGTGCCGCTCCCAAAGCTGCGTCTTCAGTCGCCTTCCACCATCTCTAGGATCTACGCAGCATAGCCGGCACTAGAGCAGAGCCAGCAACACGCTCCAGCTGCGCAGCCCTTGCTCCTCTTCTTTGCACGCGGGTGCCCACAGCAGCACCACACACCTCAAGCCTGGCGCAATCGCCTCGCTCTCAGACCCGGCCAGGGTAGCGAAAGTCAACCAGCACGCTGCACCATCCACTCTAGCTGACAGAAGGTCGGCTACGGCCGCATTAAGTTGCAGATGGCAGGATTATGAACTGATATCGCTGCCCGGCCAGCGGAGATGCACTAAAATGCATCCGTCTTGGCGCGGGCTCTATAGATCATGTTAACCAGGACCCCAGTGAGAGTGCTCTCTCCCCCTAAATTTGGTTGCCTGGGACTTTGCACACCCGACAATTGGCATACTGGTGCCCACCTTATAAGTCCCTACTATATGTTACTTAGGTACCATGGGCATTTGGGCACCAGGGGTTCCCCATGGGCCGCAGCATCTATTGTGCCACCCATGGGAGCCCATGCCAAAATGTGTCTGCAGGCCTGCCGTTGCAGCCTGTGTGAAAAGGTGCATGCACCCTTCCGCTAAAGGTCACTGCACCAGGTCACTCTAAGTCACCCAAATGGTAGGCCTTCCTAGCCCAGAGAGCAGGGTGCAGGTCCCTGTGTCTGAGTGCATCCCTGCCTGAGTAGAGGTGCCCCTATGAACTCCAGTTCCATTGCACTGGACTTCGTAAATGCGGGGAAGCCATTTTACTCGTGTGTCCAGGTACATAATGGTAACTGTCGGAATCATACCCAGATACTATTGCCAGTATTGGTTGTTTGATTCCATGCACTCTGGGGGCTGCGTAGCTCCTACCAGTCCTCTGGGGTTTTCCGGGCAGCCCGTGCTGCTGCCACCGCTCAGACAGGTTTCTGCCCTCCTGTTGCTTGATCTGCTCAGGCAGGGAAAGGAAGAACAAAGAAGTTCCTGTGGGAGCGAGAGGCAACACCCTCTCCCTTGGAAATAGGCACTACAGGGCTTGGGAGGGATAGCCTCCCCAAGCCACCGGTATGCTTTGAATGGCACATTTGGTGCCCTTCTTGCATAAACGGGTTTGCACAAGCCCAGGGACTCCCAGTGCCGGCTCTGGCACAAATCTGGACAAAGGGAAGGGACTACTCCCCTGTCCATCACCACCCCAGGGATGGTGCCCAGAGCTCTCCCAGGTGGCCACTTGATTCTGCCATTTTGAAACCAATATGTGCAGATGCCACTGTGAGCATCTGAGTGGCCAAGTCAGGCAGGTGACATCACAGAACCCTCCTGATAGGATGATCACCTTACTAGGTAATCCAACCCCCATTTAAGGCTATTAAGGAACTCCCTTGAGGGTGGGTCCCCAGATTCAACATGCAAGATTCCACCAGGACTCCTCTGCATCGTTTTCTTCATCTTATGGCCACTGGAACTGGAACTGCAACTTCAGTAAACGACAAGCTGCAACCCTGGAAACGACTTTGCTTTGCAACATTGTTTCTCCGGCTCCTTTCAGCAACTGCAACATTTCCCCAGCTGTGCATCCTCAGAGAAGAAGCAAGAAGGAATCTCCCTTGGAGTGAAGGTGACACTCCCTGCATCTGCAGGCACCAACTGCAACGACATCTAGGTGCGTGGATCTGCTCTCCTCTGGAACAGTGTGGATCCTCCATCACAGGTGGTGGTCTGGAGTGGTCCCCTGGGTCCTCTCTGTCAGCTGTCCAGTTTGGGAGATGGTAAGCCCTTGCCTCTCCTTGCAGGACAGTACCCCTGTGCACCGTGACATTTGCAGCTACCAAGGCTTGTTTACTCTTGCTCCAAGGGATCCTCAGACTCCGAGTTGCCCCAGCACCCAGCACTTCTTCCTGCCAAGCACAGTCTCCTCTCTGCTGCTCCAGCGACGTTGGACTCTTCAGGTGTGCTGACAGGGCCTCACTGCGACTTACTGTGACTGCTACCAGTGGGTTGCCTGTGGGGGCTGCGACTGCTTCTGTTGGCTCTCCCGACAGCTGAAGGTCACCTCAGATTCCCCTCCTATGGTCGAGTCCCTTGGGCCTTTCTGGTCCTCTTCAGCCTTGCAAATCTTCTTTTGCTCCTCTTGCATTTGCCAAGGCTTGTTTGGTGGTTCTCCAAAACCACTGATCATCTGCAACCCGACGGTCGTAGCGCACTGTTCGATTAGGTGAGCGAGTAGGTGTTGTTTTAGGACTCTCGTTATGGGGACTAGCCTGCTGGTTATGGGCGTCAGCATCTCGGCATGTGGGGGATTGTCTTATCCCACACCGTCTGGGAGCTGTCAGCCTAACCCTTTGGGTTAGCTAGCAACACCTCACCAAAACCCAAAAGTAAAGGTGATTTGTGCAGCCTATTGCATGACATTGCGACTTCTCAGGGAAGTCGTGGTGGAACAGATCTTACGCCTCTCTCTTATTTACACAAGTCTCATACATGCAGAAGACACATAGAAGCAGGATTTGGTTCAATACCTTTATTGAAGCAACTGCGTTGTACATAATAAGGCCTGAATTGCAAATATTAGGACAATAAAACACAGCACTAATATAATTGTGACAAAAAATGAGAAACAGAATTTTGGGACTTTTTATCTGTCACACTGGTGTGTCTACCTGCACTACTAAAATTCTACATGACAACAATAGCAGTGTTAGCCCTAATCTGCCCTTACTTAGTGTCTCTGCAAGGAAAACCCATCCCCATACCTGGATCATAAGCAGGGGGGGTTGTATGTTGGTTTGCTGGCAGTCCTCCCAGGTGTTTGGAGCGACGAGGCCAAGTCTGGCAGAAATGCAACAACATGGTAAAGCATATGATGGCTGGTCGGAATGTTCCCTCTAACCTGTTTTGTGGCAGCTTATTGTTTATAACAAAACATGCTACTGTTCTGAGAACTGCCCTGAAGCGATAATACGTCTTGTCTGTGTAGGGTAGACATTGTTCTCTTTGGACTGGCAATACTCTGTAAATTTTCTAGTACAGCTTTGTACAGCCTTGGGCAGAGCACAAGATGAAATGCCATGCAAACATCCTAATAACAAATTTTGTGTGGAAGGACAGCTGATAAAAATAATAAACAGCACCGCTAAAATGAAGCTTTTGCTAAAACAATACAAATAATACAATGAAATGCAGCTAGGTGGAGAGGCACAGGCTTCAGGCCCAGAGCTAAACTAAATGTGCCTATGCAAAGTGCTAAAGTAACCCCACAATGCCCTCCCCGTTGTCGGTGCAAGAGTGCAGAGGTCAATTCTAAAAAACCTATGATAATATCATTATACCTACACTTCAAATTAAAAGCAGGCTAAATAAAAAAGACAAAAAGGTCCATGTTGACAAGTAGGACAGACCAAAGTCAGGCTGAATTAAAATTGACAATTTTAGAATTCTGAAGAAAAACAGATGCAAATTAATGCCAAATATCAATGTTCAGCAATAGTCGTGATCCTGCCACAAAATCACCAATATCATTAATAGTGATGTAATGAGGGGTGGGGGGGTGGAGCTAGCCATCGAAGATGGCAGCAGCGTGATACTGCAGCTCCTGATCGGCCTACACTTATCCTGGGCAAACCGAGCGGAGCCCCAGCAATACAATCGGGTGCGGGGAGCTCGTGTTGCAGAGGGTGTGGAGCTGCCCTGGGAGCGGGGTGGAGTGACTTTAGCTGATGCATTCATCAGCGGGCCGGCTATGACGTGGCAGAGGCCGGGCCTGGCCTGGCCTGACAATGAGGAGGCCCCGTGGACGAGTTGGGGAGCAGTGTGGGCCCTGAAGTGCTGCTTGGCGACCGAGTGCACAGAAGATTGCTCCCGTATAAGGGACTGCGCTACGAGATGAGGAAGGGATGCGGTGCGGGTGAGACTGGGCAGGCTTGGAAATTATTGTCCTTGTCCCCTGCGCTGTGCTGCGGTCGCCGACTCTATGGACCTGCCTTACTCAGCGCTGTGCCTGCTTGTTGTTAGGACTTTAACACCCCTGTGGGGTAGCGCGCCCTCCCACCCTCTGGACCCTGAGAGTGCGCCGAGTGTTGCCTGCAATGAGCACCTGCAGCCCAGTCGTGAATGAGGAGTGGGGGAGGCGGTCACTTGGAAAGGAGCAGTGGTACAGCGAGGGGAGGCCTATGCAGTCATCATTGCGGGGATATCGAGTTGGGGGCATTGCGACTCGGCCTTCCCTGCTCGCCCTCCTACATCGTTAGAAATCGGTGAAGCCTTCATATATTCTCCAAGGCAAGACCTGGGAGTCACTTGGGTCCACTGCGGTCATCTGGCACTCAGCGGGGCTGGACTCTTTTACAACCACTTACATGGCGGTGGCCAACATTTTTGGCAAGAGGCCACCGCGGACACATTCCTTGCTGAAGCCGCACTGACCTAGGACTGCGGTGCCTGGTCTGCGCTGCTGCCTACATGGGAAAGGAAAAAAAAAAAAAACACACCAGGCCTCAGAGGTCCCGGACATCCAGCCCTGAAGCCAGACAACAATCTGCCAGAAGGATGCCGTGGCTGGACTCTCCCCCAATTCAAATCTGGGACATCTTGCATAAAAAACTGGAGGCGATTGAGGAGGCCAAGAACACATAGCGATAGGAAATAGGGAAGGTGTCAGTGGAACTAAGTCTCCTGAGAACGGATCACTAAAAACTCTCGGACAGAGTGAAAAACAATGAGAATACCCTGGTGGATTTGGAACCATTACACCAGGCCCTGCAGACACAAATGACCCACCTTACGGACTGGGTGCAGCGTTTGAAACAAGTGCTGAGGACGCAGAGGGCTGCACTTGGCGCAACAATATACAGCTTATTGCACTCACTGGGGGAGCGGAAGGCATGGACATGGTGGCCTTCCTTGAGCCTTGGCTGCGGTCTCTCATGGGGGCTCAGTAACTCTCACAATTCTTTGCCCTTGAGAGGGCGCACAGGGTGCTGGCCTGGGAGGCCGCCTAGGCCAGTCGTGGCCAGGCTCCCGCACTACCGTGACTGGGAAGCGTTATTTCAGAGAGCACAAGAGGCAGGCCTCTTTGTGGTGGAAAACATGAGGGTTAACATGTTCCCTAATTTTACGGTGGCAATGCAGGCTAAGAGGGCGTCCTACATGAAGGTGAAGAAGGCACTGAGCGCAGAGGGGATTTGATACTCCCTAATGTTTCCTTTGAAACTCAAAATCATGCTTGATGGTCATACGCACTTCTGCCAGACCCCTGAAGAAGCCTGGGTCTGGCAGGAATCACACACAACCAGGATTGACAGACCACGGTTCAACAGGCCTCAGGCACACCAATGCCGCAGAAAAAGAAGTCACTTAAGGGACCGGGAAGAGGGAATGACAAAACCCACACCTCAAAAAGTGAACCAGGAAAAGAGGGTGGCTCTCTGGGCTGCGGCGCCCTTGACAGAATCCGGCCATTTTGGTGGGGAGAAAGGTGTAACCAAGGATGTTCCCGAATCTGACATGTCCGATGTAGATTCTGTGGTTAGCACTCTGGAGGGTGTACCACATTTGATGCCCCAAATGGTGAGTGACTTTATATAACTGTCACCACTCCTGTGCCACTAGGCTGATCTCATGCTAGAAGAGGCTCATTGGTCACATGTCTAGGCCAGTCCGGATGACTCCGATTTGTGTACAGTAGATACACAGAGAACCTATCACCCCAATCAGTGAGCTGCTAGAACTGAAATCGCAACTACTGCTTTTAATGGTTTGGGTGGCCAGTCGTTGCAGTCCTGGGGAAGGAGGGTTAGGGTTTACTCGTTATTGTTCTTGATGTTCAGGTCTGCCTTTGGTACAATAATGCAATGCTTCCGTGCTGCTGGGATGAGTGTGAGGGGTGAGGTGTGGGAGTGGCGGGCGTGCCTGGATAGAGGAGGTGGGGGTGAAGTTCCACTGAGAATCCACAACAGGCACAAATGGATCCCTTAAGTTGATGACCTGGAACGTCTGGGGTTTGGGCTCACCAGCTAAACGCCACAAAATCCTGCAATTTATTAAGAGACAAGGGGTACAAATCTCTATGCTGCAGGAATCCCACCTTATGAAATCTAAAGCGGATAGTCTCCGAAGACGCTGGCAAGGAGAAGTGTACGCTACATCATACTCTGACTACGCTAGGGGGGCACTGGTATGGGGGAGAGCAGGAGTGCCCTTCAAGACCTCACTAGTGGAAGCGGACAATGATGGACGATATGTGTTGATGGAGGGGCAACTTAGCAGCAGAACTGTGGTGCTGGGGAGCATTTATGCCCAAACATGGATCAACTCCCATTCCTCCATTCCCTATCAACGCGACTGGCTCATTTTCCAGACAGGCCCTTTCTTTGGGGGGGAGGGGAGTGAAACTTTAATGGTGTACTTGACCCAGAGATGCACCACTCACTCCCACCGCTGCAGGGTGTGGCAACCGTTAGGGTTGCGGCAGGACTTGCAGTGGGATATGGAGGACATCTGGTGCACCCAGCACCCACTTTGTAGGCATTATTCCTTTTACTCCCACCTTTATCAAGTGCATACCAGAATAGGTCGTGTTGTAAGCTCTGTGTCCCTCAGTGGTTTACTCACACACACAGACTATCTGGGCTGCACAGTGTACGATCACAACCCCGCTGATCGTGACGCTGCAAACTGCTGAAAAAAAACCTTGCATCCCAACATGGCATCTATAATCTGAGGTGCTGGAAGACATCTGTGAGAAACCCGTGACCTCCACAGCGAGGCGATGGAATGTCTGTTGTCATGATTATAAGACATAAACATCAAAGGAACATAATGTAGAGGGCAGAGCAGGTAAACTTCTGGCCTGGATGATTCGCTCTGAGGGCAGGGGCACACCCATCACCCGTCTCACATCCCAAGAGGGAGTAACTTTGCTCTCACCCGCACACATTAACAAAGAGTTAAGATCCTATAACATGACCCTGTACACCTCCTCCACCCCCACTCCCTCCAGACGGGACTTCTGGACTCACTGGGTGATTTCCAGTAGGCCCTACCACTGTCGATACTGGCAATGAGGGAATGGGAGGCCCTAGGTGCACCAATAGCAGACCAGGAGGTTAGGGCTGCTGTTAAGTCTCTGGCATCTGGGAAGACACCGGGCACAGACTGACTTCCACCAGATTTTTATAAATGGTTCCTGGGAGAATTGTAACCCAAGCTTACGGAAATGTATGTTGAGGCATTTGAGAATGGCGTGTTGCCTCCTTCAACCAGGGAGGCCCAGGTGGTGCCTCTCCCTAAGGGCAAGAGCCCGGATGCGACGGTCTCCGACCTCAGGCCACTTTCTATGCTGAACACTGACTTTAAAGTGACTTTAAAGAGTTGCTGAGCCCCCATGAGACCACAGCCAGGGCACAAGGAAGGCCACCATGTCCGTGCCTCCCGCTCCCCCGGGGAGTCCAATAAGCCGTATATTGTTGCGTCGAGTGCAGCCCTCTGCGTCACCGAATGGCACTGTCCACCCTCCATCTCCCCTCTGAGAGGGGGGGACTGGAGGGTTTTCAACTTTGAGTTTTATTACATAGCGGCTCAATTACAATGGCCAGCACGGTAGTTTCATGGACAGGGCTCGACAGAAATGGGACCAGACAGTGGGACACGACACAACAATAGCCTTATGGCTCGGTTGCTTAAACCGAAACGAGGAGACCCAGGCTGAATGTATTGGTGAAGACCACCCTGTCTATCTGGTGCAAAGCCCTTAAGAAAACACACACAAAACCACCATATGCCCTGGCAATACTTTTAATTGGCCTACCACACTGGGATCCTTAATCCTGCTATACAGCAGGGCAAATGAAACCCTGGACAGACACACACTTGCTGGCATCCTGTGTAGTGCCAGGTGTTATAGCACCAAGAGCCACAAGATCCACAAAGGGCGACTCACAGGAAGCATCCGCAGCAATCGCAGTCTCAATGGGCACGCCTGGCAATGAACCCTCATCAAGAACACCAGCAGACTAGCATTCAAAGAGTGTATGTTCTGCAGAGCAAGACACATTTCAGGTGCATGTTCGAATGGGCACCACAAGCATCGAAAGACAGGCTGCACCCAATTCAAGACTGGTCTGAATGATAATAACCCTTTTGACTCCAGGTCTTCCAGGAGTAGTACCCCAAAGTACGGCATCATGCATTCACAACACAGCTGGGATGGTGGAAGCACCAACATTTCTTTGTTGTGATAGGGCACCCATTGTGAATGCAAACAGCAACAGCAGAATACCGCCAATTAACGCCAAAGTAATTGGGAATCCCCCAAAGACACTCGAAAACAGTGAATGTATGGCTGAAGGTATAACGCCAAATACAAATTGAAAGGTGCAAACAAAACCAAAACCAACAGCCTTAAAAAGGCTATAATCCCAGCGCTGTTAGACATATTGAAAATACGACAAATCAATTCACCGAAATGTTTTCGAAAGTTGGTTTTTAAAAAGGACTGTATCTCTGCAGACGACCTTGCTACTTGAAGATCATAGGTCTTGTGAGCAGATGTAAGTGCCACATGTTTGTGAAACAAAAGAGTCTTCAGTCAGTTCAGCTTGTCAAAATTTACATTAGAAGTAGCACTATGAGGCCATATGTATGCTACTTTTATCTCTTGTGTAGGGGGAGAAAAGCACATTCCCGCAACAAGTCACAATTTTGGAGACCAATACCCATGTAGGCGATTCCAGCCTGCATACCACAACAGCTTTCATTGTTCAGCATCACATAACTCTGATTCAAGAACATCTGGGACTCCGAGTGAATCAAAGGGACAGTAACAGCAACCTCACTGACCTAGTCAGTGAACTGCTCTGCTACCTCGTAGTTCCACCGACAATTTAAATCCTTCTGTCCTCTGAAATCTAACCTCTGTCAGGTGTTGAGGCCCTCCTCCACCCGCAGGCTTCTGCCTGCGCCTCATCCCTGGTGTCTAGTGCTAGGCTGGCCTCTGCCTCTTTTCTTTCCTCCTTTGCCTTTTTACCCTGTGTGCCGTTTCTTTTGTGTTCTGTACCTTTTGTGTTTTTTCTGTGTCTTTCGCTTTCTGCGTTTACTCTTTTTTCCTCATTTTTCTTCCCTCACTCTGCGCTTTCTCTCTTCATTGTCGCTCTCCATCCTCTCTCACTGCCCCGCTGCTGCTGCCCCTGCGGCCCGCCCCCTCCTCTCACTCGCACTCTACCCCGCCGCTGCTGGCCCACGGCCCTGCCCCCTTTTTTCACCACTGTTTTCTGCTCCCGCCTCTAGGCTGCCCCCCACTTAATGGCGGCCGCACCGAAGGCACACCTAAGGCTAGCCCGTCTGCACCCATCCGCGACCAGCACCAGGACCCCTTGTCCTGCCACCCAGCAGCAAAACTCATCGCACTCAACCCAGGACGCAACAACAACTGCAAGCAAGCATCTCCTGGCAACACACACGGTCCCTTCAGCTGCTTCCGCTGCCGTCAAACCTGCACCACCACCAAGACCCGAGACCCAGCACAACCCACCCGCAACAACTCTCCGAACCCAAAACCCCAGAAGTGCATCCTCCTCAATGTCCGCTCCCTCCATAAACACGCCATCGAAATCTGGGACCTCCTCAACAGCACCACCCCGGACGTCGTATTCCTCACTGAGACCTGGGCCAACAACACCTCAGGCTCAGACATCGCCATCGCCATCTCCCAGGGATACAAGATTGCCCGGAAAGACCGCCCCAGCCACCCTGGGGGTTAGGGGGAAATCGTCATCGTCCACAAGTCCAACCTCCCCCTGAACACACACAGCCCGACATCCACCATCAGGGGAACCATCATCTACCGCCCCTTCCCCCAGACCTCGCACACTTTTCGCCGACTATCACGGACTGCATCTCCGCACAAGCCATCACAACCACCAACTACACCTTGCTAGGAGACCTCAACTTCTACCTTGAGAATCTACAAGACCCCAACACCACATCCCTCCTAGACAACCTTCACAACATAGGACTCTGACAGATCGTGACAGAGCCAACACACTCTACAGGACACACCCTCAATCCCATCTTCACTACAGGAACCTCCGCTACCTTCAGCCACACCAAAGAACTCCCATGGACAGATCTCAGATGCATCATTTCACCTTCAACACACCCACCATCACCATCACCATACCCCAACTCCAGCCATCGCATAGAAACTGGACAGAATAACAGACAATCAACTCACTGCCGCCCTCACCATTGCATGCAACGATGATCCAAATACCGCAGCACCCACCTTCCACAACTGGATCACCGACTGCGCCAACACCGTAGCCCCCCTCAAAAAGAACACCACCACCCACGCAAAGAGAGCCAGCTAGTTCACCCCCGAACTCTGGGAATCAATCCGGGAATCAATATGCACCTGTCACCGCCTCGAGAAAATCTGGAGAAACACCACATCCCTAGAAGCACATAGCAACTTCAGAGCCGCCACCACCAACTCATCAGAAACACCAGAAAGAAAGCTATCCAAGACAGGATCACCTCACAAGCACACAACAGCAAGGAACTCTTCAGCATCATCAAGGAGTTTGCCCAACCAAACAGTGAACCAACGGACATCCCACCCTCACAGGACCTATGTGACAGACTCAACACCTACTTCCACCACAAAATCAAGACCATCTACAACAGTTTCAACAAGAACAAACCACGCCCAGAACATCCCCTTCCAAACCCTCACACCAACAAACCTACAATCTCCACCTGGACACCCCTCTCCACCGAAGACACACTGAAAACAATGAATTCCAAACAATCCGGGGCCCCCACGGACCCAGGCCCCATCACATCAGAGCTGCAGATACCATCGCCCCCAAGCTCCGCCTCACCATCAATGGCTCACTAGCTCCTGCCACCTTCCCCGATGGCTGGAAACATGCAGAGATCAACCCCCTCCTCAAGAAACCCTTGGCAGACCCCAACCTCAAAAACTTCAGGCCCATCTCCCTACTTCCATTTCCTGCAAAAGTCATTGAAATACCAGTCAACAGCCAAATCACCATGTTTTTAGAAGACCACAACATCCTTGACATCTCCCAATCCAGATTCCGGTCAAACCACAGCACCGAAACAGCCCTCCTGGCTGCAACAGATGGCATCCGCTCCCTACTGGACAAGGGAGAGACGGCAGCACTCATCCTACTTGACCTCTCGGCAGCTTCGGACACAGTCTTTCATCGCACCCTGATAAGAAGACTCTACGAAGCTGGCCCCCCAGACAAGGTTCTCAAATGGATCTAATCCTTCCTCTCCGGCAGAGCGCAACAAGTGAGACTTGCCCACTTCCTTGCAGATCCCACACCCACCACCTGCGGAGATCCCCAGGTATCCTCCCTCAGCCCCACACTGTTCAACGTCTACATGGCCCCACTAGCCACCATTGTCAGAAGCTACAGAATAAACATCATCTCCTACGCCGACACCCAACTCATCATTTCCCTCTCCAACAAACCCGACAAGGCCAGACACAACTTCCACGAAGGCATGAAAGCAGTCGCCAACTGGATGAGAGACAGCTGCTTCCAACTCAACACAAACAAGACAGAAGTACTCATCATGGGCCCTCAACCCAACGCATGGAGCGACTCCTGGTGGCCACCCACCCACCCCCACAGCCAAGCCCACAGTCTTGGAATCATCCTGGACCCCGACCTCAGCATGAACCATCAGATGAACTCAGTCACCTCCACCCGCTTCCGCACCCTCTGCTTCCTATACAAGACCTTCAAATGGATCCCCCTCGAACAGAGAAAGACCGTCACACACGCCCTCATCACCAGCAGACTGGACTACGGCAACGCACTCTACGCCGGAATCAACAAAAAAACTCACCCGCAAATTGCAAAACATCCAGAACGCCACCACCAGACTGATCCTTGACGTACACCGACACTGCCACATCTCGCTACGTACACTGCACTGGCTCCCCATAGAGAAAAGAATCACTTTCAATATCCTCACCCACACACACAAAGACCTCCACAATACCGGACCAGCCTACCTTAACCAGCGACTCAACTTCCTCGTACTCCACAGGGCCCTACGCTTAGCCAAGCTCTCTCTCACAGAAGTACCCCGCATCAGGAAGAACAGGAGGACGCTCCTTCTCCTACTTCGCAGCCACTGCCTGGAACGCCCTACCTATCCACATCACACAAACCACCTCCCTCCCCGCTTCACGAAGGTACTGAAGACAATAATCCACCTCACAGTACATGCTACACTCTCCCCTCTTAGCGCCTTGAGACCGTAACGGGTGAGTAGGTGCGCTTTATAAACACTGGTTGATTGATTAACACCCTTCAGATAAGCTAAGTTCACTACTGAAGCATCACATGCTCCTTGCAAGGACAAGTGTTTACAAACCATCGAAAAGCTCACAGAAGTCTTACATTCACTGCCGCTAAGAAAGACCTCCTCCATGCCATTGAAACATTTGTACATAAAGGGTGGCTCCTACACCTCATGAATATAACTATATCCTCGCCGCTCAAATCTGTCTACTGGAATGTGCTTTAAGTACAACATGAATTGAAATGTTGAAATGGGCAGATTAATCACTCCGTGTACTAACCATACTGCAGATGGAATTTCCACCACAGTAATAGGGCAATTTTTCTAACTTTTCGATGTTAAGCATGTGACTTGATTCCTTCATACCCATTACCTGTTGTTTCCGTGTCAAATCAAATGTGGCAAACCAGTCCCTGGAGTTACCATACTGCCAGGGCATAATGGACCTAAGCTGACTTTGTCCATAATTTAAAAATGACATATCGTTTTGAATCATGTCAATTGCAGATGGCACGATGTTGTTTAGGGTGTAAATGCGGTTGGACAATGTGTTCATACCATTAATGACAAAAGGTAGAGCGTTCTATAAGTTTTCCTGATCTATTTGCCTTAATTGGGCAGCAGCCTTTTTCTGGGAAAGCTTCCAAAATGTCGTTATATATTGCACAGTAGAAACATTTTCTGCATGGCTTTTTAAGACCTAACAAGAAATCTTGTAAGTCTATATCTTCGGACAGGATACTAAGGTGTTCTTTAATGGTTGTTAGTGTGGAAGTTTTTAACCGTTGATGACATTGTATGCCCACGCAATATGTGATGACAATACCAGAATTTTGTGTGGTGATGTAACGAGGGTTACGTCGCTTGCTGCAAAACCCTGTGTGGAGTTTACAAAAACCGCATGACAGCCATTTGTGGCCACTGGCCACAATAACCACCCGTTAGGACCTGGAGTAGTCGAAATAAAGGTGCCATTCTGAACACACCTGTTTCACTGTTCTTCCGTGGTATTTACATCTTTTGTCATTTTTCGAATTTAGCTGATTAGGGAAGTACTGCACGCATTCAATTCTTTAATTTTCACTAAGCCTAAACAACTTGTTTGTTGTACAGTTTCATTAAGAAATATAATTTGGAACAGAATAAGGCATACTCTAAATAAAGCTTCCATACCCTGTATTTGTCAATCCCTAATTTCCCACTGTTAGAAATTAGGTTCCTAATTGGCGGTTCCTAATTGGCAGAGGTATGCACCCTGTCCAAGTAGGGACCACAATCCTACCCTGTGCTCACCCTCTTGTAGCTTGGCACAGAAAGTACTTGTGCAACACACACGCAATAACCACAGGGGTTACACCCCAAAAAGACACTGCACAGATGTAGAAAAATAACACTTGTTTATCTGGTTCATTTAAGATCAGCACAATACAGAGCCAATTCGTAAATGGTTAAATATTTGATTTGCAAACTCAAAAAAAAACAAGGTTTTTAACCAATGATGTGATCAAAGAGGTGGTGGCAGAGGATCCTCGGCACGAGTGCACAATGATTTCACAGACTACAGTAATGTCCTGGCTGCGCTCCTCTCGGGGAGCGGATAGGTGATTTCCAGGCACGGTCACCTGGAAAGCAGGTGGGGACCATGGGAGAATGGTGCAGCGGCCGGGTTTAGCAAGGCTTCTGCAGGTGCAGGAAGAACACAAGCCTGACAGCTATCGGCCATTCCAGGTGATTGAAGCTGCACGTGACAAAGTTGGAAAAGGCTGCTTGGGTTGATTGAAGCAATGAGTAGCAAAGACTCAGCAGGGTCACTCCGAGTGATCAAAGTTGCAGAGTTTGGCAAAGCCGCTGGAGTGACTGAAGTAACGAGCAGCAAAGGTTCAGCAGGGCCTCTATGGGTGATCAAAGTGGCACGCATCAGAGTTTAGCAAAGCCGCTCGGGTGACTGAAGCAGAGAGCAGCAAAGGTTCAGCAGGGCCACTCTAGGTGATCAAAGTTGCAAGCGGCAGAGTTTGGCAAAGCTACATAGGGTGATTGAAGTAGCGAGAGGCAAAGGAGAGTAAAAGCTACTCTGAGTCACTCTGGGTTTGGTGAACAAGTCTTGGGCTACCGGGCAGAGATCAGCAGGTAGCAGGGCGGCACGACAAAGCAGGGCAGCAGTTCCTGGGAGCAGTCAATCCTGGCAGAGTGGCAATCCTGGCACAAAGCAGTCTTTACTCCAGCAGCATTTCCTTGAGTCCAAAAGGGTACAGACTTTAGTGGGTCAGGGACCCAGTACTTTCACTAGAAAGTGCCTCTTATGTGAGAGGTCTCTACAGAGAGTTCTTGTGAAGTGCACAGGTCCCCCTTTCAGGTCATCATCGGCTCCAGATTATCAGTGGGAGATAATCCCTTTGTGTGGACTATGGTCACTCCCCTTTGAGGTGTAAGTGTGAGCCTTTCCCAACCTCCTCCCCAGGAAGACTCATCAGTATGCAGATGCCTGCATATGCAACTGAGTATCCTGTGTTGGGGGTGTCTAAAGGAAATGCACAAGTGAAGCTCTCACCTAGCCCAAGCCAGATGTATAATGGAGATATGCTGTAGGCACACAGGACAATGACTGAAGAGAAGTGCCCACTTTCTAAAAGTACACAAAAGAAACAAGAGCCAACACTGTGATTAACTTGGAAAAAGTTAATATTTACAATGAGAAGTCAAAACCAATCACTTCTCCCTAGCATTAATACATAACATTCATCCAGAACAATTATAATTGAATAACATTTAGTGCACACAGACGAACAAATACAAAAGTGAGCAATTACCTCATATAAAAATAATTGGGCAGTGCACACACATTGCTTACATCAAAAATATATGACAATAATACAAATTCAAGAACAAAAAATGACAAAAAAAATAAATAAAATCAACCGAAAATTCAGGTTCTGCACCAACTTGAAAGAGAGGGAACTCAGAGCCTAACTTATTTTCAAAATTTTAAGGCTTCTCCTTAAAGAGCAGAAAGGCACAGAAGTGCTAATTGTAAGTCTTTGTGGTAGCTCAAACAGGTATGATGTGCATTACAAGACAATGCTTTGAATTCTCCCTGAAGGCCTAATCTTCTTTAATAGCGCTCACCGCTGCTCCCTACTGCTGCCGCATTTCGAGCCCACTGGATTCAAGGGTTCTCTTCAGGACACAGAACAACAAAACACAACTGGTCAGAAGGAACCTCCTCAAGAGCTGGTATTAGGGTAACAACAATAATGTGTTTGCCCTGGGTGGGCAAGAGGTCTCTCTTTTATGATGGCTACCTGAACAGCAGTCAGAATTTTTTCAGTTGGACAAAACACTGTGAAGAGTTGGAGTAAAAGTGTGATTTGTATGCAATAAGAATGGTGTCACCTTCATTGCATGGTACATAGGTGAAACTGATGGCACCATCAATTATTCTGATGACCAAGTTTGTTTTGCTTTCACGTCTGCGTAAGTGTTTAGCTTCAAGCATGTCCTGTTACACACATTCTTAGAGCATTGCATGTTCAGGTGTCCAATATGTGTCAGAAAAATCTGGAAGTATTAAGTCATAAAGTGGTTTTATGCATTGTGCATAATCTGGAATATAAATTCTACTGAAACTGAAAAAGCCCAACAATGACTGTAGCTCTTTTCTAGAAAGTGTGGTGCCAGACTCTTTGCCTCATCTGATAACTCGCATCCCTAAAACAGGACACTGAGAAAAGCTATTTTAGTTTTCTTGAAATTAAATTTGTAGCCTAATTTTGCAAATCCCGAAACAATGCGGTCCACCTGTTTTAGGTGTGTTCTGAGGTCGTCATCTGTAGGGTAGATATCATCTACATAGGACAACGTCTCAGGGTCAATATCATGTAATATTGATGTTACACAGGCTGAGAACAATTCTGGACTGTTCTTATCCCCCTGTGGGAGTTGGCAAAGTTTTCTCTGAGAGCCAAGCACACTGAAGGCACTCAAATCCTGACTTTCAGGTGCTAGATTTTGGCAGAAAAAACATCCAAAGTTGTTTTATATTTTTTGTGCACTAAATTGTTAATAAGTGCTGAGCTGTGTGCATTTTGCATTGCAAATGTGCTTGTATGACTGTTAAGGTGTCTGTAATCTAAGACTATTCTATATGAATGGTCCGGCTCAGCTACAGGAAACAAAGGGTTATTCACTGGAGATACACAAGGCTCAATTATTTCTTGGTACTCGAGTAGTGAGAGTAGTTCTCTCACTGGTTTTGTAGCCTCATGTTTAATGGGGTATTGTAGTTGGACCTGTAGTGTTGGCCTAATTGGTATTACATGGTAAGGGGAATCTATCCCACCCTATGTGGTTGCAGCACCATGCTGGAGCCTGTGCAAATGCCCAATCTACTGTGTAAGCTTCTTTTAATGTATCTGGAACGAGGACTGAGAAAGAAGGCAATATGACCTCTTCCCCTTATGGGAGATTACAGACAAATTCAGGTGTCCAGTTTTTTTTCTGCCAGGAGGCTGTCGTAACTTAAGTGTTAATCTTCCACAAAATATAACTCTAAAAGTGCGCTCTATGTCTCCCTCTATTTGTATTTTTAATTTATAAACCCTTTCGGGTGGGAAGAGGTGCTTGTCTGCAGTTTTGACTTCAAGAAAGTTGTTAGTTGCTGTCACATCCAGAAGCTTTCGAACATTCTGGCAAACTATTGTGACCTCTGCCGCATTCTCTTGCGGACTTACTGCCCACGTCCTGTTCTTCAGTAAAGCTCTCAATATGTGGAGCATTTTTCATCGATATTGTCGCAACATTTTTCTTCTTGAATTGGGGTTTCTGTTGTGGAAGTTCCTCTTCCTCTTTTATTGAAACTTCAGATAAGCGTTTTGAATCTTTTCTTGGTTTCATGTACTCATTTCGGTGCTCTGACCGCCCTCTTCTTTCACTGTGTTTTTCGAGTGAGTCCTAAAAAGGAACGAGATTGGCGCGTGTCAATATATTGGTATCTATCTGGAGCTTTTAATGTTTCCCTATGTCTAAGATAGTATTGTTTCTCGGAGGTCTCAGAACACAGATTCTCCTTTCTTTTTTATTATTTTTATTTTGTTTTTGTTTATCCCAGAGGTTTTTTAGAACCATCTAGTGCTTGTTTTGTAAAATCCTTATTTGACTTACCTTGTAATTGTGGTTTACCTGGACCGGCTCTCATCCTATCCCTACCTATACTAGTATAGGTTCAGCAATAATCTTTGGCAACTCGCATTCTTGGTCCTGTTGAGGAATATCCCAAAGCTGCTGGTGTACTGCCAATGCTACTGCTTCCCCTTTTAAGTTACCTAATGTAATTGAGGACACAGTGGCAAAATTACCCATTAATTGCATCCACAAGTCCAGTGATGGGGCTTCCCCGTATTTGTCTTGAATCTGTTTCAACAATTTTGGAAGATTCGCAAGTGTTGGTATACCATGTGCAGTAGTATAGAGTGCAGCAAAAGCTGCACCCCAAGTGGCACATTTGTCCACTGAGGGAACTATCCCAAATTGCAAGCACACTGTGAGAATTCTATGTTTATCCCGGGGTCCCATATGGGGAAACCCTGCTTCAAAAGTGCTTATTTTTTGTAATAGCCAAAATGGAATTTCTTTGCATTTGGTGGGTACTTTACCCATTATTGAAAGCACAGTCACAGGATTTATTTCTGCTGTAGCCAAATGTGGTTGCGCTGGAGCAGCCCTCGCCGGGGAGGTGTTTAAAGTCCATTACAAACTGTATTCAGCATCTACATATTTCTACAAAATTATTATAAAAACTGCGGACCTCCGCTACTGCTGCGGTACCCGCATTAGGGTGTGGTGTGTAAGTAGCCAACTCTGGCCACATAGGACCATCATTACTTAAAGGACTCAGTCTAACGTTCTGGATATTTGGATCATAAGTAGCGGGGTTGTCTGTTGGTCTGCTGGCAGTCCTTCCATCTGTTTGGAGCGACGAGTCCAATTCTTTATTTCAGTTATTTATTTGAGAAGATTTATATATTGCACACAAGACCTTTCAGGGCGCTGTACAGAGAAGAGATACGTAAATAAGTATAGATGCAGGTAATAAATATTGTACGTATAATAAAATGGTTAAGCATACAAAATCAGTAAAAGAAAAACAAGAAGCATAGTAGATATAAAGTGACAAAATTGCATAGTAAAATGGAGTCCAGGGCTGTATACACGAAATAATAGACCGTTATAAGTGGCTTCATGTCTATAGTTGCCTCAAAGGTTTAGTGTTCTCACCTTGCATTTGCATTAGCCATCTGAGCACTCTGTGGTCAGTTTGAACAACAAAGTGAGTGCAAACAAGTATGGCCTCAGCTTTTTCAGGGACCAAACCACAGCAAAGGCCTCCATCTCAATGGCACTCCAACGCTGCTCCCTGGGGAGTAACCTCCTGCTAATGAAAGCAACAGGCTGGTCAAGGCCATCATCATTGGTTTGGGACAGGACTGCTCATATCCCATGTACAGAGGCATCTGTCTGCATAATAAACAGCCTAGAATAATCTGGAGCTTTAAGAAGTGGGGCTGAGCACGTTGCTTCTTTCAGAGTGTCCAAGGCCTTTTGACAGTCAAGGTGCCAGTTTACCTTCTTTTAAGTCACTTCAGTGAGGGGAGTCACAATGGACCCATATCCCTTCACAAACCTCCTGTAGTACCCAGTCAAGCAGAGAAATATCCTGACTTAAGTCTGGGTTTTTGGAGCTTCCCAGTCCAGAATTGTCTGGATCTTGGGTTGTAAAGGTTGCAATTGGCCTCCACCTACAAGGTGGCCCAAGTATTTAACTCTACCCTGCCCTATCTGGCACTTAGATGCTTTGATAGAGAGGCCAGCTGTTTGCAAGGCCTGCAAAACCTTCCCCAGGAGGATCAGGTGATCCTGCCAGTTGGAACTAAAGACACCAATATCATCTAGATATGCTGCACTAAAGGACTCCAAACCAGCAAGGACTTGATTCACCAACCTTAGGTGGCAGGGGCATTCTTTAAGCCAAAGAGTATAACAGTGAACTGATAATGCCCATCAGGTGTAGAGAATGCTGTATTTTCTTTGGCTCCAGGTGCCATCCTAATTTGTCAGTACCCTGCAGTTAAGTCAAAGGTACTTAGAAATTTGGCTGCACCTAACTTGTCAATTAATTCATCTGCTCTGGGTATGGGGTGTGCATTTGTCTTAGTGACAGAACTGAGTCCTCTGTAGTCCACACTGAACCTCATTTCTCTCTTGCCATCTTTGGTATGAGGTTTAGGGCTAAAGGCCACTGGGCTAGCCCAGGGACTGTCACAGTGCTCTATTACCCCTAACTCCAGCATCTTGTGGACTTCCACTTTGAAGCTCTCTTTTACTTTGGCAGACTGTCTACAGATTTTATTCTTGACAGGTAAACTGTCTCCTGTGTCCAAATCATAGGTACACAGGTGTGTCTGAATAAGGGTCAAAGAGAAGACTTGCCTACAGTCAGCTTGCTGTTGGGCAGAAAGGGTGTCTGAATAGACAACTCCATCTACCGATCCATCTTTAGGGTCAGTTAAGAGGAGGTCAGGGAGAGGTTCACTCTCTGCTTCCTGATCCTCATCAGTAACCATCAGCATGGTTATGTCGGCCCTATCATTGTAGAGTTTCAGGCCGATCACTCTCTTGTGTGTCCTGCTAGTGCCCAGGTCCACTAAGCAAGTAATTTGACTCTTTCTCTAGAACTGGGTACGGGATACTCCACCTGTCCTGAAATGCCCTGGGAGCCACAGGTTCCAGAACCCAGGCTTTCTGCCCTGGGTGGAATTCAACGATTGCAGCCTTTTGGTCATACCACAACGTCTGGAGTTGTTGGCTGACCTCAAGGTTTTTGGACGCCTTTTCCAGGTACTCAGCCATCCTAGAGCAGAGGCCAAGCACATAGCCCACCACATCTTGTTTAGGTTCATGGATAGGTCTCTCCCAGCCTTCTTTAACAAGTGCCAGAGGTCTCCTTACAGAATGGCCAAACAGAAGTTCAAAGGGGGAAACCGCTACTCCCTTCTGAGGCACCTCTCTGTAGGTGAAAAGCAAGCATGGCAGAAGGACATCCCATCTCCTTTTGAGTTTTTCAGGGAGCCCCATGATCATGCCCTTCAATGTCTTGTTGAATCTCTCAACAAGTCTCCTGGCTTGTGGATGGTATGGGGTGGTGAATTTATGAGTCACCCCGCACTCATTCCACATGTTTCAGGTAAGCTGACATGAAGTTTGTACCTCTGTCAGAAACCACCTCCTTAGGGAAACCCACTCTGGTAAAAATACCAATTAGGGCTTTGGCTACTGCTGGGGCAGTAGTTGACCAAAGGGGAATTGCTTCAGGGTATCTGGTAGCATGATCCACTACGCCTACTAGTATGTACTGATTCCCTGAGGCTGTGGGGGGGAGGGGGGTTCAAGTGTACCCACAATGTCCACACCAACCCTCTCACAGGGTACCCCTACCACTGGAAGTGGAATCATGGGGGCGTTTAATAGCCACCTGTCTTACCACTGGCTTGACAGGTGTCACACAAGCTACAAAACTCCCTTACTTTCTGGGACATGTTGGGCCAATAAAAATTGTTCACAAGTCAGTCCCATGTCTTGGTCTGTCCCAAATGCCCAGCTAGGGGGAATGTAATTGGCCAATGTGAGAATTAACTCTCTAAACCCCTGAGGCACTCTCCTAGAGGCACCATTTTTGGGATCTCTGGCCTCAGTGTAAAGGAGTCTATCCTCCCAATAGACCCTGTAAGAGCCACTGACATCCCCCTTCTCCTGTTCAGCAGCTTTCTGTCTGAGGCCTTCAAGAGTGGGACAAGTTGTTTTTCCCTGGCACAGCTGTTCCCTTATGGGTCCCCTTTGGCCCTAGAGCTCTGCCTGATAAGGTTTCTGCTCCATTTACTATGTTCCCTCAGGGGATAAGACATCTTCCTGAGAAGAGAGGTCTTGTTTCTTTTACTATTCAGAGGCTGGTCCCCCAGTCCTCTTACATTTTCTCTTGGATGGTTGGGCCATTATTACAGGCTCCAACACTTCTTTTTCACCCTGTGCTCTGCTCTGTGCTCTGGTTTTGACACACACCAGTTAAGAGATACCCAGCATGGCTGCATGGGGTTTGAGTTCTACCTCTGCCCATGCTGAGGACTCCAAATCATTCCCTATAAAACATTCTACTGGGATTGCAGAAGAGACCACTACCTGTTTCAGGCCAGAAACCCATCCCCATTCTAAAGTCACCATAGACATGGGATGGACTTTAGTCACATTGTCAGCATTGGTAACTGGATATATTTGTCCAGCCAAATTATATCCTGAGGAAACCAGTTTCTCTGTCACCATGGTGACACTGGCACCTGTATCCCTCAGGGCTTCTACCTTTGTCCCATTTATCAAGAGCTGCTGCCTGTATTTTTGCATGTTAGGCGGCCAGGAAGCTAGTGTGGCTATATCCACCCCACCCTCAGAGACTAGAGTAGCTTCAGTGTGAACCCTGATTTGCTTTGGGCACACTGTTGATCCCACCTGGAAACTGGCTATTCCAGTACTAACTGGAGTAGAGCAGTGGGATTTTTCTTGGGACAGGCCATGTCTCCAGTTTGGTGTCCATGCTGTCTACAACTGGGACACCAGGCCTTCTTGGGATCAAAGTTCTTACCCTTGTACCCATTTGTGGACTGTGAAGAGGTGCGGGGGCCACCATCCTGAGCAGGTTTTTGGGGCCCTTGAGAAAACTCTGTTTTTGTCCTTAGGTGTCTCACACCCTTCCCCTGGGGAGGCTTTGTGACCCCTTTCTTTTGGTCACCGCCTGTGGAAGTCTTGGTCAACGTAGTCTTGATCCAATGTCTGCCTTCCTTCCCAATTCTTGGTGAGAAATTGGACCTAGGACTACCAGATGTTGATCCAACTTATAATTGAAGCAGTTACTTAACAGGTGTCCCTTCATAAACAAATTATAAAGCCCATCATAGTCATGCACTCCACTGCCAGTTATCCAACTATCTAGTGTTTTCACTGAGTAGTCAACAAAATCAACCCAGGTCTAGCTCCAGGTTTTGTGAGCCCCCCCTTAACCTAATTCTATACTCCTCAATGGTGAATCAAAAGCCCTCAATCATGGTAGCCTTCATGAGGTCATAGGATTCTGCATCTTTACCAGAGAGGGTGAGGAGTCTATCCCTACACTTACCAGTGAATATTTCCCAAAGGAGAGCTCCCCAGTGAGATCTGTTTAACTTTCTTGTAGCACAAGCCCTCACAAAACCGTGAACCATTTGGTGATTTCATCACCTTCTTCATATTTTGAGACAATCCCTTTGGGGATTTTTAGGATATCAGTATTCTCTCTGACCCATTTATGTCGCTGCCACCATGTATGGGTGCTAAACCCATTTCTGCTTGCTGCCTTTCTATAGCTAGGAGTTGTTGCTACAAAGCTAACCTTTTGGCCATCCTTGCTAAAAGGATGTCCTCTTCATTGAGGTTGCCCTCAATGTTCCCAGAGGAGCTGGACTCCCCTGTGGAAGATCCAGATCCAGTGAGTTCTACTAGTTAGGTGAGGAGGGGGAAGATCACTCACCTCACCTCTAACATCTTCCCTGTCTGAGTGGAGTTCTTCCTCCTCAGCAGGGTGGTCCCTGGTGTATTCTGCCAAGTGCTCCTGGAGTTGACCGTGGTAGGGTTGGAACCAGTTCTAATCTTTTTCAGCTTACAGAGGGACCTTAACTCTGCCCACCCTAGATGGACGTAAGGAGTGAGGTTGAGTTCCACCACTATTTCCTCTGGGCTGCTCTTATGCTACTAAAGTTGGGAACTTTTAAACTTAAAAAGAGATGCTAAAGAGACTCAACAAAGGCCCTAGGAGGGCTTTTAAAAAAAATTGAAAAAAATAGTCAAATTCAAAAATCAGTTTTCTAAAGGCAATTTTGGAATTTGGTCGTGTGATCAGGTATTAGCTGAGTAGTCCAGCAAATGCTAAGTCGTAGACCCCACTGCTGATCCACCAATATAGGAAGCTGGCTGTGGTATATACTATATCAAAATGAGATATGGTGTGCACAGAGTCCAGGGATTCCCCAGAGGCTGAAATAGATAATACTAATGCTCTATTTGTAGTAGTGTGGCCGAGCAGTTAGGCTTATCAGAGGGTAGTGTTAAGTATTTGTTGTACACACACAAGCAATAGAAAAAACACACACTCAATGACTTAACTCTAGACCAATATGATTTTATATAGAAAAATATGCTTTTTAAATGTATTTCTAGAACCACAAGATTCAGTTTGCAGGCAAGTACATACAATAAAAGGTACTTTGTGTGTATATATATATATATAAAATGTAAAATCAGGACTTTGAATAGAATAGACAATATATACAATTTTTCTTAAAATGGCATAAAGCTATTTTAAAATTGGACACTGCAATTTTCAACAGCTACTGGGGGAAGAAAAGATAGTACAGTTTTGCAGGTAAGTATACAAGTTTTTATGTCCGGGTGTAGGTAGTCTGTCGTTGGGGGTTCAAGTTAACCCCAAGCACCCAGCAGCAGCAACACAGGACCGGTTGGATGCAGAGGTCAAAGAGAAACTAAATTAATGTGGGCTCCTATGGAGATAAGGGGTACTCTGAATCTGCGCAGCCAGCAGGTAAGTACCCACGACTCGGATGGCAGACCAGGGTGGTCTAGAAAAGCACTGGAGGGGCCACAAGAAGGAACCAAATACAAACCCTCAGAGGCACAGTGGCGGCCAGGTGCAGGGTGCAAACAGGACGTCGGGTTTCCAATGCAGGTCTATGGGGAACCCTGGGGGTCACTCAAAGGCTGCAGGCGGGGCCTGGGGGAGGGGGGGTGTCTTGGGCACACCACCAGTCAGACAAGGAGGTGGGCCACCTGCTGAACGATGAGGCACCGGGGCTCGGTTTCTCCAAGGCCTGGGGGCTGCGGGTGCAGTGTGTCCTTTAGGCGTCAGATATCTTCATCTGGAGCTTGCGTCATGGGGGTCCTCGGGCTTCCCTCTGTAGGTGTCGTCATGGAGGGGTCAACTCAGGCAGGGCACTTGCTAGCAATCACCTGGGGACCCTCTTTTGATGGGTGGACCACCTGGACACGGGCTGAGGGCATCTGGTGCACAGGGGTCAAGACTCGCACATCTGGAGTGAGGTGGGAGTCCTTAGTTGTAGGTTTCTTCATACAGAGCCACTGTCCTCTGGAGTTCTTGGTCATTTTGGGTGCAGGGCAGTCCTCTGGAGTTAGCAGAGGTCGCTGGGACTGCTGGACGCATTGCTGGTCTTTTTGCAGGTTCTTTGAAGCAGGAGACAGGCCGGTAGGGCTGGGGCCAAACCAGCTGTCGTCTTCCTTCTTCTCTCCTGGGGTTTTCAGATTAGCAGTCCTTCTTCTTGTAGGTCACCAGGAATGTGGTGACCTGAGTTCAGGGAGGCCCTTAAATCCTAGATTTAGGGGTGTGTTAGGGGTTAGAGGGCAGTAGCCAATGGCTCTTTTCCGGTACAGGCGGTGGAGTCTCTCCTCTTTCCTAAAAGGATGAGAAGGTGTGTAAAAATTAGGCAAGGTGACGGATTGGTCTACATGAAAGGGCATGACCATTTTTGTCAAAAGGAAGCTCTAGTGCAAAGCACCACTTTGTCAGGATATATGGAAAGGTAGGGCGGCTTAGATGACAATGCCTGCCGCTCACTCACCCTATGGGCAGACGTAATGGCCACAAGGAAGGCTACAAGTAGCGTACATTAGGAATGTCAGAACCAAATTCAAATTCCACTAGGACATAATGAATGGGGATAGAGGAAACACACGAGTAAGATCTTTATGGAACCTGCTAACAATAGGAAACTTAAACAAAGAAGGTTAATCAGGCAACTTAAAAAACGAATGTAGCAGATAAATAACCTTTGAGAGTGCCCTTAGCAGAGCCCTGCTGGGCCAGAGAAAGAATAAACAATAGGACCTCAGATAGAGGGGCAGAAAGGGGGGGGGGGTCAAAAGACTTGCCTGTGCCACCATGCCACAAATTTATTCCAATAGGCATATACCGTTTTGGTGGAGGGACACCTGGCTGCCAAGATTATGTTACAGACTTCAGATGAAAGGTCAAAAGCTATCAACTGTCGCTGCTCAATCTACATGCAAGAAGGCGGAGGCTGGACAGGTGCGGGTGGAGGATCGATGGCCATGCTCAGTAGCTCCGGATACCAGACTCTCTGTGCCCAGTCCAGAGCCACAAGGATGACTTGGACCCAATCATTCTTGATCTTCTTGAGAACTCTGGGCAGAAGTAGTATAGGCAGAAAGGAATACAGAATGTTTGAGTTCCACTTGAGAAAAGCTTTGCAGAGTGGTTGCCGCCCTGGAAACTCCAACACGCAATATTGTGAACATTCTGCATTCTCTGCGGCGGAGAACAGATCCAACCAAGGCTCTCCCCACTTCTGAAAGAGACCTTGCGCCACCTCCGGATAGAGACGCCATTGGTGACTGACAGCTGATTTCCTCTGCTCTAGAATTCAGAGAGCCCACCAGATGTTGAACCACCAGAGATATTCCCTGTTTCAGCGATGTCCAGAGGTGCAAAGGGTCCACGACCCCACTCAGCCCTGCTTGTTGCAGTACCACATGGCGGTAGTGTTGTTCATGAACATCTGCATCACTTTCCCTTTCAGAGAGGGAAGGAATGCCTTCAATGCAAGCCTGATGTGGAGTCCAGATTCCACCGGAGACCAGAAACCTCTGATCTCCGTCTCTCCCACATGGCCGCCCCATCCCAGGAGAGACGCATCTGTCACTACTGTGACATCTGATTAGGGAAGGGAGAGGGATCTGCTGCTGACCCAATTGCAATTCAGAAGCCACCACTGCAGGTCTTTCACAGTTCCCTCCGAGAGCTGGACCATGTCAGAGATATTCCACTGATGCTGCGCCTATTGGAACTTCTGGTCCCACTGCAGAGCCCACATATGCAATCTGGCATGTGTTCCCAGCAGGATGCAGGCGGCCATGAGGTCCAGCAGCCTCAGTCATTCCCACTAAAATCCAGGATAGAGGCAGAAACATCCGAATCCTAGCCTGAATATAATGGTCTCGCTTTGTGGGAGGATAGGTCCGAAACTGCATTGTGTCCAGAACAGCTCCGATGAAACTGGACGTCTGAGAAGGAGTCAAGTGTGACTTCGGCACGTTTATACTGAACCTCAGCAAATGTAGAAGTTCCGCCGTACTCTGAAGTTGGGAGACTACTTTCTGGGGTGTGTTCGCCTTCAACAGCCAGTCATCGATGTAGGGGAAGACTGAAACCCCTAACCTACGCAAATGAGCTACAACCACCACCATTACTTTTGTGAACACCCGAAGGGCACTGGCAAGGCAAAAGGGGAGTACAGTAAATTGAAAAAGTTTGTGACCTACCACGAATCGCACGTAATGCCTGTGGGCAGGCAAGACGGGTATATGGGAGTAAGCGTCCTGCAAGTCCAACGCTACCATTCAGTCTCCTGGGTCCAAGAAAGACAGTACCCGAGCCACAGTGAGCATTTTGAATTTCTCCTTCTTGAGGAAGAGATTGAGGGCCCGAAGGTCTAGGATAGGACGTAGGCCCTTGTCCTTTTTGGGCACCAGAAAGTAGCGGGAATAACAACCACAATCTACTTCTGGTGCAGGGACCCTCTTTATGGCTCCCTTGGCCTAGAGAGCCTCTACTTCCTCATGGAGAAGTGCCAGATGTCCTCTGGTAAGTGGCCGTAGGAAGGAGACATGGCCAGAGGGGCAGTCTTGAAGGGGAGGGAGTAGCCCCTTTAGATGATCTGCAAAACCCACTTGTCCATCATGATGGATTCCCAGTGTGGCTGGTGATGGCGAATCCTGCCTCCAACTGGTCTGAGATCGGGGGACGGACTAGGAAAGCCTGGAGGCTGCTGCAGGTGTGGGGGTGGACTGGGCAGACCTCTGGTTCCCTATTCACGAGCCTGTGGGATTCCGTGTCCACGGCCAAACAGTGACTGGGAAGCATGTGCAGTTCTGTGGCTGATGGGGTAAGGATGTGACAGGGAGACCCTTCCAAGGCCACAAACGAGGTAAAAAGCAGACTGTGGTGGGCGAGTTGCAGTCACTAGGCCAAGGGACTGGACCATAGTCCGGGACTCCTTGAACTTCTTGAGGGCGAGTCCGTTTTGTCTCCAAAGAGACGGGTACCATCGGAGTGCATGTCCATCGGAGACTGTTGGACATCCCCGAGAAACCAGACGTCATCAACCAGGCATGGTGCCTCAAGGCCACCATCAACGCAACCGATCTGCCCACTGAGTCATTCGTATCCAGCCCACAACAAATTCTGAACTTAGATGCATCTTTCCCATCAGCAACGGCTTGGGAAATGATAGCCTGGGCCTCCTCCGGGACCTGTGTCAATACCTGGTGACCCTATCCCACAGTGAATGGATATAGCAGCCCAAATGGCATGCAGTGTTCACGGACTGCAATGCCAGACTGGAGAAAGAAAATATCTTCTTCTCAAGTTGGTTCAGTCTCTTTGATTCTCTATCCGGGGGAACGGATGGGAATGCACCAGATGACGAGGAAGCCTGGATGACAAGGCTCTCAGGCATGGGGTGTTAGGACAAGAACTTAGGGTAATTTGGGCGGGCCAAGCGAGGAGGGCAATTGTCTTATTTACAGGAGCCCCTGTGCTGGACTGGACCATGTACCCAGAAGGACATCAGTGAGGGCTTCATTAAATGGAAGTAGACGCTCCAAAGTAGAAGCCCCAGGCTGAAGCACCTCTGTCAGGAGGTTAGTCCTCATTGCCACAGTGGGAATCTCAAGGCCAAATACCTCAACCGCCCTACTGACCACCATGGAGTAAGACACTCCCTCCACCGTAGCCACGGTAGGAGGAGAAAGCATGCCAGCCTCTGGAGAAGTATCCAGATCACGAGTGTTGCCCAGTTCCTGTGCTCTGTCCAAGTTAGGGTTTTCTAGCCGGTATTCTAAAGGGCCCAGCGACCTCTCCAATCCTTCCTCATATTTGTACCCATATTAATAAGAGTCCGAAACCAACCTGAAGTGAGTGAGCCCCGCCGAAGTCGGAAGCGGCATCGATCGACACTGTTTCAGTTCAAGGTCATCAGGGATCAGGATTGGGTCGATGTCGATTATGGGCCCAACCAACGTCGGAAGCGTTGATGTCTTAGCAGGCGCCAGGGATGGTCGCAATGGTACGACCGGTGTCGGCACAGATCCAAGAATGGATCTGGAGGGGCCCTAAGAAGCCGGGGCTGGAGCAGCTGGCACAGAACACAAAGGGTCCCCATCCGAAGCCCCAGGCTCAAAGGCACTGCTGAGGGGTCGGTCTTCCCAAAAAGGAGGTGCGTGGCCTCACAAAACTCCTTAAGTTGGGCAAGGGTGGTTCCGGCTCCCGGAAGCTCAGGGAGGCACAGATCTGACCCAGAAGTAGGCTCTGCAGACGGAGGCCTGTAGCACCGACGCTCTTCCCGCGTCGTATCGGCCAAGCAACAGGCTGAAGTCGAAGAACGTTTAGCCGTCTTCTACTTTTTCTTCTTATGATAGGAATGCCCTGAAGATTTTGAATGGGATGAGGAGGAGTGGTGATGTCTCCGCGAGCAATCTCGAGACCTTCCTCTTGAGCCAGACTGGGAGTGATGCAGAGTCAAGTGCCCGGCACTCAGAGCACGACTTCCGGTCATGGTTGCACTCCAGACACCACAAACAGACCAGGTGCTGGGAGTGGCGTGGCTACCGCCCAAGATGGCGGTCTTGTAAACAACGGCTCCCAGACCCGGGTGCAAGAATTACTAGTGCAGCAACCCGGCACCATAGTGACATACACAGAAGGCGACGTCCAGTGCCAGTGGCATGGCGGGAACTAGTGAGACCTCCAACCAGTGGCGTTCGGAGCTGGAACGTGCCAAGCCGGAGAATCGCAGCAATCTTGGGCTGTCTTGGTCGGCCGCACCCAGCGACCGCCTGAATGTAAAAGTGCTGGTGGTGAAAAATGGCGGCCTCCATGAAGAGTGGGGGACACTGATGAATATACTGGCCGAGATGAAGACATCCACCGGGTAAGTAGTGAATACGGCGGGCTGCTCTGACTGGAGGGGAACCGGCAGCCGTGTGGGCCTAGACACAGGCTTCAGCTGCAGTGCTCAACCGCGGCCGATGACAAATGTGCGGAGGAGGTGAGCAGATCGTGGCGACCTCTGCATAGAGTGTGAACAGGTCGCTGGGCTATGAGGGTGCCGGCCTGGGCGACTGTGCCTGATTTTTCCCGAGACCGAACAGAGGTCCAGATTGGAAGTAGGGGAGGACCTAAGAAGAGGATAGAGCAGCACCAAACTGAAGAGAACGATAAGACTATGGTGGGCCACCAAGAGTAACCCAGCAACACATGACACAGACCCACAGGATGTAAAGTAGGCGCAATGCGGGCCCCCTCCCCTGTTCACTGAACTATGGATGGCGTGATATGGAGATTGACTACCAGAGGGTACTGAGTAATGGAACAGGGGCACAAGAGCATGAGTGAGGCAGCTCCTGGTACCTGCTACAGAAGGAAAGTGGTAAGCCCTACTAGAGAGGTCCTCACGGGCGGAGTACGCCACTGCCCCCCATAGCGCAGGCATGTTCACAATTGCTACAACACTGTTTTGGTTAATGATCGAGATAGGTTGAATAGTTCTACTAATCTTGACCGTTGAATTGGGGGTTAATAGTTGTTTGTTTGTTTGTTATTGACAATGGCGATGTTTGCAGTAAGCATGACGGAATGCATAGGTGGGTGGGCCGGGCCGGCGGATGAAGGCACCTGATCATTAGTCAAAATTACAAATAGGAACGATAGCACAAAAGTCCAATATAATCACTTAGAATGTATGAGGGCTGTGTTCAATCCATAGAAGACACTGAGTGCTAGCAGATTTAAAAAGAAGGTGGGCACACATCGTTCTTATGAAGGAGGCACACCTAAATGGTCATGAGGCCCTTAAACTACATAAAAAATGGAGGGGACAACTTTACCAAACATCTTACTCTGCCTTCGCAAGGGGCACGGCAATATGGCTCAGAGCTGGAATACCATTTACAATACTAGAAATCACAATTGACACCCTGGGTAGATACATCTTTCTCTGTGGCCAACTGGATGGGGCAAATATAGTAACAGGCTGCACATATGCACCAACTAAAGAGCAGCAGAACTTCCTTTCAAATTTTATCAACTGTATTGACAGACTGGTCAGCATACTCCTGGATCCTGGGTGGTGACTTTGATGCAGTATTGGACACAAACTTTGATAGGTCTCACCCCCACCCCCTGCCAAGCACGCAACCGGTCCGTTAAGCAAAGATTTTGCACCAGTGGGCGGAGGGCTGGCATTGTCAGAATGAAAACTTGAGAGAATATATCTTCTATTCATATCCACACACACACTTTACTTGAGACTGGATAGTTTCTCGTGTACCTCACAGCTTCTTCCTAGTGTATCACAGTCTACACATTTGGGTAAGACCATACCTGATCATAACCTGGTAGAAATCACAATACACGGGGGCAGACAGCCCTCGCCAATACCCATTTGGAAATGACAACCGCTTCTATTGCAAGATGCGGTATACAGAGACACACTAGCCCATGCGATACACAACTACTTTAAAGAAAACGAAGGTACCGCCACATCGGCACTAATTGAATGGGAGGCCTTCAAAGTATCAATAAGAAGTGTGTCCATAGGTACAACAGTAGGTGCCCGACAGGAAATACACAAGCAAATCACAGACACAGAGGCTAGGTTAGGCCCCTTAGAAATATAAGCCCTTACCGATACTGCGGCTGCTGATGAATTACGAGAGTCCCGAATAACTCATGCAAAGTTACTAGAAAGACTTTGTCAAGTAGACTATAAGGCATATACCCAGAAAATCCACTCATATGCAGACGCGGCAGGAACATTACTAGCCAGCCTGATTCGCCCCCGAACTCACAACCACCCCAATTTTAATGATTCACGAGTATGCCGGGAACAGGCTTAACACAAAGATCCACATAAGTAGAGCATTCAGAGACCATTATTCGCTCCTTTATACCTCTCAGCCCTCCCTAGACTCCATGGAAATAAGTAGATTCTTAAGAGAAGCTACACTCTCGTAGTCAGGATGCAAAACCTTGACAGCACCCATAACAGCAGCGGAGATACGAGATGCAACAAAGGAATTGCCCCGAAATAAAACACCGGGTTCCGATGGACTACAGGTAGAAATTTACCCAACATTTGCCTCTAGGCTGGTACCAGATTTTGAAACGCTATACAACAGCTCCCTAGCAGACGGCCGGCTGCCCACTACGACCAGAGAAACGGTTGCCGGGTAAAACATCCTCAGAATTAGCATCGTGCAGACCCCTCTCATTATTGAATACCAAATACAAAATCCTTAGCAAGATCCTCTTCAGCTGTCTACTCCCACTGCTCCCTAGGTTAGTGCATAGAGATCAATGTGGAATTGTGCCGTGCCATAGCACTTCATTAAATATCCGTAGGTTGTTTCAGATTATGACAGCATCGCAGAGATTACACCCGTATGCAGACTGTGTCTCACTACATGTGAGACAAGCATTCAACACATTGGGATGGGACTATACGCTTGCGGCACTGAGATGGCTTGGCATTCCTCAGGATTATATAAAATGAGTGTTGATACTTTATAGTGACCCAATGGCAAAAACAAGGTCATATTTCTCAGAGTCCTAACAAGTGATGCGCCGGACAAGACAGGGATGCCCTATGTTGCCACTATTGTTTGTGTTGGCAATGAAACCCCTAGCACAGCACATCCGTCAGAGTGCAGACCATTGGGGTATAAGACTGGGACCTGATTTCCACTCTGTCTCGATGTACACAGACGACATGATAGTATATTATCGTGATCTTCGACATGGTCTAAGAGATGTTCCTCATTTGCTTGCAACATCTGGAGCCCTGCCAGGGCTTCACATAAATATTGAGAAATCCTGTGCATTTTACTTCCATGAAAATGCTGAGCGCCCGGTACCAATCTTTGCAGAATCACCATTGCCACTTGCTACACGTACCTTCCATTACATGGGTATTCACATTTCCCGCTCAGTACAGGATCTACTGCAAGGAAACCTGGTGCGGACAAAAAAATACTCTAAAGAGCTGATAGAATGTTGGGTCACACTTCCGCTATCAGTCGCTGGTCGGCTTGCCCTAGCCAAAATGACTATGTTGCCTAGACTACTATATCACTTTGTTAACTTGCCAGTCAGAGTACTGGCGGACGTGTTTCGAACACTGAACGCCATATTGGGGACACTGGCATGGGCTCGTGCTCTCAGACAGGTGAGTCTTAATAAATTACAGCTACCACCATCGAAAGAAGGATTAGGAGCCCCCGACTTTAAAGCATATTGCATAGGTGGGCAGTTACAGTGGCTGACATATTGGTTGGCTGGACATAACTTGCCTGAAATCGGTTATCTGCTGTCACAGATTAGGAAGGGACATTTGCATTAACTGTTGTGCCTCTGAGAGTCAGTTCCTCAGGACAGTCCCCCACTACTGCAGGTAGCCCTTAGTGTATTGGAAACTAGCACCTCGCGCATACAATACCGTACGCACCAAACATTCCTCTTTGTGGGCTTCCAAAGCCCACAGGGACACTCTAAGAAACGACACCTGATGCCCTGGTCGCAGGAGGGGGTGTCGACTGTGGGCTCCATGTTCCAAGACCGACCATTATTATTGCATGCTGACTTTGTGCACCTTCCCGGCTTTACTGACTCACTATTCCTGACTTATGCTAACATAATTATATATATAAGGCAACATTGGGCCCCAGATGGAATCGAACCAGTAACCCATGAGTTAGTACAATCAATTCACGTGATGGGCGATGGCAGACACATGGTAAAATGGCGTTATCGAGGCATTTGCGCGCAGTTGAGTACCCCTCTAATCACACTAAAACAAAAATGGGAGACTGATCCTATTTATGAAATACCAGATAGAGAGTGGGGCTACATACTTGAATACCCTAAACAGGTCTCACAAAATTGCAGATTTAAATTGATACAATTCTTAATTCTCCACAGAGAGTATCTAACACCACTAAATAATCTCTAACATCTAATCAACGGAGATGGACTTACTACAGATGTTGTGGGCCTGATCCCGACTCGTGCTGTACTTGTCTGGCCCAGCTGCGATCCCAATGCAAACTACAGGATTGGAACAGTGGAGTACGCCGGCGCAGGGCCTCTTGGGGGTTTCACCCCCCAAACCCAGAGAATCGAAGGTGATAATGCGTTTTGTGAACTTAATACTTTTACTGGCAAAGAGATTGATTACACAACAGTGGAAGGTGCATGCAGCTCCAACACTGGGCAGATGGCATAATGAGATGGCACATTAGGGACGGACAGAGTGAGGCCCCATGCTGAGAAGAATACAGGGGGTCTCTGTAAAAAAATATATATATATTGCATTGGAATGGAATGCACTATGCGCTATATATTAATTTATGATACTGTTGAGTTGCATCAATGTTATTATATATATCACACTGTTCGGGTGTTTTTAATCTTAATTTTGTCTTTGTTTTGTGTTTAAGATTAGGAATGCAACTGGCGCCGAGGTAGACAACTTTGGGAAAGGATTCTTGTGGAGACAGCAAGACAGACAACACACAGGGAAGTGCCCACAATGGCCTGAAATCAGTGATAACTGCCTTTGTTAAATCCATTTAACTGTTATGTTGTGGTTTTCTTTGGTTGTATAATATTGAGGCTTACGCTCTGAATGCACACAATGTTGATACATCAATATTTCATCAAGGACAACTGATGTAGATTTTGTTAATTTAGTATGTTATAGGAATCAGAAGTATTCGCTATTTACTTTGTTTGTCAGACATTTTATTTGTACTTTATTATTTATCAATGACTAGCGTACATTGTGTTTTCATGTACCTTGAAACTAGTATAAGATGGCGGTCGTCATCAAAGGCAGCGCTGAGTTCATTTTCACTTTTTGCTGTATGCTTATAAAAATGTTACTATGGACAGGATGTGTCGTGAACAAGGTCTATCCAATGGGGAAACGCATTGGCGTTTTCTGAATTCTTTGCTGAATAGATGAATGAGCACACTTCCAGGAGTGCCACCCTTGTCCTTTGGATCGCCAAAGAACGAGAAAGTTTATATCATGTCTATATTTACACACACACCTACATATACATGCACACACGCGGCTGCTAATTACATCACAGTAGAAAAGGGAGTGTGGAACACATTGCTGATGGTGACTGGAGGAATGCCCTGATGTACAAAGAGACAGACAATGCCTTATGCCATCTCGCATAAATCAAGTTTTTGGACAGGGCATAACCTAAACCAGCTGTTATGCATAAAATATGTTTAGATCGCCCGTCAGGGGCCCCACATTAGATCGTTTTGATAATGTCTAAAAGTACACTGCAAGAGTTATCGTTTGGAAACAGGTAGCAGCCCAGTTAATACAAGTTACAGTAATCTTTATAACACAGGTTCCTATGCAATGCCTGCTGGGTGTCCACGCAAACCCTAAGAAAGTAAGCATGTGTTCCAAACTTATCACACTAAGTATGTTAACGAATCCACAAATAGTGATACAGTGGTTACAATATATGGGTCCAATATATTGAGGTGATGTGAATAAATGGGTTACTGCTACAAAACTATATATTACTGAGGTCTAAATAATTTAAAGCTATATGATTATCTGATTGAATGGCGAGAATCAAGCAGCATTCTAGCTAATCAAGCCAGCTGTTGATCACCGAATCGCACTTTTACAACGAGGGACGTGGAAAATGTATATTGTACGCTTTTAAAAGAGATGCCGGTAATTCCATTATGGCAGTGTCCAGTTAAGACATACATTTGCAGGCTCCGTAACCACCTCTGCCAGGAAAAGTTATTGCCCAGTACCAAAAAGATCTCCCCCCCCCCGCCCGCAAACTAACATTTCCACAGAGGATGGCGCCATAAGAAGGAGCGCGAGAGTGCAGATGTCCCATACAGAATCACCACACAGAGCACATATATAAAAGAATGGAGGCAGCGGATTCTTCACAATAGCGGTGAGTGAGGAAGGACAAGGGGACTGTTGTGGCTGGGAAAAAGCCCTGGTGCGCTAGAAAGGCAAGGAGTGTTGGTGGATAAGCACGGGGAGGACAAAGAGTTGGCTGACCGAGCAACTCTGGATGCTTTTGAGCAAGACATAATACTCGAAGTGGTTGCCCCCCACCTGGTGTGGCGTGAGGAATACATGTTGTGTACAAAAATACTATTGCAGCTGGAGTCTTGTCCAACTGTGTAATCCGTGTGTATGGTGTCATTGAAACGTGTTGGACTGTTACTTTACTATGTCATTCTTTTCGTAAATGTTACCACTGATGGAAAACTTAATAAAAATAGATTTAAAAAAATAGTGGGTCGTAATCAGTAGGACCCTGAAATTACGTGGAACTTGCAACTGCTGGAGAACATTTGGGTGGAAAACAAAGGGCTGAAATTACATCAGACAATGCACAATGAGGGTCCCCTCTTATAGAAATAAACAGTTTATCAAAAATACACTTCACAGAGAACATAATTTCATATAACAGTCCATGTCACACCAAACAGGTTCTAGAGTCAACCGATGAATCCAAAGTTTATTCAGAATATGATTTCACATTTGGAGAATCCAACATCCAAAGAAGATTGTATTTCCAGCCAACACGTGTTTCGTCTTGGGAAATGTTTACATCCCTTACGACTTCCTCAGGGCTAGAAATCATGAACATAACAAACGAGTTAAGACCAATATGCTCAACCGCCAAGTTTACACTAAATGTGTGCCAAAGCAAAAGGGAGGTATGCAATAACAACTCTACCACCTGCCACAAGTGAGAGGGAAGTAAGTTGAAAGAAACACCTACTAGAAGACACCTAATGAAACACCTGTATTAAATAAGTAAACACAAGCTTGCAGCATGCTCAAAATTAAGTGAAAACACCAAAATCAGTAAAACCCGGAAAACAACCACATGCCACCCATAGTGTATAAAGGTCTCCAAAATAGAATTATTTACATTAAAATACCTTATATGTCCACAACACTTCAGAAACAAGCGGTAAAAAATGTGTCCAAATCAATATGTGCTTCAAACGTATAATATTATCCAATTGGTAATTCCGATCTAATATTGAAGAAAGAAAGAGTACAAACATCTCAAAAAGCTCATAATTTGCAATGTCCAAAAGAATATATATATATATATATATATATATATATATATATATATATAAATAGTCAATAAATGCCCTAACAATCATGCTCAATATCCCTGTGAGGTTGAGCATATTGGTCTTAACTCGTTTGTTATGTTCATGATTTCTAGCCCTGAAGAAGTTGTAAGGGATGTAAACATTTCCCAAGACGAAACACATGTTGGCTGGAAATACAATCTTCTTTGGATGTTGGATTCTCCAAATGTGAAATCATATTCTGAATAAACTTTGGATTCATCGGTTGACTCTAGAACCTGTTTGGTGTGACATGGACTGTTATATGAAATTATGTTCTTTGTGAAGTGTATTTTTGATAAACTGTTTATTTCTATAAGAGGAGACCCTCATTGTGCATTGTCTTAGTTTTGAGGTTGTTTATACCTCTTAGGGTAGGGTGTTTCCCTTGTGGGGTTTCCCTGTTAGAACACATAGGGCAGATTCACATCCTGAGCGCCACATCTCCTCACTTTGCACCCCATTGAATTATTTCTGAAATTACATCAGATCTGCACCTAAGTAACTGAACCCATTTGATCTTCAGAAGAGCAAAAGAAGGGGTGAGAGAGTTGACAAGAAAAAAATTGCGAGAGGATACAGCCACAAAGCATATATACATAGATGGGAATTCAGTACCAGAGGCACCCAGATATTCTATCTGGTGACCTCGGAAAAGGACCTCGAGATCAGCTACCGTTGATAATAGGGCAGGGTATGGCACCCTCGTAGATTCCATGATTAAACAAGACCTCTTGAGGTGTAGGACTATGCTATGGAGAAAATCGAAAAAGGCCTCAGCCGTGCCATCACAGAGACTCAGCAAGAGATCCAGACCATTCGGGAGTGTAAACAATGAAACAAGACTGCATAGAAATATGACCCGATTAAGAAAAGCAATTACTAGAACAAAGGGCAATGCTCCTGGCTTACAAAGAAAGTGGTAGTACCTGAATAATTGCTCCTGCAAAAACAAAAACATCTGCATCATATGGGTCCCAAAAGAGTCACAAAGAAAGGATGTGGTCAGATATGTGGTTGTGTTTTTCAAAACCATCATAGGAGCTGACAATGAGAATACAATAACATTTGAAAGGGCAGATAGGATGGGAAGATGAAAAAGCAGAAGCTGATCAACCAAAAGCTATATTAGTAAACGTGAATTCTCTTCCCTTGAGAAAGCACATACAAAGGCATTCAGGCATCGTAAGAATTTTAAGGAGGTGGAAAAAGTAGAAGTCTCCTCCTACAAGATTTATCGCAGACCATCTTAATAAACAGAAAATATGAAAGACATCACTGATACATTAAGCAAAGAGAAAATCTGATAAAGGTTGCCTCCAAGCTGAATTTGAAGGTCAGTGACACATTGTCAAAAATGCAGAAGAGAGAAGAGTGGCCCTCAACACAGAAAACAGCAATTTATGGAGGGTGGTATAGGTTGGGGAGTCTGATGGCTTTGGGAACAGAAACAATTGAAACCATGAGTTCTCAGACACAAGTACCCCAAAAAGAAGAGCCCAGGATAGGGGAGAAGAGCAGAGCACAAGAGGACTCTGGAATGTGCAGCAAGCCTCTGTGGGTTGGGGGTTGCTTGAAGTGCCATGGGCAACATGAATTTAATTGAGAGCTTGCTTGTCCCTCACAACTAGTCCCACTCTTCCCTTGCAATGTGAGTGGTTTCACAAAGAGGAATCCCACAACAGAGACTCAAATTTATACTGAGGGCTAGGTTATACAGAGGGAAGAGGATAGAAGGCTAAATAATGAGGACTGGATAAAAGGGGGTGGCTATAGAGGGAAGTGAACCACTTTATGAAGTGATCTGATGCAGTGTAAAGTACATGTGGAGTGCTTCATGGCAGTGGCTGATACTTTCTATATGACCAAGGATACACTTGACCTCTTCAATGCGGCTGAATTCTCCACTATCATTTATGTGGTCCAGTCCCTTATTTTTCCTTCAAGTAGTGGCCATAAAGTTAGCGTTGGAACTATAAACTACAGCTGTCTCCTTCTCGTCTTTGCAGTTCTGCTAGCAATGCAGATCCATTTTGACTTTTCATAAAGTCGAAAGCTTTTGCTCAGCCCCCTCACTCCAGAACCAATATTTTTGCCTTTTAATGTTACTCATATCTTGGCCCAAATTAAAAACTTTGCTTGTACCCTCAGTATCATGAATTATTTTTGTCAATGACCTTACTGCTGTACTTTCTTCTGTAATCTGAGAAAAGTCTTGAATAAGGTGGATTTGGCAGTTTCCCTATCTGTTTGTCCTTTCGTGCAACTGCCTACAATATGATATCTCTCATTTCTTTGTTTCTCAAGACCATCATAAGCATGGCTCCTGTTACACTCTTCTTTAATCTAGTTTTGGCAATTTTTAAATGGTAACCTCTGTTCAAACCTGTGGTCTTCTTCAGCACTTCCTAATGTACTGGTAACCAATTCTCTATCATGTTACACATACTTAAAATTCAATCTATGGGGCACAGATGAGTACTTTACAGATGATGGCAAGTCATTCTCATCCAAAATACTGGTCTGGTAAGCCTACAAAACAGTATTGAGAGAGTAGTTGACCGCACAGACAACGGGGAAGAGGAGGGCCAGGATTAGGGTGGTGGAGGCTATCAAGGGCAGGCTGGTTGCACAGGAAACACAATATGCAGTTACCAAGCACTCCACTACTCTTCACACGGGGCATACATACCCAGGGATGAGCTCAAGCGATTAGTGGAGGATACAGCAAGGACACAATACAGGGCACAACAAGGCAGACCACACAAAGTCAAAAAGAAGGCAGACAAATTGCTGGATAGTTGGCGAAACACAAAGAGGGTCAGAGGTGAAAGCAGAAAGTTAAAAACCGAGGAGGTTAAAACAGTCAGCAGGGGGGTTGAGATAGCCTATACATTCGCATTAAACTTAGCCGTGCTGTACTAGCCCATTGTGTGGATGACCCAGAATAACTTGAGAAATTTGTCGTGGGAAAATCCCACCTGTGCTGGAGTTGGAGGACGCTGAGGAAGCAATCAGACAACTTAAGAGGGGGAAGACCCAAGCCCAATTGGTGTCCTCCAGAGTACTTTAAAAGTGTAGAAGAAATTGGCGCGCACACTCCAGAACATGTTTTACAAGACCAAAGACAGGGGATAAGTTCTGCGAGATTTACAATACACAATTGTGTTCCTTATACATAAACACTGTGAACCAAGGTAGCAGTGCTCTTTTTATAGACTGATCACACTGCTCGACAAAGATTAAGATTCTGACAAAGGTCCTCGCAAACCGCTTTCTACAAGTCATTGATGAATTGGTGGCTCTGATCAGTTTGGCTTTATGCCCTTAAGGTAGCCTTGCCATAGCCTCCATTGACTCTTTGGTTACCTGCCTAGGTGCCACTCAATACATGAACTGGCAATCATCCTGGCCTTACATGTCAAGAAGGCATTAGACTCGATAAAGTGATCCTATCTGTTCGCCATCTTGCAGAAAATGGGGATTGTCCCCATTTTCCTGTCGTGGGTACGCCTGGTGTACATGGATCCAGTGGCCAGGGTGTGGGCTAATGGTGCATTACCAGACATGTTCTGGCTAAGAAGTGGGACCAGACAAGGTTGCCCTCTGTCCCCCACTGTTTGCCCTGACGTTAGAGCCTTTAACATGTTGGGTGAGGATAGACAATCAAATTAGGGACCTCCGGTGGGACCCAGACCGGAAAGATGTGATTTACTTATAAAGCAGATGACATGCTGCTCTATCTGACCGACCTGCAACAACCAATACTGCGTGTTTTGGAAAGCAGACTATATTCAGGAAGTAGTCTGGGATCTGGATCAACTGGAACAAATCCGTGGCATTCCTGATCACCCAGTGGACACCGCCAATCAATTAGAAGGCTCCTCTGGCATTGGCACAGATGGGATTCAGGTATCTGTGGGTCCATATAACACCCGACCCTTCCAAGTTTTGAAGGCAAAACCTGGGGATTCTGGAAGAGTATAGGATGGATGTGGAAAATTGGCGGGGACTCCCTCTTTTACTACTAGGCAGGTGCACCATTTCTAACATGGTGACCCTGCCCTAATTCCTCTACTGACTGCAAAACACAATGTTTGAGGTCCCTGATACAGTCTTTCACGCTGTAAACACAATGACTCGCACACTACTCTGGAATGCAGAGGTCACCAGATTAGCATTATTGACTCTAGCAAGGGGCCAGCACAAAGGGGGGCTTGTGATCATTGACCTGCATCTCTATTACTGGTCAGTCAACAAGTGGTTAATGAATGAGTGCTCACCGCCCAGCCGGAGCTTGCAGTACTGGCAGACAGATGAACTATAGACCTGGAGTGATACGTCCATAGGCTGTACAGTAGACAAATACTGGTTAGACCTCTCTCCCTGACAGAAAGCAACATATTGGAAAGGTTGGGAGGGGAAAACGACACTGGAGACCCCCAAAGAGGATGAGCTGAGGGGGCTCTGATTTCTGGCGGGGCAGAGACAATGGGATATGCTGGGCATCTCAAAGGGGAAAGATATTTAGGGCTCCCAAGGGACGCTCAACTTCTAGGAACTCAGGGGACAATATGAGCTCTCCAACAGTCAACAATTCTATTACATATAACTACACCACACACTCATGAAATACAGTGCTAAACTGCAGGACTTAGCGGAGAAGATACCTCCGCCATATTTCTCTGCTCGTAGCCCCACTGAGGACACATGCAGTCTCCCAGATATACAAGACCCTTACAGCGTGCACCTACTCCCCAGTGGCAGCATTGAAGGAGAGATGGGAAAAGGATCTGGGGAGGAGGAGGCCTGGGATGAAGCATGCTGATACCCACAAGAGGTGGCCATTAGGCCTGGATTTTGTTTAGCCCAGTTCAGGATTCTCCACATGGCATATTTTACCAAAACTAGGCTACAACACATGAAGAAGATAGACAACGACAGGTGCCTGGAGGTCTGCGATCAGCAGGTACTCTACTTCACACAATGTGGGACTGTCCCACATTGTACTGGGTGCAAGTGGAGGAAGTTATCACACGGGTAGTGTGAGAAAATATTGCTCTGACCCAAACACTTGACTCCCTAGGATTATGGGGTAAGACAACACTGTTGAGATGTACACTGCTATTTTGCAACATGGACCTGATCATGTACAAAAAGGATAGTATGGGGTAGCCCAGATGTGATGAGTCTAGAGGATTGGATACAAAACATGGACTTGTGCATGCAGGAGGACGAAACACAGCCCACGGATGCCAGAGAAAGGTGAAAACCATCTGGGGGCTCAATGTGCATCAATGGACTTTGATGGAAGTCCTCTACCACCTATACTGCATGATTTTAGCGTAAGTTCTTGGCAAAGGTGGCTGAATTTGTATCAGACTAATGTTTGGTTTTCTTTGATTCCTGCATGGTTATGTAATGTCTACTTTATAGACCAATGCTATCACAAGGGGTGATAAAGAGGGAAAAAGATTGTGCAATATATGTCCTTCAAACTCTTAACATGTCCAATAACAATGGGTACGGGGCTTCAAAGGGGAACGTGGAAGAGCATTCCTTTCTTATTAGCAATCCCTAGGTGAAAAAACAGATCCAGTAGTTCTGGATGAGGACGCCTCACCCATGTAACCTGGAATACTTCATCATAGGCTTCCTCACCCCAACCTGGTAAAGTGGTACTACCAGGGCGGACTCGAACTCATGAGTATGATGAAGTTCTTAACAAAATATATTTCCTAAATAATTCAGGGAGTCAGGTAAAAATACTTTAGGGATACCCTTGATATATCCCTTTATTATCAGGTACCCAGGTATGGTTAAAAGAACTATGAGAGATGTTTATGGGTGCTATGGCCCTTACATCTATTGGTCTAATAAAGACAGTGTAACCCTCACATCATATTTTTTGCCTAATTCTCTGCCAACATGTTTCTGCCCATAAAATAGCCTAACTAACGGTCTTGGGCTTTCATCAGGGAGGTTAAAGGTAAAGATCCTAAATCCCTCCTAAACTTGAAAAACACCTCCACATTCAAGTTAAACTAAACTTTCATACCTTGCTCGCATGGAGGTAAATTACTAAGTTGGGCGAGTACTTTACACCATGGTCAGATGCCCAGGGGGACAGCTGTTGTAGTCAAACATTCTTCAAGAAGCAGTATTTGTCCACGTATTTACAGTAGTTGCTGAATACTGTATAATTTTGGCATAGATTAGATTCTTGGCAAAGGTGGCTGAATCTGTAACGGACTAATGTTTGGGTTTCTCTTATTTCTGCATGGTTATGAAATGTCTACTTTATAGACAAAACAATAAAAACAATAAAAAATAGATCATGCAAACAATAGAATTAATATTGAAATTAGGAACGTGGCAAAGCCAATAGGTATGGCTGTAATGTGCTAACACATGCAAGCAGCATGCCTGAATGAAGTAGCACATTAAACCCAACAGCAATAGTCCTGAGCACTCAAAGGTAGTGTTCCAAAAAATGTCCAAATGAGTCACATTCTTCTTCTGTGGTCTTTTATTAATTCCAAGAATGTTATTGAATACATGCTTCATTTATCCAGGCAATCACTAGAAGAGTATTTCCAAAAGTCATACAAAATATATTCCTTCCTTAACAGTCAACATGTGTTTTGTCGAAATGGCCAATTAACCTCCAACTTCCTCAAGATTAGGTTACTCAGTATCGTTCATATGAATTCCTTAACCGCTTCTGTGCCACGGACGTAATGGTTACGTCCTGCAGCACAGTGCTCCTGTGCCGAGGACTTAACCATTACGTCCTCGGCCTCGAGCCCGGAGGGAGCGCTAGCCCTCCGTGGGGTTCCCTCCCACCCCCCAAGACAGGGATGGAAGGGGAAGCCCTTCCCCTTCCACCCTAACCCCTCCTGACCCCCCCAGTCAGCTTCCAGCACGATCAGAAGAGAAATGCAAAGCATTTCTCTTCTGATCATGTGATGGGGGCCTGAGAGGCTTCAAAGGGAAGGAAAGGAATTTCCTTCCCTTTGAAGTCTCAGAGCATTTCAAAAGCCGGATTGTAAAGCCATCAGGCTTTTGAAATGCCCACTAGACACCAGGGACTTAGTTTTCAAGGGAAACTGGCATGAGGGGAGCGACCCCTTGGGCAAGGGTCGCTCCCCAGGGGGGTCAATATTTTTCAAGGCCTTTTCTGCCCCCGGGGGCGGGGGGAGGCAGAATCCACTAGGCGCCAGGGATCATTTTTTTTCTTTTTTGTGTTTCTTTTGTTTTTGTTTTTAGTTGGGGAACAACTAGGGGTCGCTCCCTAGGGGGCAAATTATATTTAGGCAATTTCTGCCCCCCTTCGTGGCAGATTGGCCTATTTTTATGAGGCCAGTCTGCTCCCAGGGGGGCAGAAACCTCTAGGCGCCAGGGCTATTTGTTTTTGTGTGTTTTTTTTGTTTTTAAAGAGATGGGGAGTGACCCCTTAGGCAAGGGTCGCTACCCTGAGGGGCAAATTGTATTTAGACCATTTCTGCCCCCCTTGAGGGCAGATCGGCCAATTTTTGTTAGGTCAATCTGCCCCCAAGGGGGGCAGAAACCAGCAGGCACCAGGGATCTTTTTTTTTTTTGCGCCCGAGGAGGGTGGGGGGCAAATTTATTTTAGGCTGTTTCTACCCAGATCGGCCTATTTGGCTTATTGTTACTAGGCCGATCAGCCCCGGGGGGGGCAGAAGCCTCTAGGCGCCAGGGATACATTTTTTGTTTGGTTTCTTAGAGGTGGGGAGCAACCCCTTAGGCAAAGGTCGCTCCCTGGGGGAAGGGGGGGGGGGGAATTTATTTTAGGCCTTTTCTGCCCCCCCGGGGGCAGATCGGCCTATTGTTATTAGGCCAATCTGCCCCCAGGTGTGGCAGAAACCTCTAGGCGCCAGGGATAAAAAAAAAAAAAAAAACGTTTTTTTTTGTTTGTTTTTTAGAGGTGGAGAGCGACCCCTTAGTCAAGGGTAGCTCCCCTGGGGGGGGCAAATTGTATTTTTATCAGCCGATTTTTGTTAGGCCAACGGGCCCCCATGGGGGCAGAAACCACTTAGGCACCAGAGATTGGTGTGTGTGTATGCATGGGTTTTCTTTAGGGGGGCAGCCCCTTGGGTAAGGGTCGCTCCCCATGGGGGCGCATTACTGTTGGCCATATCTGTCCCCCATTGGGGCCAGATGGGCCTATTTTTGGAAGGCCCATCTGCCCCCAAGGGGGGGCAGAAAGCCCGCCAGAGGCCAAGGACGTTTTTTTTTTCAAAAATAAGAGGGTGGGGGGTATGGCCATACCCCCACCCCAAATAAATGCGGCCAAAGTTGTTCTGCCCACCAGTGGGCAGATTGGGCAATTACCCCTGAACCACACCCCGGGGGGGGGGGCAGAAAGTCTACTAGATGCCAGGGAGTTTTAAAAAAAAACAAAAAATATTGGGGTGGTGGCTACCAAACAGTATGGGCCTGGTTACGCCCCCACCTCAACTGAAGGGGCTAACAGTCTTTCAGCTCTCCCCCGCACTCCAAACCATCTTATCCCATAGCAAGCAAGAAGACATTTGATTATTTTGGGTTTTAGTTTTACATTTGGGCCATGAAAGCTTGGCTTACTCTCAAAATCGTCCCACTTGGAATGGTAAGGGCTGCACTTTATGGATTTTGGGACGCTGCCATGTAGAAAAATCCCCAAGACCTAGACACATCTGAAACTAAACATCTGGGTGATTCCAGGGTGGTGTGTTTCACATGCACCCCGCACCATTTTTGTACCCACAATCCCCTGCAAACCTTCAACTTTGCTGGAAATCACATATTTTTCCCACGTTCTTGTGATGGAACCTTCCGGAATCTGCAGGAATCCACAAAATTCCTACCACCCAGCATTGTCTCATCTATACCGATAAAAATTCTGCTGCATTTGTCAGCCTAAAAATGTTTTTTTGCAAACTGCCCTTTTGGACCCCCTTTGGTTCCCCCTCAATATCGACATGTTTTTGGCTCTTCCCTTTCACAAGCACTTGGCCCATCTACACAAATGAGGTATAATTTTTACCGGGAGACTGAGAGGGACATTGGGTGGTTTGAAATTTGTCCCAGTGCGGTGATCCCACACAGAAAGGTGGAAAAAATGACATTTTTTAGCTAAATTTGAGGTTTGCTGAGGATTCTGGTTAAGAAAACATTGGGGGATCCACGCAAGTCACACCTCACTGGTCTCCCTTGGGTGTCTAGTTTTCAGAAATGTCTGGGTTTGGTAGGTTTCCCTAGAAGGCTGCTGAGCCCAGGACCAAAGACGCAGGTGCCCCCCCACAAAAACAGGTAGTTTTGTATTTGATCATTTTGATGTGTCCAGATAGTATTTTGGGGCATTTTGTAGGAGGCTGGACTGGCTTGTAGTGAGTACCAAGGGGTACTTACACCTTGCACCAGGCCCAGTTATCCCTTATTAGTGTATAGGGTGTCTAGCAGCTTAGGCTGATAGATAATGGTAGCTTAGCAGAGCAGCTTAGGCTGAACTAGGAGACGAGTGAAGCTCCTACAGTACCACTAGTGTCATATGCACAATATCATAAGAAAACACAATACACAGATATACTAAAAATAAAGGTACTTTATTTTTATGACAATATGCCAAAAGTATCTCAGTGAGTACCCTCAGTATGAGGATAGCAAATATACACAAGATATATGTACACAATACCAAAATATGCAGTAATAGTATTAGAAAACAGTGCAAACAATGTATAGTTACAATAGGATGCAATGGGGACACACAGGGATAGGGGCAACACAAACCATATACTCCAAAAGTGGAATGCGAACCACAAATGGACCCCAAACCTATGTGACCTTGTAGAGGGTCGCTGGGACTATTAGAAAATAGTAAGGGTTAGAAAAATAGCCCACCCCAAGACCCTGAAAAGTGAGTGCAAAGTGCACTAAAGTTCCCCAAAGGACATAGAAGTCGTGATAGGGGAATTCTGCAGGAAAGACACAAACCAGCAATGCAACAACGATGGATTTCCAGTCGAGGGTGCCTGTGGAACAAGGGGACCAAGTCCAAGAGTCACAAGCAAGTCGGAGATGGGCAGATGCCCAGGAAATGCCAGCTGTGGGTGCAAAGAAGCTGCTACTGGACAGTAGAAGCTGAAGATTCTGCAGGAACGACAAGGGCTAGGAACTTCCCCTTTGGAGGACGGATCCCCCACGCCGTGGAGAGTCGGGCAGAAGTGTTTTCCTGAAGAAAGACCGCCAACAAGCCTTGCTAGCTGCAAATCGTGCGGTTAGGGTTTTTGGATGCTGCTGTGGCCCAGGAGGGACCAGGATGTCGCCAATTGCGTCTGGGGACAGAGGGGGCGTCGAGCAAGACAAGGAGCCCTCTCAGAAGCAGGCAGCACCCGCAGAAGTGCTGGAACAGGCACTACGAAGTGGAGAGAAACGGTGCTCACCTGAAGTCGCACAAAGGAGTCCCACGTCGCCGGAGGACAACTTAGGAGGTCGTGCAATGCAGGTTAGAGTGCCGTGGACCCAGGCTGGACTGTGCACAAAGGATTTCCGCCGGAAGTGCATGGAGGCCGGAGTAGCTGCAAAAGTCGCGGTTCCCAGCAATGCAGTCTGGCGTGGGGAGGCAAGGACTTACCTCCACCAAACTTGGACTGAAGAGTCACTGGACTGTGGGAGTCACTTGGACAGAGTTGCTGGATTCAAGGGACCTCGCTCGTCGTGCTGAGAGGAGACCCAGGGTACCGGTGATGCAGTTCTTTGGTGCCTGCGGTTGCAGGGGGACGATTCTGTCGACCCACGGGAGATTTCTTCGGAGCTTCTAGTGCAGAGAGGAGGCAGACTACCCCCACAGCATGCATCACAAGGAAAACAGTCGAGAAGGCGGCAGGATCAGCGTTACAGAGTTGCAGTAGTCGTCTTCGCTACTTTGTTGCAGTTTTGCAGGCTTCCAGCGTGGTCAGCAGTCGATTCCTTGGCAGAAGGTGAAGAGAGAGATGCAGAGGAACTCGGATGAGCTCTTGCATTCGTTATCTAAGGAAATCCCCAAAGCAGAGACCCTAAATAGCCAGAAAAGAGGGTTTGGCTACTTAGGAGAGAAGATAGGCTAGCAACACCTGAAGGAGCCTATCAGAAGGAGTCTCTGACGTCACCTGATGGCCCTGGCCACTCAGAGCAGTCCAGTGTGCCAGCAGAACCTCTGTTTCCAAGATGGCAGAGGTCTGGAGCACACTGGAGGAGCTCTGGGCACCTCCCAGGGGAGGTACAGGTCAGGGGAGTGGTCACTCCCCTTTCCTTTGTCCAGTTTCGCGCCAGAGCAGGGCTAAGGGGTCCCTGAACCGGTGTAGACTGGCTTATGCAGAAATGGGCACCATGTGTGCCCATGAAAGCATTTCCAGAGGCTGGGGGAGGCTACTCCTCCCCTGCCTTCACACCATTTTCCAAAGGGAGAGGGTGTAACACCCTCTCTCAGAGGAAGTCCTTTGTTCTGCCATCCTGGGCCAGGCCTGGCTGGACCCCAGGAGGGCAGAAGCCTGTCTGAGGGGCTGGCAGCAGCAGCAGCTGCAGTGAAACCCCGGAAAAGGCAGTTTGGCAGTACCAGGGTCTGTGCTACAGACCACTGGGATCATGGGATTGTGCCAACTATGCCAGGATGGCATAGAGGGGACAATTCCATGATCATAGACATGTTACATGGCCATATTCGGAGTTACCATTGTGAAGATACATATAGGTAGTGACCTATATGTAGTGCACGCGTGTAATGGTGTCCCCGCACTCACAAAGTCCGGGGAATTGGCCCTGAACAATGTAGGGGCACCTTGGCTAGTGCCAGGGTGCCCTCACACTAAGTAACTTTGCACCTAACCTTTACCAGGTAAAGGTTAGACATATAGGTGACTTATAAGTTACTTAAGTGCAGTGTAAAATGGCTGTGAAATAACGTGGACGTTATTTCACTCAGGCTGCAGTGGCAGGCCTGTGTAAGAATTGTCAGAGCTCCCTATGGGTGGCAAAAGAAATGCTGCAGCCCATAGGGATCTCCTGGAACCCCAATACCCTGGGTACCTCAGTACCATATACTAGGGAATTATAAGGGTGTTCCAGTATGCCAATGTAAATTGGTAAAATTAGTCACTAGCCTGTTAGTGACAATTTGAAAGAAATGAGAGAGCATAACCACTGAGGTTCTGATTAGCAGAGCCTCAGTGAGACAGTTAGTCATAACACAGGTAACACATTCAGGCACACTTATGAGCCCTGGGGCCCTGGCTGGCAGGGTCCCAGTGACACATACAACTAAAACAACATATATACAGTGAAAAATGGGGGTAACATGCCAGGCAAGATGGTACTTTCCTACACAACCCCCCCCCCCCCCAAATGAAGGACAATAAGACTAGCCATGACCTGATGAGTCTTCATTGTCTAAGTGGAAATATCTGGAGAGTCCATCTGCATTGGAGTGGCTACTCCCAGGTCTATGTTCCACTGTATAGTCCATTCCCTGTAGGGATAGGGACCACCTCAACAATTTAGGATTTTCACCTTTCATTTGTTTTAGCCAAAGTAGAGGTTTGTGGTCTGTCTGAACAATGAAGTGAGTGCCAAACAGGTATGGCCTCAACTTCTTCAGTGCCCAGACCACAGCAAAGGCCTCCCTCTCAATGGCAGACCAACACTTTTCTCTAGGGGTCAACCTTCTACTAATAAAAGCAACAGGTTGATCCTGGCCCTCAGAATTAAGTTGTGATAGGACTGCCCCTACTCCTAATTCAGATGCATCAGTCTGGACATAGAATTTTTTAGAGTAACAAGGGCTTTTCAGGACAGGTGCAGAGCACATGGCCTGCTTCAGCTCCTCAAAAGCTTTCTGACAGTTTGCTGTCCATAATACCTTTTTAGGCATTTTTTGGATGTGAGGTCATTAAGAGGGGCTGCAATGGAGCCATAGTTCTTAATGAACCTCCTGTAATACCCAGTGAGGCCTAGGAAGGCTCTCACCTGAGTTTGAGTAGTAGGGGGAACCCAATCTATAATAGTTTGGATTTTCCCCTGAAGTGGTGCAATCTGTTCCCCACCAACAAGGTGTCCCAGATAAACCACCTTCCCCTGCCCTATCTGGCACTTTGAAGCCTTGATAGTGAGGCCTGCCTTTTGCAGGGCCTCTAAAACTTTCCATAGGTGGACCAGGTGATCATCCCAACTGGGGCTAAAGACAGCTATATCGTCCAGATATGCTGCACTAAAAGTTTCCAGCCCTTGCAGGACTGTGTTCACCAACCTCTGAAAAGTGGCAGGTGCATTTTTCTATCCAAAAGGCATTACTGTGAATTGGTAATGGCCTCCAATGGTTGAAAATGCAGTTTTAGGTTTAGCATCTTCTGATAATTTGATCTGCCAATACCCTGCAGTCAAATCAAAAGTGCTTAGATACTTGGCAGATGCCAGTGTATCTATGAGCTCATCTGCCCTGGGTATAGGATGAGCATCAGTTTTGGTTACCTGGTTGAGACCTCTGTAGTCTACACAAAACTGCATTTCCTTCTTTCCATCCTTGGAATGAGGTTTTGGTACAAGTACCACAGGAGAAGCCCATGGACTTTCAGAGTGCTCAACCACTCCTAGTTCTAACATTTTCTGCACCTCTTGCTTTATGCAGTCCCTGACATGGTCAGGCTGCCTATAGATCTTACTTTTGACAGGCAACCTGTCTCCAGTATTTATAGTGTGCTCACACCAAGAAGTGGTACCTGGCACAGTAGAGAAGAGTTCAGAAAACTGACCCAGGAGATTTATGCAATGGTCTTTCTGCTCAGCAGTAAGACAATCAGCCAAAAACACACCTTCCACTAGAGCATCTTGTTCTGTGGAAGAGAAGAGATCAGGTAGAGGATCACTGTCTTCTTCCTGTCCCTCATCAGTTGCCATGAGCAGGGTGAGATCAGCCCTGTCATAGTAGGGTTTCAGGCGATTGACATGGAGCACCCTAAGGGGACTCCTGGCAGTGCCTAAGTCAACTAAGTAGGTGACTTCACCCTTTTTCTCAACAATTGTGTGGGGTCCACTCCATTTATCTTGGAGTGCTCTTGGTGCCACAGGCTCCAAGACCCACACTTTCTGCCCTGGTTTGTACTGAACCAAAATAGCCTTCTGGTCATGCCATTGCTTTTGGAGCTCTTGGCTGGCCTGAAGGTTTTTACTGGCCTTTTTCATGTACTCAGCCATCCTTGATCTGAGGCCAAGTACATAATCCACAATATCTTGCTTTGGAGCTTTTAAAGGTTGTTCCCAACCCTCCTTGATAAGTGTTAGTGGACCCCTAACAGGGTGTCCAAAGAGGAGTTTAAAGGGGCTGAAGCCCACTCCTTTCTGGGGTACCTCCCTGTAGGCAAAAAGGAGGCATGGTAAAAGGATATCCCATCTCCTGCGGAGTTTTTCAGGGAGTCCCATAATCATGCCTTTGAGAGTTTTGTTAAATCTCTCCACCAGTCCATTTGTTTGTGGATGATAGGGTGTAGTGAACTTGTAAGTCACACCACACTCCTTCCACATGGCCTTTAAGTAAGCAGACATGAAATTGCTTCCCCTGTCTGATACCACCTCTTTTGGGAAGCCCACCCTGGAAAATATTCCCAGGAGGGCCTTTGCCACTGCAGGTGCTGTAGTGGTCCTTAGAGGAATTGCTTCAGGATATCTTGTGGCATGGTCCACTACCACCAAGATAAACCTATTGCCTGAAGCAGTAGGAGGGTCAAGGGGGCCAACTATGTCAACCCCTACCCTTTCAAAGGGAACCCCAACCACAGGCAGTGGAATAAGGGGTGCCTTTGAAGTGCCACCTGTCTTGCCACTGGCTTGACAGGTTTCACAGGACTTGCAAAAATATTTTGTGTCCTCTGACATTCTAGGCCAATGAAACAAGGGAACAAGTCTGTCCCAAGTTTTCATTTGTCCCAAATGTCCAGCTAGGGGAATGTCGTGGGCTAGAGTTAGGAGGAACTTTCTGTACTCCTGAGGAATCACTAACCTCCTGGCAGTTCCAGGTTTAGGATCCCTTGCTTCAGTGTACAAGAGGTTGTCCTCCCAGTAAACTCTGTGAGAGTCACTGACATCCCCATTAGCTTGTTTGACAGCTTGCTGTCTTAGACCCTCTAGTGTGGGACAGGTATGCTGTGCCACACTCAGCTCCTCCCTGGCAGGTCCCCCTTCACCCAAAAGCTCAGCAGTGTCTGCTTCCAGCTCCTCTGGTGTAGGTTCTGCACAGGGTGGAAATTCTTCTTCCTCAGAAGTAGAATCCACTGTAGAGAGAGGGATAGTAGGAAGTGCTTTACTTCTACTAGCCCTAGCTTTAGGGAGCACTTGGTCCATTGTTCCAGGATCCAAGTCACCCTGTCCTTTTTGCGTTTTGGCCTGAGCCCTGGTTAAAGCAAAAATATGCCCTGGGATGCCCAGCATTGCTGCATGGGCCTCCAACTCCACATCTGACCAAGCTGATGTCTCCAAATCATTTCCTAGTAGACAGTCTACAGGTAAATCTGTGGCTACCACAACTTTCTTTGGACCAGTAACCCCCCCCCAGTTGAGATTTACAACAGCCATTGGGTGGCTAAGTGTGTTGTTGTGAGCATCGGTTACTTGGTACTGGTGACCAAGTAGGTGTTGTTCAGGGTAGACCAGTTTCCCTATTACCATAGAAACACTGGCACCAGTGTCCCTGTAGGCCTGAACCTCAACACCATTTATTAGGGGTAGCTGCTTGTACTTATCCATATTAAGGGGACAAGCAACTAAGGTGGCTAGATCAATAGCCCCCTCAGAGACTAACACAGCCTCTGTGGTCTCCCTAACAAGACCAACCCCAACTAAGTTACCAAAAGTGAGCCCAGCTACTCCCTTGGATTGGCTATTAGTAGGTTTGCTCCCACCACCACTGCTATTAGTAGGGACACTAGGTGTAGCAGTAGGGGTTGTAGTGGTAGGAGGCTTGGTGCTTTTCTTTGGACAACTGGGATCTGTTGTCCAATGGCCTTTTATTTTACATAAATAGCACCATGGTTTCTTTTCTTTGTTTTGATTAGAAGAGGATTTGGGCCCACCACCCCCACCAGAGTGTTTTTGTGGGCCTGATGAAGACTCATTTTTAGATTTGTTCCCACCCTTGTCAGAAGACTTACCATCCTTCTTCTTGTTGCCATCTTTGTCACCCCCTGTATGACCTTTTCTGTTCACCCTTGTTCTGACCCATTTGTCTGCCTTCTTTCCCAATTCTTGGGGAGAGGTCAGATCAGAGTCCACCAAGTACTGGTGCAACAAATCAGACACACAATTATTAAGAATATGCTCTCTCAGGATCAAGTTATACAGGCTGTCATAATCAGTAACTTTACTGCCATGTAACCACCCCTCCAAGGCCTTCACTGAATGGTCAATGAAATCAACCCAGTCTTGTGAAGACTCCTTTTTGGTCTCTCTGAACTTTATCCTGTATTGTTCAATGGTTAAGCCATAACCATCCAGGAGTGCATTCTTAAGAATTTTGAAATCATTGGCTTCACTTTCTTTCACAGTAAGGAGCCTATCCCTACCTTTTCCACTAAATGATAGCCATAGGATAGCAGCCCACTGCCTTTGAGGGACATCCTGTACAACACAGGCCCTCTCAAGTGCAGCAAACCACTTGTTAATGTCACCCCCCTCCTTGTAAGGGGGAACTATCTTGTGCAGATTCCTAGAATCATGCTCTTTTGCAGGATGACTATTGGGAATACTGCTGCTGCCACCATGGGTTTCTAAACCCAATTTCTGTCTCTCCTTCTCTACTTCTAAGGACTGTCTATCCAAATCCAGTTGTTGCTTCTTGAGCTTCAGTCTGGTTTGTTCCACTCTCAATCTATTGAGCTCCCTTTCTAACAATCTGTCATCAGGGTGGGTGGGAGGGACATGTCTAGAAACAGAAGTATGATGAGAATGGACAGAAGGAGACCTATCCCTTACAGAAGGCACCATAACAGCTTGGTTAACAGAAACATCACTTCTACTGTGGTGAGAATGAATGCTCTTGCTATGATGTGAGACAACACTATCTGTATGGTGTAGCTCTACATCAGTACCAACTATGCTAGACTGTCTAGTAATGGGCAGGCTAGGAAGTTTCTTTCCTGAATCTTTTCCTAGGGGAGTCCCTGGATCAGATTGGGAACCATTAGCTACTTTTTCAACAGATGGGGCCCTTTTGGCCTTATCTTGTTCTCTACGCATGTTAAGCAATAATTCCAAAGAAGGATTCTTCCCTACACTCAAACCTTTCTCTATGCAGAAACTCCTTGCTCCTTTCCAGCTAAGGTGATCATATGCAAGTTTGGACAGATCAACATTTTGGCCTGTGCCAGACATTTTTAGAAAGAGTTTAAGTGATAGAAAAAGAGAAAAAAGTTTTCAGAACTTTTAGAAAGACAGAAAAAAACTTTTAAAACTTTTAAGAACTTTTAGAAAGTTTAGAGGTACTTTTCAGCACTTTAGAAAAGAGGTGAGAAAAGAAATGCAAAACTTTTTGGTTAGGTGTACATACACTGAACTTGTTTTGTATATTTTTCTCTTATGAAAAGTACAATGACAAAAGTGGTAAGTAGTCTCAAAGCACTTATCCCACCGCTGCACAACCAATGTAGGAGGCTGGACTGGCTTGTAGTGAGTACCAAGGGGTACTTACACCTTGCACCTGGGACAGTTATCCCTTATTAGTGTATAGGGTGTCTAGCAGCTTAGGCTGATAGATAATGGTAGCTTAGCAGAGCAGCTTAGGCTGAACTAGGAGACGAGTGAAGCTCCTACAGTACCATTAGTGTCATATGCACAATATCATAAGAAAACACAATACACAGATATACTAAAAATAAAGGTACTTTATTTTTATGACAATATGCCAAAAGTATCTCAGTGAGTACCCTCAGTATGAGGATAGCAAATATATATGTAAACAATACCAAAATATGCAGTAATAGTATTAGAAAACAGTGCAAACAATGTATAGTTACAATAGGATGTAATGGGGACACATAGGGATAGGGGCAACACAAACCATATACTCCAAAAGTGGAATGCGAACCACGAATGGACCCCAAACCTATGTGACCTTGTAGAGGGTCGCTGGGACTATTAGAAAATAGTAAGGGTTAGAAAAATAGCCCACCCCAAGACCCTGAAAAGTGAGTGCAAAGTGCACTAAAGTTCCCCAAAGGACATAGAAGTCGTGATAGGGGAATTCTGCAGGAAAGACACAAATCAGCAATGCAACAACGATGGATTTCCAGTCGAGGGTACCTGTGGAACAAGGGGACCAAGTCCAGGAGTCACAAGCAAGTCGGAGATGGGCAGATGCCCAGGAAATGCCAGCTGTGGGTGCAAAGAAGCTGCTACTGGACAGTAGAAGCTGAAGATTCTGCAGGAACGACAAGGGCTAGGAACTTCCCCCTTGGAGGACGGATCCCCCACGCCGTGGAGAGTCGTGCAGAAGTGTTTTCCTGAAGAAAGACCGCCAACAAGCCTTGCTAGCTGCAAATCGTGCGGTTAGGGTTTTTGGATGCTGCTGTGGCCCAGGAGGGACCAGGATGTCGCCAATTGCGTCTGGGGACAGAGGGGGCGTCGAGCAAGACAAGGAGCCCTCTCAGAAGCAGGCAGCACCCGCAGAAGTGCCGGAACAGGCACTACGAAGTGGAGAGAAACGGTGCTCACCCGAAGTCGCACAAAGGAGTCCCACGTCGCCGGAGGACAACTTAGGAGGTCGTGCAATGCAGGTTAGAGTGCCGTGGACCCAGGCTGGAATGTGCACAAAGGATTTCCGCCGGAAGTGCACGGAGGCCGGAGTAGCTGCAAAAGTCGCGGTTCCCAGCAATGCAGTCTGGCGTGGGGAGGCAAGGACTTACCTCCACCAAACTTGGACTGAAGAGTCACTGGATTGTGGGAGTCACTTGGACAGAGTTGCTGGATTCAAGGGACCTCGCTCGTCGTGCTGAGAGGAGACCCAGGGTACCGGTGATGCAGTTCTTTGGTGCCTGCGGTTGCAGGGGGACGATTCTGTCGACCCACGGGAGATTTCTTCGGAGCTTCTAGTGCAGAGAGGAGGCAGACTACCCCCACAGCATGCACCACCAGGAAAACAGTCGAGAAGGCGGCAGGATCACCGTTACAGAGTTGCAGTAGTCGTCTTCGCTACTTTGTTGCAGTTTTGCAGGCTTCCAGCGCGGTCAGCAGTCGATTCCTTGGCAGAAGGTGAAGAGAGAGATGCAGAGGAACTCGGATGAGCTCTTGCATTCGTTATCTAAGGAAATCCCCAAAGCAGAGACCCTAAATAGCCAGAAAAGAGGGTTTGGCTACTTAGGAGAGAAGATAGGCTCCTTCAGGTGTTGCTAGCCTATCAGAAGGAGTCTCTGACGTCACCTGATGGCACTGGCCACTCAGAGCAGTCCAGTGTGCCAGCAGCACCTCTGTTTCCAAGATGGCAGAGGTCTGGAGCACACTGGAGGAGCTCTGGGCACCTCCCAGGGGAGGTACAGGTCAGGGGAGTGGTCACTCCCCTTTCCTTTGTCCAGTTTCGCGCCAGAGCAGGGCTAAGGGGTCCCTGAACCGGTGTAGACTGGCTTATGCAGAAATGGGCACCATGTGTGCCCATGAAAGCATTTCCAGAGGCTGGGGGAGGCTACTCCTCCCCTGCCTTCACACCATTTTCCAAAGGGAGAGGGTGTAACACCCTCTCTCAGAGGAAGTCCTTTGTTCTGCCATCCTGGGCCAGGCCTGGCTGGACCCCAGGAGGGCATAAGCCTGTCTGAGGGGCTGGCAGCAGCAGCAGCTGCAGTGAAACCCCGGGAAAGGCAGTTTGGCAGTACCAGGGTCTGTGCTACAGATCACTGGGATCATGGGATTGTGCCAACTATGCCAGGATGGCATAGAGGGGGCAATTCCATGATCATAGACATGTTACATGGCCATATTCGGAGTTACCATTGTGAAGCTACATATAGGTAGTGACCTATATGTAGTGCACGCGTGTAATGGTGTCCCCGCACTCACAAAGTCCGGGGAATTGGCCCTGAACAATGTGGGGGCACCTTGGCTAGTGCCAGGGTGCCCTCACACTAAGTAACTTTACACCTAACCTTTACCAGGTAAAGGTTAGACATATAGGTGACTTATAAGTTACTTAAGTGCAGTGTAAAATGGCTGTGAAATAACGTGGACGTTATTTCACTCAGGCTGCAGTGGCAGGCCTGTGTAAGAATTGTCAGAGCTCCCTGTGAGTGGCAAAAGAAATGCTGCAGCCCATAGGGATCTCCTGGAACCCCAATACCCTGGGTACCTCAGTACCATATACTAGGGAATTATAAGGGTGTTCCAGTATGCCAATGTAAATTGGTAAAATTAGTCACTAGCCTGTTAGTGACAATTTGAAAGAAATGAGAGAGCATAACCACTGAGGTTCTGATTAGCAGAGCCTCAGTGAGACAGTTAGTCATAACACAGGTAACACATTCAGGCACACTTATGAGCACTGGGGCCCTGGCTGGCAGGGTCCCAGTGACACATACAACTAAAACAACATATATACAGTGAAAAATGGGGGTAACATGCCAGGCAAGATGGTACTTTCCTACACATTTCCTGTCCAAAAGTGAGGTACCATTTTTATCGGGAGACTTGGGGGAACGCTGGATGGAAGGAAATCTGTGGCTGCTCTTTGATTCCATAACTTTCTGTCACCGAAATATGAGGAAAAAGTATTTTTTCAGCCAAATTTTGAGGTTTGCAAAGGATTCTGGGTAACAGAACCCGACCAGAGCCCCACAGGTCACCCCATCTTGGATACCCCTAGGTGTCTAGTTTTAAAAACTGCGCAGGTTTACTAGGTTTCCCTAGGTGCCGGCTGAGCTAGAGGCCAAAATCCACAGCTAGGCACTTTGCAAAAAACAGCTCTGTTTTCTTTGTGAAAATGTGATGTGTCCACGTTGTGTTTTGGGGCTTTTCCTGTCGCGGGCGCTAGGCCTACCCCAACAAGTGAGGTACCATTTGTATCGGGAGACATGGGGGAACACAGAATAGCCAAACAAGTGTTATTGCCCCTTGTCTTTCTCTACATTTATGTCCTTCAAATGAAAGACAGTGTGTAAAAAAGACGTCTATTTGCGAAATGCCCTGTAATTCATGTGCTAGTATGGGCACCCCGGAATTCAGAAATGTGCAAATAACCACTGCTTCTCAACACCTTATCTTGTGGCCATTTTGGAAATACTAAGGTTTTCTTGATACCTATTTTTCATTTTTTATATTTCAGCATTTGAACTGCTGTATACTCGGTATAGAATGAAAACCCATTGCAAGGTGCAGCTCATTTATTGGCTCTGGGTACCTAGAGTTCTTGATGAACCTACAAGCCCTATATATCCCCGCAAACAGAAGAGTCCAGCTGACGTAACAGTATATTGCTTTCAAAAATCTGACATTGCAGGAAAAAGGTACAGAGTAAAACGTGGAGAAAAATTGCTGTTTTTTTCACCTCAATTTCAATATTCTTTTATTTCAGCTGTTATTTTCTGTAAGAAACACTTGTAGGATCTACACAAATGACCCCTTGCTGAATTGAATTGTGTCTACTTTTCAGAAATGTTTAGCTTTCTGGGATCCAGCATTGGTTTCTCACCCATTTCTGTCACTAACTGGAAGGAGGCTGAAAGCACAAAAAATAGTAAAAATGGGGTCAGTCCCAGTAAAATCTCGCAATTGTGTTGAAAAATTGGGTTTTCTAATTCAAGTCTGCCTGTTCCTGAAAGCTGGGAAGATGGTGATTTTACCACTGCAAACCCTTTGTTGATGCCATTCTCAGGGAAAAAACCACAAGCCTTCTTCTGCAGCCCTTTTCTCCCATTTTTTTGAAGAACAAAATAAAGTTTCGCTGTATTTTGGCTAATTTCTTGGTCTCTTTCAGGGGAACCCACAAAGTCTGGGTACCTCTAGAATCCCTAGGATGCTGGAAAAAAGGAAGCAAATTTGGCATGGGTAGCTTATGTGGAGAAAAAGTTATGAGGACCTAAGCGCAAACTGCCCCAAATAGCCAAAAAAAGGCTCGGCACAGGAGGGGAAAAGGCCTGGCAGCGAAGGGGTTAAGGTGATTGACTTCAGCATTATTCTATTTACTTCTTTTAGCTGGCCATGCATTTTTCTAGTATTGTGAGACTTGCTCTTAGATTATTCCACTGTAAATAGTCATGGCAAGATGACAAGGTCACTAGCACACCTTTGGAAGGAGTACTCTCCATTCACATGGATATACAGTATGTGTGGTACAAGTTTCCTTTGCAGATTGAGGGTTTGTGTATCTGACAGAAGCAATGCAGCTTATGATGTATTGGGAGTGTAAGGGAGATTTGTCAGTATTTTCAGTTCTATGGGCATAGTAATTGGACTTTTGTGCTTGATATACAGAGTGCTGCAATTGCTGTTACCTACACCCATTTCTTACACCTGCAGTGTTGCGAGGACTATTAGTGTTAGTGCTTCTGACAACAGTTTTGAATATACGAATTGGGACTTGAAATGATGAGTATTGCTATACTAGTGTTGTTTTGCATTTACTTTGCGTGTAATATAGTGGGTATTGTTTTTAGTTGTATGTTTTCCGTTATTTGGTTCTTGTGTTTGGAATACTTGCTTTAAAGGGAAGGAATGTCTTGTATTTATTTTCATTTGATTCTTTACAGGATACTTTTGTACTACTTGGACCTTTACTACTGAAGATCTTGTCACAGTTTTGACATTTTGGAGATTATATCCTCAGTAGAGGATTTCAAAGGTTTATGTTTTCTTTGTCACATCTCAAGTACTTTGCATGGGTCATCCTTGGAGAAGGTTTTGGTAAAGATTTATACTTGGTTTCTTGGTGTTGGACGCTGTGCTTCACTTTTGGCATGTTTCTAATTCTGTCCCACTTGTAAGAGGACTATAAGATTATGGGGGTCATTATGACCCTGGCGGTCACCAGACCGCGATCAGGGCAGTCCGACCACCACATTATGACCGTGGCGGTGCTGCCATGGTCCAACCACGGGCACCGCCAGGCTGCTGCCAGCCTGTTGCCAGCCTGCAGCCTGCTGGTCTTGGCAGTTGTAATCCGCCAGGGCAGCGCAGCAAGCAGCGCTGCCCTGGGGATTACAAGTCCCCATAGGCCAGCCTGTCCATGGCGGTTTACACAGACATGGAAAGGCTGGCGGGACGGGGGATTGGGGCCACTGCACTTCCCATGCACTTGGCATGGGCTGTGCATGGGCCCCCATGCACAGCCCCATCGTGCATTCCACTACCTGAATTACGGGTAGTGGAATGCACGACGGGTGCTGCTGCACCAGCTGCACCTTCACATTGCTAATGGCTTCATTAGGAGCTGGCTGCAATGTTAAGGCCCTGTTCCCAGCTGGGCTAGCGGGCAGAAACACTTTCTCAAAATTTTCATATCTGATTTCATCCCTGAGGAAGTCAGAGGCTAATGGGCCATTACAACGAAACACATGTTGGCTGTTAGGAAGGAAAATATTTTTTATGACTTTTGGAAACACTCTTCTAGCGAGTGCCTGAATAAAAGACCACAGAAGATATGCAACTGATTTGGACCTTTTTTTGGAACACTACCTTTGAGCGCTCAGGCTATTGTTGTTTACATATGTACCTTTTGTGGGTCTTTGAAGGGTTGTTAAGTGGTCGACTCTTTGCCCTTGAACACCAGCTTTACTGTTTCTGTCTGAATTACCCAATACACTTAGGTTTGCGCCAGTCTCTGCCTGACCACTTCTGTATCACACAAAGCATATTAAAGTCAGACCTACTGGCTTTGCCACCCACTGCTTTGCTTTCTGGCATGGAAGACCTAAAGGACTAGGTTAAGCAACTTTCCAGAAAAAATTGTAGCAGATAACGCGGGGCATTTCCTAAACTATCAGGTGTGAGACAACCCGTGTGGGTGGTAGATTCAAGCTGCGCTCAGACTAGGTCCTGGAAAAACGTTTTCTAGGTGCATTCAAGCCTTCAGCTTTGCACGCCACATGTCCTTTGTAGTGCACTGACGGATGAAGGGAGCTATGAAATTACTCTGTCCTGCTAGTTGGCCCGTATTTCATTCTTCTGTTGCTACAATGTACTAGAAGCTTCCTGCTGACATGGGAGTTCACTAGTAGTGTACCAGGATAACAGAATGTAAAGCACAGGAGCCTTGGAGTCTCATGGGGACAATATGAAGCCTATCCACACTTAGGCCCTGCCTTTCTCACATAGTGCCATATGCAGGGACACTGATTCCTGGCCAAATGCTGCCCCCTCCACCTTTAACTGCACACCTTGCATGCTGCAGTTGGTAGAGGAGGTAGATCAGCTGCTGCAGCAGAATCGGGCCAATCTCAGCAACTAAACACTCTGACCTTGAGCACCTCAGAGCATACAAGAGGTGGTTCTGGAAGAGGCTAAGGAGCTGCCTGCAATGTGACTCTAACCTGCTTTGCACATACCACACACATACAGAGCAGAGAGGCCGATGAAGGCAGAAATGCCAAAACGCGTTCCTGTTGATTTTGTTGAATTAATTACATCGAACATTCGCCTTGGAGTGCTGATCCTCTTTGCAAAGGAAAGGGGATAGAGATATATATATATATATATATATATATATATATATATATATTATTATTTTTTTTATGTGCATACATTTGTTTTCAAATGCTAGACCTGGCAAATATAGTATACTTGCATAAGTATTTAGACAAAACTTCTAGTAAGGGGCTATCATTCAATCTGTGTAACCCTTTAGTGCAGAAAGTCTTCACATGAGGGGTTCTGCGCTCACTAATATTACCAGTCAGATGATAACAATACACCTCAGTGAATCTAATGGAAGCATCCATTGGGAGATGGAATAATAATCTATAGAGCCACCAAGAGAATGACAATGAGAGAGCTACACTGTTGGGATGACGCACAATGTGATTGACATGGTCACAAAACAGTGCCAGACGGGGGCTCACCCAAAGCAACAAACAGCTCAAGATTACTGTCCCAAATCCCAGGCTCTGCGTTTTTCCAAACAAAATGTTGTGCCAGACCTAAAACATGAATGTGTCAGCACAAAAAAGAGAAGGCAAACAGATTAAACGGTAATAAAGTGTACTCTGTCCTCCCACTTTAATCAGATTAAGCAGATTTTTTTGCAATTTGCCACCTGAATTACCTTCAACAAGCTGGCTTTTCTTGCTTTGATCTTTTCCATCTGTCAAACCAGTGCTTAGTTCATTCCTGCTTCTACCCATCTCAAAGACGCTTGAATTCATTCTCCTGTGTGAAAAAATATATGCTCATTCCTCTATTGCTTAATTAAACTTTGTTGCTTATGCCAAGTTATTTTTTTATTTCAATGCAAAACAAATAGATGGTGCAACACTTACACTAAAATAATCACGTACACATACTGAAAAGGACTGATGGAGAATTTGCCAATTTTTGGAGCATGTCCTCCTCCTGTCAAAATCTAAATACGTCCCAAGACTTTCTGGCATGCAGCTAGAATAAAGACAGTAGTTCTATGCAATCAAATTCAATAATTCAATCAAAATGTCTGACTCTGCAAATTTTCAACATGCTTGAAATTATAACTTCAATGACACAAATTTACACTTCATTAGCTCTAAAAAGATTTGATGTCTGATTGGCAAAGACATTAATCTGGTCACTAAGAAAATGCTTGGTATCTAATTTTTCGGTTTCCTTGTAGGAAGACCTGATGGAATGTGTTCTTGGGACTGAATCTTCCAATCAAGATACATGTTTTCAATTCATTTTCTTGGGAGTAAATCTTCCAATCAGGATACATTTTTTCAATTGATTTTCTCCAAGCACATGATATGGCAGGAATTAGTTGCGTTAAGGAGCGAAGGTTGTGTAAACAGCAGCTTGTCAACCTCAGTTCAAACTTCATATACAATGTTGTCACATTAATATATTACTAAGTTCGTTGCCACAATACATTGATCTACTAGCCTTCACTTATCACTTCCAGCTAATGACACAGATGTCCAAGTCTTAGCCCCATGTAGGCGGAAAACAGAAAGACAAGTAACCCTCTCATACACCAAATGTGTTTCACTAAGCAGTCTCCTTGCGTACCCACAGTGAGCAGGTATGCCCTGAGGGCACCCTAGGTGTCTTTGGGTACCAAGGTCAGAGGCAACTGTCCAGAAAAGAACTTCAGCTGCTCATTACAGTAGATCAGAACCTGCAAACTCTGTGGTAGGGCACTCTGCCTCTACCCCAGCAACAGGTCACTTTTTGTGGCTCACAGAAGTGCCAGAGGATTGAATTTTCGGACAGAATTGGAAATCTCCTTTGACCATCACAGCAAACCTATTCTGGGGACACGTAGCACCACAATACCTATCATCTTGGAACAAGTTCCCTGCACTTTGCACCAGTGTAGCTGAACCCCACCATAGGACCAGACCAGATGTTGAAAACCATCCTATGGTGACCATTATCTGGCACCATTTGAATCCTCCCTTAGTTCACACTTCCACAAGTTCTTGGAAGTAGAATACATCCTATGTAGGAACTTAACGTGGATAATACTGAGTCTGCTGATGGAAGAAAGCATGCTAGTTTGAGATCAGCAGAAGTTCCTAAAGCATTCTGTGACCTGTTTGACAAGTTCTTCAAATTATTTTAGCCTGGAGGTAGAGCAGGCAACAGGGGCCTCTTCCTGCATGGAGCTGGACAAAAGGGATATTAACCACCTGGGCGATTTAGCAGCGATTAAGCTATCCAATGCTTTTAATGTGGGAGGTTCTAGTGGGAATGTAGGGAACTTGGCTGTGCAGGACCCTCTGAGGCTATAATATTGAAAAACATCAAAAGTTGCATTTGCCTGTGATGGTCTCAAGGGTGAGATTGCTGCCATCTATCAATATCAATATATCTGCCCACCTCTGTAGACCAGGCAAGTTTAAAAGCCCCTCCACGTTTTGAATATATCACACTGGTGGTATAAGACAATGAGAGTGAGGAGTAGTAGATGAAATCAAGCCCAAACTTCGCTTTCTGCTTGTCCATTGCACAGGCAGTGGAGGTGACTGTCTATAGTTAATGAATATCGGAGTCATACACCTACCTGCGATTTAAGGGGAACAGTGGCTGTAGAATACCTTGGACCACCAGATAAGGCATGTGGGGCGGTGACTCTCAACCTGAGGTTGAGTGGATGCCAGGGGATCCAAAACGGTCTAAAAAAGTAAAAAATATTAGTAGACTAAAGGAGTTCGAAACTGGAGGCTCAAAGTTAAATTGGCATCCTTAGCTTGATTTGTGGGAACAGCCTAAGCACAGCAAACAGTACTATGGACGTCTAGTGACCTCAACTGAAGCACTAGGATGTTCTGACAAAAAGAGAGGGTGCATTGCAAGCAAAAATGGAATGGTGGAGCCTAGCATGTTGCTTTGTCTTTTGGAAATAAAACTAAATTCGGACAAGCTCCAAACATCCTACTAAAACAAAAAATTTCAGTTATGTATGAAAGAAAATAATTAGTATATTTGTTTGATGTATAGTAGTTTCTGCAGTTTTCAGTACTTTTCCGAGGTAGTTCCCCATCCCTTTGTCACAGTGTCCTCCGGGTAAGTTACCCCTCAATCAGAGATTCGACTAATGTCAAGTTCATATGTTGCTTTGCATATGCAAGGGTCTGTAGCTGTTGGCTACCTGGAAGGTGCAATGCTTAGGTGGGTTCCACCATCACCCTAGTATGACCCTAGAACAAAAGGGTGTGGGGTCAAAAGCAGGTCCAACAAAAGCACAGATAGTGACTATCAACGCACACTGGGCCACAGCTCATTTCATTCCACAGCCAGCACCACTTCTCTCAGTCAACGTGGAGGGGATGACCATGCAACTTCCATGGGCTACCTTGCAGGCCTCAATTCTTCAGCTTCCCAGGTTCATCAGTTTTCTCCACCAATATCTAAGAGGCAATGGTCAGGAGGGTCCCACCTTCTTCCGTATTGTCATGTATTGAGGGGCATAAGCAAACCAGACACCTTTCAAGGCTAGGGCCTGACACACCAGGCTTCTTCCAGGTTGTACCGCAAGGCCAATCCAGGCCTGATCTCTATCAACTGACAGACTTTAGGTGCTGTGCCACTCCATCTGTGGGAAACCCTCTGAACAGGCCATTGTTCCAATCTTCATCATTCCCCAGACAGAGCATGTCAGCTTAAATAACCCTTGCTCTGATATAGGGAGAGTCGCTGCCACCATTCGCTCAGGCACCCAGTTCTTCTCCTGCACTCTGAAGTGCTTCCCAGTAGCACACCTCTCTTGTTCTCCATGCACCAGGAAACTTTGCATGTCAACCTTTTCCCCCAGGGCTCAGAGGCCTGAGGCAGGCTGGCACGAGCGTCCCTTTCTGCAGGTGGACAGGTACTGCTGTGCTGACCTATGGTCACTATCTAGGCTCCTATTCAGCTGCTCTATTCCAACAGCTATTTCTCCGTCACTGGCCAGCCTCCAGCTATAAAAAATGCGTTCCCTGTGCACTTTGGGAGGCACATTATGTAGAATGTTGACAGAGAGAGCCCTCTGGAGCAGAAACCACACTGCAGTGTAGCCATCAGGTTGGCTGGCACTCTGGCACACCCTCCACCTGCAATTAGGTTATTTAATAGAAAATGTGTTAATTTGTTTGATTGCACACCATTACTTTTAAAATTTTAGATTGCGGAGTATAGGCAAATTGAGATCACTTATTTAAAAAATATATATATTATTTCTTCTTTAACAACGGAAGGGTGCAAGTGATAGCAGCACCAGGGAGTGGTTTTCTTTTGCACCACTCCAAGTAGAACATGGATCATTGGCATAGGTGATCTACGTATCTTAGCGGGTGTTTCCTTCAATGATTATTGTCATGAAGATGACCCCGGTGTAAATAATATACAGGGGTTGAAACGTCAACAATTTTACATTGGATTGATTATTCCTCAAAGAATTACTAAAGGGCTTCAACGTTCATTTCCTTGGATGTTGTTGGTTTCATCATGATATGTTGTTACCAGTCATGTATTTATTTTGTACAGCACTGGAGCACTTTCTCACCTAATCGCTTGCACTGTGTTGCTACACTGTCTTTGTAGCACCTATTTTTACTATGCTACTTTAGCTTAACTGAGTACGTTTTTATGAGAATTGTATTTATGTCAATAAACTTGTTCACAGTTTGGAACTTTTGATACTTGTAGGTTGATGTATAGTGTCCACTGTGGAAGCCTAGGGTATACTTCCCCATTCCGGATCATTTGTGTTGTAACTAATGTAGGCTTATAGGCAGCCACCAATAGCATGCATCATGTAGAAGTTCACAGAATTAGAGGAACAGTGTTCCAACATACAGCACCGGATATATGCAATACAAACAAAGCATGTTGTTTGTTATACACATCTAAATTACACACAAGTGAAATATGTGCATAATCATCAATCATATCAGTTGCTGCTTTAGCTACAGCTGAGAATTTTCAGTGTAACAAGAGATGCCCTAGGTGTGTGGGGAGGATAGGCTAAGGGGGTGGAACAACAGCACCTATAGCAGTCCTCTTCCAATGTATCATCCTTTCTAGATTTAGCCAAGTGGATCTGCTCATCGCTGACTACTCCTACATATCCTTTTGTCCCTTTTGGCTGTTACAGCAACCCCAATCTAGAGAGATCATTTCACCCATGCTATTCTGCAGTTCGGGCACACTTTTAAACCAGTGTCCAACTAGCAACAGGCATGTACCAGCCATGTGAAGAAAATGCAGGCACTGGCCTGCCACCCAAAGCGATCATGAAAGCCCCTTTTAGTATGGCTGACACTCCTAGGCTACTAAGGAAGCTATACAAAGTCAGCTTTTGCAAGTCTTGCATTTATCATGAACTAGCACTTATGGACCACAGCTGAATCTGAGATTCTTTGAACAAGAGGATCCCATAGATGTCACCTATTTTCAGACAGCTGCCCTCAACTCATCTCACTATTTTAGTAACCCTTAACGTTCTGAACAATGGCAGTCTCAAAAGGGGGCATGCCTTGTTAATAAAAGGTCTTATTTTCTATGCAGTCCAATGTCACGCGTCTCATCAGATTAATCAAGTAAGGCATTTCAGGAGGTAAACTCCTACTTGTCAGAAAGAGATTTTCTGATGTCACCTATCCATAAATATTTCTTAGCAATAGCTTCTCAGGAAGCTGTGCTTCAGCACACCAACCTATTGTGTGTTATATTTGGGTATCCATGTGTATAATTCAAAATCGAGTAATCACAGTTAACCCTGTTCATTTAGTAGCTTGAGAATATCTAATTTCATCCTGGTAAGGTGCCCTACCAACAATCAATGCTGTCATCAACCTTTTGGGAAAAAGGCACATGGATTCCTATAAAAAATGTCAGCATTATGGGAGAATCATAGTTTAATCCAGTGGAACATGCTTTATCCGAGACTGAAGTAACATCACATCACGTACAATTGATTTTCTGAGGCCATCCATCACTCTACCCATATTAAAGATAATAAAAGCTTCAGTACTGTGGGCTGTGCCAGTTAGCCTGTAGAAAAGAAACCTGACCAAACTCATTTGGCTTTCCAAATGTCTGGACATCAATATAACTTTATCTCTCTAACAAAGCAGTGTAACATCTGTATACAAGGATACCACATAGTATACTTTGCCTAGCTTGATGCTCCTCCGCTTTATGGTCCCTTCATAGTACATCCCAACAGCTCAATGATATACACAAAGGGGACAGCAGGGAGTCGTTTTAGGCTACGTACTCGAGGGGACTCCTTGAGTGCCCAAATGCTCTGAGGTTTCGCTCTCAGTTCTTGCTCACCCCATCAACAAGTGCCGTATTTCAAATGTTGCAGGACCTACATCATGAACTGTCAACTCAAACTATCAAATGGTCCTCTATACAAAGAGAAGCTACAATGTAGTGCTTTTGTTGCAGATGTAGCACATGCATGGGATGAGAGAGTTTACATTTCCCAGTTGTGTTTCTGTGGGGAATCGAATCAGATTGATTTGAGTGAACCAGACTAGTTATGACCCCCCCGCAGCAGCCTAGATGCCAGGGTGTTATTAAGCATCTTGTCGGCCATGCTGATGAATGAATAAATAATGCTTTTAAAGCTCAAACTGCTGGGAACAATATCTCAAAGGCATGATACAATCAATGGTCCACTCATGGCTAGACCATGAGTATGCCATTCGTACAACAATCTATAATACCTTTAGCTCTATCGAAAGCTACAATGTCTCATAACACAGAAGATTTGACAACACAAAACCTACGCTCCGTAACCTAAATTGGCTTCCCATTTAGAGAACATGCCTATATAACCAGGCCTGCTTAATTCACATAAGTATCTGCTCTGAAACATCAGACTACCTGGCTCGAAAATCAAAAAAGATTTGGTGGATCGATACCTCAAAACACCCTACATCAATGAGTCCCCAGGATGTAGAACTATATTCCTCCCACTATATGCACCATTCTGCCTGTCCCAATCACACTCTTCAAACGAGAACTGAATGTTAGTCATTTTTGAGGATACAAACAGGATGAAACAGTGGATTCTGTCTATTCTCCTTAAGAGTGTCGCAATGTTGACCATAGCTAATGGAGATAACAAGCTTAAGCTCCACCTGGAATACATAATGTGACAAACTCCTAGTCTATACTGTCATCCATGCCTTGCTTTGCACAAAGCATCGCTGGACCTCTGAAGCCACTCTCACCTTAGCAACATGCATGAAGGACCGGCTGCCCCTCACATGCATCAGGCCTGCTGCTCCCCTCTGCCATCAGGTCATGCACGTGGACCTTAGACATGCAGCGTGACTCTGGTGAGCCACCTGCATGATTACTGTACCCTGCTGGGACCCGGGAGCCACCTGACAAAGGTGACCACACCTAACTGAGGCATGAGGGAAACGCTATAAGGGACCTACTACTGCCTACCTGCTATTTCACCTGGTATGAGGAAAACACCCCGGGGGATACGTTACCGCCCTGAATGTGGCAAGCTGGGGAAACCATTGCAGCTAACGTGTTTCAAAATGCCAGTGGGCCCTTGACAGAGAAGTGCCTGGAGCAAACCGCAAATTACTTGTTTCACACCTGCACGCTCTGGGGCCTGGATGACTCTCCCAGAGCTCCCCTTCCTGACTTCCTGTCCCACCCGGCCTTTGGCGTTTATTGATTACTACCATCACTAATATCTTTGCAAAGCAGCCTGTGTACAACCTGTGGCCCACCACTCGAAGGACCCTGGACTACCGGTAGAAGGCACAGAGGGAGTGAGACTGTACGGCAGGCACCACAAGACCAGCTGCTGGCCATCCCCGTCCCTTGGCATTGATGATTTGGGGCTCGCCAGTGCAACCCTCTTACCACCAGCTTTCCTCCTGCAGACTGGGAGTACTGTTGTCCCTAAAGCGACTGGTCCTCCCACAACGCAAGGAACACTATCCGCTGCCACCCACACCTTGTGAGACAGTACCACGGTGTTGCCTTCTACTCCTCCTCTGGCTCCCTAAACTGCCCTATTCCGCCATGGGACTCAGCGCAATTGATGCCCACTTGAACTGAACTTACCCGTTGCATAGTCCACTACAAGTACTCTTGTTTGCAACCCAATTATGTTTCTATTTGTACCCTCCCTCATAGTCTGCTGTTGAGTCTCCATATCTGCCTGCTTACGCAGTAGGATGTTGTGATCCACTCTGACACACACAAGCGGGCCTGTACCTGCTGTTCAACTACACCCTCGCTAAGCAACTAGACCAGGGATCCATCAGAATTGTGCACCCCAGGACTGGTGCTGTGGTCACAGGCTGCCACCCATCTACACCCCCACAACATACCACTGAAACCCCTGCCGACTGACGCAGAGTCGTTTGCTGGCAAACAATGTGGTATTTGTGGCAATACAAAGAACTCGCACATCCATGGAAACAGAAATTGATGCCATTGCCACAGACCTCACCCATCTATGAGACGACCACCAGAAACTATTGGACAGGAACAGGCAGTAACAGTTCTACAGCTGTAAACATTAGTCCTGCAGACTCGCCTTACTGCTCTGCAGGAAAAAGTCTGCACCCTGGAGGAATGCACGGAGTATGCAGAAGGGAGATCTAGATGGAACTATATTGTGGAAGGCGGGCACTGATGAATAGACATATGTGGACACCTGGATATGCAGCTTCATCCCCAGGAAAATCTTACCTCCATTTTTTTCAGTAGAAGGCACCCACAGGGTCCCCGCGCGACTGCTCCCACCGGGCACCCCATCCCACCCACTGGTTGCGAGCCTCATGAACTACTGGGACAGAGGTGTCATCTTAAACAAAGCATGCAAACTCGTCAACTTGAGGGTTCACAATGTTCGGATAATGGTGTTCCAGACTATACACCGACTGTCCTGCAGAAAAGACACACTTTCTTGGAGGTAAAACTCAAACTGCGGAACACCACATCCAATAGGCACTTGTCTTCCCAGCACGTCTCCACGTCAAGTTTGATGGAAAACGTCCTTTTTTACCGACCCAGGAGATGTCTGGTCGTGGATGGAACAACGTGAAATGGCCGACTCTGGCCCCTTCTCAAACATGAACAGACAACTACCATCAGGCTAGGATGAAGCACAAGAAACACACTCAGCGCTCAAACGTGACGGCCCCTCGGTCACGGGGATCCCAAACATCTTCTCAGCCTGGGCCCAGGCCAACATAGGGAGACGCCACGCAGATGCCACTGGAGGAACTCACCTAAGAACACCGTAAGGCATTGCAAATAGAGGCTGACTTCAGAGACCCTGTGCTACATTACAGTGTGGACGATGACGGCTCCAGGTCATAGGGCGACAATGACTCTCGCATCTGATATTGTACCCCGAGCACTGATGGGATGCCAGCAGTCACTGCTCAAACCTCAGGCAATATTTTTTGACAAGTTGTGTAAATGTATATGCATGTCTCGCTCTCTTCAATCACACCCATTTGACCATTTGTTGCGATCTAGATCCTGGCATGGTGGGAGGAAGAGGCATCCTGTTTTGTTCCCTTAAGCTCTCCTCAAAGACTCTAGGGTAGATGTTGAAGTTTCACAGTCCAGTCCCTCCTACGCCACGAGGGCCTGGGTGGCCACCCAGATAAATGCGTTACCTGCTATTCTCTATGGGAAGCAGCAGATGTTCCTACACTTGCCTCTCTGCTTAGCCCCTACACCAGTTCCTTCTTACCTTTTTTTCATTTTACTTGTTTGGGTAGATACCAGTTGTATACTTGCTCACAATGGTATTATCTGTTTGTTGTTGCATTGTTATGACGCACACTCGTTACTACTACATACACTTAAAACATCACACAGATCCATGCCCAGGGAAGCTAGGGCTCCCATGCGCTCATACACTACACCATGGCCACCACTAACATCATTACTTGGAACATGAGAAAAATCCATACCCCCTCTCATAGGTATGCAGTGTATTGCTACCTCCACCGCAGACAGGCACATATTAGCTTATATCCAAGAGTCACACATCACAAGCCTGGAAGCATCCAGACTACAGAAGAGTTGGCGAGGGCAAGTGTTCTGTACCAACTACTCTATCTATGGCCGGGGAGTCTTGATTTGGTTTCAGGCGGGAGTCCCCTTCGCTGCCACCCACATAGTCATTGATCCAGAGAGCTGGTATGCATTTGTAGAGGATGCTTAGATGGTAAATGATTACTTCTTGGAGCGATCTATGCGCCTAATGTAGACCAGACTCCTTTCCTCGACTCTTGATCTGTAAATCTGGCCCACTGGAGTGGCATCCCTTGGGTACTAGGCAGGGATTTCAACAGTGCCTTGGACCTGGGTCTCAACCACTCTTTTCCATCCCTGGCCTGCACTGTGCCACCATTTAACGCACTTACCCTCACCACTTGGTTGAACCACTGGGAGTTGCTGGATGTCAGGCGTCATCGTAACCCCAACAATAAAGTGTACTCCAAACATGCACACGGACTTCACATCCACACAGATTTGCTTGCACCCAGGACATTGGCCCGCATATCACGCCTACGGAGTATCTTGGCCTCACGCACTCAGATCATAATCAGCACCAACTGCAGCTCTGTTGGGAACACCTCCCACCACCTACATCTCTTTGGTGGCTGCAAGCCTCCACGCAGGAGCATCCCTCATTCCGTGCCTCTGTTGCAAATAACATAGCAGACTACTTCAACATCAATACAGGTTCAGCCTCATCACCCCTAATAGAATGGGATACATTTAAAGTGGCCATTTGGGAACACTGTATGGGTAACACACACAACATGCACCGCCACCTCACAACAACATCACTCAACTGTATGTTCAATTGCTGAACTTTGAGGAGATAGCTCGATCTTCTGCCACCACTCGGGAACAATTATTTCAATCCCAAGGCAACCACCTTGCACTGCTGGAACGGCTACGCTGCCTTTATTATGGAGAACACATGAAATGCACACATGCTGATGCCGATCGTCCGGGTACTCTGCTGGCCTGGCGGATACGACAGAAAACTGACACCTTATCCTGTCTGTCCGCTCCAACACAGGGCAACTACTACACATGCAGAGAGATATCCTTATGCACAACTACACACATCTGTATATGTCTGCGCCCATGGCAACCCCGGGAGTCATCAGGGACTTCCTGACTGATGTCACACTCCCACAGATCTCATCAGAATCCAGAGAGGAACTTAACGGAGATCATCCTTTTCGAGGTGATAGGAAACCATCAGTGCACTGGTCACCAGTACAACCCCCGAGGCCAGATGGCTTACCAACTGAATTTTACTAAGTGTACGCCACTCTGTTGGCATCATGCCTGAAGGCTTTGTATTTCATCGTCTCACCGCAGCAACCTTGCCACCTACAATGAGTGATACCCTTCTCATCTTCTTACCCAAACCAGATAGAGACTCCCTCGAGCTAGAGTCTTATAGACCTTTTGCACTGTTACGTACAGACTATAAAATCCTTGCAAAGATACTAACAGACCGCCTGGCCCCTTTGGTGCCACAACCTAGTCCTTTCAGACCAGAATGGTTTTGAGCCCGCTTGAAATAACTCCTTAAACCGCTGGCGATTTTTTGGGGAATTTACACTCGCCCAACAGCGATATCCCCACTCGGGGTGGCTGGTATTAGACCTACATAAGGGATTCAACTCTCTAGAATGGCTCTTTTTATTTGATGTGCTACGCCAATACAGTCTAGGGACCAGCTCCTTCCAACTGATTACACTATTATATACCAACCCCAAGAATCGGCTGCCACATCTCGGACTCCATTATAACACAAGGAGGGACCTGCCAAGGATGTCCTCCTGCCTCCGCCCCCTCCTATTCTCTCTGGTATTTGAACCCCTAGCACACCATTTGTGCCCTCAGGGCCAGCATTGGGGGATCCTCTTAGGGAACGGTACGCACTCAGTCTCGCTTTATGCAAACAACATGCTACTCATCTCAAGGATATCAGAACAATACCCCAGACTATTGTAAGCCTACCCAGTGAATTTGCCATTATCTTCTGCCTTAGGGTTAGCTGAACTAAATCATGCGTCTTTCCTTTTAACACTCATACCCTGAATCCCATCAAACTTGGAGTGGTAGCCTGCCACGTTTTGCTATTTTATGATTTGAATATACCACAGAGCGGAAGACCTCTTAGAAGGCAATCTAGTCCGAGAAGGCTCTGCGAGATGTTCACAGATGTCTTTTTGGCAGACGCGGCTGCTGTCACTGGCGGGACAGGTGGCCCTGACAAAAATGGTTGTTCTGCTGAGATTTCTATATTATTTTACCATCCTCCCACTCTTCATACACCAACCTTTTTCCCGCTCCCTGAAACACCTGGCAGGTGACCTTACTTGGCACAATACCCGTCGCAGAGTAGTACTGCTCAAGCTCTGTCTCCCAACAGAAAATGGCAGACTCAACATCCCCAAATTCGAACACTATTTCTTGGCTTCCCAACTCCAGTGGGTATCATGCTGGTTTGCTGGCGTGTCTCGTGGACACTGCATCACTTCCACTCTGTTGGGACTTTGAGCAGCTACTAACCCTCTTTCATCCTCTTGCCAGGGCCCCAACACCAAGCATTCCCCTTCTCCAAGTTGCTTATCAGTGCTACCGAAGGGCCCTGTTCATTACACAGTCGACCATGTCATAAGCCCCACTATTTCCATTAGCTGGTATGCTGCAAGGACACGTATCCACTACTCTCGGGGAATTAACACCATGGCATGAGGCGGGCTTTAATAATGTATGCGACATGTACAATTGTGGAGCCCTCCTCTTAAAAGAAGAATTAATGGCTAGCTCCGACATCCCAACTAGCCAGTTCTTATTACATGCCTCCTTTATTGGTGTACTGAATTGGTCCTGCATTTCGTTAGGCAATATTTACACCTACTGGGTGCGGGTGGACACTAGACTTCATGGCTGGCCGGTCCTTTGCACACACACACAGCACTTCCCCTCACCACACAGAGAGGACACTGGGACACAGATCTTGGTCACTCCTGCACGGACGGAGATTGGAAGGCTTTTTTTTTACCCTTCCTTGGTGTCCTGCAATGCTCATTGCAAACGGATTCAATTTTATATCTTACACCAAGCATATTTGACTTCCAGTAAAATAAACCGGTATTTACACTGCACTGACGCTGCCTGCCCTCATTGTGTGATGCCAGATGTGGAAATAGTATATATGCTTTAATCCTGCCCATCACTGGCCACATACTGAAATTATGTCATTACACACCTGGCACACTACACGGGAACTGTTCTGCCCTACACCTGGACAGTATGTATCCTGGAGCTCTCCGGACACAAAAAACATACAGCTGCAATGCGATTCACTAACCTAGCCCTCTTTTTTTGCAAAGCACCTGATCACCCCGAAAAGGAAAGCTGTAAACACTCCAGTGGCCTCTGCGTGGCGACTCCCTATGTTGGCCTGGGCCCAGGCTGAGAACATGTTACTGTGCAGGAAGGAGGTGAAGGGTCTCCGTAAGTATGATATTTCAGAGACATGGGGCATGCTACTGGGGAAGTTCTGAGAGAGGACTCCAAGCACTCAACTCATCTCCTTTACACACATACAGACCATATCCTTCTTTCCTCCCCCTCTTTCCCCACCCCTTCTCTGCTCTGTAGGAACACTTACCACAAGACGCGCCTTTTCCCTCCCACTACTGGTTGGCGTCAACCTGTCCATCCCTGCTGATCCCCACCAGCATCGCAACACTTGTATCGCATTACCCAATCATTAGGAACAAGTTCACCCATTGTTTTGGTTTTTCTTTTTTCTCACCCAGTTGGGTTACTGTTCATAACTGCATTCCTTAGCATCTTTGTTGTTTCACTAGAATCAAACAAATGTATTTTGCAATATCTGTCTCCATCTCCACTCTCATTATCATTGAGGTTTTCTTTGTTGGCCACATGCAATTGACCTACCTACATGGACCGCACAACGCCACAGTGCTGTCCAGCTCATTTTCAATTTTTCTAAGCAACTGCTATATTTGCAAACTGTATTGTGATACAACAACTGCACTATACTGGAAATGTACTGAATAATAAAAATGGCAACAAAAAAACAAATCAGCACCTCTGAGTCAAACGTAACAAGTAAGAAACAAGAATGGGTGGTGCAGCCAACAATCAGAGAGAATGAGATAGACTTTAAGTGTAGACAGACCCCCCCCTCCGTGCCCCACAGAGATGGAACAGGCCAATGGTATGAGCCAGCCAAGGTGCACAGGCCTCCAAATAAGAACTACACTATTAAATCAATACAAGAGGCATCCAGCGCAGGAGGACCACAGAGGAATCAATTGTCAACTTCTAGAGACAACAAAGGAAGAAATCTACACTTTAGCAGACTAAAGTGCTTCCACAGAGAGAGGTACTTAGGATGCTCTTGAAGACTTCCTGTCAGCTAGGAAAATTATTCCCCCGGGAAGATATGTGTAGGGTACCATAGTTCTTGTTTGAGGGTGTTAAACAATGAAGATGCATCTTGATGTTGTGATGTTGCCTTTAGGTTTCCTCGCATTACAACCTATGCGTTATCAGTCTAGCTAAATTCCAACCAACTCCTTCTCTCACTTCCTGGTGGTCTGCTCTTAGGCTCACCCTCCCATCTTCAGTCATTCTTCAAAGCTGCAAAGCCAACAGATACACCTGCTTTTCAATGTCCCTTCACCATTACCCCTGAAAACTTATTTTCTAAAAGGCAAGATGCAGTATACATGGGATGCAGTCTTAGTTTCTTTATGCCCCTTTTTGTCCCACCCTCTTGGGCATCCTGTTCCCTTGCCACCCTCTTTCACACCTCCAACTCACCCACTTTTGTATATTCCCTACTTGGAAGTCTGAGACTCACTACATGGCGTGTAGAAGACCTATTTCTATATTTAGCTTGTGGAGGGCCCTATCAATACATTATAAATCTCATGGTTATGCCTATGGAGGGAGGCATTTTCCTCCAAGCCAGGAATGATTGATACAGTCATTCACAATTGTTTAATGCCCAAAACCTAGGGAGTCTTAAACAGTTTCAGCATAGATTGACACCTTGATCATATGTTAGAGTACAAATCTGTATAACGTATTCTACCGGATTCACGAAATGGTTCCCAGAATTATTTATATCTACTTCTTTTCGGTATATAAAACAAAAATTGTGACCTACACCGCAAAGTATATTTTATCCAGCTTATCACTTTGGGGAGCGTTCAATAATATCACCCAAGCAACACTGATCATTTTGCCAGTAGAATTAACAGGGCCATGACCCATTGAACCGGCTTAGGGACATCTGCACATATCCAAGTAGCATAACCAGAAGGGTTACCAGCAAATCATACTACAGCATTTACTTAAGTGCCTCACCAATATTATGTCAGTAGACATAAATTCCCAGACAGAGCCATGCCAAATGCAGTAATCCAGCATGTGGAGCCTTACATCTTTGGCATCTATAATTGTTGTCAGGATTGTCATGCGATTTCTCTCAGGTCAAGTATATCCTGTGCAAGAACTTAAACTTAGGAGCCTGTGCCTATAATTAATTGACACCAGTGTCTTCTGTACACATAAATCTATCCACTTCTTTTCTGAATAGTGTTCTCCAACAGCCTCAGCCCGTTTTTCAGCTATTCATATCTCCACATCTGTGCTATTCTCTGTGAACCATTTATAGGACTTAGAATTCCATCTCTGGGTATTTTCTAGTGTAACTTGTATGCGGGTTTAAAGCCTAAGGCTCCACTGGAAATGTAGGATATTGAGCCTTCATAGCATTTCCTCAGCCTGAAAAACGAAAATATACGTAATAGGGTACTCTCTGCAAGACCGTTGTAGTAATTAAACAATTTAAACATCAGATTGTGGTTGTGCCAAACCAGGCTTCTTTAAGGAGTGTGACACTGCCAGCTCTAACATTGGGGAAAAAGCAGGATTACTCTCTAACAGGCTCATTGGTAAGGCTGAGTTAACAGTACTGTATTTACCCTACAGTGCCTTCAGGATCCTGCAGGGAAAAATGCCATTGAAATCCCTATCCTAGGGAGTGTTAATAGGCTATAAAAAGGACATAAGCCAGTGTGTGGCGCTACATACTACCTCAGTCTCATTTACTACGTGCAGCAATTGTGGCGGGGTTGGTGTGCCAGGTGTCAGTATAGGGTTTATTGGGCCCCTGCAACCAAATTATACAATTAAAAATCTGGTATGGAGAAACCCCCTTTACTGTATGGCAGAACAGGAGTGGACAATTTGATACGCAGAATTTTCATCCCTATATAAGACATGCCAAATGTCCCACCAGCATCACAAAGAAATGCTTTGGTAACAGTATAGCAATACTGGGAAAAAGGGTACAAAATCTGCAGCAGTATGACTATTTTTATCAAAGATATATGGCAGGCCATGGTCAGCAGCAACTTAATCCACTTCTCAATCCGCACAGTCAGTTTAGGGTTTGCAGGTCCATAATTATCACAAATTGTAACTTCTATGTCGGGACCGGAGGCAAGGATTTTGCTTTTCTCTCTACTAAACAGCAGCCAAGCAGAGATGTATAATCTACATTTCTCATATGCACTTGGGAAAAGAAAACAGTCAACATTCTAACAATGTCTTCAACCAATGAACAGTCCATTAATCCTAGAACGTCCATCCTCGCTGTCAGCATCCATCTCCCCTTTCTTTGTTGCTCCCGCAGCTGTGCTAAGTGTCTTGGGGGTCTCTGTGACTCCTATTTTATAGTCATTTGTCGTTCAGATCTGAAAGCGTGTATTACATTGTCCTAACTAACTTCTTTCCGCAGGTAATTTCCTGTGGCCACGGGAATGATCAACGCTCCTCCGTGGCCGCTCAGCTACTGGTTTTGCACCTCAATGCGCTCAGGGCAGTTGCGGTGATGTCCTCCGATCTTCAGAGGGCGCTGCCCCAAAGTGCAACTCGCACTGGTCTTGGGAGCTATCACCCAGTCAGCGCACAGTTCAATTTAGGTTTCGAACCAGCGCACCAATCGGGCATCCGATTCTATGTCAGGACCGGAGGCTTCATATTATGCTTATCTCTCTCTTTACTGCAACACACAGCAGCCAATAAAAATACAGTAAAAAACAAAACTACATTTCCCACAATCACAGAACTTCACAATGACCCTCCAATCAGGCTCTACTCTCCATTATATATCACAAGGCATGCAGAGTCCGTCCTCTCTCTTTTCTGCTTCGCATAAGAGATAAGTGCCTCAATCTTTACACCTTTATTGTAATTGCAGATTATACGTTGTTTATTGTGACTATTTGAGGCGCGGCGAGTTGCCTTCAAGCGCTTGGTCATTCTATATTTAGCAGGCGTTTCGGCAAAAGCCGGTGGGGGGGCATCAGGGGAAGTGCGGCCTCCGCAGAGCAGTCTGCTTTCTGCTGCCGCGATCAAGTTTTTTCGAGTTTGCCAGCACGCGATCATCGGCGGTAAAGGTTGGAAGCCTGTTGCTCCCACGCTCCCCGTCCTAAGCCCGTTAGGGGCTGTAACAATACTGACAGAGCTGTGCTCGAGGGCATAGAGGTGTCAGGCCCCCTATTCCCCTATTCCTGCTATTTCTTCGTGCTATTTTACCGGCAAAGTTCTTTTTGGACCTTTTCTGACACCGGGGGTTCTCCCTCTTGTTTGATTTGGCATCAGTGTATATAAGGACCTCTAACTGACATTTACACTACCATCATGGCCCATCAAGATGATTATTATGGGGAATATAATGAACAGCCTGGCCAGCACATGGAGGAACGCCTAGTGGAGGGTCTAGATTTTCATGTGCAAGACTCTGTCCCTTTGCGCAACCTTTATTTAATTTTGGCTTCAGGCGATTTGGCGCAGGCTCGGAGAACCCCACCCCAAGTGAGGTCGATTTAAATGAGCCTGGCCGGTCTGACTTTGATCCCTTTTAGCACACCATTAACGCAGTTACGATCACAAATATAGCACTTTTCTCAGTCAGGGAACTGATCCAACGACGCAATCAGTGCGCAATTCCACGGACACATCTTCAACTTCTGATTCTGAGGATAAATCCTCTTCTGATAAACACAGGGGCAAGCACAAATGCAAAACGCGACCCCGAGTTAGACCTGCATATGAGGACCTTCCTTAAGAAATTCTCTAAGGATCCGAAGAAGGGTATTGACAGAGCCTGGTGTGGATGCCAGGATAAACTACTGGATATGTCAAGCCCTTTAACCAAAATCCTTGATTTGGCAGTCCAGGCCAAAGACTCACAAGAACCCATTGACCCAAACATTTTGTTGGAACGGGCTCAAAGGGCCATTTGCCTGTTAGGGAATGCTAACTGCTCGATGTCCACCAAACGCAGGAAGTCGTTTTTATTGTGCATTGATCCAAAACCCGCAGAACTGGCTTCAGCGGATGCTGAACCGGCGGCTAAAGGCCTTTTGTTTGGCCACAGGTTCGTCAAAGACCTTACCAAATATGTCACTACCTTTTCAGCACTAGACAAGGCCCAGACTTCAATTAAAAAAGTGTTCAACAGTGGCCTTTTTCACAGGGCCGGGCGTTTCAGAGGTCGTTCGTCCGGCCGTTTCATTTCACAGACCTCTCGCCCATACCAGAGAAGTCGTGGAGACTCCAATTTCCAGCCCAATTCCAATTTCTATCCAGCCAAAGGTCGTGGGTACAGAGGCCGTAACCCTAGAGGACCTCACAGTGAAGAATACTACTGTCAAAACGCCCCTCAAACAGGTAAAGCACATATCTTCCAAGGATGTTGTTCTGGAGGGAAGAGTGAGTCTATTTGTTCAAAATTGGCTTTTGATTACGCAAGACACTTGGGGGTTAGACACAATTTCAGGGTTACCACCTAGAGTTTTATTCAGAACCCCAGCAAATCGAGATCCCTCCTCCTCTCAGTTTTTCCCATCAAGAGACAGTTTTCATAGATCAAGAAATAGAGACCCTTCGCCAAAAAGGGGAAATTGTCCCTTCTCATCCTCATCCAAGAGGTTTCATAAGTACGATTTTTCTGGTTCAGACGAAGGGAGGGGGGTCACGCTTAGTTCTCAACCTGAGACATATCAACTCTTGGACCGTTTACCGACACTTCAAGATAGAGGGTATCCATCTTCTCAGGGATCTCTTACTGGAAAGAGATCGGATGGTCCGTCTGGACCTCAAAGATGCATATTTGACCATTCCGATATTTGCCCCACATCGCAGATTCCTTCAATTTCTTTGGAGAGACCAATGTTACAAGTTTTCCGCTCTTCCCTTCGGCCTTTCTTCGGCTCCCTGGTACTTCACCAAGGTAATGCGACCAGTGATGCAATGGTTAAGGGAAAAAGGGGTCGTCTGATAGTTTATTTAGATTACATCCTCATCACGGCTCAAGAGGAGCATCTTGCGCGTCTCCATCTTTCATGGACAATGCAACTCCTACAAGATCTAGGATTTATAATCAATGTGGAGAAATCTCAGCTTCAACCTGTCCAGAATATAGAATTCTTGGGCTTCCGGATAGACTCCGTCTCAACTCTGTTGAAGCTTACATTAACCAAGAGACCTGCTATAAAGAAGGAGTTGAAGAAAGCTTTGTCTGCTCATTCAATTTCCTTGAGGGTACTGACCCAATTGGTGGGCCTCCCAGCATCGTCCATCCAAGCCATATTGCCGGGGCCTCTACATTATCGTGCTCTTCAGAAGTTGAAGAGCCTTCACCTTCGCTGGGGTCTGACTTGTTCCGAACTGATTGTTCTATCTCAAGAAGCCCAGACGGAGCTTCAATGGTGGCTGAATCATATGGACGCTTGGAATGGCAAGGCAATATTTGCCTCGGTTCCAGAAGTGGTCATAGAATCAGATGCCAGCAGATGGGGCTGGGGAGCCAGATGTGGACAGATAGAAACGGGGGGGGACAGTGGTCCCCAGAGGCGCTTCAACTGCACATCAATTGCTTGGAACTCCTGGCGGGCTCTTTTGCAGTGAAGACGTTGTCCCCTTCATCGAAATGTGGTATTCTCCTGAAAATTGACAATATTTCAGCAGTTTGATACATCAACAAACTGGGGGGGACTGGGCCCCAGATGTTGGCAGAAATTGCCAAGGACTTCTGGCATTTTTGTCTAGCCCATTAGATTTCTGTTTCGGCAGAATATATTCTGGGGAAAGTGAATATAGTCACAGACTGGAACTCAAGATATCTCAGAGATGCCAGCAATTGGCGATATCACCCCAGAATATTTCAGTTCCTGAATCTACTCTGGGGTCCGTGTGTGATAGATCTGTTTGCCTCTCGGCTGAATACACATCTTCCACTTTTCTTCAGTTGGAGACCGAAACCGAATGCCCTCGACTCGGATGCGTTTCTCCCGGACTGAAGAGAGGGCTTGCACTATGCATTTCCCCTGTTCTCCATGATCCACTGAGTTCTCTTCCAGGTAATTCGTCAGAGAGCAGAGTTGGTTCTGATAACCCCGTTTTGGAAAGTACAGTTGTGGTTTCCAGTGGCACTGACACTATGTTGTGCTGCTCCAATTCAAAACCTTCCTTCAGAGGGCCTGTTATTGGACCCAATTGGGAGTCCACATCCTCTGGTTCTGGAGGATCAATAAATACTTATGGCCTGGAGGATATCAGGGGACCCTCTCAGGGTTCGGACTTTTCATAAGACACTAGATTCTTCCTTTCACAATCCTTGGCACCTAGTATGCATAAACGATACGCCTCCGACTGGAGGAGATGGTTGGATTGGTGCAGTCAAAGGGGTGTGGATCCCTTGGGGGCCTCAGTGCAAATGATAGTAAATATTGTCACATATTGAAGCGCAGGGACCAGCATACAGGGCGGTGAATAATTTTAGATCTGCCATCTCGGCTAAACATCCTCACATCGATGGTAAACCAGTGGGTGAACATCCGTTAATTTGTAAGTTATTGTGCGGCGTTCGTGTGCTTCGGCCTCCGCTTCCAAAGTATCCATCTCTTTGGGATGTCAACATTATATTCAAATTTTTGGTGGCTTGGCCAGCCAATTAGGGTCTTTCTAGGAAACAGTTGTCGGCAAAATTTACTATGATACTGTGTCTAATTTCATGTAGGAGAATTTCTGATGTTAAGGCTCTGGACATTACAGGGAGAGTTTTTACTCCTACGGGAGTATCTTTTCGCATTTCTAAACATACAAAGTCAAACTCTAAGTGTATCAGTTATCCAGCTTTTAGGGATAATTCTAAATTGTGAGTGGTAAATTGACTAAAAGTTTATGAAGATGTTACTAGAGAATTGCAAAGGGATGTACATGGGCAGTTATTAATCTCCTTGCAAAACCCTTTTTGCCCTGTTTCCTCTGCGACTCTTGCGAGATGGGTCAGGTGGACAAGTGTGGCACAATGGTTAGAGTGGCAGACCCTGATGCAAAGATAGGGCCCGGGACCAGGGTTCAATTCCCGCTGCGGCGGGTCTTGGGCTCAATTCCCTTAGACCAGATAATTCTCGCCTCGGTGCCTAATCTAACTAATGGGTCCCACTCTGTAACTCTGGGCTTACAGGGAGTGCAGAATTATTAGGCAAGTTGTATTTTTGAGGATTAATTTTATTATTGAACAACAACCATGTTCTCAATGAACCCAAAAAACTCATTAATATCAAAGCTGAATATTTTTCGAAGTAGTTTTTAGTTTGTTTTTAGTTTTAGCTATGTTAGGGGGATATCTGTGTGTGCAGGTGACTATTACTGTGCATAATTAATAGGCAACTTAACAAAAAAAATATATATACCCATTTCAATTATTTATTATTACCAGTGAAACCAATATAACATCTCAACATTCACAAATATACATTTCTGACATTCAAAAACAAAACAAAAACAAATCAGTGACCAATATAGCCACCTTTCTTTGCAAGGACACGCAAAAGCCTGCCATCCATGGATGCTGTCAGTTTTTTGATCTGTTCACCATCAACATTGCGTGCAGCAGCAACCACAGCCTCCCAGACACTGTTCAGAGAGGTGTACTGTTTTCCCTCCTTGTAAATCTCACATTTGATGATGGACCACAGGTTCTCAATGGGGTTCAGATCAGGTGAACAAGGAGGCCATGTCATTAGATTTCCTTCTTTTATACCCTTTCTTGCCAGCCACGCTGTGGAGTACTTGGACGCGTGTGATGGAGCATTGTCCTGCATGAAAATCATGTTTTTCTTTAAGGATGCAGACTTCTTCCTGTACCACTGCTTGAAGAAGGTGTCTTCCAGGAACTGGCAGTAGGACTGGGAGTTGAGCTTGACTCCATCCTCAACCCGAAAAGGCCCCACAAGCTCATCTTTGATGATACCAGCCCAAACCAGTACTCCACCTCCACCTTGCTGGCGTCTGAGTCGGACTGGAGCTCTCTGCCCTTTACCAATCCAGCCACGGGCCCATCCATCTGGCCCATCAAGACTCACTCTCATTTCATCAGTCCATAAAACCTTAGAAAAATCAGTCTTGAGATATTTCTTGGCCCAGTCTTGACGTTTCAGCTTGTGTGTCTTGTTCAGTGGTGGTCGTCTTTCAGCCTTTCTTACCTTGGCCATGTCTCTGAGTATTGCACACCTTGTGCTTTTGGGCACTCCAGTGATGTTGCAGCTCTGAAATATGGCCAAACTGGTGGCAAGTGGCATCGTGGCAGCTGCACGCTTGACTTTTCTCAGTTCATGGGCAGTTATTTTGCGCCTTGGTTTTTCCACACGCTTCTTGCGACCCTGTTGACTATTTTGAATTAAACGCTTGATTGTTCGATGATCACGCTTCAGAAGCTTTGCAATTTTAAGAGTGCTGCATCCCTCTGCAAGATATCTCACTATTTTTGACTTTTCTGAGCCTGTCAAGTCCTTCTTTTGACCCATTTTGCCAAAGGAAAGGAAGTTGCCTAATAATTATGCACACCTGATATAGGGTGTTGATGTCATTAGACCACACCCCTTCTCATTACAGAGATGCACATCACCTAATATGCTTAATTGGTAGTAGGCTTTGGAGCCTATACAGCTTGGAGTAAGACAACATGCATAAAGAGGATAATGTGGTCAAAATACTCATTTGCCTAATAATTCTGCACTCCCTGTAATCTCCACAGCGGCCCTGACAGCGCTTGGATGCCTGGCTTCACCCTGGGTGTTGCCCAGGAGTGGGTGCCTCACAGGGAAAAGCCAGGAGGGGTTCCACAGCGGTATGCGTACAGCGCCTTGAGACCCTAACAGGTGAGTAGTGCGCTATACAAGTGCAAAGTTGACAGTTTGTTTTTACAGTGGTTGTTGCAAGAAGCAGCCATTGATGTCTCCATATTTGTATCTCATTCGGTTCGTGGGGCTATGGCTTCTAAAGCTTTAAATTCAGCATCTAGATTGGAAGATATCATCACAGCAGCTGACTGGTCATCATATTCTACTTTTAAATTGTTCTATCATAAACCAATTGTCGATGTTGCTTTTTGAGTGATCGCTCAGCTTTAAACTTGCATAATCCGAAGCCTCCGGTCCTGACATAGAATCTAAACTTTTCTAGCTTTCGCAAAAAGAATTTTCAACTGTATTAAGGGCACGGAGGCGAGGATTATCCCGCCCGGGTATTGGAATTATGTGAAAGATGTTATCTTTACATCAATTTGCAATGTATGTTGTCCCACCCTGTATTGAATATATGAACTAATAAATCAAGAGATTACCGTTTTATTATTCTCCTTTGTAGATGAAAAACCAACTTGATGGACATGTTTGGGCAGTCTTCTACAGTTTGGAGGCGGATGATTCATTCCTGCACCGTTGTGCAATGTTTTCCAAGTTCCTGATTCAGGAAGATATTGTTGTTTGGACTCAGTTTTCATGGAGATTGGTTCATTAGTATGTTCTCTTGCCATAGACGTACAAAGAAAGAGGATGGACTTTGCATGCTTTGTGCTATATATTGGAGAGTAGAACCTGATTGGAGGGTCACTGTGAGGCTCTGCGATTGTGGGGAATTTAGTTTTGTTTATTACTGTATTTTTATTGGCTGCTGTGTGTTGCAGTAAGGAGAGATATAAGCATAATCCTCGCCTCCATGTCCTTAATAGAATTGAAAATTCTTGTCGCAAAAGCTAGAAAATTTTAGATTCTTGGCTCCCTGCCCGCCTGGAGCAAGGCGCCCCGCTCGCGGGGTCTGTAGCCTGTTCGAAGCGCAACGCTTTGCTTGAACACACCGGGCCCAGGCGGTGAAGTGCCTTGACAGACCCAAACGGACGAGTGGTGTTGCAGGGTTGCACCCTGTTATTGGCTCCTGGGCCTCTAGAACGGGCTGGAAGAGTCCCACCCGAGAGATCCCTCTACAATGTCCTGGTAACCCCAGGCTAACCCCTACCTCACATAATACCCTTGTGAGTGGTAAAACCCCACCCTGCCATGAGACAGTCCGGCCACCCCGGGTATCCCCAGGCTCCCCGAACATAAGTGTATATTAACATGAGTGAGAGGGAGACCTACATGGTGGAGGAACAAGTGACCTACATCCCTGTGGATGAAAATATTTGTAGAATCATTAAACCTCCATATGGTCGCCACAGTGGCTTCTCTGCAGCAAAAACATAAACAATATGCGCAGGAATGCACCAGACTCCCCCGCACCTTTACGGGAAGAACCTCTAGGGCTTACGCCCCCTCTACCTCTAGGCTCTGTCACCCCTTTTGACCTCACAAAATTCAAGAGGGACAACATGACAGACACTGACACATTTGCGCAACTGAAGAGGGCTTCGTAGCTTGCTCTGTCCCCGCAGATGATGTTGCTCTGGGCCCCTCTGGTCACGCCCCTGGAAGCCTTCCTCCCAATGTCACTCCCTCGAACCGGCAGAGGATTCCCACTCAGGGCCTGTCAGACGTGCTGGATCCGGACCTCCTCCTGCATCCACACTCTGCTGAATGGATCCCAGGAGACAAAGTGGCAACCTACGTTGCTGGGCGGCTGCGTAAGCCTCTCGACAAGGAGGTCCACAACCGCATAAGAGCAGAATGCCCCCATCCGTCCCTGAGGGACAAGGTGACTCTAGCTCCTGAGGTTGATGAACATATGGCCACTTTCCTGGGAAATTCAAGCAGGACCCAAAAAGGGGATTGATAGGTCCTGGCAGGGAGCCAGGACAAGTTCCTGGAAGTGGCCGGACCGCTTACCCACATTCTCGATATAGCAGAGGATGCCAAAGCCTCTGGCACCATAATATCCCAAGCAGTTTTGTCAGGGGGCGCTCATCTTCCTGAGGAAGGCAAACTGTGCCAACTCAACGGAGAGGCGTCGTTCACTCCTCATCAAGATAGACCACGAAATGGGGGTTCTCGCCACCTCGGAGGCTGGTCCCCCTCACCCAGGGGCACCTATTTGGTGACCCATTTGTCTGTGAACTGGGCAAGCTCATCCAGACGTTCATATCCTTGGACAAAGCCCAGCCGTCAGTCAAGTGTATCTTCACCCCTCTGGTTTTCCCCGGGCATAGCCGTGGTAGGGGCGCCCAGCTGGCTGATCACATTCACAGTCTCCTGGCAACACTTCCAGGAGAGGCCAATATCAGGATGCCTCCAAGTTCGGAACCTTTTACCTGACCAGGCCTTATCCCAGACACAGGGGATCACATGGAACCCACAGAGACAACAGCTTCAATTCCTCTTAAGGTGAGTGTCCAATTATTCAACCACAACAGGGATGGGGGCAGACTAAGCATGTTTCTTTCCAACTGGAAATCCCTCACCGCCGATGCATGAGAACTCCAAACAGAGCTGGGCTTCCACATAGAATTATTTGGTTCTCCAGTCCAGCGGAGGCATTCCCCACCTTTTTTTTTTTCTCCTGCAGACAAGGCAATGGTGGACTCTGAGGTCTCGGACCTACTGCACTAAGGTGTGATCATGAAGACCCAGCCACATCCAACGGGGTTCCTCAGCACTAGGTTCCTAGTGGACAAACAAGATGGTGGCCAACAGCCTGTAATCCACCTGCAGCAGTTCAACGAGTGGTTGGTTTACTGCCACTTCAAGATGGAGGGGATCCACCTTCTTCGGGACATCCTTCAACCCAACAATTGGATGGTGCGTCTGGAACTGAAGGACGCTTACTTAACTGTCCCGGTTTTCACCCCCCACCGACGCTTCCTCCAATTCCGATGGAGTGGGCAGACTTTCAAATTCACCAAGGTAATGAGACCGGTAGTGGAATGTCTCATGGCATCAGGGGTGTGCCTCATCGTGTATCTGGATGATTTTCTACTCATGGGTCAGTGTCCCCACCTCCTGCTGTCTCACCTTCAAATGGCGGTTGCTCTCTTGGAATCTCCGGGGTTCATCATCAACACTCAAAAGTCTGTCCTCGTCCCTACACAATCCTTGGTGTTCCTCTGGTTTGTAATAGATTTGGTTTGGGCCATCCTCAGCTTTCCTTCTCTGAAGGTCAACAAGATCAGGCATGAACTGAGCAGGATGGCGGACAGATCCTCCACCTCCCTCTGACTGGTAGCCAGGCTTGTAGGCCTGCTGTCCTCCTCTATCCAGGCAATATTTCCAGGCCCTCTTCACCATTGGGTCCACAAACGCCTCAAAATGAGGCGCCTCAGGAGAGGACTCACTTATTCACAGGTGGTTCCCCTCTCGGAGGGAGCACAGGAGGAAATTTAATGGTGGTTGACCCACATGGAGGCCTTGAACAGACTAACAATCTTCCGCTCCGCCCCAGACTTGATTATAGAGTCCAATGCCAGCAGTTCAGGCTAGGGGGCCGCCTCCGGTCCTTTCTCCACTGGAGGACAGGGGTCATCTCAAGAAAAAGCCAAGCACATCAATTGGCTCAAGCTCCTTGCAGGCTCATTCGCGGTCAAATGTTGGACCAAATCTCAGGCAAAGTGTTGTGTCCTCCTTATAAATGGACAACGTAGCATCATTGCGTTACATAAACCATTTGGGAGGCACCCGTTCCAGGGCATTGTCGGACTTGGCAAGGTCCTTCTGGGAATACTGTCTGGCGAACCAGATTTCAGTAACAGCGGAGCACCTTCCGGGTCAGTCCAATCAGGTGGGTGACTGGCATTCCAAACACTTGAAGGATACCAGTGTTTGGCAGCTACACCCGCATCTCTTTAACGAGATTCAGAGCCGGTGGTGGTCCATTCTTGGTGGATCTCTTTGCATCCAGGCTCGACAATCAGATTCTCAGTTATTTCAGATGCAGACCGGATCCGGGGGTTGGGGGGGGGGATGCCACCGATGCGTTTCTCCAGGGCTGGCGGGCAGAACAGGGCTATGACTTTTCACCATTTGCCATGATAACCCGGCTCTTGGCACATGTGAGGAGACAACAAGCAGACCTGGTAATGATAACGCCAGTTTGGAGGTCGTAAGTATGTTATCCAGTTCTTTTGGAAATTTCTTGGGATTTTCCAATCCCCCTATCCCAGTGTTGGGATCTCCTCAGGGCTCCAGACGGGAATCCACACCCTCTAGCATTGCAAGGCGCTCTGTGGCTTATGGCGTGGAGGATTACCGGGAACAATGAAAAATCCTGGCCATTTCATCACAGGCTGCTTCTCTCCTATCCAAACCATGGGTGGATAACACCACCAAATGTTACTGTGACGCATGGACTCAATGGTTGGGCTGGTGTTGTAGCAGACACCAGGATCCAGTGGGGGCAGATGTTGTCCATATCCTGAATTTTCTAGCTTCTCTGGCGTCAAAGGGCCTGGCCTAAGGGCAATAAATACCTTCAGATCTTCTATTTTGGCCAGGCATGCGCCAGTGGGGATAACCCGGTGGGTGAGCATTCTTTGGTGAGAAAGCTTATGTGGGGAATTTGTTTATCGCTTCCACCAGAGCCCAGGTACTCAGCCCACTGGGGAGATAACAAGGTTCTTAATCTTTTCTTATAGTGGCAGGCTGATAAGTACCTTTCTCGTAAAGAGCTGTCTGCCAAATTGGCTAATCTACTGTGCCTGGTGTCATGCAGACGGGTCTCATATGTACGGGCCTTGGACATTACAGGTAGAGTATTCCCCCCGGACGGGGAGACTTTTCACAAATCTAGAAGAACAAAATGCAATTCTTGTGTGGTTTCCTATCCTTCCTTTCCAGATTCCCTGAAGTTGTGTGTTGTATGCTGTATCAAGAGCTACAAAGCTATGACAGCAGAGGTTCATCCCCATGGGGAGAATCAACTGCTGATTGCCCTCAGGAAACCCTTTCTTGTCCCCCACCATCGCGAGATGAGTGAGATGGCCGATAAAGGAAGCAGGTATTGACACAAAGTTTTGGGGCCCACTCAGTCAGAGGGGCTATGACCTCTAAAGCATTCTCACTTGGTGCACGTCTAGAGTACATACTTAATGCGGCAGACTCGTCTCGGACTCCACATTCAAGAGGTTTTATTTCAAACCTATACCCCATTTGGCATCACTGGTGGTGGGGAAGATTTAAACTAGCATAATCCTTGCCTCCAGTCCTGACATAGAATGAAAAATTTCCTAGCTATCGTAACAGAAAGTTTCAGTTATATTAAGGACACAGAGCCAAGGATTAACCCCGTCCAGGAATGACATGCACATTATCCCTTCCTGAGTTATTCATCGTAAGGGTGAGCATTCTCTGTTCTCTGTAACAGCCACTTTCATTGTCACTATAAATCGAAATTATGGTTTGAAATTGCGTTCAGTAAGTCATGGTTCACAGAATTATTGGTCCTGTCGTCTTTTTTTTTTTTTTTTTAAAGGATCTGAGGTGTCCAAACAAGATTTAAAAATAATTTGGATGAAGAACGAGGAGATGCTGGGAGCGAGGATATACTTTATGGGATTAATGGACTGTGCATTGGTTGAAGACGTTGTTAGAATGTTGACTGATTTACTGTTTTCTTTTCCCAAGTGCATATGGGAAATGTAGTTTATACCATCTCTGCTTGGCTGCTGGTTAATAAAGCCAAGAAAGAAGAGTGTAATCCTCACCTCTGTGTCCTTAATGTAATTGAAACTTTCCGTTACAATAGCCACAATAGGACATTTTTCTTTCTCTGGAACTGTGTTTGTGTATCCCCAGGTATTTTCCTGAGACCGTGCACCACCTTAATGGTTATTCTGCTGTGCATGGCCTGGTAACAGGTGTGTCAGTGACTGCCCAATCGCTGGAAGAACTAATTCTCAATACGTCCCTCTTCTCCCCTGCAGGACGAATACCCTCCCTTTAAGGGAAGTTTACATTCCGAACAGGAGGAACGGCTCGAGGACAACTTCCAGGTACTGACCCTGGCGTTAGGAAGAAAAGAGGGACCAGACTTCGAGACTTCGTATTCGCAGTGGCAACCGGAGGCGGAGCCAGGAGAGAACAGTGCTGAGTGACTGAAAAATAACTCACGCTCGGATATCTTTGGGGGTCGACTGGAGTTGAAGAAGACAATGGGAACCTCCCCCTTTTCTGTGACGGAGATGACAAAAAGGGAGCAACCCGAAGCAGACCAGGAGACGACTCAGGAGGCTGTTTGCCGTGGAGCAGCATCTTCCCACCACGCTTCAGGAGGAGCGTGGCTGTGTGAGGCTCCGTCAGGTGTGTGGCTCCGTCAGGTGTGTGGCTCCATCAGTGTGGGAGCCAGGTGTGTGGCTCCATCAGGTATGTGCTCAGGTGCGGGGACTGGGAAACAAGCTTGCGGCTATCCGACCGCCACAGTAGTTCTAACAAAGAGAAATCACGAGGTGGAGGGAGTAAAAGCCTTACTACCCTATCTTTATATTCTTTTTCCTCCCATACCTAAAAGGGAAGGAAACCTTTCTTTCCCCCCCCCATGCGACCCCTTTGAGTTTCAGTGCACATTCATGGTGTTTACGGTGATGGTATCAAACTAAGAAGGAGAATCAAATACTTATGATTACTTACTGTGCTTCTCTCGAGGGAACTGTGGACGGACCTCCTCCTTGGACCAAATAAGAGAAACGGAAAAGAAGAAGCCTTAATCTTCATCTGATGTTTATGTTGTAATATCTTGAGAAGAATAAACATGACAAGTACAATCCCTCATTAGAGTGCGACTAATTCTTAAGAAGCACTGCACAAGCATCACAAGTGGCAATCACGAAGGGACCCGGATTCGCCATCTGATACAGGATGGAAAACTTTGTACAACAGCTACAGGAAGGACACAGATGGCTGAAATGTGTGCTAGAAAAACACATGGCCCAAGCAAAAATAAACAGAACGGTCTTCACAAAGGCTATTCGTTACCAAGCGGAGAATATGACCAAGATGGCTGAGAGCCAAGGACAAATGATGTCAGGACTGTCACAGGTTAGAAGAGGAACCATCCCAGCTCCTTTGGTGCCACTACAAAAATTCATGTCCGGGGAAGATCCTATTGCTTTCTTCCTGAACTTCAAATGGGCTGCTAGGGCCAGTGATTGGCCTATGGCAAAATGTTTGTTTTATCTGGCTTCACTCTTGACTTCCGATGCACAAGGAGCTTATCAGTTCGCGGACGGGACATCTGCTTATGCTGATATCAAGAACGTGATACTTGACCGATTAGGTGTGGATGATGAGAGTTTCAGGTTAATGTTCAGGAAAGAACGAGGACTACCAGGTGATACCCCAATAAATCCTTTTTTTTTTTTTTAAACTAAAGGCTGCTGCTTACAAATGGCTTAAGCCCTCTGAATCTACTAAAGAGAAGATCATGAGAAAGATATACTTAGAACAATATCTAGAGGCATTTACCCTATCCAGCCCAAATGTGGATTAAACAACATCCCGGTCTCACAGTAGAACAAGCCGTGGATATGGCCACAACCTTTACACAGGTTCATTCCCGGGGTCCGACAACTGAATGATGGAAAACAAAAAAAACCTGTAACCTCCATACAATCAAAAGTTACCCGAAAGACTTCAACCAAACTTATACCTGAAGTCCCAGAAATAAGAAGTACCAAATCCGAACAATATTCTGCCACTGGACCGCAATGTTTTGATTGTGGGGAATCGGGCCACATAGCTAGATTTTGAAGAAGAGGCTGGAAAAGCAAGAAGAAGAACCAATGGACGTCAGTTATGCTCCCCGTTCCATCTTGTATATCGAAGAAACCGGACACATATACTATGTGAGTCTACTAATCAATCATAAGTGGGTCTCAGGGTGTAGGCAGTCTGTTATTAGAACAGACCTACTCCTTCCCTCACAAATTCTTCCTAACTGAACAGTAGCCATACGCTGTGTACTTGGGGATACCAAGACTTATCTAGTGGTACGCCTACACCTGGCCAGTCGTAGCGGCAAACCCATAGGGTCAAGGTGGGGGGTTTTGTCCTCACTACCCGAAGTCTTGACCCTAGGGACAGATAATCCTTTCTTCAACCAGAACCATGGATCTTAGACAGACGGTTCCGCTTTGCCCAAGGTAAACGACAAAACATTACAAAACGCTTGGCAAGCCGCAGAGCTGCCCTTCTGCTGCTGAGCCTATCTCGAGCTGGCAGAACAAAGGGTTTACTGAAGAAGGGAGATATGACCTCCTCTCCTTTAGAACTAGGTGTCTCTCGGGTGGGGTGGCCTTCCAGCTCTACCAGAATGCTTTGAAGGGCACATTTGGTGCCCTCCTTGAATAAATCAGTTTGCACCAGTCTGGTGCGAAACCACACAAAGGACAGAGGAGTGACCACCCCCTGTCCAGCTCCTCCCCTAGGGAGGTGCACAGAGCTCTGCCAGGTGGCCACTTCATTCTGGCATATTGGTAATAAGATGTGCACAGGCGCCTGGGAAAATCTGGCTGATCAGGCCAGGTAGAGGACATCCATGACCCCCTTTGATAGGTGGGACACTGCAGATAGTGACCAACCCCCTTTTAGGGTTACTTAAGGGCTCCCCCAAGGGTGGGTCCTCAGATCAGTCGAGCAAGTCTCTACAAGGAACTCTCTGCAAGACATCTTCTGCTCCTTGCCTCCGGAACCGGTCTGCCTTAGGAACCGAAACAAGACTATATCAAGTTGGAAGGGCTCCCAATGTAACACTGTTTCTTGGAGTGAAGGAGTAACTCCCCTGCATCAGCAGGCATCTTAAGACAACAATGACCGGCTGGTGGATCCTGCTGTCCCATAGACATTAAAAGGCTCTGCCACACAGGTGGTGATTCTGTGGTCCTCTCCAGGTCCAACTTGTCTTCTGACTAACTTTCGACGAAACAGTGGGCTCTTGCTGCAGCCACTGGAAAGGAACCCCTGTGCTCCGCGACTGTTGCTCTTACCAAGGCTTGTTGACTCTTCTCCAGGAGATCCTCAAGCTCCAAGAAGACCCAGCACCCTGCAACTCCGTGTGCCTGCTGCCAGTTAGCAACTCATGGGGGCTCCAATGTGCTGGCACTCCTGCGTGCTAAGGGCCAGCCCTAACTCCTGTCCAAGGGTCGATTCTCCTGGACCTTACTGGTCCCCAAAATCCTGCAAACTTCCTGCAGCTTCTTCTTGCATTTGGCAATGGTTGTTGGTGGTCCTGCTGACCACTGACCCTCCTGTTATCCAGCAACTGACGTGGGACAGCTCATGGACGACTCCAAGGATCTTCCTGCACCCCCTGAACTCCGCAGCTGGACTTCTTCCTTCACCGATCTGCAGGAACTTCACCTCTAGAAGGGTGGGCATTGCTTACCTGGACCGCCTGGACATCTCAGAGTGGTCTGGAAGCTGTCCCCTTCTTTTTCAGGTTCTTCTTGTCTGGAATCCTTTTGGTTCCACCGGCCTGGCCCACGGGTTGCGACAACAGCTGGGCTAATGAGGCTCCCATTGACTCTAACAATGGTTTCTGACGTCTATACACACCTATGCATCCGGGCTCCCTGGCGGAGGTACTCCACTTCTCTGGGTATCCACGGGTGGGGCCACCTTCCTTGTGCCAACTGGTTTCCTCCGGTCCTCTGGAAAGGATCCTGATAATTAAAACCACCACGGTCATGTGTTGGCCTATGGGACACCAGGCTCCATAACTACTGTGCACCCGGGCGCCTGTGGCATTTCTGATACCTCAGGTAATTCCTTACACCCCCAGCCCTTGGGATTCTAATACACTTACCTTGGTTGGGCACCTCCATTCTTATATTACTTTCTTAGTATATGGTTTGGTCCCTAGAGTTCCCATGTATTTCTATGCTTTTCCTGCTTGTTGCTAAGTGTATATTGTGTGTGTAGATATCTCCAAGTGGGGATATGCCAATGTTAGTATAGTAGTAATGTTGTAATAAAGAATACTTTATTTGTGCAAAACCTGGTGTGGTTCTTTCTTGTGTGACAATCACTGATTGACTACTGTATTTTATTGTAAGTGCTTTATATTCCTCCTTGAGAAGCCTAAGCTGCTCTCCACAGCTGCCCCTAGAGAGCTTTGGTTATCTAGGCACCTAAACACCATCACTAAGGGTTGGCTGCACTCAGTATAGGGTGCCACACCACAAGTGTACACCATAAACTGAGCCGGCCTCCTACAATGACACATTTTAACTTCTGGTATTCCAAGCTGTTCCTGTTCTCTCATCCCTCTCCCTACCTCCTCTTCTCCTCTTCTCTGACCAAATCCTTCAGTACCCTCAAGCAGTCACTCTACTTTGTTAAATCCTGCATAGAAGTTAATGTCTTCAATGATTGTGTTTCCTTGCACTGTACTAGTTGCTCTCACTTTTGTGTACACTTACCTTGGTCATTATCCATCTGAAATCGTCTTACATTAGCCTTGGGTATGATTATCTCTGGCATTTCTTTAGTTGGAAGTCTATCCAAGATATATTAAAAATCTTACTGGATCACTCCACCCATATTCTACTCTTTTTGCAAACAAATGAACATATATAGATACATATACATACATATATATATATATATATATATATACATACACACACACACACACACACACACACACACACACACACACACACTTACACACACATATACCCACTAAAAAAAAAAAAAAAAAAAAAGGTTACAGGGGCATTAATAGTTAGGTTCACATCTTACAAGCAGAAAACCACAGAAATTCAGCAAGTATAGTTACAATTGCCCTAGGTCACTATAACTTGCGCCCCGCCATGCACAGTTTTCTCATCAATAATTTCACAGCAAATGATGCGGAGATATTATCAGTGATGTCATATAAGATGTTATGAGTGTTGTAATATGTGGGGTAATTAGCAGTACATGGAGATGGACCTACTTATAGTTACCTTACGGCACGAGTTATAGTTACTTGAGATAACTAACTATAACTGCTGAATTTCTATGGTTTGTGCATCTAAAATGTGAACCTAACGTCCCTGTAACCTTTATTTTTTTAGTGAATTGCTAAGGTTTTAAAATTTTATTTCCTAACTATAACGTCCCTGTAAACATTGTTTTTTTTTTTTTGTGAATTTCTTTTTTTATTTTTATGTAAAGTAATATTTAATTACCATAGGTTAATCCAACCTCTGTAGCGTACGCAGAGCTTAGCCTGTGGCCAGGCCCTGCAGTCAACCTCTCGCACGCAGCCACCCCTCCCTAGGCCATTTTTGTCCCCAGGGACCCCACCCCCATGGCTTGCCACCTTTTATTGGTCGCAGGGGGCATGTTGATCCCCTCCCAGGAGCCTGCCCAGCATTTAAAGGGTGAGGGGGCACTCAGCCCCCTCCCCCGGGCCAAAATTGGCCCCAGGGAACCCACCCTATGGGGCCTCACCTTAAATTGTTGGATGCTCTGGCCCCACAAGTTTACCCATTTCATCCTTAATGGAGGCTGCAGGAGGAGCCCCAATGTAGGTCCTGTGAGGAGGGAGTGGTGCTGAGTGGCAGTGGGAGTCGCTAGGCAGGAGGTGGGAAATAACAGATGGCATGCAGAACGGCAATGAAGGAAAAAACAAGTAGAAAGCAGGGAAAAGCATAGCGAAGGCACAAAAAAGGAGAAAAACAAGTAGAAAGTAGTGCAAACAAAATAAAAGCAAGGAGAAAGCACACAAAAAACAGGTGAAAGGGCAAGAAAAAAGCAGTGAAAATGAGGGAAAAGCCACAAACAAAAAAACTGCGGGCAAGCAAGGAGAAAACAGTGAGAACAAGGGAAAAGCAAGGAGAAGTCCATCAAAAAAATGGGGAAAAAGCAAGGCGAAAGCAGTGTGAACAAGGGAAAAGCAAGAAGGCGACCCACCCGGGGACTGCAGAAAAACAAGGCAGGAGATTGTGCTTGTTTTTTTCTTAAATATTTGTGTGAATTTGCAAATCCTCTGCGAATTTGTGGCAAGAATTTTAAAAAAACATGTTTCGGACCACAATGGGGTCCTCATGGAACCCCACCTTCAGGCCTAGGGGATCAGAGTATCTCTACCCTGCCCACTTATTATTTTTTGATGCCATTTTACTTGGAACATGGACAAGTCTAGGTCCCAAGATGGCTGTCAACCAATCAGATCTCAGCATGAGATCTGTTGGACCTGCGGAGGATCAGAGTCAGTAGATAGTTATATTTCTTTTTTTCTATAATATCTCCAAAACTACTGAACGAAGTTACACCAACTTACAAAAAGCATGCTTTCTGGACCAAAATCTAGCTTTCTGCCAAGTTTGGTGTAATTCAGTCCGGCGGTTCGGGCTGCACGTGTCTGTGGCATGGGGAAACACGTTTTGGGGTCCCCCTTTTTCTCAGCCCTAGCGTGACGAATAACAGGAGTCACGGTAAAATATTAACCATAACAGAAGACTACATTTCCCACAGCTCAGTAATATAGCAGTTCAAAATAACTGATCACATTGCTTCTAGCCCCAGAAGAATCTTTGTAACTTCCTTGACACTCTCCTTCTTTGTTGCTTTAGCGGCAAAAATGTATTGCCTCTCTGTGTACCTATAACTCTGATCTGCGGTATTATTATATCAGTCAATTTATTGGTATTTTTGGGTTATGTGGGGTGAGACTGCATGCAAAGTGTTTCGCTTAGAGGTGACTAATCTCCTTTCTCACTTGGCAGCTGGTTGTGGGCCTTCCATGGTCTGGGTACAGTATCTTTGTGGCTGATTTTTTTTCTGAGGCCAAGGTTATTCAGCTGGCAGTGGGCTCGTGAGAAAGCCATGCAGCTCTAGAGAAGTTCCACAACTAGCGCATCTGTGTCATTCGGAGATACATGCACGAAGGCTCTGAGCTTATAACTAACAGATCAGTGCCTTTGTGTCATTCGCAGACACCCACATGACGTCTCTGCGCTCATAAATAACGGAGGATTGTAGTCCCTACTCTGTCTGGAGAGTGATGCCTATTGTTCCAGGTACTCACTTATATATGGACAGACAGATTTAATGTTTAAAATCTCAAAGAGTGATTTTTTTGTGACCATTATCAATAAATTCTTCCCCAACACAAGAATACAAAGAAAAGACACTTCCTACAAGGAGTACGAAGTTGAGGAGATCATCCCCTTCGGATGATGGATTAACAACAGCAGTAGATGTTTCATTCAACAGTGGCGTGAGCAATGCACTAGCACCTTCAAGGAAGCAATTACTAAAACTAGCAGCATGTCACCCAGAAGTCTCATCGGGGAGAGGGCGGGATATGGAGGGAGGAGAGGAAAGCACTGCCGGACAGTGGCGATGCCTCTGATAGACTTAATAAGGCCTGTTTGGCATGCAACACTGCTCAACATGATGAAAGACAGGCCTCTGGTTGCTCTAATGACCTGTGTGCCCCTAAATTCCTCCCTGCTCCCCTCAGGGAGGCCCCACAATACAAAAGTAGGCAGGAGATAAGCTTCCATCTGACATGCTGGACACAGAAGACTTAAATCATCACCGTTTAACCCAAATGGGCTTCATAGGACAGAGTAGACCAATATGCAGCAGCCCTCTCTTAAGGAAACTTGGACAACAAGTTCCCTAGACACTTTTGGGCAGAACACCCACATCTTTCCCCAGACAGTAGGTAGTGATGGCATCAGCAATAGATGGCAGAATAGCCATATTACTTGCAAAATTTCATATAGACCATAAGAAGAGCATTGATTTTTCTTGGTGATCATGTCAGATTAATGTCTAGTTATAACAGGCCCACTGACCAAGATCTTAGATGTGGCAGAAGAAGCTAAAGAGTCAGGCTCCCTGATTTCATCTGACTTTGTTTCCAGGTAGGGTCCGAGAACAAACATTTTTCTGGGCAACGTCAACTGCCCATGGGTCTTGTAGAGGGGCCTGGGTACCAGAAATTTGGGCATCCTTACCAAGAGACTATGCAAGTAACAAAAGCCATCTATAGCAGTGGAGGTCTCTATATCAAGTCACATATATGGAATCAAGCTCCGGGGAAGTAAAAAAGAATTAAGATGCTGAGCAGGTCTCACATAACTCAATGACACGTGGAAGTAACAAATGTGAGAATATCGGTGCACACACATACCCATAAACAAATGCACAGATCACACCCACTGTAACGGCAAAAGGAATTCACAAAAAATAACACAAATAAGGTTGGCTGTTCTATACAGGAAATGTATTAGTCTGCTTAAATTTAGTTGGAATAATTCTCACCTATCTCTACCATGCTGTTGCAGCTCCATGTTTCTCTCCATAACAAGCAATTTCCAGAGTCAAATCAGACTGATAGACTTAATAAGGCCTGTTTGGCATGCAACACTGCTCAACATGATGAAAGACAGGCCTCTGGGTGCTCTGATGACCTGTGTGCCCCTAAATTCCTCCCTACTCACCTTAGGGAGGCCCCACAATACAAAAGAAGGCAGGAGATAAGCTCCCATCTGACATGCTGGACACAGAAGACTTAAATCATTACCGTTTAACCCAAATGGGCTTCATAGGACAGAGTAGACCAATATGCAGCAGCCCTCTCTTAAGGAAACTTGGACAACAAGTTCCCTAGACACTTTTGGGAAGAACACCCACATCTTTCCCCGGACAGTAGGTAGTGATGGCATCAGCAATAGATGGCAGAATAGCCATATTACTTGCAAAATGTCATATAGACCATAAGAAGAGCATTGATTTTTCTTGGTGATCATGTCAGATTAATGTCTAGTTATAACAGGCCCACTGACCAAGATCTTAGATGTGGCAGAAGAAGCTAAAGAGTCAGGCTCCCTGATTTCATCTGACATTGTTTCCAGCTAGGGTCCGAGAACAAAAAACTTTCTGGGCAATGTCAACTGCTCATGGGTCTTGTAGAGGAGCCTGGGTACCAGAAATTTGGGCACCCTTTCCAAGAGACTATGCAAGTAACAAGTGCCATCTATAGCAGTGGAGGTCTCTATATCAAGTCACATATATGGAATCAAGCTCCGGGGGAGTAAGAAGAATTAAGATGCTAAGCAGGTCTAACATAACTCAATGACACATGGAAGTAACAAATGTGAGAATATCGGTGCACACACATACCCATAAACAAATGGGCAAATCACACCCACCGAAACGGCAAAAGGAATTCACAAAAAATAACACAAATAAGGCTGGCTGTTCTATATAGGAAATGTATTAGTCTGCTTTTATTTAGTTGGAATAATTCTCACCTATCTCTACCATGCTGTTGCAGCTCCATGTTTCTCTCCATAACAAGCAATTTCCACAGTCAAATCAAATCAAACATTTGTAAAGCAACGGCTACTCATTTGGGATCAGTGAGGCAAAAACCTCCAGGTGGAATATTAAAACACTTCATTAAAAAGCCAAATCTTCAAATGGTGTTTAAAAGACCCTGGATCCTTTATGGCTCTGAGATACAGGGGCTATTAATTCCAACCTCTGGTATCCATAACAGAAAAGGTTGAGTCACCCCATCTTTTCTTCTTTGTCTGGGGCACAACTGTCAGAAAAGCCTCCACAGAATGCAAAGTTCTGGTGGGCAGGTAGTGTTCATAAAAAGCTTTGTGGGCTAAGGTCAGTCTCTTCAGTTTCAATCTTGCCTTAACAGACAGCCAGTGCAAAACTTTGAGATGGGCATGCACCAAGCTACTCCAAGGAATCTTAAGTAGAAGCCGAGCAGCCGCGTTCTGCACCACCTGTAATCTTTTTAAGAAGTGTTCCGGGAGGCCCCAGTAAAGTGCATTCGCATAATCCAGTTGGGAAGTTATCAAAGAACTGATCACCATTCTCTGACAAGCAGAGGGGAGCAGAAAAAGAGCTTCCTCCTCATCATCCTGAGGAGGCCAAAGAATGTTCCAGCCATGCTCTTGACTTGTGACTTGAAGGTGAGATTATTATCAAGTTTTACTCCTAAATTACGCACTACAGTGGAAGGAGTCTGAGGAGAGGGGGATGAGTTGGGTGAGATCTCGCTACCCCACAGCGGAGGGGGAGATCCAAAATCCAACACCTCCGTCTTGCTAGTGTTATACTGAAGATTATTCTGGGACATCCAATTAAACACTGCAGAAAGACACAACTTGAATTTAGCCTGGACAGTTGAAAAGTCTCCATCCCACATTAGCATTAATTGTATGTCATTAGCATAGTAAATAATCTCCACCAGGGCTCCCAGTCATGAGAGGAAGATATTAAACAGTACCGGACTCGACACTGAGCCCTGGGGAACCTCAAGCTTCAGGAACTTGGGGTCATACGCAAACGGTGGCATCCACATTGATTGAGATCTATCCGATAAGAAAGAACGTAGCCACAGCGGAGTAGTCCCACCTATCCCTATGTATTGCAAACGTTGCAGTGGGATAGGAGAATAACCATTCATCATACATAAACTTGCACCTGCTGTTGCAGTGTTGAAAAGTATTGTCAGATGCTTTAAAAATAAAATTTAGTATGTTAAAATATGAATGTATGACATTAAAGATAAAATAAATGTTTAATCTTTATGTTTAGCCTTATGCAGAGGAGCGGAAACCATTGCAAGGTGAGATATTATTACATTTTTATTATGTATATATGCACTGTGTAAACCATTTGCTAAGCCCTGGGGTCTATGCAGCTCATTCTGGACCACTAGCGAAAGTTTAGTACGTGTGGTGAAGCAACAAACCTCCAATTGACTTTACTTGGGGTTCCCTGATCCTACATACAGGTTCTTACAGCTATTAGATACTTATTTTCTAAAATGACCAACTGAAGAACAGATTCCACTGTAATATCCTCAAAATCCATCCATGTGTCCCAGCAAGCTCAAGAAGGTGATACAGAGGGCTCTGTACAGAAATGGGTTCAAGTCGATCTCAGAGAGCCCAAATAACCACCACTACTGCGTGCATGCGCACACAAACACACACACATCGCAAATGGCCATCCTGAAACTGAGTCAGGTCTTTTAACATGATTCTAATTAATTTTAAGGAGGAAATTATGAAAAAGCTAGCCCAGAAGGCAAAATCATCAAGAACATAACATGCACCTCAACGATGATAGCTTAGAAGTGGGGATTTTTTAGACATACTGAATACTGCGAACAACACTGATGATCAAAATTCAGGAAAGCAGTACAGAGGGAGACAAGTGTAATGTGAATGGTCAACATTTTAACGCAGAACAGTGGAGGGGTGCAAACACCTCGACCTGAACAAGAGATTTCAGATGATAAAAAATTCCCTAAGTAACAGAAACATAGGAGCACGCAGAGTTTCCAAAGAAGAGAAAGCAGATTTCTAGTTAATGTGGATCTCGGACAGCATGGAGATCCTAAAAACAACTAAAGTGAAGCGTTCCAATAAATGGTTCAGATTAAAGACACTGTAACCTTCATCCCTAAAAGGTTAAACGGGTCCTATAATCAAGCAGATTTTCAGAACAGAGAAAATGAGACACAATAATGGAGGCCTGGTGTAAGGTAAGAATGTGAATGAGATAGTTCCCCATACACTTCTTCCCCATCACCTCCCAAAAACAAGTGATGAAAGATGTAAGAGACATAGGTCGATAAGCAGAGAATTTTGAAATGGGGTACATTGTTTTACAGGAAAAGCAGTTTTGCCAAAGTATTGTGGCCAGTAGCAGGAGATGCTTTTTGGCACCCATAAGATCCTAAAAACATCTTGCATTTCACTGGGGTAAAGAACCCTCAACAACCTGCTTTACTGAGCCTTCATCTATGAGCAGCCTCATCAGGCAGCTGATAATGGACCATCTGATTTAACTATGAATTCAGGAACTCACAAAGGTTCATTATAAATGCTGCTGTATCATTCTGCGGTACTCAGAGTAAGCTGGATAATTGAACTTGCCTAGCAGCAGACTGTGCCCTACTAAGAATCGCCTTGCCACTCGGGTGACCACCCCAACATCTTCCATCTTTACAACTGACTCCGCTAAAGTCAAACTCTCTCTTCCACCTCATCTCCCATCACTCTGTCTTTTTGGTGTTCTTGTCCCTTTAATTCAGGATTATCTGGAGTCCAAAAAATGTTTTAACAAATGTAGAGTTTTGAAACATACACTACTCTCATTTCTGGATCATGGCAAGTTGTCAAATGGTTTTAGCAAAGATAAGAATGAATGGACACATACCAGAAACACTCTTGGAGAAAAGGGGAGGAGGACAAGGATACCCCCTGCTGCTGTACTTTTTCGGCCACACATTGGAACCATGTGCACAAACAATACATCAAAAACATCCTTTAAGAGGACATGAAAATCAAGAAAGAGGTGTCATTATAAAACCTTAAACAGAGATGTGCACTGTGCTGAAGACCACCACCAAAACACGTTTACAGGACTTGGGTGATCCAACCTCTTCACTTTTCCCCCACTTCAACTGAAGTCACTAGTAGTACTCAATTCATTTTATGAGATCAAAAGAACCGTTTGTGCCAATTAAAATTAGCTGCCAGTGGTGGGTCATTTTGGCAAATTCCTTGTTTCACTCAAAAAATATCAATATATAAAAACATCAGTTTGGGGGTGGGGGGCTTATTTTGCTGCCCAATATGTAAGGTTCCCATGTCCTAAATGCAATTTAGCAAAAACATGTAACATTTGGATCTTCACAGAAAGAGTGACTATGTTAGAATACTGTTCGTAATGTTAGCCCACCACATACATTTTGTAAATGTAATTCTTTAAAGACTGGGCTAAACAAGCTATGCACTTTTACCTGCCTCTTCAATGCTCTCACTCTCCACACAAGAAAGCTGAGAATCTGAGAAAGCAAAAGTAGTGTTAGACTGAATCTTTATGCATTTGTACAAGACCAAAAAGGGCATAACATCTCATTGTGTTTTTTTCTACCAGTGGCCTCAAAATACGTGAGCCCAGGTAGGTCATCTTGCGTTTTGTACCCTGGCGGCGATCTAGACTTTGCTGGCTTTGTCTGAGTGTGAGACGATATTAATGTCTGACCCTCAAAAGTTAGACAGTACAGCCCTGTATCCCAGCAATGTGTGTAGCTGAGTACAGACATTTTGCTGTACCCTTGGATCAAGCGTGCACCTACCTCCCTGGTAAACCCGGGCCTCTGTTATGGTAATAACTTTTTCTGTTTGCTCAAATCACCTGCTGTGTTGGGAATATCCCCTACATGGTAAACAGAGGTGTACCCCTGCTGTGTGTGATTTCATACAAAACTGGTATGTTGTGTTTTTTTGTTTGTCTAGATGACATACAAATCAGGAAGAGTGTGGGGTCTACCAGGTGCCACTTTTGTGAAGTTCAATTTAGATGTGACACCCAAACCCTTGTGCTGACATCTTGGGCATATGCCACATGCATGTGTGTGTAAGTTATTGATGATCATAAGACTTTATGATGTGGTAAAAATATGGTTAGTGGGAGTGCAGGGATCCACTTAAGATTGCCCTAATTTGACACGGAACAAGACAGAGAATGGGATACAGGTACCAAAGACATTGAAGTGCATTGCCTGCAATCCTGAAAATGAAGAGACGAGAGCCAGATACAGAAGTGCGGAGGTGGAGGTAGAGTTAAGCTCAGAAACTATATGAGGACCTGTTAGCACAGGATTGCCGATTATTCCTTCCTGAGCACTTCCATTTGGTTGATGGGTACAAAACTTTTCCTGAGTGCTACTTCAGGGAGGCTATGGACAGTCAGATGCAGAGTCTTGAAAAAGTAATATTTTTTGGGAAAGGGTGTTGATGTCTCATTCCTAATGTAAACAATCTACAGGTCTATTCACAGCAAATGTTATTTGTCTGAAGCGGACAGAAGGACTTCCCTTCTTATAAGAAGGTTCTAGAGGTCTAAAAGCTAGAGGTCTAAAAGAACACACACCCAGAAGTTATAACGTCCAGCAAGCAAAACAAACTCATAATTAGAATCCTTTAAAGGATAATCGTCTAACGAATCATCAAAAACATCTCCCAATTAAACAAACTGGTGGGATGTGCAAGCACCATTTGCCTGCTTGTTACTTTAGACTATAGACTTTTTGAGACTTATCTGCTGGAGGTCCTTCCAAACTCTCCTTTCATGCAAAATCAGGGCCTGTTGTTTTATGCTGCTCAGAGACTACGACCCAAATATACAGTCAAGCCATTCCTGCTGTGGAATTCCAATTACTGAACTATTTACTTTGGTCCTGCACAATAAGGCTGTAATACACCAACATTGTCTTAAATTGTTTTCCTTTACAGCATTCTTCAAATCATGCCAAATTAAACTGCTTCATCTTCTTCTGAGGACAGCACGCTAACTAGACTATTTCTTGCTCAAAACACGTCAGCTTGGCTGTATTTACTGAGTAATTCCTCAACTGCCTTCAAATCAAGCCACTAGCTCATCAGCAGATATCCTTTTATATCACTGTGTTGTCTTTTTGCTCTTCCATAGGTGTGGTTTTATTGGCTAATCATGTTCACAAATCTAGACATGGTTCAAACTGTGCAATTATATTGGTCTCACCATTAGAAGCAGTTCCACACAAAGGATTACCTTTTCTAATAAATAAATTATATTATTTGCACTCCTGTGTGTACAACACCATGAATGTGTGCCTCCAACAAGACCACAGTTCAAATTCCAATGCAAAATTACATGAACAGGAACAGCTATCTTTATACTCTGAACAGAAAGGTCACAGAGAACAAGCTCTACTACTTGGGCCTCCAAAAGAAGCAGGAACGTTTCACAGAGTTCAACCTTGTAATCAATTATTGTAGCTCCATTAATATCGTCAGAGGTTGATTTATCAGGACAATCACCCTCAAGATGGCCATTGATTATCACACAGCCCAGCTCCCTCATTTTCTCAAGTAAATTTATATCAAGTTTATCTGCTTACCAATGCTATAGAAACATATCACCATTTCTATACACATCCCGTACACGATTTGACACTTGGAGCCTCCAACAATACAAATCCAATCACCTTGTTCGTTCCCTATTATATAGTTTTATTAAATTAAAAAATTGATACCAGCGATGAGTTGTGTTGTCGTACCCGAGGGACACATATCATGACCATGACTTTGAATCATTACTGCTACTCCTTTGTTTGCTGAAGAATATTAACCACTCTAATACCAGGGCTAAACTTAATATGTATAGACTGAACCTCCATGACTCATTCTTGAGAGAACACAAAATTAGAAAATAGGTAATTGACATCTATTCTTCTGCTGCCGAAAAACAAAAATCGCAGTGAATCAGAATCACCTGCTGCGGTGTTGTCTGAATATTGGGAATATTGCAGCATTCCTGGAACTTTTGATCATACTCATACCTCGAGTATGTCATCCTTTTCTTTTATCATTTTCTTTTACCTTGTTCTGGTTTTTCCTATAAAGGTCACATCTCTGATGCACATAGATTGCACGCTCTGCAGCATGTTATCACACTAGCGGTTGATGGCTGGCGATTGGGAAGACGACATAGGGACCTAGTCACGTGGGGGATATTGCACCCATAATATCGTACTCTACATTGTCTCTATATCTCTTCAAAACACATTGAGTGTGATTCTCACTTGCATGATCTGTATACATGCATGTTGTTTTTGGGGGTATGCTGGACCCTCTCTCGCTTGTTGCTCGTTTTATATCACTTTGTGGGCTCACAGTTTGACACTTGTATATGGATGTTGCTTTGGGTTACTATGAGAACTAGATTACCTTTTTTTCTTTATATAATCTTGGATGTACGCCTTTTCTTGTATATTCAATTTACAGCCTTGAAAAAATCATATTGACGAAACGTGTTGGCTGTTGTGTCACTGGACTGGATGTTTTCCCATTGAATCTACATTGCATTGGATGAATACAATTTCTATCACGTACACATGTTGATCTTTAACTCAGCACATCAAGAAATGGACTATCAGAACTATTGCGGTGGGCCTTGGTACACAAAGTTTTGGATTGATATGTGTTGACTGATTCGCAGTTGACACAATTGCACCCAAAGTGGTTAGGTGCTGTACCAGTCTGGCACCCCTGGCAGTAATGTCTGCGATCAATGGACAATGGACTTTTTACTGCATGTACACATAGGAGGTGCGAACCAAGAGCATAGCCACTTTGTATTTGTATCGGCTCTACCTGGCCTATTCATAATAAAGTTGGTTAACAGGGTACTGTTTCTGCCTGATATGAGAAGGGTACATTTGGGCATATCAAACAACTCTCCTTAAACAACTTTCTTATAGGGAATACCAAATCAGGAAACTCCTTTTTTCTATATGCGTCTTCTTCAGACACCAACTTCCCTATATCAGTTGAATTATTAGGTCACCACAGTTGTCTTATTCTAAGGGGGAACGGGTTTTTCAGTATCTCCGTTTTTCAATTGTGCAAAATAATGTACGAATTAACTGAAATTGTAGCCAGTACCACTCAATTGACTTGTCCTAAAGTGCCTCATGCAGACATAAATGTTCACTATTAATAAACTAAGCTCACTTCATAATTTACCCAGTGATGCCAAAGAGGTAGTTGTAAACAGAGCCTCAAATAGCAGACCATTAAAACACAACTTTAGACAGCAGATGTGGTAAAACAACCAAAACAGATGGCAGCAACAGAAGTCGGTTGAAGGGTCACTACAAAAACACAAATTCAATTTACACACAACTTCTGGAGTCCACCAGAGAAAAGGCTTGAAATAAAAAGCAACTTCAAATCTGTGTATTCAAAATCTCTAAGCACTCAATCAAAATACAAATTGCCGAAATATACCAGCTTAACTCTTTTACCTTCTACATCGTTCATGTTCCTGGCTGCCACTATGGAACCTCCAAATCCTTGCCCAACCACTAAAAGTCTCCTAGCCTCAAGTGGCTGGCTTCCCAGCAAATAGCAAGCTGGCGGCCAAGGAGGGTCTGAAAATGAAGGACAAGAGGATGAATCAGAAGTGTTAGCGTTAGGCTCCTGGCCTAAAAGATTAAAACCTGATCTGTTGGTCAGACAGCTGGGAGACACCTAAACTTCAAGGCTCTGATTCTCTACCATCTCCAATATCTTAGATGTTTCCTGCTTCAAGCTTTTCGGCCTGTGGTATCCAGGTACCCACACAGCACAGATTCACAACACTTGGTATAGCAGACGTATGCATGCGTGTACAAAGGGCACAGGTAGAGTGGCTGCTTCTGTGAAGTGTTGCAGAGGAGAGAAGTCATTACATTCTTCAGTCATTTCCACACCTCTGATGTCAATAAAACAGCTACTTTTCTGCCCAATGCAGTATTCACTGTGCTAGGACCACTGGGGTTTTGTAACAAGTCCTAACCTACCAACTGAAGTAGGCTTTAGTCACAGCACTACTGGTTACAAAGGAGTAACATTGCATTCCTCAGGTGACCATTAAGGACATCTAACGCCCCCTGAGAGGATTTCATTGGAGGACAGATCAGATGCAAAATCTAGAACCTTCAGAAATGAAAAACAATCACTAACTGCAAATCACTCCGATTGATCCTCGACACCAAACACTCCTTTACGCTGCACATTTCCACAAAAACCCAGAGTCTGGAAACAAAATTCAGTGCACCAAAAAGAAAGCCCTAACTATCCTAGCTTTTTTCCAGAATGACAGCCCATGCCTTGGTCACCACCTTTGTGAACTGGAGGAACGCAACACTCCATAAAGAACATGCTCTGACAGCCTTTCTAAGCATACACCACATTCAATAACTCCTACATTCCCAACAAATTAGCAAGAATTGCCACACCAGTGTCCTTGTCAAAAGGACAACTTACTACTTCAAGGGATCAGCGTAACACCAGGAGCCAGGACCTCACTGACGCAAAGAAACTAAACACAATCACTCTACACATTCAGATTGCAATGTCACTCCTGGACTTCAGAATTAATTTAAAATCTCTCCTTTTCTAGGAAAATATCAACGCTTTTCTGTAAGACCCTTTCAAGCTGCTCCTTCCTCTGGCCTAGCAACAGACACTCCCATTAGCTCTCAATCACGTTGCTAAAAAAATGTGTGTAGGATCCAAAGTCCCAGGCACTATACCCAGGCCCGAAACCTGCTCCTTATTTGACCCGTTATGGCAAACCCAGCATGTCTTTTGGTGCAAAAAACCCATGTCATGGGTGTCTCTGCAAGAGTGCTAACTTATCATGGCATGACACAGTCCTAGATTCTGTTAGGATTTATGTGGCCCACCCAAAGTGACAATCCTTTTAGCATGTGTGACTGGTCTACTCATGCTCAGGTATGACACTACTAATGGTTGGTGGCAACCGACTCTAGTACTGAGGGGCACTACTTTTACCTGATCCCCATTGTGGACAATACCTACTGCCTCTCCTTGATAAATCAGTATATTCAATAATAAATGGAACTCTTCATTATCCTTGAGTAAATTTTACATTTGAATAGAAGTATGTGGATAGAAGTGATGCATGACACCTAAGCTGATGTGACATCCTGTACATACAAAGTCATTAAGGTTGTAGGGTGCTGTATAGGAGTAATGGTTGTCAGAAATAGCCAGTTTCCACTTCCTGCATGTTTTCCCATGCTGTTCCTTTAAACTCCCCCCAATACAAATTGCCCCTGGGACTGGATCAGTGAGTTCCTCTTACCCTATCCAGTGCTCACCTTTTCAGTCACCGAAGCTCTGCACACCACTATAGAGGAAGAACTACCATAGACAGAATCTATTCCGGACTACTGATGAGGGATTAGAACCAAATCACTTGACCTGAAAAGAAGATCCAATTTAAACTGTCTTAAGTGTTTATGATTTACCATGCAGAGCTAGAGCCTCTAATTCAGTCTGCATTTCTGTCATGAGGTGCTTACTGCTACAAAGTCCAACGGAGACCAGAGACAATGGTCCCTTACCCAGCCCAACTGAAGTTATAATTTTGAGTGGTACATTTGAAGAAAAGGCCAGCGTGTAACCCTACAAACATGTAACACTGAGGTGGCCAGTTTCCACTGTGAACTACCCTAGCCCTGCAAACACGAGGCCTTTGTTGTACGTTTTCATAATAAACAGATCAGTCCTATGGCTTCTGACATAAACTTTCCCAAAGGACGGATCAGGCCTGTAACTCTTATTATTGCCTTCTGCTGAATTGAGTGTCTGCATTCCTACAAGGCAGCATCCAGTCATTAAATTACAAATGTGTACAAATTTAGAGTTAGCAAAACAATATACAACCTCATCTAAGAAGGGTTAACTGGGACTGTCAAAGTGTAAATCTTCTATCCTCAGCGTTTAGCAGAGGTGGTAAGCAACACCAAAACCCTTGCTTACTACAGTAATTTGTGACATTTCATGTAACAAAATGCCTGTTTACAGTCCTTTGCACAGTGTAACAATTCACTCTCAGATGTCAATTGGCTTTAGCACTGGTTTTCACAATCAGTAAATACAGCCTACTGCCTTGGTTGTAACTTTCCATAATAAAGAGATCAAACCTATTGCATCTGACATAGCTTTTCCCAATGAACCAACTAAGCTTATAGCCTTCCTCACTAGCATGTCACCATCACCAACTTCGGCCTCCTGAATGGAGAATAAACTTTCCCACAAGGCAGCATATAGTCATAAAATTGGAAATAGTACACAATTTTACAATTTGCAAAACAATACACAGACTCACTTAAAATGCATTAAAAAGTACTGTCAAAGTGCATATCTTCTAGTCCAGGACTTTGTCAGAGGGGTTGTCCAACACCAGTAACCTTGCCTATTACAGTAATCTGTGCGATTCCATCTAATATGAGCCCCGGAAAACAGGTGTTAATACAGCATAATAACAAACCACAACAAATGCCCAATATATGGCTTTAACATATGCTTTCACAATATGCCAGGTCTACTATATTTGTGTTGACTTTTCACAAAACGCAAAGCCTGCCTTTAGCCTTGATCTTGTCATTATAATCAACTCAGACCAGTTGTATTGAGCATGAGCTTTCTAAAAGACAAAATTTACAATACACGAGCCTTCAGTGGAAGCATGCTTCTTGTGGCCAAACAAATGCTCTATACTCAGATCAATATGTTAACAGAGCCAAAGCCCATTTCTCAGTAATCCTTCTTCAGGCTCTTTTTATGTTTATCACATAAGACAGTGGTTCTTAATCTGTGGTATGGGGACCCCTGAGGGTCTGCAAAGCCTATTCAGGGGGCCCCCTGCTGCTTTCAAAATAAAATATTTTTAGCAGATTAATAGAGTGAATATACATAAATATGCAAACTGTAAAATTTGTAAACATTATGTAAATGTAAAGTAATTTAACATTGGCGGCTACAAATTGAGTTAGTATCCTTAGATTGATGATTAATTTGGGGGAGCAGTGCAAGTGCATCAAACAGAATATAGCATGGACGATGAGTGGCACCAATTTAATTTATTTTTAAGCTATAAGCTTCTGATTAAAATGTTATATTTTTGTGACTTAAATACAATATTTAATTTCTGTATTTGTTTGATGAATGCTTGTTTCAGGTTTTTTTCGTGTATCGTTTTGCAGTTAAAATCATCGAAAATGCTTAGATTGAGGTCCCTAGCTCCCAGTAATGACTCACTACGGACTCCCGGATTATAAAAATGATTAAGTAAGGGTCCACAGTAGTCAAACGTTTAAGAGCCACTGACATAAGGCACACCCATAGATGAGCTGTCATGCCAGACCTAATAAGTAATCCTTTGGCATTTCAGCCAGAATATAGTTCTACTCAAAAGTATATATTTCCAGGGACAACAGCAATATTTGCTACAAGGATTGTTTCAAAGCCTTTAAGTCATGCAGCACCACAGTGACAGTTCCTATGTCCAGCTCCACTTTACTTCCCAGCTAGGTTTGCAACACAGAAATGCTAATACACTTGGGAGGATGCATGTATTTGTAACCAGCTGTCTAGAAAGTGATGGACAATAATTTCCACTGCACGCAGAATCTTTAGTAAAATAACTCTTAACAGAACAGTGGTAACTGATATTTGAGCCATATGCATGCCAAATAGAGGTATGAGGAATTCCTACTGTTGCCCTAGCAATGCAAGCTGACCAAAATAAGTAGTATCCAAGTAAACTCGCACACTCAATCATGCAATTGCTTGTATTTCCCAGAGGGGCCTAAGGGATAATTTTATTTTTTGGTAGCCACTTGAAACGTTGAATGTAATATTCCTTACCCAGTCATTGGTAATTCTGAAATCTAGGCCTGTTCAGACATTTCATCTATTGTTAACAAAATGGAAAACAAGCTGCTCCCCCATTCACTCCTGGGAACAGGTGCAATTACTATTTTGAATAGGAAATATGTGATGCCTTCAAGGGTTTGTTTTTAATGCAATGCTTTGGCTGAGAACTACTTACTCTACAAGAGCAGGGAGAATGATCAATCTATATGCAATAATTATCCCATGCACTGGCTGTCACAAACACCTTAACACTCTTTCCCATTTGCGAATAAACTACCAGTTGCAACCCTTGGCTTGCAGGTTCCCCAACAGGTTAGAAGTGGCCAAATCAAGACTACTGTAGTTGCTTCTGCTGTCCTTTCCAGGACACTGTAATATATTTGGGGAAAACTCTTCTCATCATCAGCAAAAAAACAATGTAAATGTGAGGGCTGCTTCCTAGACTGTTACATCTGGCTCAAAAGGTTTGAATTACATGAAAAACACCACTGACACTTTCTATTGTCAAGGGCCTTTTTTACAGTATCACCCAATGCCGCTGCTAACAGCTTAACACTAAAGTATGGAATCCACAGCAGCAGTTTTTTTTTTTGGCTGCATACATTCACCAGTCACAAGTACATTTGTTTACTATGACTGCCACCATTACCTCCTGCTAATGTGGGCATTTATTGCATCTATGAAGGCCGGGGTGTGGAATTCCTATCGCCCAACGCCCAGGAAATATTGCTTAGGGGCAAGGACAACAGGTTTTTATGTTTATTTTGCCCTTGGGACAAGCAGGCCCAACCCCATGCAGCACAAACTCTTTGGCTGCAGTTCACAATAGCACATTATGGGGCAGGGAAGGGAATTGTCTGCTGTTGAGGTAATACTTGTGCCCATGTATTTGCAGGACGAAGACTATGCCCACGAGGTCACGACTCACCTTACCCAATACTTCGACCTGAATACGGGATCAGTCCAGTCTCCAGGAACACTATGGGCAGCATGTAAGGCCACCCTTAGAGGGCAAGCTAAATACCTCCTCCGTTCCCGCGAAAGGGATCGAAATTCTCAGGTCTCCAAGCTGGAGGCCAAGGCCTTAAGGCTGGAGTGCCAACAAGCGACCTTGCCGTCTGCCTCTACCTTGAGACAACTGACCTTAGTCAGAGGCGAAATCAAACACATAATACTAGAATCGGCTAAACATATCTGGAGAGCTTCCACTGCCCGAATATATGGCTGGGGAGACAAAAATGGGAAGCTCTTGCATTGGTTGGCCACCCGTCCTCTGGCCAACAGAGTTATCCCAGAGATTTTAGATGCCTCGGGCACCCTCACCAAAACACCTATTGATATTGCGCAGAGTTTTGCCTCGTATTATGCCAGCCTATATGCGAGGCACCCCCGCCCGATCATTGAGAGAGATGCTCCCCTTCTACACGACATTACCCTTCCTAGGGTCCCCTCGGAGACAAGAGACAGGCTGGACGAAACTATTAGCCTCGAAGAAATCACCAACGCGATCTCCAGTCTGGCATCAGGTAAGACCCCTGGTCCTGACGGGTTCCCAGCAGAGTTATACAAGAAATGCAGTGACATTCTGGGTCCACACCTTCTTAACATGTACGAGGAGGCTGAGAGACTGGGCCGCTTCCCTGTTGGGATCGATCAAGCCACGATTGTAGTGATCTCCAAAACCCAACCCCCATCACGACACTGTTCGGCGTACCGGCCCATCTCACTCTTAAACACTGAGGTCAAGGTGCTCTCTTCGATCCTTGCCTCTAGATTGAAAACAGTAATGCCCACTCTGGTGCATCCTGACCAATGTGGCTTTATGCCCACCCGCAGCACCAGACACTGCATCAGGCGGCTACATCTGGCCCTGGCCCACCACAAGACCCTGTCGCACAAACCCTTGGCACTACTCCTACTCGATTTCGAGAAAGCCTTTGATACGGTGGACTGGTCTTACCTCGAACAGGTTCTGCAAAGAAACGGGCTCGGCCCCAAATTTCGAAGCCTAGTGAGACTCCTATATTCCAGGCCGACAGCCCGAGTTCAGGGGAACGGGGTGGTTTCCGATCCATTCCCCATTGGCCGTGGAACCCGACAGGGATGCCCACTATCTCCCCTGCTCTTCGCATTGATAATAGAACCCTTAGCGATAATACTCAGAGGAGACCCATTGATCGAGGGCTGGTCCTGGCCCACCTGCTTAGAGGATCGCGTGGAGTTATACGCAGATGATGTCCTCCTATATATTTCCAACCCGGCCAAAAGTGCCCCCCGCGTACTGGAAATCCTAGGCCTCTTTGCGGAGGCCTCGGGATTGATCCTAAATCCCACCAAGTCCCTATTGGTCCCCATGCACAGCTCTAGGGACTGTGTGGACTGGCAGCGAAACATCCCAGTACGAAGAAACAGTTTTAAGTACTTGGGAATACACATCTCACTCCTCCCCGAATTGTCATGGGAACTCAACATTACGCCGTTAACTAGGAAAATCAAGATTGATCTTCTGCGCTGGAAGACCCTCCCCCTTAATTTGCTCGGCAAAATAGCGCTCTACAAGATGATGATCCTCCCTAGGCTCCTCTACTTATTGCAAAATTTTCCGTTCCCTATACCCATAAAATGGTTCAGGGAAATGGATTCACTGGCGCGCCAATTTATATGGAGCGGAGCTCGCTCACGACTGGCGCTCAAAACTTGCCAAAGAGATGTACACGAGGGGGGCTTAGGCATGTCCAATGTCCACTTTTACTATCTTGCGACGCAGCTGCTTGTAATTAACGACTGGGTGGGGGGTGGGTGGTCAGACCCGGCATACCGGTTGGAACTTCAGTCCATGGGCTACCCTCGGATCTTTGGCACCCTCTACGGAGGTCCAATCTCTCAAGACGTCCCGGACGTAACTAAGGTGATTTTACAGGGATGGCGGACTGCTCAGAGGTTGACGGGGTGGCAGGGGCGTCTCACCCAACAGACCCCGCTATGGCATGGGAGATACTTGGCGCAGGTGGCGGGCTTGGAGGGTTTTCGAAACTGGGACAATATAGGTATCTCTACTCTGGGGGACGTCTGGAGAGGGTCGTATATGCAATCCTTTGAGGATCTCCCAAAAAAATTCTCCCTGAATAAGACACAGTTCCACAGATATCTCCAGCTCCGACACGCCCTACTAGCACATGTCCAAATGGGAGAAGACATACCCGAGCATAGTCCTATGGAGGCCAGGGTGCTGATGGGGGACCTGGGTTAGGGAGGTGTTTCCCAGATATACCGTGCCCTGGTCGCCGGCACCCCGGGTTCTCTGGGGGAGCTCCGCCGAAGGTGGGAGGGATGGGCGGGCCCCATGGAAGGGATGGACTGGGACGAAGCATTGATGGCCCCACGCGCCCTAGCGATGGCCACACGCCTTCGATTGATACAAGCATATTACCTTCACACAGCCTATCTCACTCCCATCAAACTACACAGAGTGGGCTTACACCCCACAGCGGAATGCCCTCGCTGCAGAAACCCCACAGCCGACTTTTTCCACATGGTATGGACCTGTCCAGTCATAGTGACATACTGGGAAGCTGTTTTTCAGGAAATCTCCGAGGTCCTACAGGAAGACATAGAGAGGAGACCTCTGCCTCTTCTTCTAGGGATCATGGGCGACACTGGGTTGAGGAGGCCGGACCGAGTTTTCCTTGGGGTGGTGTGCCTGGTAGCCAAGAGGGATATTGTGGCGGGCTGGAAGGCTATAGGTGCCCCAACACTGACTAAATGGAGAAGAGGGGTAGACTGGTGTGCGCAGAATGAAAAACTTGTATATGAGGCCAGAGGCTGTCCAAACAAATATGATAAGATATGGGGGAAGTGGGAGGCTGCCGCAGGTCCTTAGATTAAACAAAGTATAGCCACCAATCATATTGTACTGTCTGGGAGCATGGGCTCGGCTGTTGTTAGATGCACGTTGGCATCTTGTTATATGTTTGTACCATTGTATTTACCCTTTTCTTTTCTCTTTGCAAAATAAAAAAAGTCTTTATCAAAAAAAATACTTGTGCCCATATGGCAATACTGTTTGACCTTGGGTTTATGGTATATTAATGCAAAGCCTTTATTATTAGGGCAAATGCTCTCAATACATGTTGTAAGCTCGGACTGCTCTCCCGACATTGGCTGCAGTAAAAAAAAAAAAAAAAAAAAAAAAAAAGGCACACATACATTAGCAAAGTTGAACAAAATAAGGCTACATGTAATGTTCCCAGAATGCTCTCTGATTGGATGCAAATACTTGTAGAACTTTCAAAACTAGATTGATGATTCTTTGCTTTCAATATACAATGTTCACAGCAAATGCAACTAGGAAAAAAACGTTTTGCTAAATTACTGTGAAATTGTAGGTACCATTTCTTTGAAGCACCATTCAGTGAAATGTTTTGATGCATCTAGTTTTTCCAAAATAAACTTATAATGAAAAATCAGTGAAACCAGTTTCAACAAGATTATGAGAAACATGAAAATAAACAAGCACAGGCAAAGCCAATAGGTCCAACGTTGGCGGTCAGTCTTTTGGTTTTGTCAATGCGTGTCTTCTTTTGGAAAGGCATTTGTAAAACTTAATTGCTGAGGGAGCTACTGAGCCCTCACCATTGTAACAAACATTGTCAAATAGCAAAAATATTTTTGTTCTCAAAATGCACATATTGCCTCACTAGTTTCCTGGTAACAAAATGCTCCTTGTGAATGAGCAGATTGCTATCACTCACACTGAAGACAACGATAGATGGAAAGACAGAAAGATATAATTTTAATAAAAACAAACGGTCTTTGTTAACACCAGACCTAAGTAGGAGCGCAATTGTTAAAGGGAGTCATGAAAGTGAACCCATGCTACATGTCTTTGCATTAGTGCAGATTTACATATTTCATGAATTCACAAGAATGTACCTCAGTAGACCAGGAAATCATACTCCTAGAAAATATTTGTGAAATGCATTTTAGCACGAGCAAATACGCATCTATAAATTTGCTTATGCGAAAATATGTTGAGTATTTAGAAGATCACTTTCCCTTTGACCACTTTTTTCCCCAACCCTGGAAGAAGTTTTACTTCTGCCCTTTCAGGAGTAAATTTCAACCTTTCCCAGTTTTGGAAAAAATTGGGGAAGAGCTTGTGAAAACGCATATAACATGCAAGGTAGTAGGTTTGCACAGACTCAAAAAGGGCACTCCAACCCTGGAACTTTTGCTTACCGCTGCCTCCAGTCCCAGTATTTAGATCTGCATAAAGGTGACAAAATAAGGACATTTCTAGTGTTCAAGCCCTACTATAGTATTAGCCTTGGCATAATCATAGAGGATATTGTCAGAGCTCTTACATTATGAGATTGCTGCCATAATGTGTCACCACTCTACATGGCACCATAGGGACAAACAGATTTGTTTACAGGACAAGTAGATTTATGAAGGAGCATGTCCTCTGGACAAGTAGATATTGTATTAAATTCCGCTCCCGGTATTAAGACAAATGATTAGAAAGGAATCTTGTCCTTACTGATGGAAGAGAGCTGTGAGTAGTCGTCTTCAGACAATATGCCCAAAGTATAAGCAATACACAAGCAACATGCTTTTTGGCTCTAACAGTCCAGGCTCATCTTCACTGTTGCCTCCATCTTTTTACTCTCTGTCACCATCTTTAACCTTTCTACCAGGTGAGGAAGTAGGAAATCAGGCAGCTGGGGCTTGAATCTGGGCATGGAATGTTTGTCCGGGCCCTTTCCTTCTGATGATTAAGTCTTCATTAGCATACCCCAGCAAACATAGCTTGTACATGGAAGGTGCATGATACTGACAAAAGAATCTCTGCCATTATGTCCTTTGCTAAATATTCTGTATCTTTCTCAATACTAGATGACATTTTAAAAGTTTCATCTTGCTTTCCGATGGACCCTAAGGACGGTCTCCTATTCTGTTTGTCATTATAGATTGACAGCCTTACTCAACATGTCTTGAACCATGAGCTTAACAGAGAATTGGACTTGTCCATGCCATACTGGTCCCCAGATGATACCCCAATTCTTTCTCTAACAAATATTGGTAGTCACACCCATGTGCATGCATTAAGTCAATAGGTAAACTGATGAGCACTGCCACATTATCTGAGCTAGCACAAAATTGCCCTAGTGGTGCCTTAGCCCTGTTGACATTTGGTGATCATGCCCTGCATGTTCCATCTAGCTACTATGCAAGCCCTGCCATTCCGTGGGCGCTAATCAAACCAAAACTCATTACTGCAGGTTTCAATCCTCATGGGTGAAAAAGATGTCCACAGAGAAGATAATCTACTAAAATAGAGGCAAGTTGGGCACCAAACTCTACCTAAAAGGGTGAGGTTACGGGAAAAGTGCTTTACATGAGTTGAACTGGGACCATGAGTTGAACTGGGACCTTGATGAAAATACCATTAACTTGTGTGGTAGCTATCTACGATAGACCATCACTGTGCTCAGCAAGTGAAAGAATTCAACTGTAACAGACCAACAAAGATCGAGAAGGGTTAAGAAAATAATTTTAGTTCTCTTGGTAGCTCCATTCTAATATGATCTTCAACCATACTGTATACTAGTGCAGATTTTCAGCACAAGGGCACACACCATCATTGGTCATTTATGGCAGTGTTCGTGTTCAGGTCTCAGCTATGATAAGCCACACAACTGAAGCTTAAGTGTCCCTCTCAACATTTGAAGCGTTTATGCACACTTTCCACAGCTGCCCTCCTGCACATTGTAGGGCAGGTCATAAGGCAGGAGAAAACACAAGAAGTAATTAACATGCATTAACACCTTGTGGATGACTTAGTAACATGTTACTAGAGAATGTGATTTCAGATGTGAAAACTGTCCATCTGACCCCTTCTGTTCCAAGAGGACAATGTGTTGCTTGTTTAGGTTTTGGTCAGCTCATTGAAGGATCACAGAAATACAATGTCAAAATATCTTAGCTGTGAAGCAAGCAGGAGAAATGTCAGTTTTAGAAAACCGTAATGATAGCTAAAAGGGCGAGAAATCTAAGTCTTGGTATGAGCAATGGTGACTCTCCAACAAAACTCTAGTGCCCAGGAAGTAAACAAAAGTTTCTGTAAAGAATTCTGAGCTTGCCTTTAGTAGTACGGCTCAAATGGTAAGCTTCCATCAGAGAAAGTGTGTATCAAGCATTCTAGCAGCACTAAATTATGAATGAAATAAGAAAAAAAGTCCAATCCAATTTAGTAGCTTTGCAAAGCAGGATGCTGTGGCAAATCTGGGATTCACAAGGTCAGGTACATTGAACTTGCAGTCCTGTTGAAATCTTTAAAGAGGACGCAAAACATCCAAGCAGGACGGATGACCTTGAAAACTATAACCACCCTGGTTCTTTGCTGATGGGGGTTACTTTACCACATTTTCTGACTCCCGCACTGTATGTTAAGACTTAGTAGCTTTTTGAGGCTCAAAATCCAACAGGAGGGCGGGGTGGGGTGGGAGCTAGAGCTAAGCAGTGTTCCACAAGGTTAGATATTTGGATTTCTTTGTTCTGCAAGAGCCTCAAACTTCACTGCAAAACTCTCAAAACATGACAAACCCACACATCTTGTCCCTGAGGCTGTGCCTAAGTTGGGGAGCCTCAGCATTCTTGCTGCTCCCAAATTTCCAGGAACATTTCTCAAAAGGCCGGGCCACATACATTAGCACCACACAGGCTTCTCAACAAATTTGTTCAGCAAAAGTCCAGTCCCATTAAGCTGCCAGTCCTGCTTCCAAACTGCCACTATTCCTTATGTCCCAGTGGATTTTCTGGAGGCCAGTTTCTCTGACCCTTCAAGTAGGCTTACAGCTCTGAGGAATTCCCTCAATCTTTCCTCTGAAGAGAGGATTAAGCCTTCTGGTCTTTTTTTAGGATCACACAGCATTCTACTTACACAATGGTGGATACCCTTCTTTATAGTAGTTGCTGATGAGTGAGTTGTGATGAACCATGGGCTTTATCACCAGCTATTTCCTATGTTGTCTTTACTCTTACATCAGAGAAAGCAATATTTCAAGACAACAGAGGGGAGGGTCAAGTCTGCTGAGCAGTCTGGAGTCAATTTGTCCAATCACCGGTGGTCCATTCCAGACAGGTACCACCCTTTCTAGATAAAAAAAAAGAATCCTACTCAAACTGATTGTCTTATCTGTTGTCCCAACAGGAATAGGTCGTCAGTATTCCTATGGGATAGCATGCATCAAAGGTTCTTGCATAGTTTGTTATTTGCAATGTGAGTGATGGCAGGTGTCAAGGGCTGGATGCAGAAGTTGTGTCTTCTCTAACCGGAATTGCTAGAAGAAAGAGTGACTCCTTACAGAAGGTATTGTTGTAGAGCTATTTTAGCCATGTTTTGGACATGTTGGTTTTAAGCTAACTAGGCCTGCCGCTGTGCACTTTAAACCTGTTGCATTTTATTCAGCATTGCTTTATTGTTCTAGCAATAGTAACATTTGCGGTGCTGTTTTATTTTCTTTATCTCATTGTACTTTCGCCTAGGTAAGCATTACATTCTTTGTACGACATGTATTTCACTTTGTGCTTTCTCCAAGGCTACGGTCAGATAGGGTTGCCGACAAATGTGGTATGCTATGTCTCCAACATTCACAGAAAACACACACTCATACGTGGGGACCTTTTCTTAGAATAAAAACACCCCTTTGTCCTAGACACGGTAGAGATTCCAGCCAGATGACCACAACTGTATGCTGATTGCTGATCACTTCACAGCAGCTAGTCCCCTAGACACCCGGACCTGGACCCACATGGGGACGGTGTCTCTCTAGACCACAGGCTTCACTCCAGGTATGAGGGATGGTGTACCCCCAGGGGGAAAACCCGAAGGGCAGATTAGGCTTATTACGCTGTGCTCAGACATAGTGAAGGAGAAATAAATGCCTCACTCCTAGTGACAGTATGGTAGGATTATTCTTGTGTTTTACTCTGTTAGTAACCTGTTTGCTTTTATAGTGTTTCATCAATCTAGTTATTGCAATACACGCCTTTTTATCTAAGATGCAGTTACTTCAATACATTCTTACTGACGTATACTCTGCCTCTGTTGTCTTTGTCTGCATGAGCCTTTTAGTAACTAAGAGAAAGGAATGGGATCTGATCGACCAAGATTCCCCTGAGGAGGCATCCTGTCATGTGCCCGGTTTCCACAATCATCTCGGCTCGAGATGAGACACTGCTAGTTAGCAGGAGAACCCGGATTCGGCCGACAGGCGTCATGTTGTGTGGAATTTTACTTAGTAGCCACAATCCATGTGATCCTGTTTCCCAAATCCAGTAGCCTCATTAGCATATTGGGAACCTACGTGACATGGCGCCACCAACGTTTGGTCAGGTACTAATATTCGGATCCTCCTAAGTATCTCTGTCTCATTTAGGGCTAAAGACACCTCAATACTATATACGGAGACATCTGCGGTATTGAGGATTTCCTCCTCAGCTATATAGGTAGTACCTATCTTGAGCTGTAGGTTGTTCAAGCTTGAACCATAAAAGGAACAATCCCCACTTGGTATCCTTACCTCTGAACACACATTTACCATTAAAATGGCGAACCCACAACTGAAAGCAATTGCAGTAAATATGCGACCACCCCTTACTGCACATTTATTGGCAAATGGCTAACGGCCCAGGGAGGTCCAGTTACATTTGTTGTTGAGGCTCATCCAACCTATAGAACAGAAATGTTTTATTCTTGGGTCACCTTTGCAGCAGTAGATGGGAACACAAATACATTTCACCACTGTACACCTGCAAACATACAAGCACAATACAGAGCTTATGCATATTTAGAGATATATTTATCTTATCAAAACCATAACAACTGGCGCCCTACCACATACAATATTACCTGTTAGGTTAGGTCATCTGAGCAATGATGGCCCGACCTGGCCTTTATTGGCCACATATACACCACACTCTGATGCAACAACCTTAGCGGTAGCTGAGGTTCACCGCTTACATATAGAGCTCACGACAATATACAGATTATTAGTGCAGTTTGTTATGCTAACATTAAATACTAACCCAGCACGTGCTGCCCCAGTGCAACAACATGAAGTCACCCCAGGCATTACCCCTGTGACTGTAAATTCAATCATGGGTAAAGTACCCACCAAACGGGAGGAAATTCCGTTTTGGTTAGCTCAAAAAATAAATGCACTGGAAGCAGTTTTTCCTTATACAGGCCCTCAGAGTAAACATTGAATTCTCACTATGTGCTTGCCATTCGGGATGGTTCCCACAGTCCATAACTGCATTACATAGGGCACGGTATTTGCCATGCTCTATACTACTGCACACGATACACCAACACTTGCCAATCTTCTAGAGCTGTTAAAACAAATTCAAGATAAATGTGGGGCTGCCCCGGCCCTGGATTTGGGGATGCAATTAATGGGCAACTTTGAAACAGTATCTTCAATCATATTAAGTAATCTTAAAGGGAAAGCAGTAGCACCAGCAGTGCGCATGTGGCTCTGTGATGTTCCTCCACAGGATCAAGAATGGAAGCTACCAAAGATTATCGCAGAGACCTATTCTAGTATTGGTCGAGATTGTCTGGGGGCCAGACCGATTAAACCACAATTTCAAGGCAGATCTAATAAAGATACTACCAAGCAAGTACCTGAAGGTTCCCAAAAATGCTGGGATAAAAAACAAACACCTAAAAAAGAAAGGGGAAAATCTCTGCATGCGGAGACCCCACAAAATAGGTACAATCTTAAAAATAGGGATAATATAAAAAAGTCTGACAGATATCAATATACTGATACACGCCAATCTCGTTCCTTTGAGGACTCACCGGAAAAACACATTGAGAGAGGTGGGCAGTCAGAGCAGCAAACTGAGCATGTAAAACTGAGAAAGGACTCACAGCGCTCGTCTGATGTTTCAGTTAAAAAAGAAGAGAAACTTCCCCAACAAAAACCCCAGTTTAAAAAGAAAAAAGTGGCAGCAGTTACAATTCGACATGCCACCCAAGAAGAGGGCTTTAGTGAAGAACAAGAAGTGGGCACCGGCACTGCTCAACAGTGCAGCAGAGGTCACAATAGCTCGCTAGGATCTTCAAGCGCATCTGGAGATGAAAGCAACTGATGACTTCTTACAAGTTGAGACTGTGGGCATGTGTGTCTCCACAACAGATAGAGTGTACAGAGTAACTGTTCAGTTAGAAGAGGACATTGAATGCATAATTGATGCTATCTTTTGGGACCGCGTTGTCTCCATTTACGATATTTTGCTGGCTGAAAAAGATTGGCCACCAGAATTCATCTGCAATCTCCCATATGGAAAGGATGTTATTAAAAAAAAAAATCTTGCACCTTGTTCCGAGAAAGCTCGTGGAAATGCATGCCATTGATTGGGCATTGGCACAGGCACCAGCGTTATATCGCAATCACATAGGATGGGACAAAGATTCCCCCTACCACGTAATAGCAATAAAATCCCAACCCCAATATCCTATAAAATATGATGCTAAAGCACCTGTGAGGGAAATCCTCAACCAATTGGAGTACCAGGGTGTCATTGAATGCTCAGACTCATCCATGAATAAATATTCCATTATTTCCAGTCGCTAAACCCGGCAATTCAAATAGAGTAGTCTTAGACTACAGACACTTTAACAGTCACACAAAAACATTTGCTATACAAAATGCACATAGCACAGCACTTATGAACAATATAGTGTGCAGAAAATACAAAACGACCCTGGATATATCCAAAGGGTTCTTCTGCCAAAATACAGCACCTGAAAGTAGGGACCCAACTAGTTTCAGCGCCCTTGGCTCTCAGACAAACGTCTGCTGACTCCCACAGGGGTAAAAGAACAGCCCTGGCCTTTTCTCAGCTCATGTAACATCTATTTTACCCGACCCTGAGGCATTGTTATATGTGGATGACATTTATCTCAGAGACGATGACCTCATGCAACAATTAAGGCGGGTAGCCCGCATTGTTGTAGGATTTGCCAAAATCAGCTACAAATTCAACTTCAAGACAACGAAAATAGCCTTCCTCAGTGTCAAGTTTCTGGGATACGAATTGTCGGATGAAGGCAGGAGCCTGGTGCCCCAATTTTTGGAAAAACACGCACAACTACAACCTCCAAACACAATAAAAAAGCTCCAATCAGTGTTGAGCTTTTTTAATTTTGGCATAACATACATTCCAAATCATGCACAACGCATCAAACCATTGTACGACTTAATACGTCCTGATTTTACTGGTAAATTTTGGACAGTTGAACACACAGTCATTCTGAAAGCTTTGCAAAAAGATATGCTTGAAGCAAAACACTTGCATACAATGGACAATAAAAAAGATCTGGTCATCAGAGTAATTGCTGGTGACATTGGTTTCACATATGTGACATTCAATGAGGGTGAGATTGTCCCAATTGCATATAAGTCACACTTCTATTCCACAGCTGAACAATGCTTTGCTCCCACTGAGAAAATACTCACTGCTGTCCAGATGGTGGTCCTTAAAGAGAGACCTCTGGCCCAGGGGAAGCGCATAATTGTTGTCTCCCCCATTCCAGCCCTAGAAGCAGTTACCAAAACAAGTGTTCCTAACGCCAAAGCACTACATCCACATTGGATTCAATGGGCAATGTCTATGTCAACCACTGATGTTGATTATATCTTTGACTCCAAATTACAGACCCAAGAATTTTTACAATATGAACTTGAGTATCCAGTAAATAAATTTTCTATCGAACAATATCATAAAATTTTGTATACTGATGGCTCAGCCCAACCACCAATAGGAACAAAACATCAATACTCCGTTGCTTGCGCAGTTGTGAGTGGTTACATGAAGGATGGCAAGTTCCATCCACAAAATACCTACACACAGACTCTAGGAGATTGCACTGCACAACTTGGGGAGCTCAAAGCTCTGGTGATGGCACAGGTACATACGTATCCTGAGCAGATTACGTTGATTGCCTGTGAATCATACTATTGTGTACAGTTCTTCAATGAATATCTGCATTACTGGCGCCAAAATGGGTTCAGACATTCAAAAGGCAATACCGTTCAACACAGACTTCTGTGGGGGAAGCTGGCGGATCTGAAGGAAACGCTACCCAACGTCCATGTTGTACATACACTAGGACATCAGCGTGTTGGAATACATGGTGAAAGCAATACTTTGGCTGATGAAGCAGCCATATCAGCAGTATCTATGGCTTCTGTTGCTGCAATAACTCGTTCCCAGCTAAGAGTGGATGATGAAACACTGGCAGCCGTAGCAGCTTCATCTGATGTCACGCCTTTTCCTAAAGCATATCCTGCTAAGTCTTCCTAACAGATGGCAGGCTTGTTTGATGCACAAGTAACAATACCAGGTGTGGGAGTTCAGATAATTCCCAATAAAGAACTACGAAGTGTGTTAGTAAAAGCAGAGCATGAGGGTGTTGCTACTGCCCATGCAGGTGTGGCACCTACAATTTCAATATTACAATCACGATATTTTTGGCCAGGTCTATACAAAGAGACCAAGCAGTATGTCCTTTGTGTGACATCTGCCACAAAACAAAAGGATCCACGTGAAGCGCCCACCGCAGACACCCCTCCTAATTTCGAACAAACCATTACAATGTGTGTACTTGGACCACTGTGGTCACCTGACACCAGATAGTGCATACAAATATATTCTAGTCGCTGTTGACTCATGCTCCAGATTTCTGTAGGTTTGGCCACAACACCCGGCTGACGTTCGAACTGTTATTAAACATTTGTGAGTCTTTATCGTACATATGCTGCTGAGGCTTTCCATTCGGACCGGGGTCCTGCTTTTGCCTCAAGGGCTTACAGGGGCTTTGCTAGGGGTCCAACTGCATTACTCGTCTCCATTTCATCCCGAGGGAAATAGTGCTAGAGTATTAGGCACGGGCGTAGCTGGCTTACACACCTATATGGAGTCCAGAGAGCACTTAATCTGCCTAGAAGGTCCCTGGGGGGGCATACATCACACAAATGCCTTTTTGGAAATCAAATGTTCCATATCTTGATGGTCCTGGCATGGAGGTGGCAGATACACCCTAGGACATAAATGAACGTGTCACTGTCTTGCAGGACTTGCAACAGTTCCATGATGACAACGCATCTGCCAATGCTGCCTCCCTTGGATTCAGGGATGTACCAGGAACATCCACCGGCTGGATTCCTAAACTTGAGGATCTAGTGCGTGAAAAGATTGCTGTGAAAAAGGAATTTGGTCCTTCTTACCATGCACCAGTTCCAGTCCTGGGAATACATGGTACCAGAACTGTGATTCTACCACCGCTGCCTTGCTCTAAAGAAAATAGCTTTGTCTCCATTGACAATGTCAAATTACACCATGGGCAGATCCTGCACAGCAGACCTACAGGACTCCTGAGTAGTGCCCAAATCCCTCCCACTACATACCAGGATGTTCCCCTACAAGTCTTCAACAACCACGATGATACCTCTCCAAGCTTGGGGAGGGTGGAAAATGAGCTTTCATTATTTCCACTCACAACTACTTCTACAATCAATAATGAAAATAATGAGCAATTTCTTACAAATTCTACACAAACGGGTGTAGTAACTTACTACACACCATGAGGGAATCCTTAGCAGCTTCACCTCTTCAAAATACACCTCCAACATTTGTTTGTACAGATGATGGTTACTTCGTCAATGCTGACGTTTTTCTTTAGACTCATCTGCCTCTACTGCAACAGACCTTTCAAGAGCATGTAAGCTGATACATTGGCTTAAAATTAACTATTTATTTTGCCCATGGATTTATCTAAGGTTCTTATTGACTGTACTACCCCTTCTCCTTTGGATTGGGTTTGTTAAAGTTTTCTTTCTTCTGATGCAGAGTCATTTCCATCCTGAACGCTCTACAGTTGAACTGGTAGACGAGGTTCTAAAACAGTATTTTTCATCACGCAATATTCGCGGAGACTCGTCTCTAGTGAACATTACAGCCATTCCAATTCCCAATGGGATTGTTTGGGACAAAGTATTATTTGATATATATGGGCCTACTGAGGTCATTCAAATGCCATATGTATTTAAACTTTCCATGACAGATGTAATCACACCCAGGGTGGTTTCTGATAATTGGGATGTAAAAACTGTTGATGATATGATGTCTGATCTGAAGTATTATACAGTATTTGAGAACGAAGATGTGTACCAGTTTAAAGGAAATTATGGTGATATGTTCTGTTATAATTATTATGGACATTATTATATTTACAGAGCAAGTACCCCAAAAACTATTTTTAAATATATACAATGAGAACACTGCCCGACTCCATCAGTAGGCAATTCTAAAACATATGCTGAAAAATCTGCATATTTTTCTGGGCACAATGTCAATAATGCTGAGTCATATTATTTTAAATTGCTGGAAATGGAAAGTCAACATGTTTTATTGACAGATACAAAATTGATTTACTCTGATTCATTTGTTTCCCGGTTGTCTATAGAAGGCTATGAGTACTGGTTGACGTCAACTGACTGAAAAAGTGTGTGGGGAACAAAAAACTGGCAAATAAGAGGAAGGGAAGCTTTATTTAGAGTGTGTATGATTCCTGCTCAAATTATTATATTTTTAAATGAAACAGTACAACAAACAAGCTGTTTAGGCTTAGCAAACATTAAAGAACTGAATGCGCCCAGCATTCCCACCCCTGCTGAATTTTACAAATGGCAAAAATATATAAATGTATCCGAAGACCAGCTCAATGAATGGGTCCAGAATGGTACATTTAACGTGTCATTTTTGCGTCCTGGTGAGTGGTTATTATGACCGGTAGACACCAATGGGTACCACACTTGTTTTGTTAACTCCTCAGAAGGTTTTAGAATGAATAGGCCGCACCCTCGCTATGTGTCCTCAGAACACTCGGGTACAGTGACAACATATAGTGTAGGAAAACTATTCCAGCAGTGGATGAAGGTCTCCTCATTAGATGCTGTCAAAGAACATCTAAGTCTCCTGTCCAATAATACAGATTTACAGGATTTCCTGTTAGGCCCCAGAATACAACGCAGAAAATGCTTCTTATGTACTGCATCTAATGAAATATGGAAGCTTTCCCAACAACAGGTGGCTGCCAGGTTAAGGGAAATAGATCAGGAAATCTTACAGAAAGCATTAGCCGTTGTAGATAATGGGATTAACACCTTGTCCAACCAAATTTATACCTTAAATAATATTGTATCATCTGCAATAGATATTGTACAGAGTGATGTATCATTTTTGAAACATGGACAAAGTCAGCTAAGATCCATTATGCAGTTAGGTTGGACACTACAAAAATTGAAAGCAGGTCGCGTTCCCTGGCAACACCTGAGGGCAAGGGAGATTTTTTCCACATTTAATTGAACGCGACAACAATAAATAATGGCTAAGAGAGAAGCAACATATGTCATGTTGAATATTGAAAAGTTTGAAAAGTTGCTTCCCCCTGTCCCTCCAACCCTCTTGCTTGTCCCAGTCCCTCACAAACCCTTTCTTAACCTTGTTGCCTTCCACGTCCCTCCCACCGCCTCCTACTTCATCCTTGCTTGCCATATACCTCCCACCCCTTCCCGCATCCTTCTTTCATGGCTGTGAAATGGTAATCAGCCTGCACTGCTAATCACAACACTACGGTCAACCTGCTAAGGCCAATGTGCAGTGGTGGAATTTGTGGGCAATATTAAATGCAGTTAACAGTGCTAGAAGCAGTGAGCAGTGTCACGCACATTGAACATGCTGAAGACAATGTGCACTACTGCTCTATACAGGGATGTGAAATTCCTAGAACCCAGGACATATTGTTTGGGGTCAAGGGCAACAGGTTTTCATGTTTATTTTGTCCGTGGGACAAGTAGGCCCAATCCCCTGCAGCACAAACTCTGGCTGCCAGTTTACAGAGAAGGGACTTCTGCAGTTGAGGTAATATGTGTGTCTATATGTTAATGGTGCTCAAACTTGTATTTATTGTTCATTATTGAAAAGCCTAAATTATTAGGATGAGTGCTGTGAAGAACGTTTTACGGTTACACTGCACTACTGACAGTGGTTCTCGTAAAAAACAAAAAAACAAAAAAAGCATTTTAAAAAAAAGTGTACACACCTATGAAAAGTTTGACAATATGAGGCTAAGTTCAATGCTCCCAGAATGCTCTCAGACTATGTGCAAATGTTTGCAGAAGCTTGTAAGCAAGAGTGATGATTCTTTGCTTTCAAAATAAAATGTTCAGAAAAAATGCAGGTAGTAAACCAAAACCTATCGCTACTATGTAATTTTAGGTGCTATTTCTTTTAAGTGTCATTTAGTAAAATGTGTTGATGCATGCTAGTATTTCCAAAAAATATTCCTAGTGGAAAATCAGTGTAACATTTTCAACAAGATTATGGGAAGCATGAAAATAAACAAGCACTGGCAAAGCCAACCAATTGAACACTTGCTGTGAGTCTTTTGGTTGTAACACTTTATTGTTGTGGGAGCTGCCAGGCCCTCACTGGCAAAAAGCAAAAAAAAAAAAAAACTTTTGGTCTCAAAATGTACTCCTTGCCACTACTGGTGTAACAAAGTTCCTGCAGTCCCCTCAGTGCTGGGAGACCCCCTCCAGGCGAACCCCTCAGCACAGCACCTGCCCTGTGTGGGTCTGGAGGGAGCTCCATGTTCTTTTCAGAGGGGCCCCGTCCAGTTTTGTTACGCCACTGATTGCCACAGTAGTTCCAGGCACTGAACAAAACTATTTTGTGTGCCAATATACTCCATGCGCAACAGCAGAATGCGATCACTCACAGTAAAGCCAGCAGATAGATAGAGAATAGAATATTAATAAAAACAAAATGTCTTGGTCAATGCCAGACCTAATTAGGGACCCAATTCTTAAAGAAAGTCACAAAAGGGCACCCATGCTATATGTCTTTGAATTAGTGGCTTTCATGAATTCACAAGAACTTACAGAGTAGACAAGGAAATCGTACTCCTAGAATATATCTGTGAACTGTATTTTTGCACAAGCACTTATGCATGTATAGATTTGCTCATGCAAAAATCTATTGAGTGTTTACAAGTTCACGTTGACTCCAACCACTTTTTTTTCCCAATCCTGGAAGAACTTCTACTTCTGCAATTGTTAGGAGTAAATTTCCAACCTCTCTCAGTATGGGGAAAGATTAGAAAAGAGCTAGTGAACATCCTTAAAACACGCAAGTTAGTAGGTTTGCAGACTCAAAAGCATACCAGCCCTGAAACTATTGCTTACTGCTTCCTCCAGCCCCAGTATGCAGATCTGCAGAGAGGTAGAATAATAAAGAAATTTCTATAGTAGGGATTGCAATTGCAAGTATTCAAGCCCTACTATAGTATTTGCCCTGGCATGATCAGAGAAGCTATTATCAGAGCTGTTACACAATGAGATTGCTGCCATAATTTGTTGCCGCACTACATGGCACCATAGGGACAAGTAGATTTTTCACTGGACAAGTAGATTTAAGAAGCAACCTGTGCCCTGGACAAGTAGATATTTTATTAAATTCCACACCCCTGTCTATAGCGCGGTCAGTTTGTAGTGCAACGGGCAAAATGCAGTGCTCCAGTTACTATTTAATGCCACAAACAGTTTTAGTGCACTACAACTTGTACTGCTACAACCAATATTCAGTGATACAGTCTATGCACAATTCTAAAGGTAGTGTGCAGCTAGCAGGCAGCACCACAGTCGGTGTGCATTGTTAAAGTCATAGCACATTGATGGTCTATATACAGTGTTACATTATGCTTGCAGTGGTACAATCATCCTACAGTGGTACAGCAAGTATGCAATCCTACAGTCAGTGCACAGTATTATAGTCAGGCGCAGTGTTAAAGCTAAACCACATTACAGGTCTAAATGCAGAGTTCCAGTCAGGTTGCTGTACTGCAATAAGTGCACAGCCTTAATGTGCTGTGTCACGATAAACGTGCGGTACCAACGTTGAGCAAGCACTGGCAAAGCCAATACGTTTCACCTACGGGAGATCTACTGGCTTTGTCAATGTTTTTTTAGACATGTAGCACAGTAGCGTGTACTACTGTGCAACATGACTTAAAGTAAAGGGAGAAAGGCGCTATTACATGGCCAGCGCTTTTTTCCCTTTATTTTAAGCCATGTTGCACAACAGCCTGGGCTGCTGTACATGTCTAAAAAACTGACAACCCCAATAGATCCCGCATAAGCAGACACATTAACTTTGCCAATGCTTGTTACTATAGCTAATGCAGGTTCTTCTTGTGACTTTTGATCTAGAAGTTAATGTGGTCTACGTTGTAATTAGCTGCCTTGCACGGCGCTCTGATGCCCCTGGGTCACTTTCGCGCTATAAAACACTTTTAAAAAAATAAAAGAATAAACTTGATACACCTGAACCCACACAAGGCAGCTACTCCAGAATATACTCCGGTGCAAAAGGTTTTGGCAATCCGGTTTCAAAACCTTGTGTACAAAATGCCATGGCGAGTGCAGCACTTCGCGTATTCGATATTCCTGGTGACGTCCTGAGCTATAATCCCAAAATATCTTTTCTCACCAGATGTTCTGCTTGTTTGTGTATATAACCCAGAACAGCTTCATTTAGCATGTCTACTAGTTCTACATTTCTTTGGGAGCAGGATTTGTAAAAATCACTGTATAAATTCTATCTTTTACCTTCTTATTGTTCCGAACTCCACCTGCTGCTTGTGACTTCGCGCAGTAATTTATTTTGACCATCACTACTAGCATTTGATGTCACCGGGTTGATCACCCAGTTCTGCACGCATGCTAACACCACGAGACTGAGACACTGAAACCTCCAATGAGCCCACACATAGCATTCAACGTAAAAGAAGGAGAGTTACCATAGTGCTGGGTCTTACCTTCCGCCTCCAATATCTTCAAGTCCGGCTGTCTCTCTTTTGCTTACAACTAGACCGCGTTGAACACATGAACGACTATAACTGACAACAATAAACGATTGCTGGGACAAGCAATCGGAAAGCGACCTCGCTTTGATTGACAGGCTAGAGAAGGGTACAAGGAGGGCTTTGACAACTGTATAACGAAATAAGCCTTCTAATTGGTTATAAAAACTGGTCCTGTAAGGAAAAAGCAATCCGTCCAACCCCTTTCAGGACCGCCCCTTTGCCCCGGAAGAGCAGAAGTTATCGCCAGCCGCATATGGACCGGTACTCCAGGCTATGCGCGTGGCGTCTTTTTGATTAGGTGGTATCTGAGATTTCGGAAGGCTACAATTAAAAGTAAATTACTTCCACGCTGTTTACGGCTACACAATGGCGCCCAGTGTCGGCACGTTCCGTTGCTTGTGAGGACACCAGTTATTAGGAACTCTACTTTGCGCCCATAAATAAAGACTCCTGAAGCACGCCCTGTTTCCCGTCACTCACAGCAGTATCCAAAGCAACGCTTTGCCTGTCAAGAGCTCATCCCGAGGATGATACGGAAACACTGATAGAAGAGAATTTAAAGACACCAAAGAAAGACTACAAAAGATATCTTGATTTATGCTTGAATATGTCAGCCACAGGGTAATGAAAGTGTGAATTCGTATTATTAGCCCAGAAAGATATATCACATAACGTGGAAACACTAATAATTTCATATGGAAGTTAAGGTGCGATTCCTTTATTGGTAACAATTTTACTGCTAAGAAGCTGTCGATGTTACTAAAAAATTGTTGTTCATATATCTTATGTGCATTAATCATTGTTATAAATAGTACAACCCGCAGAATGTTTGGTCTTATGTTTTGAGAAAAGCATTTGTCGCTGTGCAGTACAGTGAATGGTATTGTTTCAAGATGGATGTAGAAATCGCGCTGAACTAGCAGCGGTAATCTCGGGTAGGAACTGTCAGAGCTTGTCCTTCTTTGCTGTCAGTGACCGAGAAGTAGCCAGAGAGAGCAGACCTAAAAAGGCAGCAGTGAAGCGACAACGCGGGTCTTCCTCCTCCAGGTCCTCGGAAAGACAGAACCAGGGTAGGAAGACGCGGTTGTATTGAGACTAGAAAGACGGGAACAGCCTTGGTACTGAGGCAAGGTGATGGCAGTAGTGATCAGCTATCAGTAACTTGCAGACTGGGAGGGGAAGAGCGCCCCTAGCCGCCGCAGCAGGCATCTCATCCTATCACTGCGGCTGCCTGCCCCGAAGTCAATGCTAGCCTTTATTGTCACAGTTTAATCATCGCCCAATACTTTTTTTGTATCCTTGTGCCATTGGCTCTATCACAGTCACCCACTCTCCGCTCCCTATTACCACAGTATTGCCACATCCTGCTTTTAAGGAACTATTCCGACTAAATGCAACATTTCATTTAAAATGTTTAGCTCTGGTTTGGTATTAAAAAATAATATGTATATGGTGTATAATGCGAATCTAGCCGCAAGAAACAGAATGCTATACAAGGTCCAAAGCAAGATGCAGTCAACGTTGGAGGGGTTTCTAAGAGCGACAGAGGACTGTTATTTTTATCACTATGCAATGTTAATTAAAGAGACGTGTCTTAGTGCTTTATAAATTAGCATTTTAGACATTCCCGACAAAAGGCCATGTATGGATCCCGTTGTAAGTTAAGAATGGGTACAAAAATATCCCACAGCTGATTATTTTTTTGCAGAATATCGCGGTTTTGCTTTTTGTAACCTATTTTACACATTTAGACAAACAATTGGACATATTCCTTGAATAGCATTTTCGTGTAAAACATTCTTGGAAATGTTGTGGGTCTTTTGCCAGCAAGGTGAACTCGTTCCAAACCTTAGGGGGGGAAGGAACAATGTAAATTTCTAAAAGGATGGAACTGGTAAATGTCTCCTTTAAAACTGTCAGATGGAGCATGTTGTGTCGAAACACCTCTTTCTGGTTCTTAAATGGGTTACAAATTGCTATGCGCCTTTTTTTTGCATTTTGAAATAATATTGAGAGCGATGTTGAAAAAGTGGAAGCAAGTGAAATAAAAAATAGGACTTGGGGATTGGTGGAAGGCAAAGCAAAAGGTTGCGCTCAGGTCCCAGAGCCCACTGCGCACAGTTGAACGTTGTCATTAATGTGTCCAGTTGGCTCTGAGGGCAAGGGGGATTGCCAAATGCCATCTTTCCTGAGCTTTTGAACCCTGTCTGCCGAGCTCGTACAGTAGGGACTGGGTGCAAGTCATCCACTGGTCATGGCTGAGGCCCGACCACTTGACTATGGTGAAAGGGGAGTGGGGCTTGGCTGTGCTTTCTAGTGTTTGTGGCAGGGATAATAGCCACAGATCTTGAATGAAGGTAAAGCCTGGCACCAAGTGTGTTGTAATGAAATATGAGACAAGCACTTGGTGTCATGTTCCGGCCCAGGCCTCAGGAAGATCTATGTAATAATTGATGTATGTTTCACTCAAGTTTCCTCGACAGTTGGGGATCGGGGATATGTTATACTAATTGTTTTTCTCTGCGAAAACTGAATAAAGAGATATTCAAAAAAATAAAAACACAAGACAAGCAGGTGGAACCATACAATGAACATTCTAATTATGCATACAACAAACCAAGAAGTAGGCCATAACATAATATCTCCTTGTTTTTACAAAAACAAACACAAAGGTGAACCCACCCAAAGAATGCTAAAATAACACGACTGGGAACACAAAACAGGAAACAAAATACATAAACATAAACGTAATAGTCCTGTAAACATTCCAAGAAAAATATCAGCATTTAATACATGAACTTTCCCATGAATAGAACTTTTATCTCAACAACATTACAAGTAAATATCAGCATTACAAACATGAACCTCCCCATTCATGAAACCTTATCTCAGATTCCATGTTACCTGTTTTTCATAAGTGGACCTGTGTAGTTCCACAACCATGCAAGCCCTTTCAGCAATTGATGATTTAACTTCCTTCTCAAAAACATGACTAGGTGACATGTTTTGTTCCATGTAGACCATTCAGAGTATCATCTCAAACCTTCACAATTTTACCAAAATTCCGCCAATGTCCACCCCCACCATCACTGCATTACTACAATTTACTTTCACCGTCACCAGTTCTCCATAACTGGCATCCTCTTTATAAAATGTACATTTTTAATATGCACTACATCACCAGGTCGAAATGCTGGATGTTTGATTGACTATTTGCTATTATACCTTTATTTTATTTTACTTTGTACCTTTTCCACCCTACTAAGCATGGCTCTCCGATCCACCTTATTTGTGACTTTAATTTGTACAGTTTTATAAAACCAGGCGGGATAAAGTATCAAAGTAGATTGGCGTCCTCTGAGCAGCTCAAAGAGGGACACCTTATCATGAGAATGCGGCATAGTATGATAAAACCACAGCATTGATTTCATGGCTTCTTCAGTGTCATAGCTGTTGTTCTTGGCCCACTTTGAACTCTCATCCATAAGTCTATTAATTCTCTCTACTAAACTATTGGTTGTGGATGGTAAAGTTAGCTCATCAGATGTTTCACACCAGACTCTTCCAAGAACAGTTTCATATCATGATTCACAAATTGAACTCCATTGTTGGAGGTGATGGACTCCAGGAAACCCTTTCTCATGAAAATGTATTTTAGAAACCGCACTACATTGCTAGTGAACAGATTCTAATTACCAAAGATTTGCCGTCATTGTTTCATTTCCAGGATGAGTCCCCAATGTCTTTTCTACCAGCTTGAGAAAGATTGTTGGTTTTAAACATTAAAAAAAATGTAAAACAAGGAGCAGTTCCTGTCAAACACAAGATTAGGTCTGTTCCGTTGAGCCTTAGGGAGGCTCTCAAACAAGAGCTGGATACGTTGCAAAAAAAGAGGTGTGATTGAACCCATTGAGTGCAATCTATGGATTTCCCCTCTCATTGTGGCTTGCAGATGCAATAGTGACATGTGTTTGTGCATTGATTTGAGGAGCCTCAATAAGGAGAGCTGGGTGGACTTTCACCATCTACCCAAGATTAGTGATTTTTTGGAGGAGCCTAAAGGTGCTGAATGGTTCTCCAAAATTGGTTTCGCTTCTACATACCATCAGGTGGTGTTAGAGGATACATCTCCTCATTACACTGTGTTCAACTCACCGTTCGGTACATCTCAATTCTGTAGAATGCCGTTTGGCCTGGCCTCTGCGGCCTCGGTTTTCCAATGCATAATGTACCAACATTTGGAGAATGTTCAGGGAGTCCTTGTATTTTAGAATGATGTCTTGATTTTTGTCAGGCACTTGGAAGATCATGACAGGTACTTAAATCTGTACTTCGTGTTTTTGAGAAAAATTAGGTGGTGGTGAAAAAAGAGAAATGTGAGTTTTGGAAAAGAGATATTGAATTTCTGAGACACAGTATCTTGAGAAAGGGCCTTTTTCCAAGGCCTGTGGTCGCGTGTCTTAGCCCCAAGAACAAGGAGGAACTGCACTCATTTATTGGGCTTTTCAAGTTTTATGCCAGGTTTATCCCGGGGTACACCACTAAAATTAAGGCCCTGATTAAGATGTTGAACATGGTTCCATTATTTTGGGATGATGTGTGCTAAGATATGTTTGACATGGTTAAGGTGGGAATGACTCATGAAAAAGAATTGAGTTTGTATGATCCAAGCATACCTTGCACTACCACAGTGGATGCCATGAATGGAAGACAATGTCAGAAGAGGTGAAGAGGTTTTCGGGTGGGCAGGAGCAACTTCACACTGTTGATGGCAGATTGTTCTGAGGAGACCGGTTGATTCCACCAAGGGGGTTGAGGGTCAAGATCACGAATCTTGCTCATGAAGGACATCTTGATAGGAATCTCACCAAGGCAAGGGTCATAGATAACTGTTGGTGGCCGGGCTTAGACAAACAGACAGTTTTGTGCAAGCAGTGGTAAGTGCAAAATAGTAAAGAAGGCTTCATTGTCTCCAGTGGAAGTGCCAGAAGAGCCTTGGTACAAGCTAGGTCTAGATATTGTAGGACCTTTCAATCTCTAGTGAGAAGTATGTTTTTGTATTGGTATACCGTATGTCTAAATGAGTAACAGCTTGTGGTGCCAGCTCCATAACAACTGGGAATGTACTTGCATTCCTGAGAGATGGATTTGCTTGTGAGGAAATTCCCAAAGTAATCATTACAGAAAATGGGGTTCAATTTGTTTCTTTGCCTCCAAATAGTTAAATGTTGCATGGACAAGTGTTCCGCATCCAGCTTTTTGCAACTCCCCTTCCACTCAAATCCTGTGCATATATCAATGATACTAATGCATCGAGGACACACCAGGAAACTGCAGCCGCTCTCACCTTGAACAGCTCGTAATATGTCACGGCGAGATAGCACCTAAGGGACTTCGGCAGGCAGCGTGAGCTCTGTGCAGTGGCTCCTGCTCATCGCAAAAATAATGTTGTCTTGAAATACAAGCCAAGCAGGTAAATATTATACTCAGGACGAGTTTATTTTAAGAATTAGTAAAGTCGACACAAAGCCGTCACTGTAGTCCATAGTGGAACAGCGAAAGTAGGCCCCGGGAAGGATACATTCTCTGTACAGTGCCAATTGTATACTGCACAGGGCTGTGCCCAGCCTAAACATTTTGTACGTTTAAAACTACTGAAGTCCGCTGTTACTGTTACCATTGCAACAATAATGGCCTCCAATTGACTTTTCCTGAGATTAACACACATCACAGATAACGTCACACATTACATCACTGGTGGGATTCCCACACAACTTCAAATCCATGACCTACTGACACCTGCTTAATTGAAAATACAAGTATTTGCATTTTTTACAGCTGTGTTTATTGACAGCACATACAGACGTTTTCCTATCTGTAATCTCAGTGGGAACGTCTAGATGCAGTCAGTGGTACTGCAGCATTTCTAACTCATTTAATATGTGACAACGGATGTATTGCTTGGGATTCTAAGTGCATCAACCTTTATTGTCAATATAATGTCAGTCAGGTAGAGTAAGACGGCTGACATGTTGGTGTGTAATGGTAATTTTGTTGTGTGAAGGTTGATATGATGGTGTCTAAGTGGACATTAGATAGGAAGTGTGTGGTCGGATTTTGTTGGGAGCTGATGGGGTGGGTGGGTTTACATTGATAAATGTGGGGCCATATCAATGTAAGATGGATGGCCACTTAATGCTGGGGTATTGTTACATGTACGTCAGTGGGTGTGACGGGACAAAATGGTGAGTTTGCTAATGTATGGTATGTATAATGGTGGGTGTGTTGGCTTACAATGTAGTTACTGATTGTTTATATTTGTAGTACTGTGTTTATTTTTGTTTGAAAAATGTGTTCGTTGTGAAAGTTGTATACTGGTGCTTGGGATTAAGGATGATGCAGACTGGTGAAAGTAGCATCTTAACTCATTAATTTAATGACTTATTAGTTTTTATGGAAAAAACATTGTAACCCATTAGTCTATCTTAACTGCTTTTAAATGTTGGGCCTGATTTAGATCTTGGCGGATGGAATACTCTGTCACAAACATGACGGATATTCCGTCCGCCGTATTACCATCTCCGTAGGATATAATGGGATCATAGAATGGCAGACGGGATATCCGTCACATTTGTGACACAGAATTCCCCTCCGCCAAGATCTAAATCCAGCCCTTAATTTTTTTATGGAAATTCGTGAGTTTTTGGTATTTGTGATGTGTATTCTATGCATGCATAATTGTTGGTGATTTCGATATATGTTTTGTCTCTGTGTCCTGTAATGGCTGCCGAAACAATTTTCTCCAATTTGTGGACAGCCAATTAGATCGTTCTGGGTTAGTGGACCAACGTGTGGATTAACAAACCCAAAAAGGACAACAAGAGAAAAAGCTACTGCATCATATCGGGTTTGAATATTTTTCACATTTTGGGTCAGCAGGGTTCAGGGAAACCGGGTTGGAGAATTCCACAGATTTATGGTCTAGATATCTCTATAATAATTTAACTCTTTCATTGTCACCGAAACATTCATTTTAATGCTAATCAGGAAAATAAACTGAATACTTTTCCCTTTTCACAGCAAGTTTTGTGTAATTCCATTCAGCTCTTTTCACTGCATCTGAGTGCTAAAAATCCTACCAGAGGTAAATAGTCAAAAACACTTTTTGGACTCTATCAATCCTGTTGCTAGTTCCCCACTTGATGTATCTGCACAAAACTTTCCATGCCGAAGCCAAAGCAGACATTTTGGAACATTTTGTGCACATTTATCAAATAGCATCCATGTTCTTAAGAAAACAAACAAAATGGCTTTTCAATGGAAACTAACAATGACATACATTATCGCCTCTCTATACACATAGACATCCACACCACAGACCTCACTATGGACATCGTTGTCTGTCTTGAAACAACCACAACCTTTTTCAAGATGGATGATGACCAGGATCATCTGAAAATATCATAATCACATGACCACCGAACCAGAAGTGTCAGTGGACACTTCTGTGAGTGTTCCTCCTAAAAAGTATAGTAATTGATGAAGAGGGTGACGTCCAAGGTGTACTTCTGGAAAAGCTTTGTAGAAGTGCTCAGTAATCTTGTCATGTGCCGCCATCTTTTTCCACTTAGCATTCTAGTCCCCCTGCACTTATGATGTGCCAGGCAGCTGATAGGTACTTAACCACAATGGACTTGTGGCTGGCCCCTGATGCAGCGGTTGGCTGGAAATGCTGCACTTCATCGATATTAAGCACCCCAGAACAAGATAAGCAAAAAATATAAATTCACTGACATTTCTGTTCTCATGCTTTCCTACCACTACCAGCACTATACTTTCCCTAAAGGTAATCCAAATAGCAATTATTTAGAAATTACTTTACACCCCACTCGACCAATAGTGGACTGTGTTATCTTGACTTTCTAACCTGAATAAATCCAGTATGCATTTTATGTTGGTTTAGCGACCACCCAACTCTCCCACCTTACTTCTGCCTCTGTTACTAGAAGCAGCTGGTCTTTTCACCTGGGAAAAGCCAACATTACAGCGTTTGGGGTCATCAACTTTGACTTGAAGCCCCTTCATCTGCAGAGTATACTTTTTGAAGTTCTCAGCTTAAGATTGGTCAACACCAAATCCATCCACAAAGGAGGCCATCTCTTAATATCCAGAATGCTGTACTTTATACCAAAACACCGTACAAGATCTCAAACACTTTATCTGGACCGACCAATCCAGCATTCTATACTCCATCCAGATTACAAACCTCTAAATTCTGCAGACGAGTGTCATTCTACTGAAAAGGGTCTAGAAAGATTTTGATTCCTCAGTGATTGGTCTAGCGTTCCAAAAGATTTTAGATTCTGATAATCCCTCATGTAATGGCACAGATTGCACCTCTTTGCTTTCCTGTCTTAATAGCAGTATTACAATGGCCTTGGATGAGTGATTGCCCTTTTCGGTCAGGAATCAACAGCCCCACAGAAACGCTGCATGCTTCAGTTCCTTCCCTTCCAAGCTTGTAGCTGTGATGCCAAAGGACTGGTGAGCTGAAAAGAGGCAAACATTTTATTTTTTAAGTCGAATTTCATTTACCTCTAATCTGTACAAAGTGCTCTGTTGCATCATTGAGGAATTTACGATCACTCCACTCTATGCGTTCTGTCATCCATTCTTCTAGGAAGTAATAACTGCCTCACGTTATCTTTAATGAGGTAAGTACCCCTCCTGAAAATGTTAATGTACTGTGAAAATGGAGCAACTCCTTAGGAGGAAAATTCAGGAGCCAAACACACTGTGAGAGTCTTTCTTAACTGACTTTGTTAGAATACTGGAGGTGGAAGACCTTATTAAAGCAAGCCCCCTGAGCAAAGTGACAGCAAAACTGCAAAATTACTGTAATTTGACCAAGATTTGATGGACTTAAAGACCACAACTCATGGCAGCTCGGCAGCAGACCTATATTTCACCAGGCAACCTGCCTGACTACTTGAGCCATTCTCTCCATAATCAGGCAAAGTATAAACTCATGAGATTGCACTTTGGTCTGAACCCGCTAAGATGTTATTGCTACAAACGCATGAATGGAGAAACCAGCAAACAATATAGAGTGTGCACTCAATCGAACACATCATTGACACCTGATATGTATTTGTGAAAGGCTAAAAAGCTTGAGAAAGCACTGGCTATGCTCGATGTTCCAGGCGCTGAACATCAGATCCAGCACGGATCCCGTCCTCAGCTGCCTAAAAGGGGAGTAATGCCAACTATCAGGTCTCTTCTTAAAATTTATGAAAGCGGTGGTAGAAGAAAAGCAAAATGTAGTTTGCTAACTCTTACAACATCCAAGCATCTAGCACTTTAGTGAACATCTCTGCAGTACCTCAGGTATGTTAACCCTTGTGCATCCATATCAGCGTGGACGCCTTGGGGGGGCATTGACCAATAAGGGAAATGTTGACATTATGAATTTAGGGGACTAACTCACAACAGGCTTGAAGGAGTTCTATGTGCATTACTGAAAATGATTTTTAGGAATTCCTAATCAGTCTAAGCACTTTGAATTTCCTTGTACGGTGGGCTACAACATAGACTTTCAAAGAGGTAGAGAGGAACAACTGTTTTTATTTCATTTTTGAATTCCATGTAACGATTTTAACTGATCAAACATAACAATACATTTCTAAATGTACTGCATTCCCACTTGCTTAATTTTCTTTTGTCCAGCTCATTGTGGAGATGATGTCTGTAATTTCACATTCTGGACCCTTTGGCTACTCCAAATAACTTGTCCCCTGCAAAGTTAATTAAGCAGCTCAGCCAACCTATATAAAACAACCTTTTGCTACTTTTAATAGCTCTCTCTTTCAGGGCATAATTTAGGTGGAGTGGAAGCTAGACGTCAGGCCACAAAAAATAAACTCTTATCATGGAGGATCCATGAAATTTCATCCAGTTTTCCTTCTTCCATATTTAGGCAAAATTACTGCAAAACATTTTTTTTGCTAGTTACCGAATTTCTCGGAAAATATGTGATACGTGATGCTAGTTTGCTTTCTGTATTAGATGATTTGAGTAAACTAGTGGACAATGGAAGTGTCAGTGCATTGCTACTTCCATATTTCTCTGGTGCATTTGACACTGTTGACTACACAGTATTCACTTACACGGTGGAAGAGATGGGGCTCTCTGTACAAGTGCTAAAGTAGATCCAATCTTCTTTGACAAACAGGACACAATCTGTGTCCCTTGCCCCTTTTTCTTCAAACGTATGGCCATTGAAATAAGGGGTTCCAGAATGATTTACTCTTTTGTCTCTGTTTCATCTGTGCATGTTCCCCTAAGCAAAACTATCCCATCAGCAGCGGGCACAATGTTTCATGTACACAGATGATGCATAGTAAAAATCAAGCCAAACTCAGTAACTGCCTGTCAGTTATCCGATAGTGGATGTCTATCACATTTTTAAAATTAATCCATCAAAAACAGATGTCTTACTCACTTCTGCTAAATCAGAACAGTGGAGCAATGTCTGCTGGGCACATTCAAGGGACTATGCTTGTCCTGCCAACACTGTAAGAAACAATGGCACATTCTTGGACTCCTCTCTATTTCTTAAGTATAAAGCTACCAGGGTCGTGCTCAGCTGTTTTTTTATACCAAGAGTCTGAAAATAATCTTTCCATTATTGAACTCCCATCTCCATTTGCACGTTGCTAATTCCATGATCCAGTTTTTACTGGACAATGGCAGTACAATTGACCTAACTTCACCTGCCAAACTTTCACAGTGCCTCTAGTTGGTGCAAAATGCAGCAGCTTGCCTGGTTGGAGGTTGATCCAAACGTGATTACATTATGGCGGTCTTAATATTACTTTATTGGCTGCCCATTGTTAGAACTGGGGTCTTTGGTTGGCAGTCAGGTTACCCGCTGTCCAAGCAAGGACTCTCACTCTAGTCAGGATAAGTCACACACAATCCAAATTATCCTGTGCCCACCCTCTGGTAGCTTGGCACTGAGCAGTCAAGCTTAACTTAAAAGGCAATGTGTAAAGTGTTTGTGCAATACATCATGCAATAACACAGTGCAAACACCACTAACGTACACCACACAGGGTTAGAAAAATATAGAATATTTATTTGAGTAGATTAAGGTCAAAACAATCAAGAATTGATAAGTACAAGTTGAAATATCACTTTTGTAATGATAAGTTGAGTTTTAAGTTTTTAAATGCAACAATGGTCTCTTGCAAGCACAAAGTATCTGGTTTGCGTCTAGATTATCTGCATAGGACGGCACAGGAGGAGATGCGTGGAAAACGGGGAGGTGTGCGTCAGTTTCTCCGGGCGCACACAGACGATGCATCAATGCTTTTCCACGCAGCAAGGGCTTTGCGTCAAATTCCGGCACGCGTGCTTGGATCCTCTTTGGGTTGCAGGGTACTCGGACGTCCCAGTGACGATGCAGAGAAGTCTGTGCAAGACGAAGTCACGGGAGCTGCGTTGATCCGGTGGGCGATACACGGACATTTCTGTCGCACGGCAGGAGCTGTTTTCAATTCCTCTCGCAGGAAATCTGGCTGCTTTGTTCCAGCTCGGCGATGCCTCGATCCGGTGGGCCGTATGTCGAAGTTCCGGTCGCATCGCTGGCGCTGCGTTGATCTCCACTCAGGGATCCGGGCTGCGTCATTTCGGTTTGTTGATGCAGTGATTTTCTCACCGCAGGGCACACTGTGTGTCAATTCCGGCAAGCTGTGCGTCAATTTTTGCAGCACAATGAGTTCTTTGCAGAGATGAAGTCATTTTGGCCCTGAGACTTCAGGAAACAGGAGGCAAGCTCAATCCAAGCCCTTGGAGAGCACTTCTCAGCTGAGCCAAAGGGCAGCAAGGCAGCAGGGCAACAGCAAGGCAGCAGTCCTTTACAGCAAAGCAGTCAGGTGAGGCCTTTGGGCAGCCAGGCAGCTTCTCCTAGCAGGTTGCAGGTTCTGGTTCAGAGTTTCTTTCCCAAGAGGTATCATGTCAAGAAGTGTCTGAGTTGGTAGGGTCAGGGGCCCAGTTTATATACCCAAAAGTGCCTTTGAAGTGGGCGGACTTCAAAGAGTGGCTTAGAAGTGCACAAGGTCCGCTTTCAGTACAATCCTGTCTGCCAGGGTCCCAGAAGGGGGTTTGGCAGTCCCTTGTGTGAGGGCAGGCCACTGTCCTTTGAAATGTAAGTGTCAGGCCCTCCACCCTTCCAGCCCAGGAAGACCTATTCAGTATGCAGATGTGTGCAGCTGTGACTGAGAATTCTGTGTTTGTCTGACTGAAATGCACAAGGGACTGTCAACCAGCCCAGCCTAGACGTGGATTGTAGGGCACAGAAGGTTTTAAGTGCAGGAAAATGCTCACTTTCTAAAAGTGGCATTTCTAAAGTAGTAATATAGAATCCAACTTCACCAGTCAGCAGGATTTTGTATTACCATTCTGACTATACTAAATATGACCTGTTTACCCCTTTCTAATCAGAACCTACCACTCAAACAGTTTATGAGGGTGGCCTTAGTGTTAGCCTGTGAAAGGAGCAGGCCTCGCAGCAGTGTAAAACGAATTAAGGAGTTTTACACTACCAGAACATATAGAACACATATGTTCATGTCCTGCCTTTTACTTACTTAGCACCCTGCCCTATCGGTTACCTAGGGCCTACCTTAGGGGCGACTTATATGTAGAAAAAGGGGAGTTTAAGGCTTGGCAAGTACTTTTAAATGCCAAGTCGAATTGGCAGTGAAACTGCACACACAGGCCTTACAATGGCAGGCCTGAGACATGGTTAAGGGGCTAATTATGCGGGTGGCACAATCAGTGCTGCAGGCCCACTAGTAGCATTTAATCTACGGGCCCTGAGCACATGTAGTGCACTTTACTAGGGACTTATAAGTAAATTAAATAAGCCAATTGGGTATGAGCCAATGTCACCATGTTTTAAGGGAGAGAGCATGTACACTTTAGCATTGGTTAGCAGTGGTAAAGTGCATAGTCCTAAAACCAGCAAAAACAGTGTCAAAAAGTGGAGGGAGGCAGGCAAAAAGTTGAGGGTGACCACCTTAGGGCTGTCAGGTCTAATACCCATTCATAGTAGTTATTTTCAAACCTTTGATTAGTCTGAAGAAATCCAATACTCAGGTTGTCCCTGCATTGCTGACACTGCTTTTGGTACAGACCTTCTAGAACCTTGAGGTCTGCAGACCTAAGATCTTAAAATTCGGACTTGCCTTCTATGATGGTAAAGCCTTTTCTATTGCTGTCTCAAAATCTGGAATTTTATGCTTCTAGGCTTGCACCCTGAATCTTACTATGAGCATTTTAGGAAACTGTTGAAAATATAGCCTTTTATAACTAATTGTTTGAGTGGAATCCCATTCTTTTTAGTCTCTTTAAGCCTAATTTATGGAATTTTTAATCCATAGCACTAAGAGCCTTTTGCATATAAATAAACATAACAAAACATTAGGCTTGATCACACTTCTTTCATACTACCCATGTCATTAACTAGGCACAATAAGAAGTGCCCCAAATGTGACATCTCTCCTCTGAGGCAAGACATTGTGCTCTATCTGCTGCACTTCCTTTAAGTGACCACAAACACAGAAAAAACAGTGTGGTCCAGGTCGCAAGGATGTCAAGTCATGGGCCGAGTATCTAGTCCATAGATGCGCTGCCTGACTGCACGGTAAGCACACAATTTTTTCTGAATGCTTGCCAACTGAGGTAAACTCCAGTAGTGGATGTAACAGACTAGGGTGAATCACAAAGGATATTTGTTGTTGAATATGTAATTCAAGGGGACAGTGTCTCATCTCCAGATCTAGTTAACTTGCAAACAGACTGTTGAAGCAGGTTAATGCACACTTATGTCATTCATGCAGCTTTATAACGCAGGACACTGAACTGAAAAAAAAAACCATCAACCTTTTGTGTTTTACCACCTCTTGATACAAAGTGCTATGCCTTTGGATAATTACTCTACTAGTGAAGTATTCTCTTGATGGAGATTAAGGGCATGGCCTCAAAAGATTGAAACATATTATATCACTGCAGCCCGAAGGTGGATTGTCTAAAAAGCATTAGTTAACCAATAGATGAATAGACAGACAGACAGACAGACAGATGGATGGATGGATAGATAGAACGAACTTGTTTGAATGTTTTTAGTGCACAAAAAGCAGTAGCACAAAAACCTATATATATCATAGGTGTATGTGAAACAGGGATATATTCATGGTCTCTGTGATATGCGGGTTTCATCATCATAATACCAGCCCCAAAACCAATCTGCAGAACCTGTACCATTATCATTACTTCTTGGATTGTTGTAATTGTATTTATATATAGCGCTTACTACCCCTGATGAGGTGTCGAAGAGCTTTTCGAAGAGTAGCATGCTCAGCAGGAACCCAAAAGGATTAGTGGTGGATTGGTGTAGGGAAATATTAGTATGATATTAATTTTAGTATAGGGAAATAAGAGTTAATTGGAGCGGTGGACATGTGAGTCTGTTAGTTGGATTGGATAGAATAATGGAGGGATAGAAGAGGGAAAAATCCAGAAAGTGTTAATTGGGAGTTCATAGAAGTAAGGGAAGGTCTGGGATGGCTAAAGAAGAGACGGAGGAGGAAAGAGTCTGTAGAAAGGGATTCGGGATATCATAGTAGTAAAATGACATTTGGGATGAGTCAAAGGAGAGATCCATGAGGGACAATTTTGGGTGAGTGTGGAGGGATAGAGGAGGGAAGAGTCTAGGAAGGGTTATTTTGAAGATCATTGTAGTAGAATAAGGTTTGGGGTGAGTCAGAGAGTGGAGATAGAGGATAGATTGAGAGAGGTTTAGGGTGAGATAGAGTAGTGCATTGGAGTGGGTCATTTTTTTCTGTTGTACATTAGGGCTAAAGTAATAAATATATAGATACATGATTACATAGAAAGGGTGTAGGAAGCTGGCTCTGTATATACTATATAAAAATGGGATATAGTGTGCACAGAGTCCAGGGGTTCCCCAAGAGGCTTGACAGAGGCAATAATAGATAATACCAATGCTCTATTTGTGGTAGTGTGGTCAAGCAGTTAGGCTTATCAGAGGGTAGTGATAAGCATTTGTGCACACACACACACAAGCAATAGGTGAAAACACACACTCAGTGACCTAACTCCAGGCCAATAGGTTTTTATATAGAAAAATATTCTTTTGTTAATTTATTTTTAGAACAAGATTAATTTAGCAGGTAAGTGCATTAAAGGAAAGGTACTTTACATAGTAATAGTTGAGACTTTGAATAGATTCAATATTGTACACAGTTTCCATTAAAATGGCAAAAGCTATTTTAAAAGTGGACCCTGCAATTTTCAACAGTTCCTGGGGGAGGTAAGTACAGTACAGTTTCAGAGTTAAGTACCACACTTATGGGTTCAATCTCCTGGGTATAGGTAGTCCACCGTTAGGGGTTCAAGGCAACCCTAAACACTCAGCACCAGCAACACAGGGCCGGTCAGGTGCAGAGGTCAAACAGGAGCCAAAATAACGTGGGCACCTATGGAGATAGGGCGGTACTCTGCTTCCAGTCTGCTGGCAGGCGTTCTCGGAGGGCAGACCAGGGGGGTTTGGAGGAGTACTGGAGGGACCCCAAGTAGGCCAAAAACCACACCCTCAGCCGCACGGTGGCGGCCAGGTGCAATGTGCCAGCAGGGCGTCGGGTTCTCAATAGAAGTCCATGGAAGGACCCAGGGGTCACTTAGGCGCTGCAGGCAGGGCACAGGAGGGCCTCTCAGGCAAGCCACCGACTGGGCAAGGGTGAGGGCCACCTGCTGGTTGTTGTTGCACCGGTGGTCGGTTTCTCATGGGCATGGGGGCTGCGGGTGCAGTGCTTCTTCCAGGTGTTGGATATCTTTGTCCCGGGCAGTCGCGGTCAGGGGGTTCCTCGGGATTCCCTCTGCAGACGTCACTGTAGGGGTGCAGGGAGGTCAGCCCAGGGTGGACACGTCGTTGGAGTTGCCTGGGGGTCCCCTATGGATAGTTGGTTTCTCTGGACATGGGCGGGGGTGTCGGGTGCAGAGTGTTGGGGACTCATGCTTCTGGAGTGAGGTGGGAGTCCCTTTAAAGATGGTTTCTTCTTTCTTAGTTGGACAGGTCTGCTGGCCACGGGAGTTCTTGATCCTTCTTGGGTTCAGGGCAGTCCTCTGTGTCAGCAGAAGTCGCTGGGCCTGCAGGATGCGTCGCTGTGGTGCAGGTTCTGTGACGTAGGAGACAGGCTGGTAGGGCTGGGGCCAAAACAGTTGTCGCCTTCCTTCTTCTCTGCAGGGCTTTTCAGGTCAGCAGTCCTTCTTTGTAGGTCGTCAGTAATCTGAAGTCCTGGGTTTAGGGCCGCACCTAAATACTGAATTTAGGGGTGTGTTAGGGTCACAGGGCAGTTGCGATTGGCTACTGCCCTTGAGGGTGGCTACACCCTCCTTGAGCACCCTCCCTTTGGGGAGGGGAGCACATTCCTATTGGGCTAAATCCTCCCAAACAAGATGGAGGATTTTCCAAGAGGGGGTCACTTCAGCCCTGGTCACCTTAGGGGTGGACCTGGCTGAGGGGGTGACTCCTCCTTGTTTTTCTCATTATCTCCCCAGACTTGCTGCCAAAAGTGGAGGCTGCGTCTGGGTGCTGGCATCTCCACTAGCAGTAGTGTCCTGGGGCATTGTAACACCAGACGTGAGCCTTTGAGGCTCATAGGCAGGTGTTACAGTTCTTGCAGGGGGAGATGTGAAGCACCTCCACCCAAGACAGGCTTTGTTTCTAACCACAGAGTGCACAAAGGCACTCACCCCATGTGGTCAGAAACTCGCCTGGAAGTGGCAGGCTGGCACAGACCGGTCAGTCACATACTAATAGTAGGGCTAACATACAGGGGGCATCTCTAAGATGCCCTCTGTGTGCATTTCTCAATAAATCCCACACTTGTATCAGTGTGGGTGTATTGTGCTGAGAAGTTTGATACAAACTTCCCAGTATTCAATGTAGCCATTATGGTGCTGTGGCGTTCGTAATGACAAACTCACAGACCATATACTCAGTATGGCTACCCTGCACTTACAATGTCTTAGAATTGACTTAGACACTGTAGGGGCAGAGTGCTCATGCAACTATGCCCTCACCTGTGGTATAGTGCACCCTGCCTTAGGGCTATAAGGCCTGCTAGAGGAGTGACTTACCTATGCCGCAGGCAGTGGGTTGTGGGCATGGCACTCTGAGGGGTGTGCCATGTTGACTTTGTCTTTTCTCCTCACAAGCACACACAAGCTGCAAAGTAGTGTGCATGCACTGAGTGAGGGGTCCCTGAGGGTGGCTGCAGCCCTTCAGGACCTTCCCTGGCCACAGGGCCTTTAGTTCCAGGGGTACCTTTTACAAGGGACTTAACTGTGTGCCAGGACTGTGCCAATTGTGGAAACAAAGGTACAGTTTTAAGGAAAGAACACTGGTGCTGGGGCCTGGTTAGCAGGGTCCCAGCACACTTCCACTCAAAGCTGGCATCAACACTAGGCAAAAAGTGGGGGTGACCATGCCAACAGTGGCATTTTCCTACAAAGGGGATATATCTTTAAGAGGGATAATATATTGAGATTTTAAGTTGTATTGTATAAACACAGACTTTCAAGTGTTGCAGTATCTGAAGGTAATTTATTTGTGTACTTTTTTATAACATTCTTTTTTTGATCTTTTCCGTAATATTTCAATAGTGAAATGCTTGTAGATAAATAGTAAAGATAATATTTACCTGCTGTGATAGATAAATAAGACAGAGACACATACGCATATAATAAAACAACTTATATAGAAACTAGGCAATGACCTATGAACATGTTATTCAAGAAATAATATATATATATATATATATATATATATATATATATATATATATATATATATTTTTTTTTTTTAATTGTTTTATTTTTTTTTAATGTAAGTAATATATACATTTGTTAAGCAGGCCCATAGAGCATGCATATATTTTAAGAGAAAAAACATAGTTATTATACATATTATTTAAAGAAATACACGTCTAGATATAAACATATAATCAAATTATAAATGTTTACATACACAGGGATATGCAGTAACATTGCTGTTTGAGTATGGTGGTTATGTAGGAAAGACCCAGCTCTTGAGTAGTCTTCTGAAGATAACATAGTTATCTGTGGATCTTATATTTGGGGGTAAAGAATTCCATAGTTTGGCCACTTGAACTGAGAAATGTTTACCACCTGTTGTCTTTTTCTTGTATGGTGGGGTTTTGAGGAGAGGTGCCAATCTTGGCCGGAGGTTCCTTTGATTAATGTATTTGGTGATTTTATTCCTGATGAAAAGCAGTCTCCTGGGAGGCCACGATGGTGGTCTGTGCGTCGGGCGTTCAGGTCTATCGTGCTGGCTTCCGACGTTGTGCTGGGTGTTTTCCCTTGTCGCTTGGCATCATTTTATGCCGAGTGGTTGAGGGAGGGCTTGGCGCGTTTTTGCCGGCTGACGCGGTGGAGCGGCAAGCGGGCCGCACATTTTTGCCGTCAGGTCCTTTTGATGGAGGCCAGGGCCCAGGGTTCTTTATCTGGGCTTCTCTGGCGTTCCTTCCTTAGACTACTCGGTCATGTGTATGGCCCCTCGGGCTCTGATCTAGACACTTTTGGGGCGCGTGGCGAGTTTGCCTTTTGGCGGGCTGGTAGTTTGGGCTGTGTGGTCGCCGCTGGGTGGGCATCTGACAGCCAGTGATGGCTTTATTAATTTGAGCCATATTGTATTTTGTGATATTATACATTCTGGAATCCTTTGGAGGATATGTTAATAACGATTTCCGCTCATCTGACTTACATCATAAAAGAGTTTTCTTAAACGAAGGCGACCTAATTCTAGTTTTCTATATGTTAGCTTAACTCTAACATATTGCCATCTATCCTTTGTAGAGATACAGGCAAGAGAATATTCCAATCCTTTAGAAAGATGAAGTCCTACTGGGTATGGAAGTCGCTTTTTCTGATATGGCACTTTTCTTTGTAAAGTAGGTGTGCTGATTAATCACTTTATAGTGTTCTTTTCACATGCTCTGGTGCTGGGTATCAGGACTATTTGTGTTGTGTTTTTGATTTTAAGATTAACTAGTCATGCGCTTAAACTCTTAATTTTTTTTAAATTTCTTTCTTTCACTTCTTGGGCTTTTAAATTACCTGGTCTTTTTTGTATTCACATCCACATCTATTAGATTTAGGCTACTTTCAGATGCCATTAAATGATTCTAGAGAATATACAATATAAGTATGATACAGAGATTTATATATTTGAACAGTATTTCTTATTCACTTTTTTGATTTAGACGCATTTGGTGTCTTTTGGTGCTGTTTAATACATTTGCCCTAAAGAAGGTGATCTGAAAAATTATAGATATATCGGAAAGTTGAAACCACCGAAACGCGCGTCGGCAATGGTAATGGAGCACTAATCTTTGATTCTGTTATAAGAAGATCGATTGAGAGGATGGAATACTAAAATTTGGACTGCTCTTTAACCAGATGGTGATGGTAATAGAGCACTAAACTTTTGTTTGTGTTATATGAAGACCAATCGAGAGGACGGAATACCAAAATGTGGACAGCTCTTTAATATGATGAACATATGAATTATTTGTATTATAAGTGGCAGAACACAAAGATATAAGATTTAGATGGACAATATATATTACTGCCAGAATAAGAAAGGAGATTTACTTCCCTTATCGAAAAATAAATTAGTTATTTATGTACTGATATGTTTTAAATAATATCTGTGTGATAGGTTGTGCCATTTATTTTTGAGGTGTTGTGGTTCTTTCAGTTTGTGATGATTTGTTATATGTTGTGTTGATTGTTTGTCTGAGTTTGTGACATTTTTTGTTGTCCAAAAATTTGATGTTTTGACTATACGTTTTTTGTTTGCTATAAAAATTTATTTGCATTATTTGAAATTAAATAAAATGTGTTTTTCGTATTTATAATGTAGATCATATGATTGTCGCTGTTCATATAAGGAGAGAGTTGCTTTTGTTGTTGCTTCCCTGGGATTCTCTCCTCATCATATCAGGGACCCCTTTATGTTTTCTCTTCTTGAAAAGCGGTCCTGTTCCATGTATAGCTTTTTGGGTGATACAAAGCAGCTTGAAGGTGGATTTTCTGGCAACCGCTATTGTTTTTACAACCAAACCATGTGAGCAACACAAAACAAAAAACAAACACAACTCACCATCATCAAACAAACAACCTGGTCAAAATACAAAATCCACTGCACACTGTCCCTGCATCTACAACCTCCCGTAGGCAACTGCCAACACATACACAGTCCACTTGCCATACCTGTATCCTGACCATTTATATGGTTTTAAGACTGTTTTCTCCCCCCCACCCCTCCCAGGCATTGTGAAAACCAAAATGGCGGTCACAACTTTTCTGTCAAGTTTCGGCCAGCCAATCAGGGTCTTGCTTTTCCCCAAGATTCGATGAGGATCTGCGGCCCTATATATACAAATTTGGTTTTCATTTAATAACTAGAAAAACTACTGAATGAATTCACACCAAATCACAAAAAGGTCACTTTCTGGACTAGGACCTAGCTTTCTGCTAAATTCCATGTAAATCTGTTCAGTGGTTTGGCTGCTCTTCCTGTTCAAAATCCCTATGTAAAAATGAATGGGGAAAAAGCGTTTTGGAGCCCTCCTTTTTCTCAGCCCCCGCTTGCCAGATCACTCTGAAGCTTTCCATACAGATGCTGAAGTGAGCGTATTTTTTTGAAAAATTTAGTGAAGATTAATCCAATGGCACCAAAGTTATTAGCAAAACAAAATACACTTTTTCAATAGAAACTAACTATATATATATATATATATATATATATATATATATATATATATATATATAAAAAAGCAGAATCCTGCAACAGCTGGCTGCAACCACCGACGGGGCCGGTGCCGACTCCGGATGCAGGCTCCGTAATGAATCAAAGACACTCCTCCCAAATCGTAGTCAAAGGAGAACACCGGCACTCTGTACTGCTGCACCCTCGTAATTTATTTGCAGACAAAAAACACGATACCGAGGTAATAAACAAAAGAACGGGCAACGCGTTTCAACCTCTACGGTCTTCTTCATAGCCCACCTTGATTCAAAAAGTGAATAATCAAACTACTTCCCCTCCCCCTTCCCTATTTCATATCCTGTTTGCTAATAAACAAAGAAAAAATACTATGGATACTTTGGTTTAACAGTCCTAATTTTAGAAAAAATCTTATTTATAAAACCAAATTTCTTTAAGGATACCCTTTAGCATTAATTCATTTCCACATCACTTTTCAAAGAAAATATCATAATACAAGAAAATAATTATCAATCTAACAATTATTCTTCATATTTCTACCACACAATTAATTAAATAAATATATCATCATTATGGTATCTCCAATCGAGAATTTTATATTCTTATCACCTCTAAAAGATCTTTCCTTATCCAAATTTATTAATGTTACCCCAAATCTTCATAACTATCCATATCCACTCAAAATAATTGATTTTACTAATTCATTTCATAAACCGGGGTGAAGGTATTAGCTAGTCAAATCGAAAAAGCGGCTAACCAAAAGAGAGTGTAAAAGTTCTCACAATTCCATTAACCCACATGTACATACAGTTCTTCATCCTGGTTCAGCCCCCACGGGACTCTGCTATTAAGTCTAATAATGTACTCCGATTCCATTTTTCTCAAATTTCGTTCTCTGTCTCCTCCTCGTGGGGATGATATAATCCTGTCAATCCCAAAAAATAACATGCCATCAATACTCCCCTCATGAATTATTTTACAACGTCGAGCTATAGGATAATTAACATCATTGTTCTTAATTGCCCTCCAATATTCCAATATCCGTTTCTTAACCGGCAAAATTGTACTACCCACATAATAGAGGTTACACGGACACTTAATAACGTATACAGTGAAATCAGAGTTACAATTAATGAACTTATTGATTTTTCTTTCCTCCCCTGTGGGCAACATGTATGTTTTACAATTCTTACTGAACTTACAAGCCTTACATTTCATACATTTGTAAAAACCTGCCTGCTTCATAAATCCCATCTGTTCATTCCTGTTTTTATTTATGTAACTATGCACTAGAATATCCCGCAAAGATCTACTCTTCCTATATGTTACTCTCGGATAGGGACCGACTAGTGAACCTATAATTCTATCCGTCTTAATTAAGTGCCAATATTGTTTTAAAATATCCACCATTGCCTTAGACCCGGCATTAAAGGTCGTAATATATCTTATCACACTTACATCACTGACTCGTTTTGTTGGAAAAAGAATATTCTCCCGATTAACCTTTGCTACTTTATTGCAAGCATCCCTAATTATACTTTCAGGATAATCTCTGGTTCTAAATCTAGCAATCATGTTCCTCTCTTCCTTTTCAAAGCCCACATCAGTACTACAGTTCCTTCTCGCCCTTAGCAGTTCCCCATAGGGTATGCTCCATTTCAGTCTCGCGGGATGGGCACTCCTGGCATGTAAAATGCTATTGCCAGCTGTACTCTTTCTATATAGACTTGTCTGCACTGTATCACCCTCTATTGTGATTAAAACATCCAAAAACTCCATTATCCTCCTATCAATTTTATATGTAAATCTCAAATTGAACTCATTCCTTTGAAAACCTTCCACAAACTCCAATAGAATATCCTCCGGGCCATCCCATATTATAAACATATCATCTATGAACCTTGTCCAAAAGATTAAATATTTCGTCCACCTGTCATTTTCTTCTGTCATCACACATTGGGTTTCCCACCAGCCCATAAATAGACATGCAAAACTTGGAGCAAAACAGCTTCCCATCGAAGTTCCTGAAATCTGCCTGAACCATTTGTCATTATACAAAAAGAAGTTGTTTTCCAGACAGAATCTTAACATTACCGATAACATCTTTGTGTGTGCATATAATTTTAGGGGTTTATCCCTAAAGAAATATTCACAAGCCTTAATACCTAAATCATGATTAATACTGGTATACAAAGATACCACATCAATAGTCACCATAATGTAACTCTGTTTCCAAGGGATATCCTTAATCTTGGTAATAAAGTCCATACTGTCCCTGCAATACGCAGCTAGATTCAAGACATAAGGACATAAAAAATGATCCAGGTAAATAGAAGTATTTTCCAGGAGACTTCCCTTTGCCGATACTATTGGTCTTCCCGGTGGGTTTTCCCTGTCTTTATGAATTTTGGGCAGCATATAGAAACATGGTGCTATTGGTTTTTTCACCATTAAAAAATCATATTAATCTTTGTTTACTAAACCCCGATCATACCAATCGAGAAGCATAGAGTAATATGTCTCAATAGAGGCCCTATATGCCAATACCGTTGATGCCTCATAGCATCCAGAAAGTTCCAACTGTCTCCTTGCCTCCTGTTCATATCTGCCCACATCCCACAGTACCACATTGCCACCCTTATCTGCGGGTTTGATGACAAACGATGTCGCCTTTCGCAAATTTTCAAGTGCCTGTTTCTGGCCCATTGTCAGATTGTTAGCCCAACATTTCTCTCTGTTTCTCCATAATTGCAGTAGATCAAATCCTACTGCTTCGTGGAAGGCATCAATGTTATCATGTGGGGTAGTTGGATTACATCTCGACTTAGGTTTAAAGCCACTCCCACTTAAATTGTCACAGTCCAATCCTAATTCATCTAATAAATCCTTCTCAGTCTCCCACATTCTCTCTCCAATTTCTAATTCCCTTAGGGCAGCTAAACCCTCCAGATCCCCTATACACAGTTCTTCTGATGCTGATGCCTCTTCCCCATTTCCATTCTGATATCTCCGCCCTTTTGATTTTTCTTTCTGTTGCGTAAATAACTTTAACAATTTTAACTTCCTTATAAACTGAAAGACATCTATTCGTGCTCTCACATAATCAAATTCCCCCATAGGACAAAATGAAAGACCCAATTCCAAAACAGAAAGTTCATCCTCAGTTAAAACATGGGAGAAAATGTTCACCACCGTCAGCTTATTCACACTTACTACTTCTTCTTCCGAGTTTGTCGCAGAAACCTTCCCTGTTGACCATAGTCTCCTCCCACACGACCTCCCTCTCCTCCTCCTTTTTCGTTTTCGCTTCCTCTTCCTCCTGGAGGCTTTCTCCGAGGTCGTTGGTTTAATTGTAAAAAACGATATTCCTCAGCTGTTGTTAATGGTACTCCTAGGCTGCCACCAGGGCCTGATCGTTCATCCACATCTGAAAAATTATCCGAACTTGACCCCCCCGAAATCAGTTCCTGTTGTTGTAACGATTCATCACGACGAAATTCCTGTCTTGCTAAGTCAAATCTCCTTCCAAAAGTGAGAACCCTTCCCATAGCGTAATCCATCTTATCCCTCAGAAATTTTCGCTTTTTCCTCATTTTGATTTCATCCTCATATTTAGTCAATCTCCCTTCCATTTCTTTAATAAAAGCACTAATCTCCTCTTTCTCCGGGACAGATTCCAAACTCTCTCTTAATTTCAAAATGTCCTCACTTGTCTCCTTTAATTCCATTGCCGCATATTTAGATAGCAATTCCAGCATAACCTTACCAGTAGATGCCATTAAAACTGACCATTCCTCCAGCAATCTTGGATGAGGATTCGCATACGTAGGGGTTATCAAAATACGTAGACCTCGAGGGATCCTGCCCACCTCAATATAATTATTTAAGGAGATAACTTCCCAGCTCCTATTAATCTCCTTCTTACATAAACGCTCCAATTGCCATAATTTTTGCTTCATGCTCATGCTGCCATTCATTGCAGTTTTTCTATTCCGATCCTCAAAAAGTGAAACTGACTCACTTTCATCAAACAGGCTACGTGCCGACTCCAATCTCATTTTCACAGCTTCCCCCACCTCCATGTTTTTACTACTTTCCATTCGTAAAACCACCTTAGCCGTCGTATTTAATGTGGGTCACTCTTTATAATAACGTTCTAAATAATCCGAATCTTTGCGGCTCCTGAACTGGACTAACAATAAATAATGTCTTTGAAGTTTTAAGAGAACAAAGAAGAAACAATGGAAAACAAATTACCGTCTTCTTCGTTTCGGAATGTCCATGTTTAGCACAACATATGTATCAATTTCCTCGTAATTTTCATATGGATAAAGTATCACTGTTTTTCGCTCCGGCTAAACACACACATAAAAAGATACATTGTTTCCGCTCGTTGCTGTCTCAGATCGCGAAGTATAAATCTATCCGTTGCCAAGAGCCGCCACAATTCACTCAGGCGCCATCAAATTCCTCAGCTCGCGTTGTCTGTTCAAACTGCTCCTATGGTGTCAACGCACGTACACCGCTCACTACGAAAGGAGCGGCGCCCCTGCCCCCGATCTCACGTCTCGAACAAACTGCCATAGTTTGTCTAAAGTTCACCGCTGTTTTCACGCGTTTAAAGACTTTTATCAGGGGGCGGTGGGAGTCAGCTTATAAACGTAAAAAAGCAGAATCCTGCAACAGCTGGCTGCAACCACCGACGGGGCCGGTGCCGACTCCGGATGCAGGCTCCGTAATGAATCAAAGACACTCCTCCCAAATCGTAGTCAAAGGAGAACACCGGCACTCTGTACTGCTGCACCCTCGTAATTTTATTGCAGACAAAAAACACGATACCGAGGTAATAAACAAAAGAACGGGCAACGCGTTTCAACCTCTACGGTCTTCTTCATAGCCCACCTTCATTCAAAAAGTGAATAATCAAACTACTTCCCCTCCCCCTTTCCTATTTCATATCCTGTTTGCTAATAAACAAAGAAAAAATACTATGGATACTTTGGTTTAACAGTCCTAATTTTAGAAAAAATCTTATTTGTAAAACCAAATTTCTTTAAGGATACCCTTTAGCATTAATTCATTTCCACATCACTTTTCAAAGAAAATATCATAATACAAGAAAATAATTATCAATCTAACAATTATTCTTCATATTTCTACCACACAATTAATTAAATAAATATATCATCATTATGGTATCTCCAATCGAGAATTTTATATTCTTATCACCTCTAAAAGATCTTTCCTTATCCAAATTTATTAATGTTACCCCAAATCTTCATAACTATCCAGGAACATGATTGCTAGATTTAGAGCCAGAGATTATCCTGAAAGTATAATTAGGGATGCTTGCAATAAAGTAGCAAAGGTTAATCGGGAGAATATTCTTTTTCCAAAAAAACGAGTCAGTGATGTAAGTGTGATAAGATATATTATTAGTTTTATAAATAAGATTTTTTCTAAAATTAGGACTGTTGATTTGGGAGGAGTGTCTTTGATATATATATATATATATATATATATATATATATATATATATATATATACATACACACATCTCTCATGTTACCAGCACTGAAGAGGGCAGACTTGCCAAAACGCGTCTGACTGGCAAATACATTTGATATCTGGAACCCCTTGAGTGCCCTGATTCCTTGTGGAACATTGTTTGATAACTAAAGCAAGAGGCCTTGCTCACAATATATATGTATATATATATGTAGGCAGTTGCTACTGGGTATAATTAGGTCAGCGTCCCCAGAGGAAATGTTTTTTTTTTGTGTTGCTAACAACTTTGAAACTGTTTGACGACTCTCCACAAAACTTTCCAAAAAATGTTTTTTTTTTGCCTACTTTGTACATGGAAGGTTTCAGGGTGATCCGTCAAGCGGGGGCCGAGAAGAAGGAGGATTCTCAAAATGACCATGCATTCTCCATAGACTTTTTTTAGACAGTACTGCTGAACAGAATTACACCAAATTTGGCAAAAAGCTACATGTTGGCCCAGAAAGCACACTTTCTGTGATTTGGTACTCTGTCTGGCTTCCAGCAACATGAGAAAAATGTTCCTGGCAGGCATTACAGGACTTGGGGACATAGGGCCTGATTACGAGTTTGACGACTCTCTGACTGCCAAACTTGGGGTGGAAGTCGGACCACCCTACTGCTGGCAGTCCGACCGCCAGATTATGATCCTGGCGGTCGGACCGCCAGGAGACTGCTGCCACCGCCAGGATCATAGATCCCGATGGGTTGGTGGCGGTCGGAGTTGTGGTCAGACAGGTGGTGCCGAGCTCGGCACTGCTGTGCTGATCACGACTCCTTTCTGCCCGACTTTCCATGGCGGTTGTGGGCAGTGGCAGTGCAGGGGCATCCCTGCCAGCACCGTTGGAGTGCTGGTGTGTGATGGTATTGGCTTCGGTCAGACCGCCAAACTCGCAATCAGCCCCTTAGTCCCATGTCCTGAACTAACAAAAAATAAAAATAATATTAGGGGGCAGGGTAGGGATACCCTTCCCTTCTAAGTTCCATGAGGGGGGTCCCATCCCAGAGCCAAAAACAAAAGGAAATCAGCAAATTTGTGCCGATAAAAGGCGTCCACTATTTTATTTTAGTAGATAGTTATAGTTAAGACCTAGTTTCTCTAGGTAAAGGGGTTTTTGACTTGCCTATATCTTTGGCGCCATTGGATGAATCTTCACAAAATGTTCCCAAAAAAGTGTGCCTATGTTTCTTGTTGTGCACAGGAAGTTTCAGGGTGATCCGTCAAAAGGGGGGTGGTAAGGAAAGTGCATTTCTCATGTTTATTACTATAGAGATTTGAAACATGACTGTAGCCTGAACAGCTAAACGGAATTATACCAAATCTGTCAGTAAGGTTGCTCTTGGTCCAGAAAGCACGCTTTTTGTCATTTGATGTAAATCCGTTCAGTGGTTTCCAAGATTTTAAATAAAATCCAAATTTGTATATATGGGTGTCCGAATAGTTTGTGACGAGTCGCGAATGCTTGCGCCAACTGGAAAGATGTGATTGGCTGGCTGCAACATGAGGAGAAAGTTGCGGCTGCCATTTTAAGTAATGGGACACGGTCCCCGGGGCTGAAAGAAAACATGAAAAGAGGTATAAGGGGTCAGGGTAGAGGTATCCTGACCCCATGGCTGGAATATAGGGGTGTTTGAGAGACCCCTTATGTGTAAAAGATGTCAAAAAACATTTTTTCTCCACATGCGATATTCGCAAATGCATCGCAATGCTCAGCGCAGCCCTCCGTGCGACATAGCGGTGCATTTGCCTTTGTCATTAGTGATGTCATAAATGATGTCTTAGAAGACGTTATGAATGATGTAATATGTGAGGTCATAAGCAGTGTATGATGGGGGCGCAAGTTATAGTTAGCATTGCTAACTGTAACTGGTGAATTTCTGTGTTTTTTTTTTTAGTTCAAAATGTTAATGTTGTCACTTACATATTTCACCTAACTATAAAGTTACTTTAACCTTTGTTTTTTTAAGATCTCTATCTATCTTTATATCATTTGTATGTGTTTATTTACACACGTGCAAATAGTGTATTATTATGATGTTTATTATCATTAGTGAGTGTGAGAAAGGGGCTGTGACTCACAAGAGGCAAAGCTTACTTCTATCAATAATAGTAACACATAGCTGATTATACTCTGCGCAGTATTTCCTCTAATTGGTTCCGTGCGTTGGATGGCTGGGAACCATCCGATACTACACTGCTCATATGCGTTGGACAGCTCCGGGTCGTCCGTGGACATGTCACTTGAAATCCCTCTGGTGCATGTACCAGAGGGATTTCTTTTAGAAAGAAACAGGCTTGGGAGAATGGGGAGGCTGTTTCTTTTGTTTCAGTGCAATGACAATCAGCACACAATGCTGATGTAATTTCACTAAAACCAAAAGCGAAATGAATCGATCAGCTCATTTCACTTTCACTGCCTTAGTGCTCAGGCGTCTATCTCACCTACCACAATGCCCTGCAAACCTCCAAATATGCCTGAAATTACACATTTTCACTATATTTCTGTGATGGAAACTTCTGTAACTCTTTGGAATCCACACTTTATTTTTTTACCACCTAGCATTGCCCCATCTGTACTGATAAACTCTGTCACACTTGTGTGGGTGCACAAAGCAGAGTCAGCCTAAAACCTGGACCCGCTTTGGTTCCCCTTCACTTTCTACACGTTTTTGGCCCTTGCCTTTCACAGGCACTTTGCCCACCTACACAAGTAAGGTATCGTTTTTATCGGGAGACCAAGGGGTATGCTGAGTGCTAGGAAATGTGCGGCTCCCCTCAGATTCCAGAACTTTCCATTACTGAAATGTGAGGAAAACGTATAGGTTTGCAAGGTATTCTGGGTAACAGAACCTGGTGCGAGCCACACAAATTACCCCATCCTGGATTCCCCTGGGTATCTAGTTTGTAAAAATGTACAGGTTTGCTAGGTTTTCCTAGGTACCAATTGAGGTAGAGCCCAAAAACACCAGCTACCCAATTTGCAATAAACGGGTCAGTTTTGCATGGAAAGATTTTATGTATCCATGTTGTGCTGTTTCCTGTTGTGGGCATTCGGCCTACCCACACAAGTGAGGTATAATTTTCATCAGAAGACTTAGGAAAATGCTGGGTGGAAGAATCTTTGTGGCTTTGTGCAGATTCCAGAACTTTCCATCATAGAAGTGTGAGGCAAATGTGTTTTTTTTAGTCAACGTTTGCTAGCGATTCTGGGTAAAACAGCTTGGTGAGAGCCACACAAATTGCCCCATCTTACATTCCCCTGGGTGTCTAGTTTTCGCACATTGCAAGGGGCCTTCCACTCGGTGGGCTCTATCGAGCATGAGGGGTTAAGTGTCGGGGTCCCCTCGGGCGACTTGTAAGAGGTCTGCCACAAATGACATGATGTTCAGACCCTCCATTCCCTTCAGGATTCCCCGGGTGTGGATGTTGTTCCTGCGGCTGCGGTTTTCCAAATCTTCATGCTACAGGTGGATATCCAGTTGCTGCTCTTCCAGGGTTGCCACTTAACAAGACAGCACCTCAAGGTCATCTGTCTGCTCATCCAGGGTCTGCTCCATATCATTTACTCTGTCCCCCAGTACATTGACATCTCGTTTCTAAATGTAGGATTTAAATTCCGTTTTAAGGGAGCCTATTTTGGCGCTCATTTCTTTGAGGAAGTTGTCCATATATGCCTAGGCAAGAGGCGCCAGACGTGCGGGTCACGAGGGCTTATCTCCGGTCTCCGGAGGAGAGTCCATTGTCTGCTGTTGCAACTTTTGCCAGAGGGATGTGAGAGAGGGGTTTTTAGTCGATGCCCCTGATGTCACCTTGGGGGGTTTACCCCGTGGCATGGCCTAGGCACCCACCATCGGGTGGGTAACTCCACGGCTGAGGTATAGCTAAGGGCCACACCGCCCGGTGGGAACACCAATCTGAGGCTTTCACAGGCATCCCAGGTGTGAAAGGCGGTCACTGGGATTATTGAAGTCCATCAGACTCCCTCAGACTCCCTCAGAGTCCAGTGTGAGACCCAGCCATGTCCAGAAGGAAAGTGATCAATGTTGTGTTAGGGGCCTCAGCAGGGGAGCCAGATGAGTACATTGTCCTTAGGGCTATCCCCTGTGAGGCGTCGGACTAGGCCCCAAAATGGTGTAGGTGGGAGGGCAACATTGCAGTCCGTCATGGGCCGATGTGCAGTGAGGGCCAGCGATTGACAAAAGAGGAGGGCTGGGGGCCCCAGGTGTCTCACAGGTGGAGCCTCCACCTCCATTCGCCCCAGTGGGGTGGTGTCAGGTGCCTCTGTAGCTAGGGGGGAGGCGTCCCTCACACCTCACTGATCAGGTCCCTACATAGTCCTGCAGGAGGCCCAGCAACAGCTCCAGGCTGCCTATAAGTGTGCCCCCCCATGATGGGCCTATGGGTCAAAGTGCATGTAGGCTTCAGGCAGAAGAGCGAGCAGAGCCTCAGCCGAGTCACGAGAGGCCACTGGGGAATGTGGGGCAAATTCCAGGGCCCAAGACTTCTCCTCAGGGGCTCCTGCAGTAAGTGAAACTTATGGTGTGTCCCCAGGCTTCTCATCAGTCTTGAGGGGGAAGGGCTCCAACAGTGGCATGGCACAGTCTCTGCATGCCCGGGGAAGAGACTCACCGCCTGTATGTGTCCTATGCCTCTTTTCTCTGCCAGGTTCCAAACTTTTGCGGTATCCGTGGCTCGCTGTTTGCAATATTCGGCGGGCACCGCAGTGAGAGCGGGAGACTGCCCTGTTTCCTGCTTCAATATCCGCAGGCCTGGTGGCAGCCTCTTTGGGCCAGTCTCAGTCTGCCGCACCCAACTCTAGCAGGCCTCCAGGGACCTACGGCTCCCACAAGATGGGGGCGTCCCACCTCGCCGCTCCCCTTTAGGCCGCGGGGCAGAGGAGAACAGACACTGAAGATCCCCACGGATGCCCGGGGCCTTGCCGATGTTGATAGAGCTCCTGAGAGGGCAGTAGGTGTCCTGACACCAGCTTTGCTGAAGCAATATGGCCTCGGGGCGGTACGTCTCACTCCATGCTCCGTCAGGCCACACCCCATGGCTGTCTTTTCCAACTCAAATTCAATATTTTTATTTCAACTGTTACTTTCTTTGGGAAAACATTGAAGAATCTACACAAATGGCCCCTTCCAGAATTCAGAATGTTGTCTACATTTCAGAAATGTATAGCTTTCCAGGATCCACCATTGGTTTCACATCCATTTCTGTCACTAACTGGAATGAGGTTCAAAGCACAAAAAATGGGCTCTGATCCAGTAAAATGCCAAAACTATGTTGAGAAATGTGGTTTCATGATTCTAGTCTGCCTGTTCCTGAAAGCTGGGAACATGGGGAGTTTAGCACTGCAAACCCTTCTTTGATGCCATTTGCAGGGGAAAAAACAGGTGCTTTCTTCTACAGCACATTTTTCCCATTTTTGCTCAAACTTACAATTTAGCTGTATTTTGGCTAAATTTTCAGTCCCATCCAGGGGAATCCACAAACCCTGGGTACCTTTAGAATACCCCGGATGTTGGGAAAAAAGGCGCAAATTTGGCATGGATAGCTTATGTGGACAAAAAGTTATTGGGGGCCAAGCACGACCTACCCCCAAATAGTTAAAAAAAAAAAAAAAAAAGGATTAGCAGGAGAAAAGGTTAACAAGCGGTATTCAAACAAAACATGGATACATGGAGTTAAATATTTGCAGTAAAGGAAAACCACAATGAAGAGATGTTGTGACTATAAGGACAGTTGTTTCCAAGTGTAAAGTAATGGTAACATGCAGTCTGCAAGATAGTAAACAATGATTTTGTCATGTTACTGTGGTATTAAACTGGAATTTGACCATTGCACTGTAGTAATAAATATGTGAATGTGTTTTTATCAGTACAGTTGCTCTAAATAACACGTTATAGGACCACATTTATTAGTTGCTACCATGGTGCATATTTTTATATGTACATGACGTTATAGTTAGGTTTAATAATACAATCTTATTTTTTTAAAACAGAAACTCTAAAATTTCACTGAAAAGGAACTAAGGTTAAAGTGACTTTATAACTATGTGTGGAATTAACACAAAAACTCAGTTTAAACCCCCTCCCAAAAAAACAAACAAAAGTCAGCAGTTATAGTTTACTGAGCTAACTATAGCTCGTTCCCCTCGACATGCACTGCTTATCTTTTCACATATCACATCAGAGATGACATGTTAAATTACATCATTGATGACATCACTGATGACATTTAAAATCACATCCCTGATGACACCATAGTTATATACAGCATAGAGTTACTGTGTGAACATGTGTGGGCGCATAGTTATGGAGATAGCTTATGTCCTGGAAGGCAAGTATGGTTCTGCATAGTGAACATTATGTCTGGCCCAGATTAAAAATCACTAAAGTTTGTGGTATAAGTATGGCTCCATACCAAACAATTAAAGGCTGAGCTCATTTGACGCCTCCCTGCTGCTCCTCCCTCCCACCTCCCCTTCTTAATGGCGGCCGTGCCACTGGCGCGCCACAGGCAAACCCGTCTGCGCCCGTCCGTGCCTTGATCGTGCCCAGCGCCCGTCCCCCTGGTCCACACTCCTCCGCAGAAGTCCTTGCTCTCAACCCAGGCCAGCACCCCGCCTGCGCCCAGGCCAACCCCAAACACACACACGGATCTTTCACATGCCACTCATGCCATTTCTCCTGCACTCACACCAACACCAGAAACACCAACAAGCACCACAACAACACCAAACCCCACAATCACCTCACCTGCATTCTCCTTAACACCTGCTCCGTCCACAAACATGCCATCGAGCTTTGGGACCTGCTCACCACAAACTCTCCTGACATCGCCTTCCTCACTGAAACATGGATGAACTCCTCATCAGAACCCGACATCACCATAGCCGTCCCAGAAGGTTACAAAAACACCCGTAGAGACCGCACCAACAAACCAGGAGGAGTTATCACCATAATACACAAAAACTCCATAAAAATTTCCACCAACACCAGGACCCGCCCCCCATTCTGTGACACCATCGCCGATACTATTAGCTCCCACGCCCTCACCTCCACAGGCTACATACTCCTTGGTGACCTTAAATTTCACCTGGAAAGCACCCACGACTGAAACTCCACGGCCCTGCTGGACAACCTCGCGAACCTCGGCCTTAAGCAACTGGTCACCTCACCCACCCACTCAGCTGGACACACGCTGGATGCCATCTTCACTTCCAGCAGCCACATCATCTTCACTCACACCACCGAACTCCATTAGACTGACCACTACCACGTCCACTTCTCCTTCATGAAACCCACCACCAACAACACACAACACCCTAACCCAGTGGAACAAGATCTCCAAAGAACACCTGATCTCCAACCTCGCACAAGCTCCACCTTCCATCACCAACGACCCCAACACTGCGGTCCTCAACGTTACACAATGGCTAGAAACGTGTGCATACTCCCTTGCCCCTTTAAAAACAAACCACAACACCCACACCATCAAGACCGCCCCCTGGTTCACCACAGAACTTCAGTCTTCCAAACGAGAATGCCGAAAAATTGAGAAAGCCTGGCGCCAAGAACTCTCAATGAGCAACTTCTCCGCCCTCAAAACAGCCATGCGCAAACACCACCAACAAATCCAGACCACCAAACGGTCTTTCTACAAATAACGCATAGACAACAACACGCACAACAGCAAGGAACTTTTTGCCATCATCAGAGAACTCACCAAACCCAAATCCTGCACCATCGACCCTCCACACTCCCAAGACCTCTGCAACTCCCTCTCCAACTACTTCCACTGCAAAATCGCAGACATACATGACAGCTTCACATCATCAGCACCCACCATCACCACCACCACTACTGATACACCCAACACCACAACACCCTCCCGCACCAACCTACTGAACATCTGGACCCCCACCAACGATGAAGAAATCGGCAAAACCATGAGCTCCACCCACTCAGGCTCCCCAACAGACCCTTGCCCCCACCACATCTTCAACAAGGCCAGCCAAATCATCGCTCCCCAGCTCTGGGCCGTCATCAGCAGTTCCTTCGACACCGCAACCTTCCCAGATATTTGGAAGCTCGTCACAGTCAACGCTCTTCTCAAAAAACCCAAAGCAGACCCTGAAGACCTCACAAACTACCAACCCATTTCTCTTCTCCCCTTCCCCGCAAAGGTGTGGAGAAGATAGTAAACATACAACTGTCTCGCTTCCTAGAAGACAACAACATACTTGGCGTCTCCCAGTCTGGATTCCGCAAGAACCAAAGCACTGAGACTGCCCTCATCGCCTGCACAGACGACATCAGGACCAGATTGGACAAGGGCGAGACAGTCGCCCTCACCCTCCTAGACTTCTCTGCAGCTTTTGACACTGTATGCCACCAAACCCTCCGCGCACGCCTTTTCGACGCTGGTATTCGCCACAAAGCCCTGGACTGGCTCACCTCCTTCCTCTCCGAAAGAACCCAAAGAGTTTGCCTCCCTCCTTTCCGGTCTACAGCAACCAAGATCATCTGTGGGGTCCCCCAAGGATCCTCTCTCAACCCCACCCTCTTCAACATCTACATGGCTCCTCTCGCCAACATCCTCCGCCCACACGGAATCACCATCATTTCATACGCTGACGACACCCAGCTCATCATCTCCCTCACTAGGAACCCAGCCACCGCTAAGAATAACCTGCACGCCGGACTCCTCGACATCACCAACTGGATGACAGCAAGCCACCTCAAATTGAACTCAGACAAAACAGAGATCATAATCTTCGGCCCCAACAAGGCAGCATGGAACGAGACTTGGTGGCCCACCACCCCCAAAACCCACCACCCACGCATGCAACCTTGGCATCATACTGGACTCGTCTCTCTCCATGACCCAGCAAATCAACACCATATCATCCTCCTGCTTCAACACCCTTCACATGCTACACAAGACTTTCAAATGGATCCCTTTAGAAACAAGAAGAACAGTCACACATGCCCTCATAAGCAGCAGACTGGACTACGGCAACGCCCTCTACGCAGGGACTACAGCCAAGCTTCAAAGAAGAACCCAGAATGTGGAGAAGTGTGGCACAATGGTTAGAGCGGCAGACCCTAATGCAGAGATCTGGCCCAGGACCAGGGTTCAATTCCTACCTCGGCGAGTTTTGGGCTCCATTCCCTTGGACCAGATAATTCTCGCCTCGGTGCCTAATCTAATTAATGGTTCCCACTCTGTAACTCTGGGCAATAGCTTGCTTAATCTCCACAACGACCCTCACAGCGCTTGGATGCCTGGCTTCACCCTGGGGCTGTCCAGGAGTGGGCGCCTCACAGGGAAAAGCCAGGAGGGGTTCCACAGCGGTATGCGTAGAGCGCCTTGAGACCCTAACGGGTGAGTAGTGCGCTATACAAGTGCGAAGTTTACAGTTTACAGAACGCAGCCACACGTCTCATCCTCAACCTCCCTCGCCATGAACACATATCCTCCCACCTCAGATCCCTACACTGGCTGCCCATCAACAAAAGGATCATTTTCAAAATCCTTGTCCACGCTCACGAAGCCCTCCACGACACTGGACTGGCCTACCTAAATGAACGAGTCAACTTACACATACCAATTCGACAGCTCTGCTCTGCTGACCTCGCCCTCGCTACAGTCCCCTGCATCCAACGCACCACCTCTGACGGCAGATCCTTCTCTCATCTCGCCGCTAAGACTTGGAATTCCCTCCCCACCAACCTACGCAGGACCCAGGACCTTCTAACCTTCAGAAAGCACCTAAAAACATGGCTTTTCGAGCAGTAATCGCCCCCCCCCCAGCGCCTTGAGACCCTACCGGGTGAGTAGTGCACTTAAGAAATTATTTGATTGATTCCTTTGATGGTGTAGAGTTGGAAATAAAATAATTATTTTTCTTGTAAAAGTAGGTATTGGACTGGGCATTGTTTTATTGATTGTACTGAGTGCACTTTAAGTTATGGGTCGTGTTCACTTACCTGTATCTACCAACCCCCCCCCCCACACACACACACACACGAGCCTTTGACTACTCAACCACAGCTACAACTGAGAGTCAGGTGTAAGGGGTATATGTCCCAGTTGCTCAGAATCCATAGTAGGCTGGGCCCTGGGACATCAGAAGTAAAAGGCTTCAACCACCATGGTTGGGCCCAGTAGTCTCTGCATTCCCCATGGCCCTCTAAAAGGGGTTCTGACAATGGGTCACTTTGAAATTTTCCAAGAAGGAGCTGAAGTAGATAAACTTTTTTTTGGAACGTTTTGTGCTGATTCATCAAACTATAACGACGTTATTACCACAGCAGAAGGTGCACTTCCAATGGGAACTGTGACCTAACGATAACTATATAGCGGCACCTGCCACTGAGTTTGTTTTGGAAGGCGCATGCTGAAACATGTCGTCCATGCCCTGTTGCTTCCTATTGTGTAAAATAACAGTAATATATACCTATTTGGCTGTTTATTTGGATTGCATGTGGATCCTGTGGTTCCAGTGGCCGGAGGAGCTGAAGCAGAATGACTATATATATATATATATGTAATAATATGTGAACGCTACTGTTCCAAAGAAAAAGAATCCAACAACGCATTCAAAATTGTTTTAAAGTTCAAACAGTCATCAAATGTTTGTTGTGCTGCAATGCAGGAGTGTTCATGATAGCTGCTTTCCGTCAGTGGAAGAAGTCCTGCTGGGCACTAAAGAGCTGGTGCTCCGAGCTTTTGCACAAATTATATTCACTCTGTTTTCCAAATTTTCAATTGCATCTGTTTGTTATTGTTCAAATCAGTTTTGAAATCCACATATAGACAATTCAGCAAAGATTATTTTTTTTATTCACTTCCATGAACAAATTATGTATTCCTTTAAATCAAGAGTTCATCACCGCAGTCCTCGGTGTAAAAGAACGTGTAATTGAGAACTTCTCATTCATATATATCCTCATTGCATTTCAGGCTTTCATTTTCTTGTGTCAGGGGGCTACTTGGTCAACTGACCCCTTGCTGCTGAGCAGCTAATACAATCCTTCTACTTGAGTACATGTGCAAACACCAATACAGCTGTTCACCAACAAGGGTTCTCAATGGAATATTCGTTTTGAGGCCAGACATATCCTTACTGCCTCATCCACAAATGCCAAGTTCCCTGGCTTGAACATGAATGTAAATGGGGTGCACAACTTTTCGTTAATTTCATCCATCATGCTCTTGCAAGTGTGATACAGAAATTAATTTGCAGAACCAGATGGACAATCTTCAAGCCCGCCTCATGAAGTAACAAAGTAAAGCTTAAGAAGAGAACATCATCCAAATTCCAACGCATAGCAGTTTGTGATGAGTGATCCTCCTGCCAACTAGCAAAAGCAGAGTTTGCTCTACCCAGAATTCCAGTGGTAAGAAATGAGTTCAAGAAAAAGAAGGCATGATGCAAGCACAGTGGAAGGATAGAATGTCTTTCACCCAAACACTGAGCAATAAAGCTGTTTAAGTCTCACCATGTGTGCTGCCACAATTAGAGTCCAAGTGTAGGGAGACCATATTTACAACTACCATACATCAATGTGTGTATGATTGAAGATAGTATTGGTGCTGGATTTAGGGGTCTGGCAGGTGTTGTAGCACCTCCAAGTGACTAGTGAGAGAGTTTCAGCAGGGAAATGAGCAATAAAGTTGTGATCCAAAATAGTAATCAATTGTGTAGTGCAGTGGTTCTTAACCTTTGGTCCGTAGACCACTAGGGGTCCGTGAAGCCTACTTAGGGGATTGACTACTGCTTAGAAAAATTAAATGTTACGCGATAAACTGTATATAAAAAAAGAAGCAAGATGTCAAATTTAAAAAATAAAAATGTTCTGTAAATGTGGAGGAATTTGGATCTGGAGGCTGAAGATTAAGTTAATATCCTCAGATTGATTTGTGGGAGCACTGAAAGTACATCAAATAGAATATAGTATGGATGATGAGTGGTTTCAATTCAACTTAGAAAGGATCCGACCTTCCCATTAAATAAAAGGTTTGATTTTTGTTTATAGTTTTGTGAGATAAATAAAATATTTCATCATTTGTGTTTTTTATGAATGTTTCTGTATTTGTTTTGTGTTGTAATTCTATTCAAAACATTGAAAATGCTTAGGCCCAAGTCCCTCGGTTCCAGTAATGGCTCAGTGTGGGCCCCTGGGTTCCAGTAATGATTAAGTGGAGGTCCACAGAAGTCAAAAGGTTAACAACCACTGGCCTAGTGAACTACTATTTCTTAGACACTACTGCCCGTTATGTTGTCTGCCTACCGAGTGTGGTTTAGTCTCATTAGTCCATGGAAAAACTGTATTCACTCTGCCCAAATTCACGTACTCCCCAAATTTCTCGTTAAGTGAAATTCCCAAAATTTCTCGAAATTACAGCAGTTTTGTATAATGCTTGCCGGTGAGAGCCTAGTTCGTGCTGATAAATACCTTTCCAAGAGACATTTTTTCTCCCTCCTTAGAGACTTTTTTTTCCCGAAGTGTAGCTTATGTGACAAAAGTCAAAGATGGCAGTGGCTAACCTTATTTTGTTCTCAAAGCATAGTTTCATGAACAAAGTATGGAGTGCTTTGTAATTTTCCAGGAAATAATTACACAATTTCATCCACCCTTATATTTCTAACGTGATATATAGAACATACTTACGAGGGTGGACGAGAGGGCGAAAGGAGACTGCGCGTGGCATAATTTTCCTTCTGCAGAAAAAACTGAATGTTCTCTGCTAGTTTCCTTTCCGAAGTTTACAAACATTTAACAATATTAACACATCGTTAGAACACACAGGCCAAATTGCCTGTTAATGTTGATGTTTGGCCATATAAAGCTCTCCAGAAAGGTGAGGTTATTTTGCACATTTGTATTTACCCTGCAGTGCACATGTGCTTGTTTAAGTGTTTGCATTCAACTGTATTGTATTTATTGATTTATTCACTTTAGCATCTAGATCATAAATGTACAGGGTACATATCATAAGGTGCATCTCACAAAATTTTCAATTTGAGGGTTTTAAGCCATGAAGAGTTTGGAATGGGAAGGTATTGAGCAGTTTGCGGCAAAGTTAATGTCAGAGCAAATGATGGTCCACTTGTTGGCATTTAAAGGGTACACTGTCATTGCAGATTCATCCAGGAGTAGATTATTATTCAGGGGCATCATGAATGATTGCAGGAAGGATACTCCTAAATAAAGTTGTAGTTTAGTCCATTGCTGGGACACAAGCTGCATAAAATATCAGAACGTAAATGATGAGTATTTTGGTTTGAGAGTAACCACTAGGTGATGGATGTGTAGGTCCACAATGTAGTATAGACTGGCATACGTTTGGTGGCTAGGCCATATATTGATTTATAGACCATGGCAAGGAAATTGTCAAGGGCTCTCTTTAAGTGAAGAGCCAACCATTACTTTATTAATACGGAGGTGGGCAAGGGGCAGTTGTTTTCAAAGAACACTGACGATTTGTGCATTGAATAGCATTCATTTTGATTAGCAGCTTGTAACTCGAAATTTTACACCCTGGGATCTTTCAATATACAGGCTTGAGGATAAGCCACTTCGTCAGGTAAACCACACACAAATAAAAAATTGTAGAATTACAATAGGTGTCTTGTTCTGCAGGGATGGGAGGGAGCCTTGTCAAAATCTGACTGCAGTGTACGCATCCAGTTCAACTGCAGACATGCATGAGGTGGCATGTCCTCTTCGCTCGGTGCCCGCATTTGTTTTTCCTGGCTGTCTTCTTGTGGAGCTGTTAGTCTTTCGCTTGCTGGAGTGCACAAAAAGGATGATTGGTCAAGCTCTGAAATCGATCATACTGCGGGTTAAGAAGGCTCTCATTTCGTGGCCAAGAAGATCTGCCCTTGACAGGTGGCGAAACCAAAACCCTCAGACAATGGATCCGGTTCAAGAGTTGTTAACCTCAAAAAACAATGTAACACACCTCAATTTGAGTCTTACAACTAAAAAGGCCGCTCTGAGAGAATCCACGTTTTATTTTTTTGCAGCAAGGATCTTTAGACCCATATTTTGCAGGATTGACAGAACAAAAATCTTATGGGAATCCTTACATGGTAAAACATTTTTAGACACCTGTTAAATTCATTTCACTTTCAAACCTCATGTTTTTTTTCCTTTTATATATTTATTTTATTTTGTAGGTTTTTAAACATCACTGTACATATAGGCAGAGCAGAACACATAATATGTCACTACTGATTACATTCAAAGAGCAGAGGATACAATTGGTCACTCGTTTCAGAAGCAGAAAAATATGCACAGTATATACTGCTACACAAATATCAGGGCAAGTCATCCTATTAGCCCAGGCCAAGAGCTGCACATGAGATCAAACAAAACTTCCAACAGAGTCGATAAACAGAATCTCCCATTGGAAATCCTTGAGTTGGTGGACAGTCGTGTGATGTGTGCCACACCTTGCCCCAGACCCAATCCACCACCTGGCTAGTTCAGTGTGTGATTGTGCCTTTGTTTATTTAACAAATATGATTGTAGTGGATCCTAAATGTTTCTTGGCCTATTAGTGTTGGAAATTGTAGAGTAGTAAAATCCCACTTGTTCATTGCAGTATATCAAGACATTGAGCCATGCCTTTAGAGCAGGGCAAGGTCTATCCTGCTGATGCAGTCCACCCATCTCTGAGCCAGCAGTAAGGCGACAGAGATAAACCGTTGCATGCTGCGTGGCATGGTAATGGTGCATCCTAACAGGACCAGCATAGCGGATGGCTTTGTAGCCTCCTCAGCCATATCGGATGGGGACTGTTGCAAATAGCCCTTTTTGCAGGGTTATCCCCAAACCTTTTGCCTTTTTCCTCCTATTTTTTTAGGTCTGTTTTTGCTAGTTTATTGTCTGACTGATTAATAATGTGCAACGTCAATATCTTACAGGGACTAGGGGCCAGATGTAGGAAAATCAAATTTTGCGACTTGCAAATTGCGAGTCTGACCGACTCGCAATTTGCAAGTCGCAAAATCGGATGCAGAATGGTGTCTCAGACACCTTCTGCGACTCGCTATGGGGTCGCAAAGCCCCACCTCATCAATATTCATGAGGTGGGTCGCATTTTGCGACCCCATAGCGAGTCCCTGCACTCACAGGGATGGTGGCCTGCTGTAGTCAGCAGACCTCCATGTCTGTGACTGCTTTATAAATAAAGCAGTTTTTTTTTTCATTTTGCAGCCCGTTTTCCTTAAAGAAAAACGAGTTGCAAAATGAAAAATAAACCGAAACCATTTGGTTTCGTTTTTTTCAGAGCAGGCAGTGGTCCTATGGACCACTGCCTGCTCTGAAAAAATATTTTTGCCGACATTCACAAAAGGGAAGGGGTCCCATGGGGACCCCTTCCCTTTCGCGAATGAGTTACCACCAGTGTGACACTGGTGGTAACTGCGAGTTGGTTTGCGACCGCATTCGCGGTCACAAAGCAACTCTGAATTGTGATGCGAGTCGCAAATAGGAAGGGAACACCCCTTCCTATTTGCGAGTCGCATTCCCAAATTGCGAGTCGGTACCGACTCGCAATTTGGGAATGAGCATCGCGTTCGGCCGTTTGCATGCCGCAAACTGCGATTTTTGCAGTTTGCGACATGGAAACGGCTTACTACATCTGGCCCTTGGTTCCTAAGGGAAGGATGGTGCCTCCCCCTTTATAGTGTCTGGAGTGAAGAGTACATAAAAGTGTCTAGTGTGGAGTAACCTTCACTTTTTGTCATAGCAGAGTGTTCCAAATATTCCCCATTTGAAAATATATCCCACATTGTGTGTAGTCCTGACTTCTGTAGTCTATGGAGAGTTGATTTTTCATTTGTGAGTTGAAATAATGGGTTAATGACCTAAACCTTGCTCTGGGGCATAGAGTATCGGGCACAATAGCTGTTTACACAGCCTATCACAGGCTAACTGTATTCTGGTAACCAAGGTGATCTCCATGCAACTACAGCGGGGTATCTGACCAATCATGCAGCCAAAGAGAAGGCACATGCAGTGCCATGTTCCAACGCCAGGTGCGCTATGGGTGGTGGGGGGTATAAACAGTAGTTGGCGAAGTGTGCTTGAGGCCAACTATAATAAACATCAGATTTCACAAACCCTCCTGGCTCATGGGGCAATGTCAGCGTCTCCCAGCATACCCTAGGCTTCTTGCCCATCCAGACCAGGGAACATTATTGTCTTGAAAAATTGCTGGTTCAGTGGGATGGGAATATTGTAAAACAAATATAGCAGTTTAGACTGGATAGTAATTTTCACCAAAACGAATCTACCTGTCAGGAATGGGGAAGATGATCCCATCTGCTAATCCATGTGTCTTGCTTTGCCATGGCCGCTCCATAATTCGCTTTGTCCCGATTGACCCACACTCCAAGATATTTTAACTGATGTTGAGCAGCAAGCGAGAGGCTAGTATGGTCTAGTGTGTCGAGCGTTAGTGGAAAGATCATTGACTTGTTTAAATTAATTGTGATTACTGACAGTGCCTTGGAATAGTGTGAATTCCCTGATGACTGGGTTAATAGTTTGGGCGGGATTACGCAAATAAAGGTTACAAGTCTGCAGACAGGGATACTATGAGATTCCTAGGAGAAACGTTTAAGCCTCTGTTAGCTTGTATTTGTCAAACTCTGCATGCCAGGGACTCCGATACCAGGCCATACAGGTAAAAGGGGAAGGGGCAGCCCTGTCAAGTCTTTCTTCCTGTGGGTATAGGGTTTGAGAGTAGGACATTTAAATGAATCCTGGTAGAGTGACCTGTTTATAACAGTCAAACCCAGTTCATGAAGCTTGCTGGTAAACCCTTTCTGTTTGATGGGAAATACCACGTCTGAGGTGTCAAACGTTTTTGTGGCATACAAAAGGACCGCCACAGCATCCAGGTCTCAGCTCAACTGGTGTATCAGGGCACATAGAGATCTAAAGTTATGAACGGTGTTCAGTCTCACATTAGGCCAGCAGCAGTCCCAGAGTGGCAATTCTGGCATACAGCAGTCTTTACTCCAGCAGAGTTTTCTTGAGTCCAGAGGTGTACTGTTTTGAGTGGGTCAGACACCCAGTATCTATACAAGAAAATGCCTTTGAAGTGGGGGATCACTACAAAGAATTCTTGTGAAGTGGTACAGGTCCCCCTTTCAGGTCCAGCCCTTGCTCCAGACCGTCAGTAGGAGGTAATCAGCCCCTTTGTGTGGATTCTGGTCACAACCCTTTGAAGTGTAAGTGCGAGCCCTTCCCAGCCTCCTCCCCAGGAAGACCCATCAGTATGCAGATAAATGCAGATGCAGTTGAGTATCCTGTGTTGTGGGTATCTGAAAGAAATGCACAAGTGTAGCTGTCACCCAGCCCAGGTCAGAGGTGTATTCGAGACAGGCTGTGGACACACAGAGCAGTGAGAGCAGAGAAATGCCCACTGTCTAAAAGTGGTATTTCTAAATTAGTAATAATAAATGTGACTTCTATCAGTAAAGAGGATTTATTACTACCATTCAAATGGTATTTAACATGATGCTGCTACTCCTCTCAGATCAGGAATTACAGTTTAAAAGTATAATAAGGAATTCCCAATGCTGGCCTATGAGAGGGGCAGGCCTTACAATAATGAAAAACAATGTTGGGAGTTTTTCATTACCACAACATGAAAGACTTAAAGGTGCATGTCCTGCCTTTTACTTACCTGGCACCCTGTCCTATTGGCTACCTAGGGCCTACTTTAAGGGTGACTTGTAGGTACGAAAAGGGGAGTCTAAGGCTTGGCAAGAGGTTTTAAAGGCCAGGTCGGGGTGGCAGTGAGACTGCACACACAGGCTCTGCTTTAGCAGGCCTAAGACATGTTAAGACATGTAAAGACATGTTTACAGGGCTACGTAAATGGGTGGCACAATCAGGGCTTCAGGCTCACTAATACCATTCAATTTACAGGCCCTGAGTATATGATATACCACTTTACAAGGGACTTACATATAAATTGAATATGCTAATTGTGAATACACCAATGTTACCATGTTTAGGGGGAAGCACATACACTTTAGCACTGTTTAGCAGTGGTAAAGTGCTTAGAGCCCGAAGGCCAAAAACAAGATACAGCAACAAAAAAGGAGGTAAAGGCAAACAGTCTGGGGTAAGACCACCATAAGGATACGGGGTCTAACACCACTTAGCAAACTGTTTTTTAAGTTAGGACTACTCCCATCCAAACCTTTATGGCAAGTATTGGGGAGGAGGCAAGGCTGAGGGCAGGAGAGGGGCTTATAAGACTATTTCAGGGGTACTTTTTCTATAGCTCACAATCTATATTGAATGCGAGACATATAAAAGAACAAATGCATTAAACAAAAATAGAAACTGGCCTAAAACATTGCTTCCCATATTTGGGATGATGTGAGCCCCTCAGTCTCCTGGATCACAATGGAGTTGCACATGGAACACTAATGATAGCTGTGGCTCTAAGTAGCAGGCTGTCTCCTGTGCCTCTTTCACCCTTTTCTCATCATTCATGACCATCACTCCAATCACAAAACAGGCTCTATGTCCTTTTCAGACCAAAATTAGCTGCCCCATGTTGCCCCCTCTGGGCAGCAAGGGTACCTTCTGCCCTGATGCTACCATGGAAAAGGAGCCCCCACACACCTTTTGTTTAAAACTATGATGTAGTGGGTTCCTCCCAACCCTGAACACCAGTGTCACTGTACCTGCTTCACTAATGATATCTACTACCTCACAAAGTGGGCTGTGTCTACACTTTCTTAAAAACATAGGCACCCATCCTGGTCCACCCACCCCTGCCAACTCTCTCAGTCCAAGCTAAAGTGTCTCTTCTGCTTCAGTTCTTCCTTCCTTTGAGTCATTACTGTAAAGGAAAAGCAACACTGGCACATCAAGAGTGCACTGGGTCCCAATGCAAGAAAGAAAGAATAATAATGCAGCCATAACTGGTGCTTAATTTGCCCTTCACACCACTGGGCCCTGGTGCCACTGCACCCTGCACTGATGATAACTACAGGCCTGCCTCTTCTGCTTACTCCACTGGGCCACGACCCCTAGGCCTGAGGCCCAAAGCAGGCTGCCTGTGCCTTTGTGTAAAAAAGGAGATAATATACCCTTTGTGTAAAAAGGAGATAACAGACCCACATCTTGCCCCTTTTGTGTGAGCCCTGTACCCTGTGGAGCACGGTTGACTTGGGACCTAATGCTAGCAAGGAAAATACCTTGCATTCCCCTTTTTGGTAGTAAAACTAAAATAAATGGGGTGCAGTGGTCACTCACACTTCTGGTCTCTGTGTCATTGTACCTGCTGAACTAATGGTAACAATGGACCTTTAAAGAAAAAAAAGGTCCTAATGTAATCCTTTACCTTAGGGCATCTCTCCCACGAAGCTGCCTCTGCCCATTTGTAAAAAGAAAAATTAGTTCTCACATAGTGCCTCATCCTCTGGGCCACCTTTTTAATGGTAGCAACGGTGTCCATGGATCTCACTCCTTTACTGTTTCTCTTGGGTCCTTAAGGTGTTTTGCAATGTCAGGGTGCTGCATCTGAATGCTACCCTTTGGCCCTTCTCCTTGCTCTTCGTCCACTCACTTGAAAGGATATCTGCATGTAAATATAGGTCAAAGTAGGTAGGATCTATGGTGGCTGAAGTGCCCCTGCTTTTTCTAATTTATTTTACAAACACATTTTTCATACTTTTTGATTTAAAGCAGCCATACCTGGATGGCTAATGTGGGACTTGCAGTGCCTCTGGTTAAAAATTAAGAGGGTGTCATGTCTCCTTTGCTGTGAAGCTGAAAGGGAGAGAGTTCTAAAAACATACATTCTCACCAGAGTGTCTGCTACCTCAAAGACAAGTACGTGTGCAATAGTTTAATCACCAAATACGAAGACTGAATTGGAGCCTGCACAGACTTAATTGATGGAATCACTTGAAGCTTCATGGTGACAAAAATAATTCTTAAGATGTAATGTAATGGTGTTATCAAATGACTTATTCAAATCATTGTTTTAATGGACACTTGTAAACATGTTTGAACTAGGTACAGTCTGATTACCTATTGCTAAAATACATGCCTTGAAAGTAATTGTTTTATCTAAAGCACAAGGGGCCCAAATTATATGTTGGAAGGCGGCCTGTTTCTCTGCCACAGCAAGGGAGTAAATCACTCTGTTGCCCTGGCAGAGGTGCCACCCACCAAATTTAAAAATGCCGGCTGGCCAGGCAGACACTTCAAGCATTGACAGGAACTGCCAGTGCAATTTAGGTTTGATGGACTGCTCAATCAACATTACTGAGCTGTATGGCTAACTTACAAGGTTATTTTTTTATTTTAAAAAAGAAAAACCAAAAGTGGGATTTTCTTACTGAAACTGTAACAACAATGGCCTTCTTGCCAGGTTTCCCATCATAGAGAAAGGGGCATTGAGCACTTTTCAGTGGCCTTTACTGTTAGGTTTTACCTGACTGTGACAGGAAATCAGCAATAGGCGGACACATAGCTAAACCTCTGTTGGCCCTTACTCCGTTGGCCCATTGGAGGGATTTGACCTCGGGGGTGACTGAGTCAAATCTATGTTCTGCCCAAATCAAAGTTGCGCAGCTGGGGGAAGCATAACGTTGCCCGGGGAGGGAACTTTATCGCCATTGAAATGGAGTGCCCTAAATGCCACCATTTAAATTAGGCTCCAAGTCATTCTGCAACAACCTGTCGTATATTGTGTGTAACACAATCTCAAAATAATGACTTACAAATTTATGGTGCTTTTTGACACAGGATGGGACTCATAGAACTATACATACACAAGAACGTATTGCTCATTGCACCAACCAGTTTTCAATCTGTCACTCTCTGGTCTTGCACAGAAAGAACAGCAGTGATGCAATACCCAGTTAAGTTTTCATAATGTAAAATAATGAATTTCCCACTGATTAGTTTAACTTGCATTTATTTTTCATTCACAATTATGCGTGTTATTTTATATGAAGTAACCTGAAAGCAAAAGAATAACAAAATAGTTACATAACTTTTTTTGTTCTTTTTAGCCTGTCTTTGACCCTGTCACCACTGCATTGACCTTATTCACTCTGGATCACAGTTTGCATGCTTTCCTGATGCGCTTCAACTTCTGTATGGAAAGACCGTCTGGAAATGTGTCCAATAAACAAGCTTGTGCTTCTAGGATGTCTTCATTCAGTACTTATAGAGGCATTTGTAGCCCCCTGACAATACAGCCAAGAACCCATAGGGGGATGTGCCACGTTCTTGGAAGGCTATTCTTGAGTAGCTCATTCCAAGTTCAGTTAAAGAGGCATTAAAGACAATCAGTCAAACTAAAAAGACTTTAACAATGAATAGTCATAAAACATAAGATAGAGTCAAAAGCCCAATAGACAAAGAAGATAATCTTCATCCTGTAGGATAGGAGTAAGTTTGGTTATCTGCTCCTAATCATCCTCATTCAATTCACAAATCTAAGGTGAGACCCAGATTTGTTTTTTGGGATAACCAGTTTTTATGGATTTTGCAGCAGCAACCAAGGTACAACTTGACCACCATCCACAAGCTGACACAGTAATTACAGTACATGATTACAACAATTTGACACCCACATCCAGTCCGTAATTAGTCCACCACCTTCCTCAAATCTTCTCATCTTTGCGGGGCAACCCGAGCCTATATATAGGGCGCTCATACTACGCTCACCAGTTTCCTCCGCTCATCACTGACGGGGGGCCCTGCGACTTCTGTTTGCTCATCATTCGGTCAAGTTAGCCCATCAGCTTTGCCACCCCGACAAAAGTGTCATCGTCTGTGGTACTGTTGTGCTGTAAGAACAGCTCAAGTTTATACTGTGGAAAGAAATGCTATTTTATCAAAGATTGCCCGACCTGACCTAAATCTAATAAACAGAAGCGGTTGAAAAAAATAGGAATCCTTTCACAGAATCAGGAGTATGTTATGGGATGCAGCTCTGTACCTCCTGTTCAGAGCGTGGCTAACACTCCACAGAGTGCTGTACCTCACATAACCATGAAGGCACACATTGAAACCAATGATAATCATATGCCATCTGTCAAAGCTATGATTGATTTAGGGGCCACGGGTAATTTAATCGATTCTAAGTATTTATTGAAACTACAAATAGAAGCATGTGAAAAAGAAACAACCAGAAAAGGGTTGAGCAGTTGATGGAACTATGTTGTCCTCTGGGCCCATCACCCGCCATACGGTGATGGTCATTTCACATTGTCAAGATCAAGAACATATTCAGTCTGATACGATTGATGCCCCTCAATTCAAGTTAATATTGGACATGCTTTGGCTAACCCTCCATAACCCATCAATTGATTGGAGTCAGCAGAGCATAGAGTTCTCCTCTACATTCTGTCACAGAGTATGTAATCATGCTCAGCATTTTCAATCCTCCAGTGCTTTCCTACATCACACAATTGCTACAGCAGCGGAAAAAGAGGTAACATTTTCCGAGCAATAACATGATTACCAGGAAGTGTTCAGTCAGAGCTGTGCTGAAACTCTGCCACCTCACAGATCGCATGATTGTCAAGTTGGTTTAGTGCCCAGGGCAAAAATACTTTGTAGCCAAATATATACACTCAAAGAAAGAGAAAATCATCACTTGAATATCTCGAGAGGTACTTAGAGAATGGATTCATAGGTCCTTCTATATCACCTGCAGCTTGCCTGTTCTTTATACCAAAACCTAATGAGGAGTTGCGCCTTTGTGTTGATTATCGAGTCTTGAACCATATAATTATGAAGAATAGATATCTTCTCACCCTCCTTCCTGTCCTGTTAGATCAGGTCAAGACAAGCACCATCTATACAAGTCTTAACATATGAGGGGTCTATTACTTAGTCCGCATTCGAGAGGGTGATGAATGGAAGACAGTATTTCAATCACACTTCCAATTCTAAGAATATTTTGTCATGCCCTTTGGGCTATGCAATGCTCCTGTGCTGTTTCAGTATTTTGCAAATGAAGTGTTGAAAGAATACTTGTATCAGTTTGTGATTGTCTATATTGACGATCTTCTGATTTACTCTCAAACAGAAAATTAACATGTACACCACATCAAAACCATTTTGGGCACATTGCTGCAACATGGTCTATACTGCAAACTTCTAAATTGTGAATTCCACATCACTAAAGTGAAATGTTGCTCCTCAAGGGTTAACCATGTCAGAGAAAAAGGTGCAAACTGCAAAGAACTGGCCGCAACCTCAGAATGTTAAAGACATACAAAAATTCCTGGGGTTTGCAAATTTTTATTGCCGGTTTATTCCTCTGGTTTCCTTCATAGAAACATCTATTACCAGGTTATTATTTAAAAATGCCAGTTTTTAGTGGACACCTGACAGTGAGAGAGCTTTTGTTACTCTTAAAGAGGCCTTTGTTTCTGACCCAATTTTGGCCCATCCAGATATTGACAAACCCTTTGTTGTGGAAGCAGGTGCCTCAAACAAAGCTATTGGGGCAATTTTGTCACAAAGGCGTTCTGAAACAGGACAGTTACATCCAGTGGCATATTTATTTTAAAAATTCAACGCAGCTGAAATAAATTATGCTATATTTGATAAGGAACTACAGGCTTTATGCATTGCCTTTAAGGAATGGAGATGTTATTTATTAGGGGCCAAGTTCCCAGTACCTGTTTACACTGATCACTGTAATCTACAGTTCTTAAGTTCTGCCAGAACATTGTCTCCTTGTCAGTTAAGATGGTCCCTGTTTTTCTCAGAGTACGAGTTTATAACCACCTTTCGTCCTGGCTCTGAAAATGGAAAGGCTGACTCTCTATCCTGATGTTATGAAGGGGTTAACAACAGATAGGGAAGGCTATGTCTCATATCATTCTACCACATCACATTATATGGGCTAATACAGTCCAAGCATTTCTGGATGACATTCAAAATGCCTTATCTTTAGTGGATCTAGCTAAATGAGTATCCCAGACATCACATGGGAAGATACAAGAAGGGTTACCTTTTCAGGGGACTCCAATCTATGTACCCACATCAGAATTAAGAACACAAGCCATTCAGTGGTGTCATGACACTCCCCTGTTGGGACATCCTGGGAGAGCTAAGACTTGTGGAAATGTACTATACAATGTTTGGTGGCCAAGTGTTACAGCTGATAAAAATGAGTATTTAACCAATTCTGACATTTGTGCCTAAATCAAGGCGGATCCCTCCAGCCCAAAAGAGTTTATCCTTCCATTCAGCACTCCATATTGTGTATGGGGGGATATTTCTGTTGACTTCATTGTGGGATTACCATCATCCCATCGTTATGATGCCATTATGTTGGTGATAGACACATTGTCAAAATTAGCACACTTTATTGCTTGTGTTGGAATTCGTACTGCTCCTCGGCTGGCTCAGCTCTTGTTGGAAAATGTGGTTTGGTTACATGGTCTTCTCCGTACTATTACGTCAGACCGAGGAACACAGTTCATGACTCAATTTTGGAAAGTGTGGTGAGCTAATCTGGGAATTCAATCTTGTTTGTCCACAAGTTTCCATCCACAAAGCAATGGACAAACAGTGAGAGTTAATAAGTACAATAAGCAGTATTTCCGATGTTTTGTACAAGATTCCCCAAGGTCATGTCACATTCTTCTACTGGGTTTTCACCTTTTAACACCACTTTTGGGCATCACCACCATACCTTACCTATAGTACTTCCCATCAAGCATGATTCATTTCCGGCTGTAACTGATCACATAAAACAATTGGTTCATATCGCTAAAGAAACAAAAATAAATTTAATTGCGGCCAAAGAAAAAGGCCAGAGAACCAAGTGGGTGACAAAGTCTGGCTATCACATGCAATCTAAAATTCATGATACAACAGAAGTTTCTACCGAAATTCGTGGGGTCCTTTACCATTATCAAGAAGATAAGCCCAGTTAGCTACAAATTACGGCTTGCAGCTTTGATGAAGATATATCCTGTGTTCCAAACCTCTCTTCTCAAACTAGCATCAGATAGGGCTTGTCCTTGCTTTCCTCCTGTGTACATTAATGGCACCCCAGAGTTTCGAGTTAAGGCCATTAAAGGAATGCGTAAGCGCAACGGCATTTGGTATCATGAATTGGGTATGGCCAGAAAATGACTCTTAAGAAAAAGCCCATTCATTGCTTGCCTCTGCAGACCTTGGTTGCTTTTTGGTCATAGGTCAGCAGTATCCCACCGGTAGGGACATAGACGGTTGGGTACAGTCAGGGTCTGCAGTACTGTTGCCCATCCCGCTTTGTGTCTTGAGAAAGCAAGAATTGGAATATGTGGGAAAAGCCATGTATATGGAACTCGCCATTGGTGGAAATGCTGGAAGATACCAGAGTTTTAATGTTTCTCAACACCATAAGATAGCCACCATGGTGGCAATAAAAAATCATTGGGGCGAGATCTTGCGAGACTAAAGTAATGAGGCAGCTATAAGAGCTGCATTTAACTCCTGCAGTCCCCCAGAGCCTGCCATTCAGTTCCTGGTATTGGCCATCGGTTCCCGTGTTTTGTCTTTCTGTTGGGTGGTAGGTCCGTCTTTGCTTGTGACCCTTCAGCAGGGTCGTGGTATTGAAGTAACGTTTCTTCGTGCATGGCGCTTGGACTAAGGAGGCTGTTTGGACGTTTCTTCCCACAGTGGCCAGCCAATTAGCCGCATGGTCGTTGCATCTGTGTTCACTCATTTTCATATTTTGCTAAAGTGCGTTTTGTGCATCTAAACACTCCTGCCAAGACAGACTTGTAAGGGCGTTCAGACTTATGTGACTCCTGAGACTGCACCTTTCGGACTGGCACCAAGTATTGTGGCATTCTTCATCATTCTTAGCTCTCATGGTGCATACTTACGTTCCAGCCTGGTTCTGTTATTAAAAGCAGTACATTTCCCACTGCAGTACAGTACTTACATATAGTTCCGATGCCATAATGGGGGAATCCACATGAATGGTTTAATCACGTATATACCCTGTTTTGTGAATGTGTTATGTTTTGTCAACCGTCTGATTAAGTCAAGGGCATACGAGGGTCATAAGCTTCACATGATTAATTTCCACACATGCAAGTGTATATTGGTCTGCAGGTTGCAGATTTATGATCAACCAACTTTTATGTGCACATAGCAGTTCTGCCATATATCTACATCATTTAATGTTATTTCTCCTGGAAAAGATGTGCAATAGTTTAAGTTACTTACACATGATTTATTGCTGATATGATTTGAATGATGCCTTGCAAATTGCATCTTGACACATAGTGTTGTGGTTGATTGTGTTTCTCTTACAGGTTTCCTTCCCTGGTGTACCCACCCTAATTCCCTTCTCCTGGTTGGGCCACTAAGCTCCTATGCTTATATTATTGTCAGAGACTGAGGTGCCGGAAGGTGGGCTTTTGGGGGAGGGTACTGTTCCTGCGGGTCCTTTCCACTGACAAAAAGTATGTTCCATCCTCTGCTAACCAAATCATTCAACAAGCCCAGCAGAGCAACTCTGGGGGTAAAGTGGAGCCAGTGGCCCAGAATTGCAGAGAGTTTCCTCTTGATGGCCTCCCAAAAGGGGACCAGTTTATGGCATGACCATACCTCGTGGAAGAAGTCTGCCTTCATTAAGGAACGACAGGCACAGTGGGCCTGTGAGATCCTGCCGAGTCGGTGGAGCCGCTGGGGAGTCATGTACTCATTATGTAGATAGTTAAGCTGGGTCACGGATGGGGGTAGGTCGCGGGCACCTTTCTGCATGGACCTTCTTTTCGCGCAATACGCGGATACATCCGTGAGCCCTATGGGCGCGGCCCCGACTGCAGTGAGGTAGGATGTTCCCTGCCTGATTTTTGGTATTTACTTTATAGCACCTGCTGGTGAGGTTTTGGTCTGGGCACTTTCCTTCACTTCTATGTTGGCCCATTGTCATAGCAGATTAGGATTTTGTATTTTGGTCCCAACGAATTGGCACAGATCTTTGTGACACTTAGGCAAAAAACATGTCGACCCTGATTTTATATGAACATGACAGAACCTTATTTTCCTCCACTTTTTACTTTAATTTTAATCATGACAAGGCCCACCTGCAAAATAAACACAGTTTAGGTGTCCCTTAGCCATTTTCAACTTTCACTCTTTCCAATCTACACATCAGACAGTTTATTTGACTCTTTACTCAGCACTTTTTATAAAAGATCTCCTGCCTATTAGGCAGTGCAGCACTGGCCTGACGATGAACTGCCTAATGATGGAGCATGCCACCTAATTAGGTGGGTGAGGGCTCTTGCTGTCTCCTCCCGACCTATTTCATATCAGGTGTGACAAACTGTGTTTCCACCCTTTTTTGTTAGGAACTGCATACCCGTTTGTGTATTGGATAGTTAAGCTGGACCAGGTGGATGCATGCAGAAATAGCAGATTCCCTGGGGGCCAATCAGGCCTTACGCCACTTGTCTTCAAGCTTACCAACCCAGGCCTCCCACAGAGCCCAGGGAAGCAGTCTGGAGCATTGACAATTAGAGAGTGGTAGATATGGAAGAAATCTCCCTTGCCCAGTCGCCCCATCAACAGTTTGTCTGCAACAGTTTTTGCACCTCTTTATCCAGGACTTAACCTTTGTCATACCCTTTTATCAACCCCCTAAGGATGGGTTTGCTGGCCACCCAGAGAGTACCAACGGAGGCCACTGTGCCCCAGTTCACCTCAAAATATGAGCAGATCTCTATTTCAAAAAAGTCTGAGCAGTCCTGGTCGGTGAGATACTAGGCGTTAATGCTGCACATGGGGTACAGGGTCACTGCAGGGGGGCTAAACTGCAGAAGGAGGGGAGGCATGGTCTAAGATACTCGCAGAAGGGTTTCAATCTCCATAAGTTAGAGGATGTCCGTTGCCGGAAGTCAAATCTGGTCAATGTGCGACAGAGTGCTGTACGCTTCCGATATGTGGGTATAGGCACACTTGTGGGGGTGCCCTTTCTCCACACATCACAAAGCCCCATAGAATCTGCACAGGATGAAAGCAGACAGGAGCATGCTTGACACCCCGACCGAGGAGTGCCTGAAGTGTCATGTACAAGGTCAGTGCCAGCATTAGAGTCACCCCCCACCAGCATGACACCCTGGGTAAGGGTCAGCAGAAGAGACCGAAGTGCTTGTAATGTGAGTTGTAGCTGTAGCTGGGGAACATAGACAGAAAGGAAGTTGTAGTGCCTGCCCTCCAGTTGACCCTCAATCTCCACATTTCGTCCTTTCATTGGAGGCAGACACCACCAAGGGGAACCACCTGTGTTGCAAGCAGGCCACTCCCCTGGAGCCCCCGTAAAACCCCATGTGGCACATGCTGTCATAGCCAAAGCGACCCAAAAGGGCAGTGCGTGCCCAGCAAGTGAGTTTCCTGGAGCAGAAGGACTGCTGATTGGAATCGCTTCACATATCTGAGAACTGCCAACTACTTAATATGATCTAGCAGGCCGTTGACTTTCCAAGGTAGGACCTTAACCAACATCCACAAAGAAAGAAGGCAAGGGGGTCCCAGGCACATATAAGGATGTCAGTAGGTCTGGTGGGACATCACTGCAGGAGGGGCACCTGAGGCAGCGCTCCAGAATGTGAGCATTTGGTGTGAGGGAAAAGTGTCAGTGAAGTGTGTGTTGAAACATTTAAAAACAAACAAAACAATCCACGCCCTTACCTTCCCCCTCCCCATACTTCCCCAAAAGCATCTGTTGCCGTACCCCCATACGTAACCACAACCAAACGGGACCTAGAACTACCCATAAGCTCCAAGACGGCCCCAACATATGAGGATCATAGTGCCTGACAGGAATTGTTTTATCGTAACAGTACGTGCATAACTAGAAACCCCATAGCAAAACAAGAAACAGTGTAGGGAAAACATGTAAAAAGAGAAGGCTAGATTATCTGTACCCCTCTGCCCAAACCAATCACAGAAACCAAACCAACCAGTTGTGCGGTCAGAGTGTTATGGGGGTGTTGGGGCCTTCATCCATGGTCTGGAAGAGGTCTGGGGTGCCCAACAGATTGGCATCTGGAAGAGCAGCTCCAGTCCCAACCTCTCCTCAGTCGGAGCTCAGTGTGCTTTGCCGCCCATGTGGGTGGGAACGAGTCCTCTGGTAGTCTGGCCACCTCTTCCTGGAGCTCTTAGGAGAAAGATGGGGAGCACCTCCTCCTGTCAGGGAAACGACCTTCCCAGGTCTGCCAAGGCACGGTAGCTATCTGCTTCCTTCGTCCATTCCCAGACCTGCTCCAGTGTACCACAAAAGTAGGCTGTAGAGTTGAATTTCATTTTCAGCTCTGCTGGGTAGAGGAGGAGCATGTATTGCAGCTTGAGAGCCCAAAACCTTTGCTTCACATCCTCAAAAGAGCATCTGGCTACTGGACTGCCCTGGTATAGTCAGGGAAGACAGTGATCTTCATGTTTTGAAAGTGTAGGTCATGCTGTATCCTGGCTTCTTGAATTAAAACGTCCCTGTCTCGGTGGTTGAGAATGTGCACTAATAGTGGTCATGGGGTGGGGTCCAGGGAGAAGCTACTCAGCCAGGGGCCTAGATGCCCTATCCACCACAAACCATGGTGACAGTCTGTCATAGGGAATCCAGGACCTCAGCCAGTCCTCCAGAAACAGGTCCACACCAGAAGTCTTTGCACCTTCTGTAAATCCAACAAGCCAGAGGCTGTTCCTCCGCGACTGGTTTGCTGCATCTTCAGCTCACTCTTAAAAGACTTAGTGGAAAGTATTTGGAAGCCCTGGAGCTTGAGGGTGGCTACCTCATCTTCCACTGAGGATACTTCAGTCTCAACCGTCATCACCCAGCCAGCAACATTACGGAGGACTTGGCGCAACAAGGACACATTCACTGGGGCCTCAAATACTTTAGTTTCAACCACCTCCTTTGAGTCTTGAATCACCTTAAGGATAGTAGCGGGGTGAGCAAGGGAGGTGGGGGGCACCAGTAGCACCAAGGGCGCCAGAGGTAGGCTTGGTGTACTGATCAATCTTTGTCTGGGCCGGTGGGGCTGGCCTGTCCCATCCCATCTCCACCTGGGAAGCCGTGGGTGCAGTGAGGGAGTATGTAAGCCACTGTCCGTGGCATGTTTACCCCAGTGGGGCAGCATGAGCAGTCAGGGCAGTTGTGCCTCCGCTGACGGACCAGGTCAACTAGTCACAATAGTATTGCTAGGGCCATGTGATATGTCTGCCAATAATAGACCACAATCCACTGGCAGCTCCCACACCACGGACAGGTAGGGTCCCAGCAGAGCCAAAGTGCAAAAGGGGCAGATGTCAGGCCACCCCAGAGCGACCAGTCCATGGGGAGCCCAGCAGCACAGCAATGCATGGAGGGAGTAAGCTGGACCCCCAGGAGCAGTCATGTTCTACTCTCGCAGGGTGGTGCAAGCCAAAGAGTGAATAGGAAAAAGGAGGAGGGGGAGTGCGAAAAAACATACAGTCACCAGCAGGAGTGCAGGCCCATGGGAAGAGCTCCAGCTTCAGCCAACTGATCTGTGGCACTAGCAGACGGTCCAGAAGTTAAGGAGGGGTGCACACCGGCCGTTAAGTACGACTCCCCACTTGTCAGCCAGTATAAACAAGATCTATTTCAGGGAGTGTCTGGCATCTAGTACCAGCACCCTGCCAGGTGGGCTTCAGAGGGGCCCCTCGAGCCAGGAATCACCCTCGATTACAAGGCCACTTTCCACAGCCCGGGATGGCAACCAGTTGCATCAAAGGCACTCAGTAAGGGAGCTGGGACCACATGTGTCGCGCCGCACCGCGCGGCGCGAGCCGAGCGTTCGGCACAAGCCGCGCGTTCGGCTCGGGCCGCGCTTCGCGTCTCTAAGACGCGGCGCGCCCCGAGCCTTTCTTGCACCTTGCGAGGCCCCAGGACTTACTAGGGGCCTCGCGCTGCGCTCTCCCTCCGTCTTGTTGGGGTCTCCTGACCCCTCTTACCTGTTTGGGGACTCCTCTTTCTTCTTTTCTGTCTTTCTTTCTTTTTGGGTCTGTTTTCTCCTCTGTCCTTTATGTCCTTTCCCCTTCCCAGGTTACCTCTGTCTTCCCAGCATTCCTCCTTCCCTATTCTCTATGGTTTCTGCTCCAGTCTATTCTATCTACTTTTCCCTATGCAAGATGGTGTCCTTTTTCTTCCTGTGGGTCACTTCCTGTTTTATGGTATTTAAGGGTGTTTTTTCTTTCCCTCTTTGCGCTGCAACACTCTCTGTTTCAGTTAGTGTCCTCGCTCCTGATTTCCTAGCCCTTGGCTTTGGATTTCGCCATTTCTGTGTTACGTCAGTTCCTTTGATTCCTGTTCCTCTGTTCTTGTTCCAGGAATCCCCTGCGAATCTTCTGGGAGGTTTTTTCCTCTTCTTCTGAAGGGGTTTTTTCCCTCTGGCGCTACTTTCTCACGGTCACGGTCTGTCCTTGGCGTTTCCTCGCCTACAGCACCGTGGCTACCAGAAAGAGTCGCCCCTTTTTGGGACAAAGTCGAACCCTCAAGATCCACGCCTCAAGATCTGCAAACTCCAGGCGCAAGCAGCACGTGAGTCGTGACAGATTGCAGCGCCCAACCATCCCGACGTCTTCTAGCACCATGGAAGACACTGTGGTAGCTGCTGCGGATCCGGATCAAGCTCTGCTAACTACAATTCAGCAACAAGCTCAAGAATTACAGCAACTACGCAGTGAGAATGCTGCGTTGCGACAGGCCTTGGCCTTCCGTAGTGGTGATGTCCCGACGCTCTCCGCCTCTACCCATCGTTTTTCGGGTGAACCAACCAAGCTGCGAGAGTTCCTTGACTCCTTGACAGTGTACTTTGCCTTCCGACCCACCCAATTCTCCCACGACAGAACAAAGGTGGGTTATCTCATCAGTGCCCTATCTGGTCCTGCCTTGGCCTGGGCAACCCCGATGGTATCATCTAACGATCCGGTATTGTCGGACTATTCTGCCTTTGTGAACCGTTTCAAGCTGATGTTTAGTCGTCCGGGATTGGAGGCTTCAGCAGAAGAGGCCTTATGCGATATTCATCAAGGTTCACAAGAAGTCCTTCAATACATTACACGCTTTCGTCAACTAGCGGCAGAGACCACCTGGGTGGAACGTACTTTGGTGACTTTGTTTCGTAGAGGACTCAAAGAAGAGATCAAAGACGAACTAGTACATTCCACCAGAGTGGAGGATCTTCGCGGCCTGATGGATCAAGCCCTCTCCATCGAGTATCGCCTTCAGGAACGGAGAGCAGAGAAGAGAAAAAGCAGAGGGTCTTTTCAACCAAGCACCTCACGAGTTTTTCCACATCGTTCTGAGGAACCTCGCCCTCCTGTCAGAGACACCGAAGGAGAACCCATGCAGGTGGATACAACTCGAGGCCCTCTCTCCCCTAGCGAACGAGAAGAAAGACGAAAGAAGGGGTTGTGTTTATACTGCGGATCTGCCGGCCACATACTGCGTACCTGTCCAGTACGTCCATCAAGGCCATCGGGAAACGCCGCTTCCCGTCCTCTGTAAGAAGGGAGGGGACGGGATTAGCAGCCATACCTTCCATCAGTTCTTTCAACGACAATACCACATCCTTGTTCACTTTACCAGTAATGTTACAATTACCTGATGGCCGTCTAGAGAAGACTATGGCACTACTAGATTGTGGAGCTAGTGGCATTTATATGGATAAGAAGTGGGCCACCACTCAACAAGTTCCTATACAACCTAAGGAGGTTCCAGAACAAGTTCACACGGTGGATGGATCTTTGATATCATCGGGTCCAGTAGATACAACTACCCTGATGCTAAATCTACAGATCAGTAACCATCAGGAACACATTTCCTTTGATCTTATAACTTCCCCCAACCATACCATCATTCTTGGAATCCCGTGGTTCATCAGACATAATCCATATGTGAACTGGGCTACCCGGACGGTTTCCTTGTCTTCACAGTTCTGTCACGAGCACTGTTTTGCTTCAGACAAGTATTGGTCGCCTAAGAGGTCAATTATCACGGAGGGCACCACCGGTTCGACCATAAATACAGTCCAAGGAGTTCCTGAACACTATTTGGAATTTCAAGATGTCTTCCAAAAACCTTCCAAACCTGTGTTACCTCCACATCGAGATTACGATTGTGCTATTCCCTTGGAACCTGGCACTATCGTTCCTTTTGGCAGGATGTATTCCCTCACGGAAACTGAAAAGGAAGTACTAAAGGAGTATTTGGATGAAAATATTCAAAGTGGGCTTATTGTTCCATCGTCTTCTCCGGCTGGGGCTCCTCTCTTTTTCGTACCCAAGAAGACAAAGGACCTTCGCCCTTGCCTGGATTTTCGAGGCCTGAATAAAATAACTATTAAAGATCGTTATCCTTTGCCTCTCATAAGGGACATTTTAGAGGCAGTCAGAGGGGCTCAACGGTTTACCAAACTAGATCTACGGGGAGCCTATCACCTCTTACGCATTAAAGAAGGAGATGAGTGGAAAACGGCCTTTAGGACTCCATTTGGTCATTTTGAATACAGGGTAATGCCTTTCGGTCTTACTAATGCCCCGGCAATTTTTCAGAGATTTATGGACTCAGTATTCTCGGATCTCCTGAATCAGACAGTTGTAATCTACCTTGATGATATTCTTATTTATTCCAGAAATCCCAAACTCCATTCTTCCCATGTTAAACAAGTTCTTCAACGACTCCGGGCACATCAACTGTTTTGCAAACCCGAAAAGTGTGAGTTTGACCAGACGGAAGTCAAATATCTAGGATATCATTTAAGTACCACCGGAGTAGCCATGGATCAAGAAAAGGTGCAAGCTATCCTAGATTGGCCTTCTCCATCCTCCATTAAAGAAACACAATGCTTTCTAGGATTGGCGAACTTCTATCGACAATTCATCGCAGACTTTGCTAAACAAACTAGCCACATAACTCACACTTTAAAGAAGGAAAATCTTATTAAAGGGTTTGTCTGGACTAAAACTGCTGAAACAGCTTTTCAAGAATTAAAGAAGGCATTTACACAAGCTCCCATCTTAAGACATCCAGATACCAACAAACGATTTATTGTCGTCACCGATGCTTCTGAAAAAGCCATTGGTGCCGTTCTACTCCAACAACAAGAAGACGATGGTCTTGAACATCCTGTTTTCTATTTATCTCATATACTCTCTATTGCAGAACAACATTACTCAGTATTGGAAAGAGAATTGTTGGCTCTGAAAACAGCTTGTATTGAATGGAGGCAGTTTCTGATGGGTTCCAAGGAACCTTTTGAAGTGAGAACAGACCATCGAAACTTACAATGTTTACGAAATTTCGTATGCCAAAATAGTCGTCAAGCTCGTTGGGCCTTCTTCTTCAGCCAGTATGATTTCTACATTACATATATTCCTGGCTCCCAAAACATTCTGGCTGATGCTCTATCGCGTCGTTATCCAGATTGTACTCCTGTCCCAGCTCAACCCCTACTGGAACCTAGTAAGATCATTGGGGTAGCCCAGTCTTTTCTGGAGGAGGTACAACTGGAGTACCCCAATCTATCTGATGATGAAATAGAGAACTTAAGGCCTCTTTTACATAAGAGACAAGGATACTATTATTATCACGATCTGTTATTCATCCCCACTAACAGAGTGAGAGAAAAGGCATTACAAATGTGTCATGATTCACCGGTTGCTGGTCATAGAGGCATCAAGGCCACACAAGAACTGTTATCCCGATTTTTCTGGTGGCCTACTTGGAAAAAAGATATTGAAACATACGTTCAGGCTTGTCCCACATGCGCTCAAGTCAAGATTCCCCGAACCAGGCCTGCGGGTTTACTCCAGCCCTTGCCGGTTCCGCCAACTCCATGGCACACCATCTCCACCGATTTCATGTGTTCGTTACCACTCTCAGCAGGAAACCGGGTAATCATGGTCACTGTGGACTCTTTTACTAAGATGGCTCACTTCACTGCCTTGAAAAAACTACCTACATCCCAAGAATTAAGCCAGATATTCATTGAACATATCTTCCGTCTTCATGGACTTCCTCATACTCTTATATCTGATAGAGGTCCTCAGTACATTTCCCGGTTCTGGAGGTATTTTTGTAAGACACTAAACATCGATAGAGCTTTGTCATCGGGCTTCCATCCCCAGACCAATGGACAGACCGAGCGTCTGAACCAGGGCTTAGAACAATACCTTCGTTGTTTTTGCAACTCAACTCAAAGCAACTGGAACACTTATCTCCCTATCGCTGAGTTCTCTTATAATAACTCAGTCCATAGTGCCTCCAAGACCACTCCTTTTTTCTGTTCTTATGGTTTTCATCCTACCTCTTTTCCTACTTCTTCTCTGTCTCCCACTCCCTTACCCGCTATTACTCATTTTTCCAAACGTCTTCTACAAATCCATAGACTGATTCGTTCTAATCTCTTACACACCAAGAGATATATGAAGAAAGTAGCAGACAAGAAACGTAGGGCAACTCCGGACTACCTTCCACAGGATAAAGTTTGGCTTTCTTCTAAATTCTTACCCTCACGTCTTTCTCAGAACAAATTCACACCTCGCTATTACGGGCCTTTCCGTATTCTCCAGTTGCTTAATCCCGTCACTGTCCGTCTTCACTTGCCTCACACATGGAAGATTCATCCAGTCTTCCATGTCTCCCAACTCAAACCTTATGTACCAGATCCGTACTCCCGTCAGTTTTCCTGTCCTCCTCCTGTCTTAGTGGATGATGTTCCTGAATATGAGGTTCAGGAGATTTGTGACTCTCGTCTTTTTCACACCCGTCTGCAGTATCTGATTCATTGGAAGGGTTATCCTCTCAGTGAGTGTTCTTGGGAAGATGCATCTTCTGTTCATGCTCCTCTTCTGACTCAGCGCTTTCACCGTTTATTTCCTTTCAAACCAGGGCCTTCGGGAGGGGGGCCTACTGTCGCGCCGCACCGCGCGGCGCGAGCCGAGCGTTCGGCACAAGCCGCGCGTTCGGCTCGGGCCGCGCTTCGCGTCTCTAAGACGCGGCGCGCCCCGAGCCTTTCTTGCACCTTGCGAGGCCCCAGGACTTACTAGGGGCCTCGCGCTGCGCTCTCCCTCCGTCTTGTTGGGGTCTCCTGACCCCTCTTACCTGTTTGGGGACTCCTCTTTCTTCTTTTCTGTCTTTCTTTCTTTTTGGGTCTGTTTTCTCCTCTGTCCTTTATGTCCTTTCCCCTTCCCAGGTTACCTCTGTCTTCCCAGCATTCCTCCTTCCCTATTCTCTATGGTTTCTGCTCCAGTCTATTCTATCTACTTTTCCCTATGCAAGATGGTGTCCTTTTTCTTCCTGTGGGTCACTTCCTGTTTTATGGTATTTAAGGGTGTTTTTTCTTTCCCTCTTTGCGCTGCAACACTCTCTGTTTCAGTTAGTGTCCTCGCTCCTGATTTCCTAGCCCTTGGCTTTGGATTTCGCCATTTCTGTGTTACGTCAGTTCCTTTGATTCCTGTTCCTCTGTTCTTGTTCCAGGAATCCCCTGCGAATCTTCTGGGAGGTTTTTTCCTCTTCTTCTGAAGGGGTTTTTTCCCTCTGGCGCTACTTTCTCACGGTCACGGTCTGTCCTTGGCGTTTCCTCGCCTACAGCACCGTGGCTACCAGAAAGAGTCGCCCCTTTTTGGGACAAAGTCGAACCCTCAAGATCCACGCCTCAAGATCTGCAAACTCCAGGCGCAAGCAGCACGTGAGTCGTGACAACATGTACCTCTTCTAATAGTTAAGGCGAGGGGAGCCCAAAGCAGTGCCAGTCCAGGACCTACTGCTCAGCCGTCCTGGGCAAACCACTCTGCCCACTGGATCTCGGGACCTCCCCTGGCCACAAAGTCCAGTAGAGGTGACTCGCGCCCTCAGAACACCACAGCACCCTCTTTGCCCCCAGGGTAGTCGGACTCCCGGTCTCACACCCTTCGCTATTGTGAGCTTTGACGGCCTCCGCTGCTTTGCATAGGTGAGCGGCAGTGCCTCACATCTCCCGTCACCAGCTCCAGTTGAGTGTGGCTTGAGCCACCATCTCCAGTACAGCGCTACGCAGAAGCTCCAAGGTGTGGCCCCTCTGCAGGACCACAAACCTCTGCACCACATGCAGCCCTCAACTGCCCCCACACAGTTCAGCAGCAGGCCACCATCTTGCTCGTGCCTTGCTGCGGCCCGCAGCCTCCGGCTCCAGGTGCTACTCAACAACCCCTCTGACAGCTCATCTTGGCAGAGCCTCTAGATCCTCACAGCCCCAAAACTCAGGGGAGGGAAGGAATCATTGCTGTCGGGCAAGGGATACAGGTGGATTAATGTGGGGCCACAGTAGCAGCCGTAGAATGCGGCTGATATCTTGGCTGCCAAAGCCACACCCCTTAGACCCAGATTTTAAGGTAATTTTATTAAATTCTAAGTTTATTCACCTTGTTGTTGTTATACTCAAACTTCTGTCTTGATTCGTCTTTCCTTTCATGAGTCTCATCTGGAACCTTATGTTCCTCGCCAAGGGCTTCTAATAACTGGTTAGCCTTATCTGAGAGACATGAAATTTGAGATTTACATTATTTTCGAGGAAAACTGCCGTTTCTTCTTGATTGGAAGGGTGTCCTTCCTTGTGATGAATCTTGGGAACCAGCAGAAGCAGTTCATGTCTCCCGTTTAGTTAAATAATTATTTCAAAGGTTTCCTTATCCTAATGAGACCACAGTGTACCTTTTCCAACTGCAAATGTACACAAGGTGGCAGGTTCTCCTCTCTCTGAGTCAGCGGTTATTTTTCCTGGCCAAATTCCTGTGAAGTCGCTTGGCGTTCACTCTCTGTAGTGCACACATAAAGTTATAGGGCGAGCTCTGAGATCTTTTTGCTTGGGGTGTCTCTGTAGCATTGCATGCCTGGTGATGTTTAGGTATATCTTGCAGCATCTCTATATATCGCATGATGTTATTTCTTTTTACAAATGAACTTCTCTTGGTATTTTTTTTCTCCATTTTTTTTTTTTTTTTTTACAAACTACGAACCGTTTCAGGTACCTAGGTTGGCAGTAGCCATATGTTTCTCATTAACATATCTGTTCAAATAATTCATGGCATATTTTCACTTCCTGTGGCGTTCCTGGTCATTGCTGGTCCCTTCCTGGAAAATTAGTATTTAAAGGGACGTAAAAAAAGTTCATGGTGTTTCACAACATTGCTTGCCTCGCTAGTTCTTCACTGAGCTCCTTTTTCTATCACTCCTGATTTTTGCCTTCAGCTGTTGTCTTGTCAGCTGGCCTGATGCAGCTAGAAGGATTTTTCCGTTTACTCAATTTTTTCCCTTCCAGTTGTTATCTCTGTTTTGTGATTAATTTTAAGCTAGCTGTAAACACTGGAGCCTGGAGTTGCTTCTGAGTGTAGGAAAGCTCTTTGTGCGGAATAACACGACCCTCACTTTGTTGCCAAGAACACCTGCCCATGACACATTGCATCTGCTGCTCTCGTAGTGAACTGGTCCTTCTAGGATTTTTTTTTATTACTAGTCAGATGGCATGAACTGAGTAAGGTAGCAAGATGCAGCACTGTGATCTTTATAAGATTTTGAACTGATTCAATGCTGCATCTCCTAACTATTTCCCCTATTTTTCTATTAGTGGACGGGTTAGTACTAGTGCAGAAAAGTTATTGGATGTAGAAAGAAGTCAGAAAATAAAAGTAAACTATTAGAAACATTTATAAGAAAGATTATTATGTTGTAGCAGAAGACACACTTTGTCTGAATCAGCTATACAGATGCAACACATTATCAGGGGCTATTAGCCAGATGTACTAAATAGTGGTCGCCAAAAACTGGTCGGAATTTGCAGCCACTTTTTTATGACCAATATAGAATTTTACGAACTCACATAGATACTAATTGGACTGTTCATCCTTGGCGTGGTCTTCCTTAACTTTTTGCCTCTGTTCCCCAGTTTGCTGATGTGTGCTGGACTCTGATTTTGCTGTTTTTGTTACTCTGGGCACTTAACCACTGCTAACCAGTGCTAAAGTGCAAGTTCTCCTTTACAAAATGTGTATGTAATTGGCTTACCCATGATTGGCATATTTGATTTATTAGTGAGTCCCTAGTACAGTGCACTAGAGGTGCCCAGGGCCTGGAAAATAAATGCTACTAGTGGGCCTGCAGCACTGGTTGTGCCACCCACATAAGTAGCTCTGTAATCATGTCGCAGACCTGCCACTGCAGTGTCTGCGTGTGCAGTTTTAACTGTAAATTCGACTTGGCAAGTGTACCCACTTGCCATGCCTAAACCTTCCCTTTTCTTACATGTAAGACACCCCTAAGGTAGGCCCGAGGTAGCCCCAAGAGCAGGGTGCAGTGTATGGTTAATGTAGGACATATAGTTATGTGTTTTATGTGTCCTAACAGTGAAATATTACTAAATTAGTTTTTCACTGTTGCAAGGCCGGTCCCTCTCATAGGTTAACATGGGAGCTACCTTTAACTATGATTAAAATGTAGATTCTCTTTGGGAGCGGATGGACATGTGGAGTTTGGGGTCTCTGAGCTCACAATTTAAAAATACATCTTTTAGTAAAGTTGATTTTGAGATTGTATTTTTGAAAATGCCACTTGTAGAAAGTGAGCATTTTCTAGCCTATACCATTTCTATGCTCTGCCTGTTTGTGGATTCTCTGTCTGGGTCAGTTTGACAGTTGGGCTGGTTGCACCTCACACTAGACAGTGACACAAAGGGAGCTGGGGTGTAGTCTGAATTTCCTGATGAGCCATCTGTGCTAGGAGGGAGGGGAGGAGTGGTCACTTACACCTGAAAGGGCTGTGCCTGCCCACACACAATGCAGTCTCCAACCCCCTGGTGAGTGTCTGGGGCCTGGCCTGGGCAAGGCAGGATTTCACATTCAAGAGAGTCTTTGCTTTGAAGTAGGCCTACTTTAAAGGAGAAATTGGGTGTAAGAAGGGCACCCAAAACCACAGACTTTAGAACACTTCTGGAAACCAAGAGGAACCTCTGCCTGCAGAAGAGCTGAGGAAGAAGAGCTGCCCTGCCTGTGACTGTGCTTTGTGGAGCTATCCTGCAGTTGCTGCTTCTGCCAGAGTAAGCGGGCAAAGATTGGACTTTGTGTGCCTTCCATCTTGTGAAGATCTCCAAGGGCTTGATTTAGAGCTTGCCTCCTGTTGTTTGAAGTCTCAGGGACAGCAAAGACTTCTCTCTGCTAGCACCTGGAGTCTCTGGAGAGACTCCTACTCTGCCCTGTGGTGCCCATCCAGTTCCTGGGACCCTGAAAGGAGAAGCTGTCAGCCTAAGAGGAAGAAATCCACACACAGAACGCCGTGCTAGGAAAAGACTGATGCGACTCCGATCTGCGGCTGAAAAATCAACAAGCTGCCGGCTTCGCGGCTGAAAATCGATGCTCGTCTGCAATGGGCCCAGAAGAATCGACGCACAGAGCTCGAGAAATGACACGCAGCTTCGCTGACGGAGGCTGGGAGATCGCAACCCGCGCTGTGTGGTTTTTGGATCCTCGTGCAGCTGGATTTCCGACACAAACACCGCTGGGCGTGTAAAAACAACGCAAGGCCTGCTCGGACCTGAGAGTGCTGACCGGATAGACACATCGCTCTCCTGCGGAGAGAAGAAACAACACAAGGTCTCGCTCGTGAGTGAAATCGACGCATCGCAAACCCTTTTTGACGCACACTCGCCCATGCAGGGTTATTTTTTATGCACCCAAGGTACATTTTCACGCTAACAGTGTTAGTGTGTGTTTAAAACTACATGAAGACTCTTTTTGCTTTTTAATTGATAACTTGACTTGTGTATTGTGGATTTTTGTCGTTTTGGTCTTGTTTTGTTTAGATAAATATTTTCTATTTACCCAAACCTGTGTTGTGTCATTTTGTAGTGTTTTCATTAAGTTACTGTGTGTGTTGGTACAAATACTTTACACCTAGCACTCTAAAGTTAAGCCTACTGCCCGTGCCAAGCTATCAAGGGGTAAGCAGGGGTTAGCTGAGGGTGATTCTCTTTTACCCTGACTAGAGTGAGGGTCCTTGCTTGAACAGGGGGTAACCTGACTGTCAACCAAAGACCCAATTTTTAACACTAATACGGTGGCTTGTAAAATTCCGATTCAGAGTGGGTAGTGATCTAACCTATCTCATGAAAAAAATGAATGAAGTATGTTACAAATTCCAGCTCACTCTAAGTGTAATGATGTGGCAAAAAAAATAATTGATTGGTTTTGTCAAGTTATTATATTGAAAGAGCAGACTCCCTTACGTACGGAAGGTGAGAGTAACTGGTATCATTATTGCTAAGCACACTCTTCCTGTTATGTATGTTAACAATTTTATAAAGCGCGATTGCTAGCCCATAGGTGTCTTGGCCCTGAGAATCTAGCACAGCAGAGACAGCATGAGCGAGGGAGGAAATGACAAATCTAGACTACTGTGACTCCTAAACAATATTATAGAGCCAACTATTTTTTGAAAATCCATGTTTTTAAGGCTTTTCTTAATTTGAGAAGGATAGGTGCGATTAATAAAGCCAATTGGAGATTACTCCAAAGCTTCAGTGCAGTCATTGCAAACGATTTTCTGCCTGCGCAAACACATTTTCAGGGAGAAACCACTAGCAAATTATTGTAAATTGCAAGCCTGAATGTATTAATGGGAGTTCTCCACCAAATAATCGGGAGCACTAAGGTAGCTAGTCTTTTATACTAGACAGAGCATTAGAATTGGCAGGAGCAGTACCACAGCAAAGGATATTGGGGCTTCTTTTCAATGAAAGTTGAAACATGATGGTTGCAAAATGTATATAGCTGTTAGCTGCAGCAACTTCAAGTTAACTTCTCTTTTTTCTTTTTGGGGCACAGAAAAAAAGAAGAAAGAAATTCCACTGACAAAGGTATTGGCTTTCTATAACTATATACCTGCTGGGGTTCATTGAGAAGTTGTAATAAATATCTGTTGAGAAATTGATAAGGGAAATTACAGCATTTACAGCTACCTATAGCAACCCTAACAACGTGTAAGATCCATTTCTGTATAAGTGATCACATTTCTCTGTTTTCAATAGAGGTGAAAAGTTACTAATCTTATCTTTCAGACACTACTTCATAACCACAAAACATGTAAACAGGGCGTTTTTCTTTACCTCAAATGCTCCGGGGGGTGGGTGGTTCTTTTTCAGGGAATGGCCACTAAACATCTACTTTGTTGTCCAGGAGGCAACTGTGGAAATTCTTGCTCCAACTTCTCTTTTGAAATCTAATGACCTGATGCCAAGAATCTATATTGTGAGTTTTTTCAGACAAAATAATCACTGTAGATGAATTGTGTAAGCTGAAGAAGAAAACCTTCAAAGTATGTGAAGTGATAGCTTTAACTCATTCATGGTTATTTTATTTACCTGATAATAGGTTTGGCACTGTGTTATCCGTGCTGTTGACTGTGCTGCTAAAACTGAATCCAGTGATTTAAGAAAAAACTGTTATGACATAAATTCCAAATGAGGATTGCTTGTTTAGTATCACAGAGAGGAACATACATCCGGTTAGATCATCTGATTTATCTGTTTATTTTAAAGTGTTCTCAATTTAAAGAACAAAGTCTAAAATGTCATAAATTTAATATTAATTGGCTAGGCACAACTAGGGGTGTAACACTGGGCCTTCAACCCCTGTGGTACAGGGGGCCCCTACCCTTCTGGTTCCACTCAACCATTTATGGTCCCCCCATTCAGCCCAAAGCCAATGAATATCTGTGGGATATAGGAGCTCAAAGGGGCCCTCTTCACATTCTGGAAGGGGGCCCCCATCATGTTGGTTTCTGCCAGTGGGCACTCATTTTTGTAATAAAATGCAAACGTTTGGCACAGTATAAACAAATGTTTTTTTTATAGTCTTAACAAGGTTGCATTCTCCATCAATTTCACATAAAGCTGCAATTATGGAAAAGTACCATAGTGTTATGAAGTACTTACATGTCTGAAGGCCCAATGACAAATATCCTAAGCCAAGAAAAATAGTCTTATGATCTGATGGGCGATCTAGTCTGCACTGCAAACCTCCTTGAGGCTCATACAATAAACAGATACATTACGGGGCAGAGTGCTACCCAGAAGCCATCTCTGTGACGCACAAACTTCGATGGACTCACCTGCGGAGACAGAGGGAGCATAGTAGCCACATGGTCTCAAGCTGAGGACCACCACAGAGGATACCATTCAATCTTAATGCCAAGAAAATAAGAAATTGATAGCAGTACTCTGCTAACAAGAATGCTGACCAGTCAAGAGACAGTGACCTCAGGCGGAAGCTGTACTGTGAAATTTCATGCTGCTCCGATAATGTACTACTTAACCTTTCAAGCATATCCACCATTCTTCCTCTTTGACCTTGAGCCTCTGGACATTTTTAGCACTTGGGGCGTTTTTGATTATTCCATTTTTCTTTATTGCATTGATTTTCCTGGATTATTTACAGCTCCTTTTGCAGGTTTGTGATGTCTCTGTTTATTAATTTCCTTTAATTTCCTTTCTTCTGTTCCATCTTTCCCCTATTTCCGCATCTTTGTCACCTTGTTCTCCATTAATGCTTACTCTTGGAATTATTCAAATTTGGAAGCTAGGTCCAATGCATTTTTATTTATCTGCCACAACACCTTCATTATTCCTCCTTCTCTTGGACAGTAATCCTTCAGGAATGCTTATGGGGACCTTTCTGGGATGATTTCACCTTTGTCCCACCTAGCAATGTACCTCCAGTGGGTGAAAAAGAATCCTTCCTTTTAATTTTTCTTTTTGGAATTATTATCTTAATCTTATGTTGCTTCTTCTCTGAGTCTTATGTAATTAGGATCTGGTTATTTTGGTGCTTAAATATGTCTTACATGGGCTGTTGTAGCATGCTGGCCTCTAGTTGAAAGAAACCTGGATCCGCTAAGGGATGAACCCCTCTTTTGTACTCAGAGTCTTTCTTCTCCTTCAACCCTAGTTTAAATGCTCCTCTCAAAACAGGTGGCTCCGCACTATCACTAAAAGTGGGATCTGCCTCGAGGTCTGTGCACCTCACCCACCAAGTGAAGTGATTGATTCAAATGGGGGCTGTTTTCTTCTGTGTAAAACAGATAGAGGGTGGCAACGAAAGGAAAACGAGGAACTAATAAGAGTCAAGAGATCCGGATTTACATGGGGAGTTGATCACCCCTGTTCCTGCACACACAATTGAAGGAGGTCCACTCCTGACAGTCATCTACATTGTGGGGGTAAAGCAATGAAACAAATTCACCTAGGAATGATTTGTACTGGGTGCTGTGCTCCTTTGTTGAATTCTGAGGGGCAAATACCTGCTACCCGTTTCTTTTACTTTGACCCCAGTGGTCCTCAAAACTGTTTTACTCATTGAAATGCTGTATTCTGTGTTTGGAATGGTAAATGCACATGTCATTTTCTGGGTTGGTGCGAGTGGTATTTCTCTACGCCACTGCTAAAAAGCTTTTGCAAGAATGGAGACCATTGAGAAGGCACAGTAGAATGTCGCAGGCAGAATAATATATATTCTTTAGCCTAAAACGTGAGATTACCAAGAATCTCTTTCACAGTTTTATACAAACATGTTAACCTTTGGAATCGCATAGAATTCAGGGCCAGTGCCTCCATTAGGGCATTTGGGCGTTGGCCTGCTTATAATTTGGCTACTTTAGACCCCCTAATTAAATGTGAGTTGACAAGTACAACAGTGTTATCTGATTTTGCCGTTGCCCGGCCGGTTGCTGTATCGAAAGGCCTGTGGCGGGTCTTGACTCCTGGCAAAGCCAGTGGGAGCATGAAGGGGTGGGGCTTAACAGTATTACTGACATTGTCAGAGTTGAGACCCAAGAGCGCCTGTCGGATTAGATTGATGGCTCTCTCTGGCCAGCCCTACATGCGCACTAGAGGCCGCTCAGAGACGCGGTATATTACGGGGTGTGAGGAGGCTGTCTTTCTCCTTTTCATGCGGCAAAAAGAGAGGCAGGCCACACGCCTTGGTTTGAATGAAAGAGCTGCTTCGTGTTTCCTTCCACTCAGGCAAGTTAGTGATTTTCAGCAAATTAAATAAACAACGGGTGAAGTAACAGTGACCCCCTTCGGGCGTCCTGTTTAAATATATTAAATAATGTCACTCACTTGTGTTGTGGCCTTGGCGTATTTCCTATCTACACTGGACGTTCCCCAAAAATAGAATCAAATGGAACATTATTTTTTTTAATCATAGTTGTTTCAAGTCGAAACAACTATGATTAGAAAATAATACTGTTTTCAACCCAAGATGGCCACGCGTTGAGCCAGGAACATATGCGGTCTCAGCCGCGCCGCTGACAATCTCGGGGCTGATAAATGAATCTTACTTATTTTACAGTGCAAATAAAGCAAAATCTTCCTAAACCATTGACTTGGAACTGCCAGGCAGACTTCTGGCTGCCCCGCACTCACTTAAGCTTAGTGCTTTTTAAACACACTCATTAAAGCCTTGCGGCTCCTTTCCCTTATGCATGAAAAGTGGAAACATAACAACAGAAATTCTCTGATATTCCCATTTTACTTTATCAGAAAGGTGCTGCACCGTATTTCGTTGACTGTATTCACTGGTCTGAGCTATTCATTAAAAGTAATAATGGAACAGCGCAGAATGGAGGTGCGCGCCGGCAAGAGGGCCCTTTTGTTTAGACTCTTAAATTCCTCTTTGTCAGAGGTTACTCCATTTTGCAGTTGAGCCAGCATAAGTGATTGTGCATATTTTGAACATTTTCATCCATGTTGTTCTGAGCTTTCGCTGAAGAAACTTTTAATATCCTGACAATTCTTCCCAAATTTAGGCAAGGATTGTCAGGGTATTAAAAGTTACTAGAGTGAAAGCTCGGAACAACATGAATGGAAGTGTACTCCTTGAAACCAGTCATTAAGTCGTCAGCGATGCATTAAGCACACTTCTGAAACTATTACTTTCTTTTTCACCTAGGAGCCTTCAAAATAGCCTCCCAGGGAGAATTTTCTTTCGACTGGCATTTAACTTGAATCATAATGTTTGTTGCATTAGCCTATGCCATAAAGGGTGGGCTGGCTATACCATGAATATGGCGTTTCCCCAGGAGGCTGGGAGTGTGGGGAGTCGTTTCTAGGGTCGAGCGCACAGTCCCTGTTATAATGTCTCTTCGGGCTTTTAACCACACCAATGTCACGCCTGTCATTTTCATTGGTTGGTGTGCTTGCCTTTTAAAATCCGCTTGATTTCATTAGTGAAAGGCATGTATACGTCATGCCTTTTCCTGTGTTTAGCCCTCCTCGAGCGCACCGGCCAACTACTGAAAACATATGAGGCTCCATGTTTCAGGGCTCGAAAAAATAAGAAAAATTTTACTAGACCTGAAGGTCTACTAACTTAAATAATCTACTCGACCTATCTGTAATGTTCTTGACCCGTAAACGGGTCTCAAATTGTGTGATCCTAGGCAAATAGTTTACAGAGTCGCCTTTTCCTTCATTCTCACATATGATTGCATCTTCAAATATGTGAGCTCAGCATTTCTGCAGGACAAAAAAACTCTTTTGTTTGATTAAGAAGACTAAAGTTTGCTGCATGAATCACAAGAATCTAGCCCGCATACCCATGATGTCTAGCCCACATAATCTAGGGCTTCTTTTAGTTTACTAACAACATTGCCACCAATGCAGGAGTGTTTTTCAGTTTGTTTAAACACTCAATTTTAATAAATATATTACTAAATCATGATGTGGTAACATATCGTCACCCACACACAGTAACTTTCCAAGGAATGTCTAAAATCCTCTCCACTAACTTGCAGCTTCACTGAAAAAAATATATAGGCCCTCATTACAACCCGCCAAGGTTGAACCGCCGGGCGGCCGCCAATGCAGCCAAACTCCTGCGGGGTCTATTTTGAGATCCCCGCTGGGCTGGCGGGCGGAAACCAGGTTTCCGCCCGCCGGCCCAGCGGGGATCTCGGCCGCAACACGGGAGCCGGCTCCAAATGGAGCCGGCGGTGTTGCGGCTGTGCGACAGGTGCAGTTGCACCCGTCGTGCTTTTCACTGTCTGCTGTGCAGACAGTGAAAAGCTGCATGGGGCCGTGGCAGGGGGCCCCTGCACTGCCCATGCCAGTGGCCCCGCGACTCCCCTTTCCACCAGCCTTTTCATGGCGGTTCAAACCGCCATGAAAAGGCTGGCGGGAGGGGGACTCGTAATCCCCTGGGCAGCGTTGCCCTGGGGGATTTAAACCGCCGGGACTAAGGTGGCGGGGTCGTAATTCCCCAGGAAGCACCGCCAGCCTGTTGGCGGTGCTTCCGTCAAAACAGCCCTGGCGGTCAAAGACCGCCAGGGTTGTAATGACCCCCATAGTGTATTAACAATCTTTGAAAATTGGGCTTCAGAAAACATATCCTTTGCACATCAACACATAAAGTATTCTGATTTGTTTTCATCCTATTAAAATATTTTTTTCATCACACAATAATATAAAAATGGGTTTTCACAACTACTGAAATATATGTTTTAAAGGTTTGCACAGTTGACTTAGTCATTTAAATGTTGTGTGTTAGGAAACACCTGACACCCTATATCCTTTTATTTTACATTCTAAGCAGCAGGTCACACAGTTTACCTTACAAAGTCCCGGAACTCTGCAGTCAGAAGGAAAATTAAGTGTAAGAAAAGCTGACTTTTGACCTCTGTCTGTGAACACAGAACAAATGTGACTTAAGAACAAGATTTAAAGGCATCTTTTATTGCCCCTCCACTTTTGAACTGAACAGAACACCTATTCAATGTCAACTCCCAGAAGGGAAGAGTAAATATTGAAAATAGCTCGACCTGATTAAGTAAGACTGCTCAAATAAGACTCGCCAATGCGAGTGGTTGAGTGGATTTTTCAAGCCCTGATATTTTCAGCATAATTTCCGGACTACTTTGTCTTTTTATTTTCCACACAGCGCGATTGCGCTGGGTTTTACATAGCGCAACCGCACTTGGTGTTTTTTCTTTCAATTTGTGTTGCAAGAAAATCTGGTTAGGACTTTACAACCCTAGTAGCTCTAACTCGAGCAAATGTGAGAACCGTTGCATTGTAAATGCTTGTTAGTTCTCGGGTCCAATTTTGTAGCAGTGGGATAATTTTAAAAGCACTGCAGACTTACTTGTGTATCCAACATTTTCAGGCAACAATTTAAGTACCAAGGTGACTCTGGTGATTAATGTACATGCTGGAGAGAGATCAGAGTTTTGTTTAGTGACAGTTTTGACTCATCTAAAGTAGCACAGAGGGTTACTATGCCTGCTGCAAAGAATGTATACTATGCAGATCACAGAACAGTCTTTTATTTGCAATGCTCAGTGGGATACTACTTTTGTCACATAGAACCTTTTGTTACTGTGCAGATCATAAGTTACAATCATAATCTAGCACAGCGAGCTATGAACTGCCATGAAAGCGCTGCATGCAAACTGCATAGTACAGCTTAGAAAGTTATGTTTTTTTCCTAGTCTTTGATTATCCTAATTTTGCTAAAAAAGGTTTGTTTGGGTAGAAACCTATTGTTATTTGTAAAGTCGACCCTAACCACTGTGTTACGTTCCGAGTTTATGCTTCCACCGAACAAGCGCTCTTAAAAATGCCTACCAGTATGGATGATATGTGAATCCTACACCTTGTAGTCCCCTTTCTGTCCTGTGTGAGCAAACAAATAAACCAGACACTAACTTGCCTACGCCTTCCTCCACATATTACCCTTAGAGGATCTCCCACTGACGTAGTCTCAGCTTGTATTTCCTATATCTGTAATACGTTATGTCCAAGTCAACTTTCTTTGACCCAAGAACTACTCACCATCTTTGTAACCAAGTTCCTGGAAATAAGTGGCATTACAGGAGGAAATTCTGTGGCATGGTTGACACATTTTGTGGCCTGAAAAAGGCTTATTATGCAGAATGTTTTGTGAGTAAAGGCAGTTTATGTGGCATGTTTTATGTCATTTTTACATGTTTGGGTGCTGACGCAACCCAGATCCCACTGCAACTCTTGATAGTTTTCAACAGCTTTGGCTGCACACTGTGTTCTAAAGATAATGTAAATAAACCTACCTATGTTGTTATCATATGAAATCTATTTATTGATGTCATAACTTTCACAATTGTTTTATTAACCTTCTTGCTTCTCGAATGTGCTTGAAAATGCACCATTTGGCCACTCTTTTTTCAAAAGTTTCTACGCTCACTCCGACAGGACACTTTGAACTTTTACGCCCCACCACTTACAAATATCACCAGCCACCACTGGTAGAAGTGTTCCTCACTAATGAAATGCATCATTCCGTGCTTGATTAATCATACTTAACGACCATACTACAGAATCTAAGCAAATTATTTTTGGGAATAAAAAGTTCCTCTAAAGTTCCCTCAATTACAATTTCAAGAATAACATTTGTACATGAAGTAGTTGTATTAAAATTTATGATTATAATGATGTGTCATAGATAGTTATAGTGAAATACATGTGTACCACCCACTGTTTCAGTAAGCAATGGATTCTGACAAAATAGATAGCACAATTGCTATACTGACATGCTAGATTTTACAATAAAGAAACACTTTGCACTATTACACTTTGTAGGTGTGAAATACAGTACTGGTGTGTACAATGTTATCACAAATGCATATAAATAACCAATACCTGTTATAAGTGAGTAGCAGATACATCCTTTCTGCTTCTTGAGATCCTTCATTTGAAGATGAACTGTCATGATCCCTTGTGGAAAGGTAGGTTATGGTTACGTTTCCAAATTCCTTAGAAGGCAGGAACACGACTGGCAGTAATTGCCAATTATTGCAAGATGGTAAATAGTGGCCAATAGAAAATTATATGAGAAATACCACCCATCTCGAAAATCCAATCTGCTGCGTCACCTGGTGGATAAATTACTGGCAGTGGTAAATCAATTACCACCAGCTGGAACTGCAATACGAGTGACAGTCCCCATCACTTAAAAACTTTCTCACATTAAGTCTATTTCTCAGCTGATCTTAAACTTGGTAAACCCGATAACCATTTTCTGCTAAATGAAATGATGGTTATCTGTGGCATTGAAACACTCGCATAATGATTCAGGAGTGTTTGTCGGTTAAGGGACTGCATATATGCATCAGTGGTACTGACCAGAGGCAGATTTCACTTCTGGCTGTACCTGCCTAGCTGCCACATGCACTGGAATATATATCAATCTTTTTAATTTCTGTGTGCTGTTTATCCAGGGCGCTAGTTGCATGCTACTGCTAGCAGCACATAATTAAGGTATTGCTGTATCTCTTAGTAATTAATGCACAGCATATTATTGAAAATACACTTTTGTAATAAAATGTGTTCTTGGAATTATTAAGACTGTTAACACAGATTGCATGTCTAGATGTCCCTCGTCAGGGGTCAAGAGAAGGGCATAATGGCAAGCATTACATGTTAAAGAAAGAATGGGGGAACCATGCAGAGCAAGATTAGGTGTTGGTGATGGCGAGGACATACAGTGCTGAAAGGTGGCCAACGAGTTCGGAACAATATAAAGTGCAGAGTTGTTATATAGTTATCCTGGTGGAGTAGTCCGAGAATAATAGTGTGGCAAAAAGGATAGATACTTTAGTTGTGCCAGCAGTTTGCAGGATTAGGAACTCGAATTGTTGCCTATGCCATGAAAAGGTGAGAGTATAATGAATTTTAGTGACTTGGTATGGACAGAGAGTTTGATTAGCATGTTAAGAACTGCATTGCGCGAATAGTTAGGGATCAGGCACAAGTGGCTAAAGTCACCTGTGGAGAAGTCAAAAGATGGAGCTGGACACTACATGACCCCTGGTCCCAGGGCTTTTAGTATTTCTAATACTCTTCAGTTCTTAGACTGTCTACAGTGGTAGATATTACCCGGTCCAAGTGCCCAGGTTCCTATGTCTTCTTGTAAGTATTTTGTCTGTTTTACCTCTTATTTCCTGAGCTTTCTGACGACTCATGATCAGTCACAGCTGTACTGCTTTTCTGCTCCACTGTGATGTTTATTTGATGCCTTGCTTTTCATTAGTTCGTTAGGTCACTTTCCAAATAAAGTGCTTCAAAAGTTGTAAATTCATTCCCGATTTTTATGTCAACTCAGATGTAATCCTTTACTAAATCACAACCCATCCTCAGAAAAATTGGTGTAGACAATGGGGGATTGCTGCATGCGTTGAAAACTGAGACAAAGCCCTAGTCATACATTAGCGCTGCTGGTTCTTGCAGCCGTGGTACATATGTCTTAAAAATAAAACCAACTATAAATTGTAGTTTTCAATGGAAATGTACATTGGTCAATGTCTCGCGTTTCCCTGCCTTTGCATAAATCTGGTCAATGTCTCGCATTTCCCTGCCTTTGCATAAATCTCACCACTTATTATCTATTCCCCACCTCTTTCATCCTGATAATTGTTTGAATTCTATTTTATTAGGTGCTCTAAGACTTAACATTCTGTATGAACTTTAACACCGGGCTTGTTGTGATATACACATTGATTTTGTAGAGATCCTATTTTTTGTTTGGAAAACTGATGTGTGAATATATATATATATATATATATATATATATATATATATATATATATATATATATTTATTTATTTATTTTTTCACTTAAAAAAACAAAGGTTAAATTCACGAGTTATAGTTAGAATTACCTCAAGTGGTAACAATAACTTGTGCCCCACCGTGCATTTGTTTTGTCAAAAATGTTACTGCAAATATTACATTGATATTGTCAATGATGTTATCAAAGATGTCATGAGTTCTGTAATTTGTGGGATAATTAGCAGTGCACTGCGAGGGCGCAAGTTATAGTTACCTTAGGGCATGAGTTATAGGTAATTGAGGTAACTGTAACTGGTGAATTTCTATGGTTTGGTACGTTTACCCCCAGGGTGTCTGGGGCGAGCTGGTCTCGTCCTCGCACACGGTTTCCGTGTGCAGGGGACAAGACCAGCTCATCCTGCACCCGGCCTACACCCTCCTGTCGGGGATAGAAGGGGAATCGCTTCCCCTTCCACTCCCAACCCCCCCTTAACACCACCCCAGTGACGTCTGATGACTTCAGCACTCAAATTATGCATTGACTTCATCAGAGATCATCTCTGATCGCGCTGGAGCATGCTTCCAGTGCGATCCCGTAAGAGAAATGCAAAAGCATTTCTCTTCCGATCAGGAGGTGGGGCGGGAGAGGCATAAAAGGAAAGGAAAGACATTTCCTTTCCTTTCATGTCTCTCTCAGCATTTCTGCTGCCCGATCGCAATGCTGTTGGGCAGCAGAAATGCCCACTAGACACCAGGGATTTTTTTTTTTATATACATTTCAATAAGGGGAGTGGCCCCTTGGGCAAGGGTCGCTCCCAAGGGGGGCAATTATTTTTAAGGCCATTTCTGCCCCCTTGGGGCAGATCGGCCTATTTTTATTAGGCCGATCAGCCCCCGGGGGCAGAAACGTCTAGACGCCAGGGATTATGTATTATTTTTTGCAGGAGGGGAGCGACCCCTTAGGCAAGAGTCGTTCCCCTGGAGGCAAATTATTTTTAGGCCATTTCTGCCCCCTGGGGGGCAGATCAGCCTATTTTTATTAGGCCAATCTGCCCCCAAGGGGGGCAGAAACCACCAAACACTAGGGATTTTTTAAAAATGTATATTTATGTATAAGGGGAGCAGCCCCTTGGGCAAGGGCCGCTCCCCAGGGGACCATATTATTTTTAGACCATTTCTGCCCACCCTGCGGGCAGATCGGCCTAATGTAATTAGGCCGATCTGCCTCCGGGGGGGGCAGAAACCCTGTAAACACCAGGGATAATTTTATTTTGTTTATTTCTTTTTTATATGTGGGGAGTGACCCCTTAGATCGGCCTAAGATAATTAGGCCGATCTGCCCCCAGTGAGGGGCAGAAACTACTAGACACCAGGGATTTTTATTTTTTTTAATACTTACGCATAAGGGGAGTGGCTGCTTGGGCTAGTGCCGCTCCCCAAGGGGGCAAAATATTGTAATGCTTTTTCTGCCCCCTCTGGGGGCAGATCAGCCTATTATAATTAGGCGATCTGCCCCCGCGGGGGCAGAAACCTCTAGATACCAGGGATATATATTTCTTTTCATTTACTTTATGTTTGTATGTATGGGGAGCGACCCCTTAGGCAAGGGTCGCTCCCCTGGGGGGCAAATTGTATGTAGGCCATTTCTGTCCCCCTAGGGGGCAGATCGGCCTATTTTTGTTAGGCCAATCTGCCCCCAAGGGGGGCAGAAACCACTAGACACCATTTACATTTGGGCCATGAGAGCTTGTCTAACTCTCAAAATCGTCCCACTTGGAATGGTGAGAGCTGCACTTTTTGGACTTTGGGAAGCCATGTAGAAAAATCCACAGAATCACAACTGAAAACTAAACATTTGGGTGATTCCAGGGTGCTGTGCTTCACATGCACTCAGCACCATTTTCTTACCCACAATGCCCTGCAAACCTCCAACTTAGCTGGAAATCACACATTTTTCCCACATTTTTGTGATGGAACCTTCCGGAATCTGCAGGAATCCACAAAATTCCTATCACCCAGCATTGTCTCATCTATACCGATAAAAATTCTGCTGCGCTTGTCAGCCTAAAAATGTTTTTTTCAAACTGCCCTTTTGGACCGCTTTGGTTCCCCCCTCAATTTCGACATGTTTTTGGCTCTTCCCTGTCACAGGCACTTGGCCCACCTACACAAGTGAGGTATCATTTTTACCCGGAGACTGAGGGGAAGTGAGTGGATCGGGGATAATTGCCCCATCTGCCCACTGGTGGGCAAGAACAACTTTGTCTCCATTTATTTGGGGTGGGGTATGGCCATAACCCCACCCTCTTTTTTTTTTTTTTTTTTTTAATCTTATTTGGTCGGCTTTTTGTCCCCCTTGGGGGCAGATGTGCCTTAAAAAAAATAGGCTAATCTGCCCCAAGGGGCTCAGAAATGGCCTAAAATAAATTTGCCCCCCAGGGAAGCAAACCTTGCCTAAGGGGGCGCTGCCCTTGTGTGAAATTGGCGCGAAAAAAAATCCCTTGTGTCTAGTGGTTTCTGCCCCGCCCTTGGGGGCTGATTGGCCTAAAAAGAAAATAGGCCGATCTGGGTCACTCTCCATCTGTAAAAAAGAAAAAAAAAAAATCCCTGGTGCCTGGTGGTTTCTGCCCCCAAGGGGTAATTAATATAGGCCGAAAAGACCTAATAAAAAAATTGTCCCTGGGAAGGGACCCTTGCCTAAGGTGTTCGTTCCCCTTATCAATGTCAAAAATCCCTGGTTTCTAGTGGTTTCTGCCCCCACTGCCCTTAGAAAAAACTGCACCCCCTTCGGCAAGGGTTGCTCCCCTTATGTCAATTTAAAAAAAATCCCTGATGTCTAGTGGTTTTGGCTCCCCCCTCCCTCCTGGGGGCAGATCGGCCTAATTAATATAGGCCGATCTGCACCCGGGGGGGTTGGGGGTTTCAGAAAAGGCCTAATAATAAAATTGCCCCCTGAGGAGCGACCCTTGCCTAAGGCGTTGCACCCCTTATAAACATAATACAAAAAAAAAACATCCCTGGTGTCTAATGGCTTCTGCCGCCCCTGGGGGCAGATCAGCCTAATTAATATAGGCCGATCTGCCCCTGGGTGGTCAGAAATGGCCTTACATAAAATGCCCCCCTCGGGGAGTGACCCTTGCCAAATGGGTCGCTCCCCTTACGCCATTTACACACCAACACAACCATAAACACAAAATCCCTGTTGTCTAGTGGGCATTTCTGCAGCCCGATCGCATCCAAATCGGGGTGCAGAAATGCTCATAGAGACATCAGAGGGAAGGAAAGGCCTTTCCTTTCCTTTGATGCCTCTCCTGCCCCCACCACATATGATCAGAAGAAAAATGCGAAAGCATTTCTTTTCTGATCACGTGGTGGCAATCGCGCGCTGACTTCATCAGACATCACAGGAGGGGTGGGGGTGGGAGGGGAAGCGATTCTCCTTCCAGGCCTGCCCTGGGGGGTGTGGGAAGGGAGGTCCTTGGGGTTGCACCGCAACACCGGACGTAACCATTAGTCCGTCACGGTTAAGGGGTTAAAATGTTCTTATATTTTTCCAGTGGCTTCGATAATCTATCATTGCAGAAAACATTAACATCACCCCTTGGGAAAGTAGGACCATGACTGTCTAGGAGTTTAAATGTCTTTTGTACATATTTCTCTAGTAATCCACTTTGTCTTTTTCTAAAACTTTTGCTCAAATTGTCTGCTTTTCAGTGTCCATTGCAATGCCACTGTAAGAATTAAAATTAAACCGGCCTGCTGTAGTCCAATGCTTACTAAACAAGCAATGCACAATAGGTGTAGACTCCTACTTCAAAAGGTGTATCCATGCCCCAGATCATTTTTGTAATTTTAAAAATCACTGGATATCATTTCTTTAGAGAGTGGCAGTGCATATCACAAGTAGTAGTGTTAGATGGGACACTCCCTGGAGAATTTTGCTTTCACTCACTTGGTGAGGTTGAAGGCCGCTGGCCCTTTGCCATCAAGTTACTGGGAACTGCAGCAACATTCTTTATTTAGACCTATTGAAAGCATTTGGCTGTGGATATAGGTTACTTATTAAAACCAAACCCTGTTTGCCTTTAGGCATTCTTACGGTTTGGTGTCATTCCAAAGTAGAAGAGAGCACTGAGGTAATCGCCGTTCTTAAGCTGTCCTTCCACTTTCCAGGGCATAACAATGTGCCAACACGTCAAACAGTGCTGAAGGTTATTGCAAATAATAAAGATTTTCATTATTTTATAGATTTCCTGAGAGCTTACTAGGACCTTAGCTGTGACCTGGTTTAATGTCACAAGGGTAATTTCAAGATAGTTCTAGGTTTTCAGCTAGCACCAGGCAAGCTGGGGTTTCCCTTTTCTCACTGTACATATATGCCTAAAATCCCAGCATGAATACGGTTGGCTGGTAACTGGGATGGGCAAAATGTCACACTTTTGACACAACTATTCAATAGTTATGTCGCTACTAAATCTATAAAAATGTGTGTTTAGTCTATCACAGGTTCAAAATCTAGCAGGTTAATTCTGCCTTAAATCTTTCCAAGATCAAAAGGAGCACCGTTAAGATGGGGAAAAGTAACAGCTGCATAGCAGCCTTGTGACTCTGAGTTGTGTTGTGACTCTTTGCCAAAGGCAGGTGCATGATGGGTGTTACAGATCCAAACTTAAAATGGCAGAAGCAAAAATGTAGGGACCAAAGCCCTCACACCTATGGAGAGCTGTGTCATTCTACTCCTGTTAAACTGTATCGGATAGAGACTTCTAGCTGCAGATTCCTTACCTTAGAATTATCTCCAGGCATCAGACTGGGTTTGCAAATTCTTTGAGCAGTGCCCCTGTGTGCTGGTAGGTGGTGTCGTTTGGCTCCATGTTGGTGGTTTTGGCATCTGTGCCAGAAGTGGCATGCACGGTGCCTATATAGGCACCACCCCAGCTCATTTACATCAGTTCTTTTCTTTCTGCACTAGTCAGCGCAGATCTGAATGAGCTACCCTCAGTCACTTTTTGACTGAGCTTTTTTTGACATTTTGTAAACTATTTTTTTGAGACTTTCTTTCTCCTGGTGTGCGAGGACAGTCATCCAACAAAGCAACAGTTAAACCCTGTGGTGCCTGTTACAGGCAGAGGTCTCTGACATAGCTACACTTGCTTTTTTTGTAGTGCTTGGAGCAAGACTACAACTCCAAGGCCTGCAAGGATTGCTGTGCCATGAACCGATGGTACTGAGCTCCTTGCCGCCTGATGTCAGAAAACCCTGCAATGCTCTCAATCCAGGCCACAAAGAAGGTCCCATGAATGCCTATGGAGCAGCTCCCCACGATTGACGTCCGAGTCTAAATTGTTTGTTATGTCCCAGTTTCCTCACCCAGCACCCCACCCCAGAGAACTTGGTGGTCAAAGCCTCCACCTCCAGAATAAATCCAGGCACGCTCCCACCCACTCCACTGGATAGGGAATCCAAAAGGCTGGATACCTTTGGCCGGTGGATGTTCTCTTCTGTCAGCCTAGTACTGCAGTTGGTGAACCAATACACCCACTGTGTGGGTCTCGGTTTCACAAGTGTTTCCTGTGGTTTCGGATGAGGCCTGACACAGTCACCCAAACAATGGGTGAGAGGTGAAATGCAGCAAAGTTGATCATCAGATGTGGACTGGACCTGACTGACTTGCTAGGCAGAGCGATTGCTATGTCAGTGGCACTTAGACCCCATGCCTGGTTGTGAACTACTGGCTTCTCACTTCCCTCATGGACATGCCCTTTGATGGCCCTCGTCTTTTTGGTGAAAAGGCAGACTCAGCGCTGGAGTGCTTTAAAGACATCAGAGCTACATCATGGCTTTTGGGTCTCTTTATTGACCCCTGCCAGTCGCAGTCATCCTTTCACTCCTTCCATGACTATAAGAGGGGCTAACAACCATGTCCTTTCCCGCCCAGCCACCAAGGCATCAAGCTTCCCACCCCTTTTGTGGCTGCAATTCCCACAAATCACGTGCAAACACCAGCCAGAGGTTGGGCCAATCCCATCCTCTTGGCAGGCACACCCTCAAAACCCCTTTAATTTGCCCTTATACTAGTATGGGCACTTAGTGGGAGGCAGGATCCCTTTTTACTTGCCCCACTAAAAGTCCATCATATTGGACAAGTGGGTTTTACAAAATGTAAAGAGGGGCAACTCCATCCCCTTTCTGGAAACATTGCCTCTAAGCCCCCCCCCCCATCCCAGCATAATTGGTAGACTGCACGGCAGCTATAATCAAAATGATCACACAATTACCTGACGGATGCTCAACGGCAAAGTCTTTAGGTGGTGTAATCCTGGTAAGTGCTCCATCCCTTTGCACTTAGAAATACACCACTATGAGGCTGGTGCGTGATCATGCACCAGTCCCAGGATTCAACAACCAATGAAAATAATGTGACTGTCATCAACCCAAACAATTATGATCACCAAGCTTCATCCATTTTAAATCCAATTTATTCATCGTTTTATCTGTGAACTTCTTCATTTTCTAACCAGACAATGTGATCCCAATGTTGAAAAACATGTAAAATGCCCATCCATACCTGTTCTACAGCTTGTCGAAATTTACAGTTTGTCAAACAACATGATGTTTTAAACATAATTCATTTCGGGCGTTTAGCCCTTCCTCAGGGGTAACTGTAGTATGAAAAAGAGGCACATCAGAACCCAATCTCTCATCAATAAACAGTTAAACCATCCATTTAACTATAGTCCCATAGCTTAAATAAAAAAACATAATCACATACAAATTATCTAATAATATGTACCTCTTTCAAACCCATTAAAATACAAAGAAAACTAAGTGTTAAAAGATCAGTGTATAATTTACCCCTTATGCTTAAAAAAGTGCCTCATGCAAGACAGTGAAGCTGAAAAGTGATAAATTAACCCATATGACCATCACCAAAAAGAATTCGCAAAAATTAACTTCTGACTATAGTCTGTTCATACTGTGATATTGTGAAAATAAAAATGCGACTACCAACCTCTGGTACCCCAGTGACTCCCATGAGTAGACTGAACCAAACAAACGTGCCACTGCATTAACCCTCCGTGAATACAAGCAAATACAACCAATGTCCTTGTAGTAACATAACAAGACGCTAATTTTAATCACGTAATCTGTAACCCACGTGCAAACATAGAAACAGACAAAATATGTAAAACCCATTTGAAAATAAACCGCGTAAAGAAAAATAAGCCACTAATTAAAGGTACACTAATAGTGACTGTAGGAAGCTGGCTCTGTATATACTATATCAAAATGAGATATAGTGTGCACAGAGTGAAGGGGTTCCCCAGAGGCTTACCAGAGGGTAAAGTAGAAATACTAATGCTCTCTTTTGTGGTAGTGTGGTCGAGCAGATCAGAAGGTAGTGCAAAGCATTTTTTGTACACACACAGGCAATAGAAGAAACACACACTCAATGACTTAACTGCAGACCAATGGTTTTTATATAGCAAAAAATATCTTTTGTTAGTTTATTTTTAGAACCACAAGATTCAAGTTGCAGGTTAGTACTTCAATAGATTCACATTTTACACATGTATCAACAGTACTTAGCTTTAAATTGTTAATACAGTTCTTGAAATATTGGCAATAATCTGTTTTATAAATGGACACAGTGCAATTTTCAGAAACAGTTCCGGGGGGGGGGGGAAATGTTAGTTTGATTTGCAGGTAAGTACAACACTTACAGTTTCAGTCTCTGGGTTTTAATAAGTCCACCGGTTGGGGTTAAAAGTAACCCGAACACCCACTATAACCAACACGGGCCGGCCAAATTTAACGTGGGCTCCTATGGAGACAGGGGGTACTCGGAATCAGGCCTACCTGCTGGTAAGTGCCCGTGGCAGGGGGGATTGAAGGAGCACTGGAGGGGCCACAAGTAGGCACCAAACACACATCCCAAGCGGTACAGGGGCGGTCGGTGCAGGGTGCAAACTGGATGTGGGGCTTCCAGTGCTGGTCTATGAGGGGACCCCGGGGTCACTCAGAGGCTCCAGGTGACGTCCACGGGGGTGTCTTGGGCACACACCTGGTTGGCCAGGGAGGAGGGCCACCTGCTGAACGTGGCTGCACTGTTGATTTCCCAAAGGCCTGGGGGCTCCAGGTGCAGTGTGTCTTTAGGCGTCGGATATCCTCGTCTGAAGCTTCGAGGTCAGGGGGTCCTCTGGATTCCCTCTGCAGACGTCATTGTGGAGGGGTGGAGAGGTCAGCCCAGGATGAGCACTTGCTCGTAATGGCCAGGGCAGCCTCTCTAGCTGGGTGGACCACCTGGGCACAGGCCGTGGGTGTCGGATGCAGAGTGGTCAGGACTCACGCAGCTGGAGTGTGGTGGGAGTCCTTAGTTGTTGGTTTTTCTTAGACAGGGCCACTGTCCTCTGGAGTTCTTGGTCCTTTTGGGTGCAGAGCAGTCCTCTGGAGCTTGGCAGAGGTAGCTGGTCCCGCTGGAAGCATTGCTGTTCTTTTGCAGGTTCTTTGAAGCAGGAGACAGGCCGGTAGGGCTGATGCCAAAGCAGTTGTCGTCTTCCTTCTTCTCCGCTGCAGCCCTTCGGTACCCTCCCTGATCACAGGACTTATCTGTGCAAATTGTAGAAACAATAGTACATTTTTAGGGAAAGAACACTGGTGCTGGGGCCTTGTTAGCAGGATCCCAGCACACTCTCTGTCAAGCCAGCATAAGTATCAGGCAAAACGTGTGTGGGGGGGGGGGGTAACTGCAACAAGTGCCAGTTTCCTACAGTGACTATCCTGATTACTCAGTGATACACCAGCAAATAATAAACAATGAATTAATTATGAGTTAAACATCCGTATTGTTGAATTGCACCTCACACCAAGATTATAAATCATACTAGAATTGTTCAATTTATAAAACAACCAAAACTCAAATATACAATGCATAATACATAATTTTCACATTGCAGGCTCGAATAATATGCATATGAAAAACTCAAACATCAACATTTTTAAGCGTGAAGGGAACATTATATGCTGAGTTAATACTTAGGGCCTGATTACGACTTTGGCGGATGGGATACTCTGTCACAAGCGTGACGGATATCCTGCCCGCCGTATTACAAGTTCCGTTATATCATATGGAACTTGTAATATGGCAAGCGGTAAGTCACGTTTGTGACAGAGTATCCCATCCGCCAAGGTTGTAATCAGGCCCTTAGTGTTCTCTGTATTTTAATGGGTTTGAAAAGGGGTGCATAATTTGTTATATGAATAGTTTTTTTTTAAAGTTATGGGGCAATAGTTAAATGGATGGTTTAACTGTTTATTGATGATAGATTGGGTCCATGCTGGTCCTAATGCGCCTGTTTTCCATGCTACAATGCATTGGGTTTAAAGCATCATGTTATTCAACTAAGTGTGGATTCCAACAAGCTGTAGAAATGACTTGGATGTGCATTTTACATCCTTTTAAACATTGGAATCACGATATCTGGTCAAAAAAATGAAGAAGTGAATAAATTGGATAAAAAATGGCTGAAGCTTGGTGATCATATTTGTTTAGGTTGATAACAGTCACATTGGTTCCATTGGTTGTTGCATCCTGGGACTGGTGCATGATCGCGCACCAGCCTGTAATGTGAAACCTACCCCTCCACCCCACTAATCTGCTACCTACTTACCACTGACTGATAGAGGACCATCTCTCCATGCTCTGTCCATTGGGAGGGTGCCAGCATCAGAGGTAGATCGTGGTTGCTATTCCTGCTACTTTCTGGTGCCCAAAATGGACGTAGACCTCCTTCCTATTCTAGACCAGCTCCTTCTCTGTTTCTTTCCAAAGAAGAACTTCAGGATGCTCACCTTAGCTTAGGTCCTGTCAGCGCTAGACCCTAGAGACTGGATAGTACCATTGAACTTGTAGGATGAATATTTCCACAGCCCCATCCAGCCTGCCCACAGAAGTTACCTGTTGTTCATGGTAGGCCAAGAGCACTTTGAGTTCACTGTTCTTCCCAGTGACCCTCAGGTGTTCACCAGGGTGATGGCGGTGGTTGCAGCACATCTACGAGGTCAGGGATGCAACTATTTCCCTACCTTGACGATTGACTGTTGAAGGCAGGCTAGCCCCAGGCAGTTGTCTCCCACCTCCAGACTACGGCAGACCTCCTGCATTAGCTGGGGTTTACTGTAAACTTGCCAAAGTCACACCTGAGTCCCTCTGAGACACTCCCTTTTATTGGAGCTGTTCTGGACACAGTGCAGTTTCGGACCTGTGATCCCGAATGGTGAGTCCAGAACACCACTGCCATATAGTACCACAACAGACTGGGGCAGGTGGGGTCATAGACCCTTTGTCAAGAGGCCCTGCGTCTCTAGACATGGCTGAGACAGCAGGGCATTTCCCTGGTGGCTCAACACCTGGCGGGCTTTTTGAACACCAGAGCGGACAAACTCAGCTGTCGATGCCTAGCGGATCACAAATGACGTCTTCATCCTCAGGCGGTGCAAGGTCTCTTTCAAGATTGGGGAGAGCATTGATTAGATCTATTATGCCATTGCCGAGAACAGGCAATGTCAGCAGTACTGCATGGTAGAGTTTCGAAGGTGGCTCTTGCTTGGAGACACTTTTCATCTTGACGGAAGCTACAATCTCCTGTACTTTTTTCCGCCAATACCACACCTGCCCTGAGTTCTCAAGAAGATCAGGAACGACCAGGCCCAAGTCATTCTTGTGGCTCTGGATTGGGTGTGGAAAGGCTGGTATCCTGAACTCCTGAGCATGAGCATTGGTCCTCGCACCCAAACCTGCGTACTCTGCACCTTCATGCTTGGCGATTGAATGGGGGGACAGTTGACTGCTTTTAACCTTTTTCTTGAAGTCTGTGATGTTATCCTGGCAGCCAGGCATCCCTCCACCAAGACAGTATATGCCTGCCATTGGGACATATTTGTGACATGGTGTGTGCCCAAGAACATTCACCCTCTTTCTGAACCCCCTCTCCTAAGTTTTATTGTTTGTTCTTTCTCTGGCCCAGTAAGGCTCTGATCTGGGCACGTTGAAGGTTATTTATTGCCCATCTGGACTTTCTTGTGGTTGCCGGACCAACCTTCTTAAGTCACTTGTTGGGTCTCGGTATCTTCAACATCTTATCCCAACAAGACCATTCATCATGCCCCAATGGGATCTCAATCTGATCTTAGCATTTCTCACATGCGTGCCCTTTGAGACCCTTCACAACTGCCCAATTCACCATCAAAACAGCTTTTCTGCTGGCTATTACATCTGCCAGAAGGGTCAGCAAAGTGCAAGCACTCTGTGCACTCTCCTTACACAACTTTCTAAGCAAACATACAGGTTCTGAGGACACTGCCTCCTTCCTTCTGAAGGTTTTGACACCTTTTTATGTGTGCCAGAATATCACTTTGCCTACTTTCTTTGCTGTGACTCAGCTTTCTAAAGAAGAGGAGAGACTCCTCCACCTGCACCCAAAAAGAGCGTTGTTGTTCTATCTTGATCATGCCAGAGAGTTCTGGGTAGATGATCAACTGTTTGTTGGGGATATTGGGGTGAAGAAGTCCTAAGATTGTACAGTAACAAACCATCTCACGATGGATAGTGCTCTGCATAAAATGCTACGTGTTGGTCAAAAAGCAACCCCATAGGGACCTGTGCTCTCATTCCAGTAGAGCTAAGGCTGCCACCACTGCGTTAGAACACGGAGTTCCTGACCTGGACATCTGTCAGGCAGCCATGTTGGCATTTACTGCCCAAGCTCACCAACAGTTCTTTCTGGACAGTCAGGTCTGCCATGATGGACATTTTGCCTTTTTGGTCTAATCTGCTCACAGGCCAACCATGGGGAGGTATGACTCGGGTATTAATACTAAGGTAAGGAATCTGAAGCTAGAAGTCTCTATCAGATGAACAAGCTACTTACCTGTGGCAGCACCTTTTGTGGTAGAGACTAGAGCCACAGATTCCTTACTGGCACACCCATTATCCCGCTCTGCAAACTGATTTCTGCATAGGATTACACTTCTGGGGCACTTAGCACTGCACACCAGTGCATCAGCATTGTTTGTGGCTTTGTGCTTCTGGCATAGAAAGTCACGGAAACAAACTGATGTCAGAGCACTGGGGCGGCGCAATATATGTACCTCGCACATCATTTCCAGCGAAGACAACAGGGAGCTAAGCGACGTCACCTACCCCCATACAGGGGTACTGCTCAAGTATTTTCTTTGACAGTTCCCCCCATGAGAACACAAGGCCCTCCTCTCTGTGGAAGCACCCAATTTTCACTATGAAGCAAACAGCCCCATAAAATAAAGGCATGTGAAATATTACTTTTCAGTGTTATTTGAACTTAATTGTATACTGAGTAAATTCTACTAAGTTCCTTATACCCAGTGTCCTCCACTCACCCTACATATACGACGTTGGATTTGTGTAATGTAAAATGCTTGTGTGCTTTGGCTCACATATGGTGTGCATGGAGACTGGTTGCAGTATGGTTGGTGTGCTCTTCAAGGATATACTCTATACAGCACCAAATGATGGTTCCTTTGCACAGGGAAAGGCTATCTGACTTCACTCTTCCTAGAGCAGACCTCAGAAACCACATTTCATTTTCATGTTTGTCTGGTTTCTGGGTGCTTATACCCAGGGTCCTCCACTCACCCTACATATACGACGTTGTATTTGTGTCATGTAAAATGCTTGTGTGCTTTGGCTCACATATGGTGTGCATGGAGACTGGTTGCAGTATGGTTGGTGTGCTCTTCAAGGATATACTCTATACAGCACAAAATGATGGTTCCTTTGCACAGGGAAAGGCTATCTGACTTCACTCTTCCTAGAGCAGTACCTCAGAAACCACATTTCATTTTCATGTTTGTCTGGTTTCTGGGTGCTGGCTGCAATATATGTTTAGCAAGGAGTCTTTCTTGAGGATACAGGACTGACCCAAACCAATGGGCTGTTTTTTCCTGTTTGCAGTCCAAACAAAATTCTCTATCCGTTTATGAACTCACTAATTTGTACTCTGTGAAGCACTGTCTGGAAATCACAGAGACCCTACGTAATGGGTCTGCCTTGCTCAGTGGGAAAACACTGTTTCTTTACTAGGTGCTCCCTTTCCTTCCCATGCTTTGTGGAACTTTGTGAAGATGCTATTGACTTTAGTTAGGATTTGTTTAACTTTACGCCTTAACAAGATTGCCTTGTCTTCCTTCTAGTCCACCTAGCTTCGCTAAATTCGAACTACCTTCAACTGGTAGGTTTGTAGTCATCTGGACTTCAGGTGAAGCTCTGTTGCATCTGCAGAGAGGGCATTTGACCAAGAACAGAACAAAACTCTAGACATTGCTGTTTTCCCCTCGACAAAGAACAAGCCAAGGGTTTGGAGAATATCTTGTTGCTGTAACCTGTCCTGGATGAAAGAAAGCTCTGCTTCCTGAAAATCAGGGAAAATATATAATAAGGCTCTGCCGGCTTAGCCTTATTGGTGGCAAACTCAAGAAGCTTAGCTGCTTGGACTCACGTAACTCGCGCTTCAGGAACATACAGCTCTTTATACTACATAGGGCGTAACTCACACCAGCACGCATACATCGCTTGTTCCCTAACGCATCGCCGAGTTGCCTGCACTGCCCAAACCAAAGGGTATATTGCCTCCACATGTTCTTGTCATTCCTGTTACGTACTGCGCTGGACTTCTCACCTCTGGATACCGGGTTGGCGAATACACCAGGTCTTCTACAGGTTCTGGATACTCCCAGATAAGGGCGACCCCTTCTAGTAGCCACAATGCCGCTTGACAGGCTACGCCAAGCAGACCGTACCCTCCATAAGGAGTCCCAGAGGGAAAAACAAACAACACTGGGGAAAAACCTCTAACAGGAACTCCTGATGAAAAAGAAGAAAAAACAGGACTTGACAACAGGAGCAAAAAAAGGCAAATAACCCAAGGCAAAAAGAAGGAACAAAGAACAGGCAAAATATCCCAAGGCAAAAAGCAGGAACAAAGAACAGGCAAAATCTCCCAAGGCAAAAAAGCAGGAACAAAGAACAGGCAAAATCTCCCAAGGCAAAAAAGCAGGAACAAAGAACAGGCAAAATATCCCAAGGCAAAAAGCAGGAACAAAGAACAGTGGCGAACAGCACAACCAGAAGGAAGTGTTTGCAACGCAAGGTGTAACAAGACTGACCGACTTAGATACTGAGAAAAGGGAAGTGACATCACAGGAAAAGGGAAGAACACCATCTTGAATTGGGAAGAGCCCATAGACCAGAATAGGAAAAAGAAAGTAGTATAAAAGAAAAACAGAGCATGCTGGGACAAAAACACAAAGAAGACAAGATGTACACAACATGGACAGAGGCAGGAAAAAAGACCAGACAAACTCACCACCAACAACAAAAAAAGAGGAAAAAAGGGCTGCAGGTAAGTGCAGCGTGACCGGGAGCGAAATAGGTGCTTCCCAGGATGTGCAATCAAAAAACGCGGGGAACGGCGCTCCGAGTGTCGGTAGCACGTTCCATCCGCGAGGACAGAAAGAGACACCGCTTCTAAGCGCGGCGTTACAGTAGGTCCCCTCCCCGAGGCCCCAGGTTTGTCAGGATGACGGTCATAAAACAGGCGGACCAAACGGGGAGCATGGACGGAGGAAGCATCCTCCCAAGAACAGTCACTGAGAGGGTATCCTTTCCAATGAACCAAAAACTGTAGTTTGCACCGAAAAATTCTGGAATCATAGATTTCCTGTACTTCATACTCAGGCTGTCCGTTAATGGAAAGATGAGGAGGATGTTGGAAATGGCGGTGGTATGGATCAGGAACAAAGGGTTTTAACTGGGACACATTGAAAACAGGATGAACCCTCCATGTATGAGGTAAGCGGAGACGCACAACTACAGGATTCAGGACTTGCGAAATCCGAAAGGGTCCATAAAAACGTGGCTTGAACTTATTGATGGAAAACCGGGAAGGTAGAAATCTGGAAGAAAGCCACACCTTGTGGCCCACTTGATACAAAGGTGCTGCTTGTCGATAACGATCCGCCTTTCGTTTCATTGCTTGTTTCAAAGCTAGGGGAGTTGTGTGAAGTAGGCCCTGGATTTGACTGATCTGACGTGAAAAAGAAGTGACAGCAGGCACAGAAGAGGATGTTCGGGAAACAGTAGTGAAAGTCCTCGGATGAAATCCATATGTACAATAAAAGGGTGTAGTCTTGGTCGCACTATGTACTGTGTTATTATATGAGAACTCGGCAAGAGTAAGATACTCCGACCAATTGCTTTGTGTGGCATTACAATAACATCTCAGATACTGCTGAAGTTCTTGATTCACACTTTCAGTTTGCCCATTAGTTTGTGGATGGAAACCAGAGGATAAGGAAATCTCAGTGTTAAATAAGGCACAAAAGGATCTCCTGAAACGTGATATACATATTGAGGCCCTCTGTCCGAAATGACCTCTTGCAGAAGACAATGGAGGCAAAAAATATCCCGCAGAAAAATGCGACTCATTTCTGGGGCTGTCGGTAGTTTCTTCAAGGCTGAGAAATGGGCCATCTTAGTGAAAGAATCTACGGTCACCATGATTACTTGGTTACCAGAGGAGGTAGGTAGAGAACATATGGAATCCGTGGATAGAGTTCACCAAGGAGCGGAATGAACCGGTAAAGGTCTTAATAAACCTGCCACCTTAGTTCGGGGTGTCTTAGTCTGAGCACATACTGGGCATGCTGCCACATAGGTTTCAGTATCTGTCTTAAGCGAAGGCCACCAAAAAGATCGCTGAAGCAGCTCCTGGTTCTTCCTGATACCTCGATGACCGGCTATAGAGAATCGTGGCACATTCGTAGAGCTTGAGCTCTTTAGAGGAAAAGAGCATGTTGATTATAGAAGTAGTTGTCCTTCTTCTGCAAAAAAGGAGTCACTCTATCCCATTCTGAAGCAGACAGAAACTGGTACTCAGATCGAACGCGTTCTTGAAAAGATTGAGTAGCTCCGATGATTCTGCTAGACTCAATAAGATGTGGAGAGGAGTTCTTGGCTATGTCACGATATCTGCGGGATAAGGCATCTGCCACCGAATTCTGGGAGCCAGGTATGCACGTGATTACAAAATCGTACTGGCTAAAAAAGAAAGCCCATCTTGCTTGACGACTGTTTCGACACTGGAAACTCCGAAGACATTGGAGATTGCGATGGTCAGTCCTGGCTTCAAAAGCCTCTCTGGAACCCATCAAGAAATGTCTTCATTCCTTACAAGCTACTTTGAGAGCGAGTAGTTCTCGTTCCAGTACAGAATAATTGTGTGTGATTGGGATCTCTAAAGTCTGGTACCCCTAGGGGACTTACTGTAGATGCTAGACCATGTCCAAAGCCAGTATCTCCTTGTTTAAGCTATGACTTTGGAGATACATTGGAGCAATAACTGATCTCCTGCTGGACAGTGTTTAGCATACCCTCACCATTCTGGAGCCCTGGTGGACCAGCAAGTAGGATACTAGAATTATGACTATGGGTTAGTCCTTGTGGGCACGGCAAAACCATTATTTTTTCAGCTGTATAAAAATGCGGCAGATTGCTCACTCTAACCCACTGTGTTGGTCCATCCCCTTTGAGCACAGGGTCATTGAGATTAGGACAAAAGGCATAGATGGTGTAGAGTGTTTGATACATAGGATTTTGTCTTCTTCCACTGACAAGGAACTGTTAAAAAAAAAAAACGCAAGATGTCTGAGACCCGAAGAAAAGTCTAGAACACAGTCATTCCCCCATAGAAAAACAATATCAGTAGACACCCATTTTGTTTCAAGTCCTTTACAATGTAAGTGTGATGAAACTTTTCAGATCATATTGCAGGCATAGAAGGAATATTCAAAGACCTTTGTAGTATCCAGATTATATGTACATATTATTGTATTATCAAGCATAGGCAGAGTGGAGTCAATTTGTTCCATTCTGGATTGTAACTGGGTCATGAAAGAATGTAACAAGTGAGACTAAGAGAAGAGCTAGGGTCAATGGAGAGTGGACGAGACCTTTCTGTGTACAATAAACCTAGGCTTCTGTTACCTTCATTTACTCATGGATTCATTTAAAGAGATCATTGTGTTACACTGGTGACGGAGGATGGGATTCGAGATTCATGTTTGTCAACGGGATGACTTTAAGGAGTTATATATCTTTGTTGTGTTGTCACAGAGGTCTCAACACTGAACAAACAAAAGTCAACGGAACCAAAACTGACCAAAAGTAAACGTCTTTAGAGGACATGCTTTGATTTTCAACGCAGGAATCTGTGGCATTACGGAGGAGCCGTGGGTACCTGTATGTAGTGCCGTTTTGGCTCATAGCGTACAGTTGTGGGAGACACGCGCTTCTGTTTGCAAGGTAGGCAGAGGAGTCACACCTTGGCAACGTGGGCGAGTTCTAGCTTGTGGGGGAGCCGCTTTTCACAATGTAAGCGGATACTAGTTTATGGAGGAGCCACTTTTGAATGTTGCACACAAGGAGTATTTAAAAGATAACAACACTCACCAGTTTCGAGCACTCTCATGTGGATTCCTTGGTGAGTGCTCTTGTGCGCCAGACTGCATGTCAAGGTGTTCACGTGGTGGACACAAGGAGCATTTAAAAGATAACACTCACCTGTTTTGAGTATTCTCGTGTGGATTCCTCGATGAGTGCTCTTGTGCGCCAGACTGCGTGTCAAGGTGTTCGCGTGGTAAGAAACGAACGCACTGGTCCGGAGAGCGTCAACTTGTGCGTCTGTATGGAAGTCTTTCAATGCAAACCACATAACGTCCAAAGGAAGTGTTACTGTCTGATTGGTCGTACTTCAGGAAGTAAACCCAGACACAGTAGGAAGTGTCTGTAAACATTGTGGAGCATTATAGGAAACGTGTTGTTTTCACACTAGTTGTTTGTGGAAAATCACATGGATTAACTTTGTTCAGCAAAACTGTTTGCAGTATGTAATTATGATGTTAACTTAAACTGTGAAATATATAATTTAATTTATTGTTTTTATTGAAAAAAAAAATGAAAAAAGGGGGTTACAAGAATAAGTTACTTATATCGGGTTGCTTATATTTATTTATTTTACTTAGCAAATACTTATATATATAGTATTTTGTGGTGATTTTAACTTTAGAAATTGTAACAACTATGCAGAATGTTACTGCTACACCTTTTTTCTTAGCCTTTCCAGGTAATCCGCCAATTAAATAGCAGAAATGGAAGAAAGTCTTTGATAGATATGCGAAGGTGTGTGGAGCATCATTGAGTGCAGATAGGAAAACTGCACTACTGTTACACTGTTTGGGATCAGAAGGACAAGAAGTGTTTGATAATCTGCCAGAAGTAGATGATGAGAATTTAAATAGAGTATGAGAAATGTATAGAAAAATTAGATAGACATTATTTACTGAAAGTTAGCACTATTTTCGATCGGTATTACTTTGGGAGAAGAAGTCAAAAAGAAGGTGAAAGTGTAGAAAAATTATACAACTGTGTTAAGGAAATTGGCTTCCCCATGCAAGTTTGGCCTGTTGTTAGAAGAACTGATTAGAGATCAATTTATGCTAGGGTGCAATATAGAAAGAATTAGGGAGGACATTTGGTAGAAGGATGACCCTTCTTTGGATGAGGTATTAACAGTTGCAAAGAAAATATAACACTCTTTGAAATGTGTGGAAACTATCAAGAAGGAAGAAGGGAAAGATGATAACATATAAGTGGTTAAGAATTTTGTAGGCAAACATGAAACCTTAGGAGGAAACAACTACAAGAGAAAAGAGAAAAATGTATTCCAAGGGAAGTGTTTCCACTGTGGTAAACAAGGTCATATGGCCAATGACAAAAGATGTCCAGCGGTAAAAATGGTTTGTAGTCATTGTAAAAAACAAAAGGGTCATTTTGCTGCTGTGTGCAAAGCAAGAGGTGGCAAAGGTAATATATATGAAGTGAGGAACAAATCGGGGTCAGAAGAGGAACGGGACACTGACTTTGAATGTGGTCAAATTGTTCTTCAAATAGAAGGAGGGAAAAGGAAAATTCCACTCGATGAAATACTAGTAGATGGTGAGAGACCAAAAGTTTTATATGACTCTGGAGCAAAAATACCTATTGTCTCAAAAGAGTTTTATCTTGAGAAACTTAAGGATACGTTTAGGTTGTTCCAACCTGATATCAGTCCGTATGCGTATGGAGGTGAACTCATTTAAGTTATATTGAAATTTTGGGGGTTTACTTGAATTCAAAAATAAGTTTACGAATGCAAACGTTTACGTTTCAAAAAAGGGTGACAGCATTTTAAGCTGGTTTCACCAAGAAGATTTAGGAGTGATTCTTGATCCCAATAGTGATCCACCTGTAAAATTGAGAGAAGAGTTTCTTGTGAATGCAGTGTGTGAGCAGGGTGAAGTGAATGAGAAATGTGGTCTGGTAGTAGATGATTATGTGGACAATTTTAAATTGAAGTTTCCTGAGGTGTGAATGTGGTGGTAGACAGATATTCTTTACCAAATATCTCAGACATGTTGATGTTACTACATGGAGCGAAAGTATTCTCCACCATAGATTTAACTTCGGCTTACCATCAGATAAGTTTGGATGATGACTCAAGAGATCTCATTGCTTTTGCCACGACTTTTGGCACATTCAGGTATGTCAGGCTACCATTTGGATTAATGTCTGCAGCTTCAGTGTTTCAAAGAGCCTTAAAGAGAGAATTAAAGAATCTTGAGGGCATAAGAATATATCAGGATGATCTTCTAGTGTTTGGGAAAGACAGCTCTGAGCATGATGTGAGACTGGGAGAATTTGGTTTGACGATCAAATTCAAATTCAGGAAGGATTCTATAGAGTACTTAGGTCACACAGTCACGGGTGAAGTGATCACCCCAAAAGTGGAATTAGTGACTGCTATATTAAATCTACAGTCACCTTCTAATAAGGAGGAGTTGATGAAATTCATTGGTATGGCAGAATATTATAGCAAATTCATGAAGGGATTTGCTGATATGTGTGTGAATATGAGAAAATTACTGTTTAGAGGTGAAGATTTTATTTGGAGTATTGAATGTGAGATGGAGTTCAAAGAAACTAAAGAAAAGTTAGGGAAGGCTCCGGAGTTGAAAAACGTTGACCCTAATTGCAAATCTGTGTTAATTACAGATGCCAGCATGAAGGGTCTAGGTGCCATTTTATAGCAAGAAGAAGGCAATTCTGAACGTGTAGTACTTTTCTTGTCGCTGGCTTTGAAGGGTGCGGAATTGAACTACTCAGTGATTGAGAGGGAGGCCCTTGCAATTCAGTGGGCCATTAAGAAATGAAAGAAATTACTCTGGGGAAGTACATTTGAAGTGAGGATAGACCATAAACCATCTGTGATTTTTTTTAAAAGAAGGGTACTGATGCCATTTCAAGCAGAATCACCAAGTAGGTAGTAGCCCTACAGGATTATGACTTTGAGGTCAAGTACATACCTGGAGCACAGAACAGGGTTGCTGACACACTATTGAGATTGGTACAGTTAGGCAATGGAAACCAGGGAGGGGAGTATGAAAGTGAATCTAAAGATGATGAGATGGTTTGTGAGGTTGAATATGGTACTATAACTGAGGTAAAGTGCTGTGATGAATGTGAATCAGATGAAGTAATGCTGGAGGTAGCATCTTTAATAAAAGGAGGTTGGCAGAATAGGAATGAGAGAAGTTTGGAGACTCAAAAATACTGGCATGTTAAAGAAGAATTATCTGGGAAAAAAGGTTTGTTGCTCTGTGGGACAAGGTTGGCTCTGCCTATTGGACTTAGAAACAAACTAATTACCTTTACACATTGTGGTCATCAGGGCATTTCCAAAACCAAAGCGAGACTACGGTTGACATACTGGTGGCTAGGTAAACACTCTCAAGTAGAAAGAGCGGTAAGGGAATGTATGCAATTTGTGTTCAGTGAGAAATCTGTCAAACCTAAGGTTCAACCGATGAAGATTAGGGATCACCCTTCTTATACTTGGGAAAAGATTGCCCTTGATATCCTAGGTCCAGATCAGGGGGATGGATTTGATACGTATCTCATAGTCCTGATTGATTTATATTCAAGGTGGCCAGAGGTAAGGTTTACCAGGGGAATAGAAACAAAACACGTCATATCTTTTCTGAAGGAGATATTTGGGAGAGAGGGTGTTCCTAACACAATGCTCACAGACGATGGGGTGCAATTGGTCTCCAAGGAGATGGAAATGTTTTTGGAAAATATTGTTATTCAACACAAGAAGTGTTCATTATAGCATCCTGAAACCAATGGTATGGTTGAACGCTTTAGTAAAGTGCTAAAAGAAACCATAGCTATGGCCAAAGACAGTGGACTAAATTGGAAGAATGAGGTGGTTAAGAAATTGAGGCGTACAGAGTTTTCCCTCATTCTGTGACTGGGAAAACTCCTTTTGAACTGTTTAAAGGCAGACACCCCAACACCCTGGTAGCACCTAGTTGGGTGAATGATATAGAGCTTAGAACAGGGCAGGTGGTGTCAGATACTGATTGGACAGTGAGAGAAGAAAGGAAAATTATAGCTCCCAAAGACAATTTTGATACAAGAAAATCGGTATAAGAAACAAAGGTTTGTGTAGGAGACTGGGTATTAATTAGAAAACCTGTAAGGAAAGGAGGGAATGTAGGTAGGCCCAAGCCTGTGAGAGTGATACAGTTATTCACCAATGCTGTTAAGATGGAAGACTCCAGGATCTGTAATCTTAATAGGATGATTGTGCTCAAGGAGAACCTGATTGGGAAATAACCTGCTAGAAGTGACTCAATAATAGGAATCAGGAAATCTGAAAGGAAAATCATAGCTCCAAAATACTTAGAGGAGTATGTTACATAAGTATTGTTATAGTTACATTTGTTTAAAGTAAAATAATAGTTTATGTATAATATTTGTGAAGTAGAATGATAGCTGTAGGTATAGCATATGATTTATTATTTATTACAGTGTTTATATAAAGGGGGTGGTATATGTACATATTATTGTATTATCAAGCATAGGCAGAATTGAGTCAATGTGTTACATTCTGGAATGTAACTGGGTCATGAAAGAATGTAAAGAGTGAGATTAAAAAAAGAGCTAGGGTCAGTTGGAGAATGGATGAGACCTTTCTGTGTACAATAAACCTATGTTCCTGTATTTACTCATGGATTCATTTAAACGAGATCACCTTGTTACAACCTGTCTTTGAACAGATGAACTATAGAGGGTCATCTGCTCAAAGGTGTTGCTTGGTTAACTAATTGGTGTGCTACTGTGGCAAACAGCAGTACCTAAACCACCATAGATACTGACTGGGGACCAGTACCAGATCCAGGTCTCAGAGCAAAGCCCTAAAACCAAGGGCAAGTCCAAATGAGCAAAATATGCTGCCTGGGAACCTACCATTGTGCCACGCACGACTTAGGCCACTTGGCAATGAACCTGTCACCTCTTGTTAGCAGCAGTTCGAGTCTCGGGCAGCGGTACTCAATGTAAATGTGATTATTACCTCCGTGTTTCATGAGTGTTTCCGTGCTATTCGTCAAGCTCATTGTGAAGTGATGTCCCACATTCCTTTCCTTTCTAAGTCACGGTAACTTCGCAGCACGGTTCCCCGTGCAGTTCGTTCACACCAGCTGCTGCCGCACCTTCTGCTATGGGTGGTGCAGCCTGCAGAATCCTTGGTGACTGAAGTGGCATTCTTGTGAGTAGGGCGAACCCCTTCCTGCTCGCACAAATAACTGTTGCTGGGGTGAGGGATATATACACACACCTCGAGCCGTGACTCTCCTGAGGGACGGCTCTCACAACTAGAAGCACCTCTGTTTCATGCTGGCGAGGCAGACAGAATCCATAGTATCGACACGCCTGTCAGGGCGCAGAGTTCAGTCCGTCCGTGATGGGTTTAATGGTAAGGGAAAGGAAATACCATTGCTGGGGGGTAAGAGAAATAAGGGTGAGGACTAAAAACATTAACTTGACTGATCAGATCATTGCCCTTTCCACTTGCATACTACGCAATCGTAACATTTAACAGCAGCCGCTTTCGTTTGGGATAAATAAATCTGTTCGTCTCCCAGCATGAGATGTGTTTACACCGGGTCCTTCTCAACAGGCTTCACGTGCTTTCTACGACACGGCTCCGAGCAACAACTGCTAATTTTTTTAAAAAGAAAAAAAGACGAGGCGTGGCAAAACTTCACCTAATATTGGATGTTGCCATTAGCTGCATCCGTGACCCTTTTACCCCTGGGGTTCTGTGGCAGCCGTCTCGGGTTTTCTCGTTGTCTTCCGCACATTCCTGTGACGTGGAGCTCGTTCCAAAGCGCGAGAGCGAGGGAGGGGGAGCTGCGGGGGAGGAGTGCGCGAGCTGGTTTGTCCTGTAACAGAGTTGCTCCTGGCAGATAAAAGAATCAAACCAGAGTCGAGGAAAGTAGTATCCAGTGGAAATGTACTGCTGCCGCCGCAGGTGCTTACCCGAGTACGACTGGCGCGTTGGGTTTCTTTTTCGAATACCACAAACGTCGGTAGCAATGAGTGATAAGTGACTAGTGAAAGGTGCCTTTGCCGCATATTAACGAGGAAGACTCCACATTATTGGTTCTCAGGTTCTCAGGTTCTGCTGTTATTGTATAAACAGTTCCCTGCACCTCCAGTCAGGAGCGTGCTTCGCCGCAGAGGGTGAGTGGTATGGTGTTTCTGCTATACCTTTCAATCTAATAACTTTAAGTGACTTTATTGAGTTGCAGTGTTTGGTTTTACCTCTTCTTCATTGCCATCGCAAGGCTTTTCGTTGACTTAGAATATTATTCAGTAATATATATATTTGTATATGTGAAGAAGCATGTATACCTATGTTTGAATGTAAGCATTTATGATGTATTTTAAAGCTGAAGTTGGGAATTTTTTTTCCATAAGCGTCATCCGCTCGCATTCTTAAAAACGCTCATCTCACTTAACTTGACTGAAGAGTGAGCGTTAAAAAACGCAAACCACAGGCACATTTTGATCGCTTAGGTGGACGGCAAGTGCTCTTTATGTGATTCATTATTTCCTTATGTACACCTACAGGTGCAGCTTGTTACAGGTCCCTTGTTCCTAGCGCCTGCATGTTCACGTATAGCATGCTACTTAAATTCCCATACCTCTAAAGAAGGCTGTTTGAATTACGATTTTGTGAGCAAAATGTTTTGCTTTCAGTTCTTTTTTGGTTATTTTAGAATGTTTTTGCTTTTACTTTCTTGTTAAACTTTTTTCATTTGTTCAGGTATGCATTTTTCTCTAAGGGCTAGTGCGTTTTGGTTGGGTGTGTATTTTACATACACACAATGGACAAAAAATTCCAACAGTCACCAGTTTCTGTGCAGCGAATAATTAATAAACTAGTTCCTATGAACCTGCATTTTATCGTCCCCCAATTTTCAGTCCTATTTGTTTTTGTTTTGCCTACCTATTGGAGCCCTTCCCTGTCTGTTTTTTGTTTTGTATTTATTAACTTTTTAGTACAAAAAACACCATGAGGAGGGTAAGTCAGGCAGAACTTGTTTGTTACTCATTTATTTATTTCAATGCATTTCCCTATTTATTTGTCTGTTTATAGAGTGCACCTATGGTGTGTTGCTGCAACCCCAGAGAACTATCTACCTAGATGGGAAACAAACAGATTGGCTTCTGATCGAGCATGAGTGTTCTCTAATCAATTCGAATCAGTCCCTCAATAGAAGGGGGGGGGGGGGGGGGTTCGGTTGTTACTTGCCCATTCAGCTAGAGTGCGCAATCTTTGTCCGTAGTCCCCTACAGATACAGACTAGAAGTGTTTAGGGCAGTGGTTCCCAACCTTTTGACTCCTTAGGACCCCACACTGAATCACTACTGGAAGCTGAGGACCCCCAATCAATTTGCACTATTTAAATTTCAAAATATTTAATGGGAAGGTTGGTGCTGCATCTCAGCGACTAACTTTTCAATGTTTGGTTTTATTTCAGAAAGTTGGATCGTCAGGGCAGATTCTACAATTCCCAAGCGATTTCTGTATTTATTTTTTAGGTACATAAGATCTGACAAAGCTTTTTCACATAAATATGTGGTGAGGAAAGAAGCTAAAACCTTCAGTTGCCTCTCGTCTCTCCATTATCCCCTCTGTCACGTGTATTTAATTAGTTTCTTAGCACCTCATACCAGCGTAGGGTGTCGGAGCACTTTACATCGCACACATACAGAGACATTGAATTGTACATGTGTAAATCGGAGCATAGGAAATGTTACATAAGACAAAGGGGGCTACCAGGTGTAGGATTCACTTCATTCATACTGGTAGGCATTTTCTAAAACTGCTTGTTCTGGAGAAGGACCAACTCGGGATTCAGAACATAACACGGTGGTTAGCGTTGACTTTAATAATAAGAATGTATTTCTACGCAAACAAACCTTGTTTAGCAGCATCAGGATAATGAAAGACTGGGAAAAACATAGCTTTCTAACTTGTACCATGCAGTTTGCATGCAGCTTGTTGACGGCAGGTCATAGCTCATTGTGCTAGAACACAATTGTAACTTGAACTGAACAGTAACAAAACAATCTCTGTGACAAAATCAGTACTATGCTAAGTACATAAAACACTGTTCTTTGATATGCTTAATACACATTCTTTCCAGCAGGTATATTAACTATCTGCGCTACCTAGACAAAACTCCCATCTCTCTCCAGCAGGCCCATTCATTAATCACCAGTTATCTTGACACTTTTATTTTTGGCCGAAAACTACTCCATGAACAAGGAACTTTGCAGTGCTTTTAAAACTGCTGCATAAATGTAGTAACAAATAAAAAAAACACTCACCTGTTTCTGTCAAGAGGACCCAGCTAGAGATTCTAGAGAGCCTTGAGATGCCTGCGGACCATCTGGGAATGTGTCACAAACCCCTGTGGGTCTGCGGACCACAGGTTGGGAACGGCTGGTTTAGGGGATGTCTTAGCTACCAGCATGAAGCATTATATTGAAACTTGGCATTTTCTTACATTCAAGAGGGGGAAAAAAGTGCAGTCTACTTTGATTTCCATACTTGTCTGATTATATCTAGTGAGGTTTACTGCCCACGCAAATCAAGCTTTATGCCAAACATCTCATGGCCTAGGACCTTTGCACCTGCTCTAGTAATGGTAGAATGAGTTAACCCCAGGTATTCACTGTATCACAATGTACCCTTGTTTATTTCATTTTAATGAAATGCTAGGGTAGTACAGTAGTTGGGAGAAAAATACCTCCTCATTTATTTTTGGATTGTTGGAGAGAATTGGAAATATTTGGCTGTTCTTTATTCCATGCTGGTCTAAACTGCTTGCCTTTTTTCATTGCTTGAAGCAGATAACAGTTCTGGTATTCCACACATTAGATTGCTTGTACCTGTGGGAAACGTTTTTGATTTTTTTTGCTTAATCTCCCGTAGGTATAGTCAAATTATGAGAAGTAGGATAACTTTCAAACATGGTATTTAAAGCTAAAAAAAATACAAATACAGCTGTCTGTAATTAAACAGGACATAGCTTTGTAGGGAGCAAGGATGAGCAGAGTAGCCAAGTACATGATACCTTTGTATATGTCATATGGACCCCGATTTAATATCATCTATACGGTCCACAAATATATAGTAAAAGCCCACATTAAAGTTTATTTATGAAAATTCTAATCTGGGAATTTCGATCTGGTTGAACTGCGAGTAAAACTGCCTGTTGGATATGTAGGTTACCTGGTGGGGGCAAGAAACCCCTCTGGGTATACTTAAGTTTTTGTCCAGCTTTATGTGCCCTTGAGTAAAGTTCTGCGACCGTTGTTCTGCACTAAAGGGATAAGATGGAGGAAGGATTCATTGGAATATTTCTTCATGAGCTCAGGTCTCAAAATAATTACATGAACTGAAAAATCTTTCCAAATAGATGTAGAGATGCACGCGAAGCAGGATGATATTTGTAAGTGTAGTGGGCGTGCAAAGGCGGGGTATTTGCCATTCTAACTAACATTTTTTACCGTCTACATAGAGAGATAGTCGAAAACTTATATGACAGGAGCACACAATTTGTTGCAGCTACCCAAAGGCAGCAAAGGGCAAAGCATAGAATGCACTTTTTTTTTGTTTTTATTGTAGTGCACTATGTTGCTTTTAGCTTTGTTATTTTCTCATGATGCACACACGGAAGACGGCAATGATTTTAATGAAAAACTCAACAAAGATTGTATTCCCAAAGAAAAGAAAGCAACTGAATAAGATAGGAAGTATTTTCATGAGAAGGGGCACAGGATGGACTAATGCAGCCTGTGAACCTAAGAACGGCTGGTAGGTGCCTCACGTCCGAGTTATTATCTTAACTGTATTTTATTTCCAGACAGTCCCAGCTGACCATTACATAATCGCAGAAAAGTCACATGTGAGCATTTTAGTTCGTTTTAATAATTATTTTTTTGTATCCTCCCTAAGGGTGCCTGGCCTCATTTTCTTTGAACTCTTAGATATTTTTAGCTATATTTTGTTGTTAGTATATTTGCTTTGCTTACTTATTGTACTTGTTGCTACCATAGACGTCGCTTCCCCGGATCTGGTTTGGGGTCAAGCGCTCTAGGGTAGAGCCGTATTACTGCCATAAAATGGCAGCAGTGATGGACGCAGTGGGCATGCATCTCTTCAGCCGTCTACACCAGACTGCAGCCATGCTGACTCCGCATATAACCAAACAACAACCAAACTGTTGGACTTATTCAGGTGAAACATTACGTGCAAAATATTCTAGCAATTTTTCTCTAGAATTAGAAACAATAATATGCTGCAAAGAGCTGCTTTATTTCATCTTATGCTATTAAAATATGATGAATCCCATTCTCTTAAATGGCACAGATGCTTAATGTCCTAACCTATAACTATAATTTTACTACACTTTCATGTAAAGTCATTGCATTTACTGCCTGTTTGCTGCAACCATTAAAATCCAATAAAAGTTATTATTAAAAAAGACACCGTATAAATATGCTTCTAATCAAATGTAGAACATATGATTTTGCAATGTGAGGGAGGTCTGGGTACAAAATCCAGAAGCCTTAAAAATGCCTTCACTATGTATGACAGTCAGCATCTGCTGTTTGTTACAGTGACATAGCCCTCAAAAGACCGTGGCTTTATCTTTGATGACCTCGTCCGTCCAGGATATTACATTTTACGATTTGACTAGATATGGAAAGAGGAGGGGAAATTGCAGTTATTTTCAATGAGCTACTGAATATCGCAGCATTTCCCTGTAAACAGCTCATGGGAGCTGAAACTCAATTCCAAGTCTGAGGCACCTTTACAGTCTGTTTTTTAATGTATCCACCCACTTTAGTTACCATAAATAAGAACAATAATTGAGCACTAACCTTTTTAAGATGATGGTCGTTCTGAAAGGCCTCTTGCCCCTCCTGTCTGCTCAAACCTTATACTTTAGCGGAGCACACAAGTGGGGAAGGTAAAGTGGAGTAACAGGTAAATAACAGATGAGTGGTGTCAACGGTAAATAGTGATTTAAGCCACACTATGGAGATCATTCAATTGTAAATACAATCCTCAGGATCCAACAAATTTAGGCAGCAAGGTTAACCACTATGTAAGCACTCGTCTAGATGTCTTAAGCCGGGTACCAAAAAGAATATACATGCTAAGCGTGTTCAATAAAAAAAAAAGAGAGAGCTTTGATTAAAAAAAAAAAAAACTACAAACAGCGATAAAATTAAAAGTCCCCTGAAAGATACGTAAACAGCTGCTTAATTATTGGTACAGTGTTAGAAAGGCAAAAAATATATTGTGGCCCAAAAATCTAACCACAAATAATATTCCCAAGATAATATTCCACAGAAAGAAAGCACTGACAAGCCCCTCTTTTCTTCCGAATAATGATATTGTCACTTCATAAGAATTGATTGTTAATCCTTAATTTCATTTGAGAAAAAAAAATAAAAAGATCTGAGGAAAGCTTGTCCTCAGTCGATCCGAATCAGTTTTAATATTATTATGCAAGTTTATAAAGCGTATAGCTCCCCCAAGGGGTTTGTTTCCCTGCACTGGTACAACAGAAAGGACTGAAACAGAAGGATTAGAAAAGTCACGTCTTTAGTAGTTTCTTACATATCCAAGGGTTTACAGGATCTAAGCAGGGCAGGCCATTCCACAGTTTGGGACTCAGTTTGGAGAAGGAGCGACCACCTTGCCTCAAAAAATCCTACGGACAACCACAAGGTTCAAATAACTAGAGTGGAGAGACCGAAAGGGACAACAGAGCGATACCAGTGACCTGAGGTAAAGTGGACCAGGATTAAACAAAGCTTTAAGCATCTCACCTAAGTAAGGCAGAAGTTAAGAGTAGCTGAACTACGATCTTCATTGGGAAATAGATTTTCATTGATTGGGTAGTCATCATATAAAGAAACAATGTGATACCACAACCTTCCTCCATGTCTACCAAAGGCCACACATAGATGTCAAACAGGGTGGAGCTCAAGGCAGAGTCCTGAGGCTCCCTAGAAAGTAGTGGGTAGGAGTTAGTCATGCGATTTAGCACAGACCTGGAAGGAGCGGTTTTGTAAAAGGAAACATAGCCAGGCTTTGATGTCCACATTTTCCAGCCTTTAAAGAAGCACCTGGTGAAAGCCATGAATATCATCACACTGGATCTGCGGATGCATGGGGGTGGAGAACAATTGGCAGGATCCGTTAGAGGTTTGACAATCTGAAATAGAATTTTGGGGTAATTCTGAGCTGAGGTTATAACTGACCTCCAATTAACCAAACAGTTTATTGAATACAGTTAGTCATATCAGAACCTGAAAACTTAATTCAGCCAAGAGGCCACCTAGTTCTCCAAGCAACCGCATTCCCTATCCTTATTGAGCTTAAATAGAAGACTACGGGCCTGATTTTAGAACTTGGCGAAAGGGTTACTGTGTCACAACGATGACAGATATCCCGTCGCTGAAATCTAAACCCCATAGAACATAATGGGATTTAGATTTTGGCAGACGGGATGTCCGTCACCGTTGTGACGGAGTAATCAGGACCCAAGTGACTTTGGTAATTCTGTAAAAAAAAAAAAAAAAATTATTAACCTTTGTAATGCTCAGAATGCTTTCAATATGATGTAAAAACATGTTACATCATCGACAGAGCATATAATTACACCTAAGTAATTCCAACTATGGTGCAGGACGGCCAGTGTCATCGGATGGTCATTAGTGGGGTCGGGAACTCAGTGCTCAGGATTGTGATGATGTCTAATGAATGCATAAGGTTGAGGAAGTTGTGAAACAGAAATGGAAACAAGGAGAAAGAGAACTATTTTGTGAAGAAAACAGAAGGGGAAGAACAGGCTAGTTTGAGGGTGTAAGAGAAAGGGACATTTTTGTCAAGGCATGCACTAGGTATAGGTCTCATTAGGTGTGATGTTGGTTCAGGCAGTGAGGAAGTGAAAAGGCATTGGGCATCCATTACCAAGTTTTCTTTGGCTCGATGTGCTGTGGGCGACATATAACGTAGAACTAATGTGAATTAAGCAAGCTGCTTGGCACAGGGAGGGTGGAGGGGCCTTTAATACTGTGGAGTGCTTTAGCTGAGAAAAAGTCACACAGGGTGCTTGCTGGCCTGGAGGGTGTCAGGTGGGAGCACAGTGCGTTATAATGTGTATGATGCTGCACAAGTATGGTATTAATTAATGCGGATAGCTACATGCATGGCGTGGAATTAGAAAAGAGTCATTAGTTCATCCCATGCCAAGGACAGACGGAATTCCCAGAGGCCTCTGTCCTCTTCTTGCCTCAAGGACATGCTCTATGATTTGGCCCACGTAACCAAAAGCTGTCGACACCTGGGCATTAAGGCGGATGCACTGGCTTTACGAAAACGTGTTATGGCTTGTGTGGCTAGCACCAGTTCTAGGTTCAGGAAAGGGGACAGGATTTCAGTGTTTTCGAATGTTCAAATAAGCCTTAAGTACAAATGTTCCAGCTATGCAGAGTAGTATGATCCCGAGGGTTGACTCACATGTTTGCTGCCCAATAGTGTGAGAATGTTGAGCACGTCCACTGCAAGTGCTGTACGCCTGCATCTTGTGATTTGCATCAGAAGGATTGATGATTTGCTTCTATGAAGTAGGCAACTAGGCATTTAGTTTTGCTTCTCTCAGTAGCCTCTATGTACTATATAGAATTGTTTTAATTTATATCAGGCTTTCCGCAATACTGAGGATGGGTAGGCAAGAGCAAAGATCCCATTCATTGTCATTGTCTGTAGCCCATGTCTGCCCCCCAACGTTCATGGAGAAGGTCTACAGGAATCTGTGTGTTTGTCACATATGCTTTATATAGCCATCTAGAAAGATGGCATCCCCTTCCCATGTTGTAGAGGCCTTGTAATATTTTGTGTTGAGGAGGTTCCTCCCATTCAACATGCCATTGAGTGGTTAGCATGTATATATATTACGCAGGCCTCGAAAAATCATAAAAATGTTACTAGACCTGCAGGTTGAGAAGCTTGAATAATATACTGGACCTAACTGTAATGTACTTCACCCGGAAACAGGTCTCAAATTGTGTGATCCTAGGCAAATGTGTATTTTGCAGTCGCCTTTTCTTCATTCTGACATCTGAGTGCATCTTCAAATATGTGAGTGCAGCATTTCTGCTGTAAAAAAAAATAGAAAAAACCTCTTTCTTTGACTAAATACGCTAAACGTTTCCTCCATGTATAATAAATCTACCCCACATAGAGGGTACACATGATCCATGCATGACTTGCCTCTTAGGTGACTAATAGCTTTGCCATCAAGGCAGGAGTATTTCTCAGTTTATGTTTAAACACTCACTTTGAATAAATATATTACTAAAGCATGATGTAGTAACGCCCTGTCATTTACAGGCAGTAAATTTCCAAGAAATGTCCAAAAACATTCTCACTATCTTGCAGCTTTACTGATAAAACGTTATAGTGCAATAACAATAATCTGTGAAAATTAGGTTTCAGAAAACATTAATCATTTTCAATATTTTTTCATCATACAGAAGTACAAAAAATGGTCCTACTCAAATATATTTTGAAATGTTTGTAAAGTTGACTTAGTTATATAAATGTTGTGTGTTAGGAAAAACCTGTTACCAACAGTCTTTCATTTCACTTAGGTGAGACAGTTCACCTTACAAAATCCTGGAACTCTGCAGTCACAAGGAAAAGTATTTGCAAGGCAAGACAAACTGACTTTTGACCTCTGTCTCTGAACACTGAGAAAATGTGACCAGAATATGATTTAAAGGCATCTTAATTGCACCTGTTTTTTGTACGAGTAGGAACTAAAAATAGCTCGACCTCATAAAATAAAACTTGCCATAGTGAGGGGTCAAGTAGATTTTTCGAGCCCTGTTATGGCATGTGCCAAAGTCCTCAAAGGTTAGTAGTTGTTACTCCTGAAATAAAGGCACCCAAAGCTTCTAACCCCAGTGCAAGCCACTGTTGTATTTTGGCCAGAGCTGGAGTGTTTCTGAGGTTCAGTAGGCCTATAAGTGGAGTTTCAGGGGTGTAAGGGATTGTCTTGTTTGTGAGGGACAGTCTTGTCTGGAAGCCTAAGTAAGCAATTCTCAGGAGTCCGATTGTAGCGAAGGTGATTCTCCCATAGGAGTGAAGAGTTGAAGCACTTTGGTTTGTGCAGTGTGTCTGCTGCTTTGACAGTGTTCTCCAAGAGAATTCCACATGCCCAACAGTAAAGTCATTGGAGCAGTGAAGTATGATAATATTGTTCTAAGTTAGGTGCTCCAAGGCCTCTTGGAGAGGACGTGTGGCCAGAGCCACTCTTCGTTGATTGTTACCCCATATTAACTCACCAAGGAGTGGCAAGTTGGTAAGATAATAAAGCTGAAATGGTAGCATGCCCACTGTGGAGGGAGCCACTCTGCCTATAAGGTTATGGATAATGTCTTCTGAAATGCCATCTGGCCACGAGGTGCAGTTATCGTGCAAATTAAATTACCGTCTAGGAGGTCGTTATGGTAGACACAAATCCCAAGATATCTAAAGGTTCACCAGGTACCATTGAAGGGCCTCATCCCCTAAATCATCACGTTCTGATTGTGAGGCATTGGGTCTAAGAAGAAAAATGTCTGGTTTCTGCCAGTTAACTTAAAGACCAGATACTTCATGGAAATTTCTAGTGCTCAAGCTATTTCCAGGTAATCCATGGTGGCATCCTTGAGGTAGAGTAGCAGATCATCTATGTTTAACAAGACAACATGCGTTCTGTACCATAGAGCAGTGGTCCCCAAACCTTTTAATACCGTGCCCCCCAGTAGAAAAAAATAATAATTGGGGGCCCCACCTCCAAATTTTTCACAATTAATCTAATAAATTGGCAATGTTTAAATATGTTAAACATTGCAGTGAAGATATTTTACTGTTTTAAAAATGCAATCAAATACATTATTCCAAACATAATGTTCTGGTCAGACAGGCATTATCAACGTGTAAAAGTGTCCACAGTGTGATTAGTAGGGATGGGGTGGGGGTTTTGAAGAGTATTTGGAGTATCTTTCCTTTTGACACATACTCGCAGCTTGGATATAAATGACAAAACATATTAGTAATGGCCCATTAGAAAGCGATTTAGTGCTGCTCATGTTTTCCGGCTTGAACAAAGCCCTGCTGTCAGCATGATGCTTTTTTTGGTCAGAGCCTGGCGCCCACCCCGGCATCATTTGAGGCCCCCCTAGGGGGGCCTGCCCCCCAGTTTAAAGACCCTGCCATAGAGGGGTGCCCAGTAGACCAAGTTGCCCCATATGTATGTGAAACTATATATTACTTCTTCACAGTAGGGGCAGTGCCTAAATGTTTCAAATGGGCAACCAAATGCCAGACTTTTCAGAACCCTCTAACTGCAGGCCGGTGCAGGTGTTTCTGGGCATGTATACAATATAAGGTTTGTATGGTAGAAGTACTATTTTTATTTTCTCAGAATTACTCATTACACCCCTACTTATCATCTCAGCTCCTTGAGAAAACTTTAATTCTCATAAAAAATGTTACTTATCCAACTGGGATCTAACAACTCTCCAGGTACAAGGTGCCATGGTATACAATTCTCTACTGCTCATCTTTGAGTTCTAACATATTCAAGTGCAGAAAACTGACTGAATCATGATGCTTCTCCCAGTAGCTTCTCTCTCTCTCTCTCTCTGCAAGGTAGGTTAATCAGCTTCACTTCTAAAGCGCTAGGAGACTCTGGACTAAGAGTGACATTGTGCTATATCAATAAAACCTGAAAAAGAAAAATAATAATGAAAATCTTGTCTGAGAATTTGAGATGACCTGCACCTTATTGGGGTCCTTTCCAGGTTATGCGTGTGAATAGCACAGTGCTGAGTGGTTCAAAGCTTTATTTCTTTGAGTGTATGGGTTGGGGGGCGGGGGTTTGCAGAAAATCATAGACAGTGGCACTCTTTGTACTGTCATGGCTAACAAGTCTTGATGCAGGCTGTTAACAGGTGTATGCAGCAGAAATGTTCAACCCTTTCCAGAGTTTTCTGTCTTCTATGTGGACTACATAATATCCTAAAGGGTGAGTTGTGTTTATGGTCCTCTAGTTTTACCCCCTAAATATTTACATGGGCTTCTTTGGTTGGGGGTTTCTGTTATAGTTTTCTGAGTAAAATTATATAAGATTTAATAATTAAATTGGATTGAGTTGAAGACCAGTCTGTCACATTTAAAAGGATCTGTGTTTTACTTCATTTCTTTTTTGTAAAGCCTTAAAAATGGAACGGCTTCAACAGTGACATTATAACTAAAATTATGAAGTTGTGTTCAACCTCATGTTACTCAGGTGCAAACTGGTGCAACAAAATAGCATATTTCGAAGATTTCAAAAGAGGTCATGCCCTTAAATCCGTTGTGATTCTATTGACATTATTCCTTTGGGGCTTAACGGCCATGTTGTGTACAAGTAGTATCCATAATTTTGTGCAGCTTAATGGCATTCAGTGGTTGGGATTTTGTGATCCTAAAGATCTAGGCTTGAATTTATTGATTATCCTTTTTTACCTATGATTGCCATGATTGTGCCCCACTTATTGCTTCCATCCTGGGCCACTGTATTTTGTGTCCAGTAATTAATATGTTGCTTGACAACAATATAGTTTTTCTTGACAGTGTATATAATTTTACTTGAATATCGTTTTTCCATTGATGGAATATTCAAGAACCTTAATGAATGCAGAGGCCAAAAGAGCAATATGTTACCACTCTGCTGTCCCATCTTTCTCACACACGTCTCCTCCTGCGAGGAATCAACACTTTTCTCTCCTAATGGTTGTATTAAGTGAGCTTACACAGCATTTATGCAGGAGGGGATCATTTAAAAAAAATAACTTTTTATTGTAGCTTTTTTCCTGAGCAATCTTTCAAACATAAATCAAAAACACTGACAAGGATTAAATCACAGCAGAGGCTCAAAGGTATTTCTGGGGAAGCAAAATACCATCACAGTTCCTAGTATTTATCATCAGTGTAGGAATCGAAGTGAGAAGATGGTAAAGAAGAGAGCACAGAGTAACATTTACAACACTACATCTCAAATAGGGTGATATAAAGCAACAAAGCATCAGAATGCCTCAGTTCCCTCTACCTGCCAAACTGTAGCTGTATACTGCCCATCTCTTAGAACATCTTAGGCGGTTTAGTTCACCACAGCCCAATCCCTGGGTCTAGCGCAGTATTCTAGCCTTGTTCCACAACATGTTCAAGAAACCTGGGTGAGAACATGTAATGTAAGTCCTATGATACTCTGAGTTTTCCAGAGTGCCAAAGAGAAGTCTCAACTTTCAAGTCCACAAATTATTTTTGACACCTTGCAGCAGTGGCCCCTTCATTCACATTGATCTGCTACAAGCTGATAAATCATCGTCCTTTTTTCCACCCATGGCAACCTTGCAGCACTTCCGACCTTCATGCAGGATAGTCTTTTGCTCTTGGTCTTCTTAACTAGCTCTGCAAAGATGGTTTCCTTCAAGGTCACCCCCTTCATAACTTTTCTAGTAGGCAGTCTTCGACTTTTACACTCCAAAGTAAAGGTAAGAACCTCCTTATAAAAATATATAAATATTGTTGCAGGAAAGTGTACATTCCCAGGGAGACAATGCATCCAGCATAGGTGTATGTTTGCTCCACACATGTTGTGCCACCAAAGAGTCCAAATACACTATAGATCTTATTGATCAGTCTTTAATTTTCTTCAGAGAGCGATCATCTATTTCAAGAACTTCCTGTGAAGTAATGTCTCCTCATTTGGGCTTTTCTACCACGTCTGTCCTCTTGCCACAGACCTCACAAACCGAGTGGAGGAATAAAACAGATGGCTCAGCCCATTCCCTTCACAGACACCTTAGGGATTGAACGCTTATATTAGCTGGACACCAAAATTGGAGCACCCGTCTTTATGGTGTCTGTCTCAGGTTGGAGTTCCCACTTGTAAACACTGACGGCTGAGAGCCCTGGTTGACTCCACAGTGTGAGGGAGAGCAGCTGCTGCTATTTACTTTCATAGTTGCCTCTGGCATGGGAATAAACATGCACTTCTAGCACATTGAGAGAGGAAACACATCCTTCTTTGTATATTTCTCCTGAGCTACTCCTCTTTCCCTAACTACCAAAGAGGCTCCTGAAAACTGAGCCTCACATGAGTTGTGAGTTATTGGGCTCACTCAAGAACTTGATCTCCCCATCACCTTTCCCAAGGTGATCTTTCTATGAGCTTTGTTTCGCAAACAGTTTTGTTGAACTTAACTGTGCAAAATGATCACTTTCCAAATGTAAATCAGAATTGGTGACATTTTATTTTCATAAGGTAGAATCACAAATTGTGCAAATTCTGCTAATTTAATCACTGTATTCAATTTCAGGGTGAGGGACAGGATTCTGGCTGACCTTTATAATATAGCCTGCAAAGTAAGGTGAGAATGCACAAAAATTTAAGTTTGTGGGCATTAACATACCCTCTGCTGATAGTTTCCCACCTTGAAAAATACATGAAAATGAATTATCGCCAAAGGTAAGCTTAATTGTGCTCTCAGTTAGGAACTGGGAGGCAACACATTTACGCTCTTTTGTCTCCTAATACTTCTATGCTGATGATACTCAACTGTCTCTGAAAATCTCATCCCTCAAAAATGTAGAATCATTGGGAGTCCTAGATGCCATCCAAGATTTGAAATCCTACCGCAACTTAAGCTGAATATGCGTAAGGGATTCCTTCTACTTTCATCTTCAAAATACTTGATTCTGGTTCAAAGATTGCAGAATTCAGTCTCAATACTTAACGGTAGCACAGTAATTATTGTGGAGTCTGCCAAACCCTTTGGCTTCTATTGGACAGAAACCTTGGTCTGCAAGCACATATGCACACAATGGCAAAGAGCTCAAATGTAAATTAGACTCCTAGTGGGTAACAAACCTTATATCCCTGATACAGATTTTAAGTAGGTTATCTAAATCATCATGCTATCTAAAATTGACTATGACTACTCCATACTCACAAACATCTCTAAACTGTATCTAGCTCCAATCAAGACACACCTTTATACTGCTTCTACTTTGGCTTAAAGAGAGGGAAAAAAATCAACCATATCTCACCTATCCCAATCTTCTTCAAATGGCTCCATACAGAAGCAAGGGACATCTACAAACTGTCTTGCATTACATATAAAGCTATGTTTCTGGAATCAGTTAGCCACCTTGCACTAAAAGTGAGACGCCCAGACAGAAAACTCAACCTCCAAAGTACAGACACTCTCCTCCACGAATTTCTAGGATTCAGGAAAGAAAAACACTGAAACAATCCTTCTCAGGAATTCCTCCCAGGGTGTGTAACCTGGTCCTGCCATTTGTTAGAACAATCACATCCTTTGATTGCTATGATACAGAAGTTAAGAACTGAATTTTTCGATGCCATACCCCAACTTGAATATTTCCAACATGTCTTTTGTTTTGCTGTTATATTCAGAGACAAGAGCTAATATCTAAAAAGCTGATCCCAGTATATCTATGGAAGGCTTCCATGTGTAGCTGCTACTCTTTTAGGTATCTGACACTCATTATGCGTTTTTATTTGCTATTCCATAGCTCTTTGAGCTTGTAAGAACACATGATTTGAGAATAACTCTACATATTAATCTATTACATAGCCTACCATTTGTTATCGTAATTGTTATTTCTTGAAATACTTATTTTTGCAAAGCCCTTGGTCACTTATTGGGTCTTGTCCACACTATAGAGAACCACAAATAAAGAAATAAATAAATATTTAATGGAGGTTCAATAAAGGGCATTTTCTATGATGAAAAATATTTTCACTAAGGTTAAAAAAAAAAAAGTTGTATGTGCAAAATCATATTTGCATCAGATTTGGGCATGCCGAATTTTCGACCTGCGCACTTTTTGCATATTTCAGTACTTGAATTCTTAATCTTAGATTTCCAGAAGTATTTTTGGGATTGTTTATGAATACTGTGAAAAAAAAATATTTGATTCAAACATAGTGGCATGTAAGTTGTGTTTTTTAATTAATGAGCATTAGATTAGCCTGAGTAGGCTTTTTCATCGGAATACACGTGACGTTGTGATCTTTAAGACACAATAAAACCCTCACAAGGTGATAAAGAAGTGGGACTAGATTGCATGGTCTGATTGTGAAGCAGCCAGGTTATTAAACCCTTCCTGAATTTAATGTGAGGTGATTCTTGACACAGCAACCTGACTGAATACTTCAAAGTATTATCATTAATTCTACTAGTTTTCCTACCCAGATCAATACTGCACGTCATACGTTTCCCTACATATTCTAGCAGGGAACTGCTAAGGATTTTCTAATCAAGTTTAATTCTATTTCCTAAATTCAGACAATACTTTATACTTTGCCCTTACAGTCCACCTTTTTACCATATTTCCGACTTAATGTTGAATGATAGTTTCAGCATGCATCCGTTGCACTTTCTGAAAATAACAATTTAATTTTATCACAAGTCATACAATCTTGGCCTTGAGCCTGTTATCAATTTAAATTCCTTTCATTTGTTTGTTGTCTTTATCATTTTAATACCTGAATGATTGTGTTTGACTGAGTTTATTTGTTTTTAACATAATGCTGACTAAGGGCCTGATTTAGATTTTGGTGGAGAGGTTACTCAATCTCAACGGTGACAGCCCATCTGCCGAAATCTAAATCCCATAGGATATAATGGGATTTATATTTCTGTGGAGGGGCTATCCGATTGTGATGGAGTAACCCGTCTGAAGAAATCTAAATCGGGCCCTAAATCTTGCTCAAGTTCTGTGATTGGGGAGGTATTTGGAGAGACACCATCGTGAATATCAGAAAGTAAAGTACATATATGTAATAGTTGAGATAGAAACTTTAGTGAGGCAGGTGATACTTTTTGCAAGTTTTCTTTTTCGATTTTATTTTCTACCAGTAAGCAACAAACAACTGATCTTTCAAACACACTTTTTACATATCGCATGCATTTACCATGCATTTCAGAAATATACATTGACATTTGATAACCCTGCAATGTACATTACATCCTACATGTACTCCTGAAAGTAAGTTGATTGTCTCCACTAAAAGCCATACAATATGAAATACATTGCATACACACTTTAAAGTAGTGATTTCCACTTAATTCATTGTAAAATAATAAAGGATTAAAGGTTCTTCTGCTACTGTCACGTCCATGCCTTGTTACTGAGCAAGTCAACCAGATATAAGCTGACACTTTTGAAAAATTGGAGGCCCTATCTGTACTGCCATAGCATATGGTCAGTGTGTCTTTGGAGCTTAAAACTGTAAGAAGTTTAAACAATCAAAAAATTAAACATTCTTCCGCTACTGTTGTGTCCAATTCTTGGTAGTGACCATGCAGACCAGCTATAAGCTGACAGGTAGAAAGGTGGAGGCCATATCTGTCCGACAGAAAAGCCCACTGCTTCTTTACAACTCCCAACTACATACAACATGAACAAGTACAGGGGAAATTGTTTATGGATTGCATTTGTTCTTGTGTTGATTAGCTTTAAGTGCCCATTTGTTTCCATTTCTCCTGAGTTGCATTCAAATAATCCAAAATTGTTCTCTTTGATGTACCATTTTGCCCTGTAGGCAAATACCAGCAGGACGCTGACACTGAATCTCAAATACCAGGAGCATCTCAGGAATAGTTGTATCAGGATGTGGTTCTAAACCAACTGAGTTCTTTACTTAACAGTCAGACAGTAGGGTGCTATTAAGGCTAGAACTGGCACATAGTTCATGTTTTGATAGCCAGTGATGTTCCTTGATAAAGATGCAAAGGAAATAATACATTTGGATTCTCCCAGAAGTTCTGACATCCTGTTCATTTGATTGTTAATGTGATGTGAGCTATCAATTTGAAGGTGACATTCATGTTCTACAGGGAGTGCAGAATTATTAGGCAAATGAGTATTTTGACCACATCATCCTCTTTATGCATGTTGTCTTACTCCAAGCTGTATAGGCTCGAAAGCCTACTACCAATTAAGCATATTAGGTGATGTGCATCTCTGTAATGAGAAGGGGTGTGGTCTAATGACATCAACACCCTATATCAGGTGTGCATAATTATTAGGCAACTTCCTTTCCTTTGGCAAAATGGGTCAAAAGAAGGACTTGACAGGCTCAGAAAAGTCAAAAATAGTGAGATATCTTGCAGAGGGATGCAACACTCTTAAAATTGCAAAGCTTCTGAAGCGTGATCATCGAACAATCAAGCGTTTCATTCAAAATAGTCAACAGGGTCGCAAGAAGCGTGTGGAAAAACCAAGGCGCAAAATAACTGCCCATGAACTGAGAAAAGTCAAGCGTGCAGCTGCCACGATGCCACTTGCCACCAGTTTGGCCATATTTCAGAGCTGCAACATCACTGGAGTGCCCAAAAGCACAAGGTGTGCAATACTCAGAGACATGGCCAAGGTAAGAAAGGCTGAAAGACGACCACCACTGAACAAGACACACAAGCTGAAACGTCAAGACTGGGCCAAGAAATATCTCAAGACTGATTTTTCTAAGGTTTTATGGACTGATGAAATGAGAGTGAGTCTTCATGGGCCAGATGGATGGGCCCGTGGCTGGATTGGTAAAGGGCAGAGAGCTCCAGTCCGACTCAGACGCCAGCAAGGTGGAGGTGGAGTACTGGTTTGGGCTGGTATCATCAAAGATGAGCTTGTGGGGCCTTTTCGGGTTGAGGATGGAGTCAAGCTCAACTCCCAGTCCTACTGCCAGTTCCTGGAAGACACCTTCTTCAAGCAGTGGTACAGGAAGAAGTCTGCATCCTTCAAGAAAAACATGATTTTCATGCAGGACAATGCTCCATCACACGCGTCCAAGTACTCCACAGCGTGGCTGGCAAGAAAGGGTATAAAAGAAGGAAATCTAATGACATGGCCTCCTTGTTCACCTGATCTGAACCCCATTGAGAACCTGTGGTCCATCATCAAATGTGAGATTTACAAGGAGGGAAAACAGTACACCTCTCTGAACAGTGTCTGGGAGGCTGTGGTTGCTGCTGCACGCAATGTTGATGGTGAACAGATCAAAACACTGACAGAATCCATGGATGGCAGGCTTTTGAGTGTCCTTGCAAAGGAAGGTGGCTATATTGGTCACTGATTTGTTTTTGTTTTGTTTTTGAATGTCAGAAATGTATATTTGTGAATGTTGCGATGTTATATTGGTTTCACTGGTAATAATAAATAATTGAAATGGGTATATATTTGTTTTTTGTTAAGTTGCCTAATAATTATGCACAGTAATAGTCACCTGCACACACAGATATCCCCCTAACATAGCTAAAACTAAAAACAAACTAAGAACTACTTCCAAAAATATTCAGCTTTGATATTAATGAGTTTTTTGGGTTCATTGAGAACATGGTTGTTGTTCAATAATAAAATTAATCCTCAAAAATACAACTTGCCTAATAATTCTGCACTCCCTGTAAATATATTGCAAGAATTTTAGGTACAATTCGAAGCCAGAATTCCCACAGAGTCTGATGCAAAAGTGACTTAACTACACAGTTTCTGCTCTGTTTTTATGCCTATATCTAGCCTCATGGATAAAAAATGGATGCCCAGGTTTAAGCTTAGAGGCCTCAGAGGAAATAATCTTCTGCTTTTTGTAGTTCCAAATGTTTACTGAAACCTCAGCTCTCTGCACCAAATAGCATCAGCCACTGACTTCATCCTGAAAATGTGCATAATTGCCTTTAGCAGGACACCTCCAAAATTGGACAGTGTAGAACAGTGTCTTTTTTGTGACTCATGCTCCCTCTGGTTTTCTCCCTCTTGTGAATCCAATTAAGCATATGATCAAAACTAATACCATGGTAATTGTTGTTAGTATTTCTTTGTATGTGCAGATCCCTAATTGGAAAGGTTAATCTCAGTCTGGCTTTCTGGTTCCTAATCGTTAATTTGGACTTCAGGGCATTGATGGTAAGGTCTTCATTATTCTAGTACTGTTTGAAAAATTCCAGTAGGCGATGCATCACTGATCCACATATAGAAATGATATAGCTGCACTGTCTCCAAACAGGAAAATTGCAATCTTTTTTCCCCTCCGAACTTTGGTGTATCCACATTGAGGTTGGACAGGAACTTATCATAGTCTCATTTATGAACAGACTGGATAATAGTGGGGCCAACATAGTACCCTGGTGGACTCCAGTACCAATAAGGCATCCATTGGAACATTCCTCTGTCCTACCATATCGAACCTTGGCAATATGTATGTGTCCATATATTTTATTTAGTCTTATGAAGACAATATAGAATCTAAGTTTCAGTGTCAGTGATCCATGAGACACCAACATTGCAGCTGAGACAGTTATTTGCAGAGTTACTTTCACGTATGAGCAGGTCAACAGGTTCACAAACATTTCCCATTTGAGTGACATGTCAATCAAACCAACTCACAACTTAAGTCTGTATAACAAAAAAGTCAGGTGAGGGAGTTAGCATGTGCACACAGGTATGGTCATGAAAGGTGGTTTCAACTTCACATTTATTTATATAGAGGATTCAGGCAAATGCTACTAGTTGAAGGGATGGGCCAAAGTATAGTTTGCTAGCAGAGATCTGGGTATTCTTTCAATGGAGATCCTGCAGAGCTCAAGATTGACTTAGGTTCAGCGCGACCTATCTTCATAGATAATATTTTAAAAGTCATATTTATTTTTTCCCACATGAATGAAGTATCCTTGTTGCACATCCCCCAAGTTGATCTGTGCACAGACCTACCTCTCTGTCCAGTATTCCAATCTGCTGTGCCACTGCTTGTAACCAGCAACCCCAGGAGACCTCCGGTCTGTACTATTGTAATTGTATTTACATAGTGCCTACTACCCCTGATGAGGCATTGAAGCACTTTACGCCAAGTAGCACACTACTTCGGAACCCAAAGTTAGGGGTTAATATGTTGCTTATTGTTGGTTATTGCAATTAAGTCATGTACTGTTCAGCAAAATTGCATACATTTACTTCCATTACTTTGTGATATATTAAGTCCAGTTAGGTTTGATCATTAGTGGGGGCTTTGTGGTGTCTGGTGAACAGGTGGTAAGATAAATAGGCTTGTGGAGAATAGGTAATATTAGTTTACAATGATAGGGTTTTAAAGAGAAGAGGTTGTGATCTATGTAATGAGGTATCAGCCAATTTCAGAATTACCGAAAGAAGAATTAAGGCAGCAATGAGACTGAAAGCAGGCTATACTCAGAAGGCATGCGAACAATGTAAGGTAAGAAGAGGGTCACTGATGAAAGAAGAGAGGAATCAAGCAGAAGAACATCAAGGTTATTTTTTCATGCACGGTTTTAGGAGTATAGCTGTAGAAGTATTTCTGAGATAGCAAGTAGTCGGAGGACGTAAGCTGTAAAAAGGATGTGAGCTGTAGAAAGAAACAACATTATACATAGTGGTTTATATCTGTGCTATGCAGCTTAACCGTGTGATTCTGAGTGCACACATCATTTAAATGTTAACAGCCCCAGCCTGTCGTGTGCCAAGCCTAGGGCAGTCATCTTAAACATATTCTGGAGTATCTCAACCTTGGTACAGGGTCTGTATGCTGCACAAGGGGATTTGACACAGGAAAAAGGAAAGGTCTTATTTTAAAAGATCCTTCCTCACTATTCTGTAATTTTAAATATTTTTTCCCTCAGTCACTAAATAGGAGTTATTTAGCTCTGGCTGAGAGTGTCTTGCCAACATGTAGTCAGAATTATACCCTGTTTTATCACATAACCCCATGCAAGTGTATGTTGTGTGTATTATTGTATGTGGCTATTGTATTGTAGAACATGCATTGTACTTATAAGCAAAGCAGACTGATGTAGGCCTGTGGATTCCATTTTGGATGTCCCAAGCCTTTTCCTATGCACTAGGTGGGGCGATCTTGTCTTTTCAGTTAATACTTACATCAATTGTAGATAAACTGAGCACTGTGTACACTCTACCAAGGGAACATTGTTTATGTACCTCTACTTTATCAGGTCTGGGAGACTATATGAGTTTTTGTTTGTTGTTAAGGGCAGTGGCGGTGACTACCTTTGCACTAAATTTCATTGCATGGATCTGGGAACCCTCGGGCTCTATTATTTGGTGTGGGCAATAGAGGTCTTCAATGATTTCATCCTCTTCTCATTTGCCAGTAAAGGTCTTATAGATGTCGTCCTGAGCGTTTCTTTAAGTTTCAGCTTTGTACACTGTGCTGCAGTATTTCAGCCATTCTTTTGTTTCTCCGTTCCTGGTGCTTAATGCCTGAGTTCCCCCTAAAGCCCATGTAACCAGTTCCCAGACCCTTAAGATATGTTGAGGGCTGTTTATAGTACTTCTGTGACCCTAAGGTTCCTATCACATTTCCTGCATTCTTTTGTTTTTAGTTTGTCATCTGAGCTCTTGGGTTGGGACCTTACTAAAGTATTTAACTTGTACTTTTTAAATAGCGGTCTTCGTACCAGGTTAGCCTATTTCTATTCTTGTTGCCATTATGTATCTGCCTGCTGGTTAGACAAATAGGGGTGACCTTTTCAAGCACACTTTCAAAGCCCTTGATTATGGCATGCTATTTGTTTGAATTCCAATTCTTAAGGTCTTCACTAGAGCCTGATTAATGTTTGCTTAATGGCATAATTTTCTGGTCTCCGTCTCATGGATTTCCCTTTACGTGTCAAAGAGTAGCTGTGTCAAGGACTCCAGGCTCTCTGTGGAACTGGCATTTTGTTTTAGCCAGTATAGGATCAGGGAAATTATGAGTGGTTCATGATCACAATCCACCCTGTGGGCCACAGCCATGTTGTGGACTAAGTGCCGAGATTCAATGTTGACCTTGACATAATCAATTAAGCTAGTTTTTGGCTCTTTCTTGAAGGTAAAGCCAGCTGGCACATCTGATTTGGTACAGCCATTTAACACACTGCTGTCATTTTATAGAAAATTTGCTAGTTCTTCCTGATGTCCTAAATATTCCTTCTATACCCAGATTTGTATTAAAGGTGCTTCCAGTCTACTTGTCCCCATACAGAGACAAGAATCTCTGTCAAACATAGTTTAATTGGTTCCACTCGCCCATTGCTCGTGCCTGGAATGGGAATGTTGTCACTTTTTTCCATACTTCCTGCCTTATGGCAAAGCAGTATTCATAACTCCTTGGCACTTGCTCACATTATTACAATTGTACTCCAGTGTGAATCAAATACTTTAATGACAGTTCTTTTCTTGTATTAATCATGATTATTCTAAATACCCTTTCTTACATTTCCCACCGCTAAACTGAACCTTCATATTCATTAACCCGGAAGTATTCTTTTGCACAGTTGAGCCAACCACAGAAATGGCATTAGCTTACCACAATTAATTGGCAATAGTGCTCCTGTTATGGTACTGATTAGCTCTTCATTTGGCTAAACACGTCGCCACTTATTTGATTTCTGAAATAATTTTGTTGATTGATCTGTGAATATACAATTGTCATAATAAAATCTGAGTTACATTCCTTGCAGTTTGTTCAACCATATGCAGAACTTGCAATCATAAACCTTCTGACAGCTGGGGACGCTATAGGAGAGTCAAAAAGGTTTTGGGGCACTGGAGGGCATATCATAGCTTGACGGATGGATTTGACAACCCCCCAGGAGATGGGACCTTTTTATAATGGTGCCAGGAAAGAAGGGCAGATTGGGTGGTCTGTGCCCGGGATGCCACTAGGAATTCTTGCTAAAATACTGACTGCCAGGTGGTTGGAGGTTGGTTCGCTGGGCACACTGATGCAGGATCAGTGGTTTGTTGTGGGATTAATGCATGTATGTTTCTTTCTTTTGCTGTTCTGCAAAAACAATAAAAATATATTGCTAAAAACAAAAGTGTGTTTTCGATCTCCATCTACAGAAGATGCATGCACATAAGTACTTTTTCTTCCTTCTGTTTATCATTCCTGGTTTGTAAGTCTTTTATGTGACTAGGGATCTGAGGTTGTAGGTGTATACAGTATTCGTAACTGCTGAGATGGAGTCTCATGCTTCTATCATTACCCCACCTTTTATTCCTGCCACAACCTGGACCACCATTGGTTGAATGGGAAGACTGCATAAAAATGTTTGAGAATTACATTGAGGCACTAGACGGACACAATTGTAGTCCTTCTCGTCAAAAAGCTTCATTGTTTAAAACATCAGGGAAAGAAAGTCAGCACTTATTCAAATATCTACCCTTGGCCCTTGACCCAAAAGGTCATCCCATATTGGATGAATATCTGGAAGCGAAGAAAAGATTAGAAATTATATTTGCCAAAGAGGGCAATTTAGTAAAGACCACATACAAAATATACACCCAGCCACAAAATGAGAATGAAACTGTGGATGAATTTATTTCAACACTTGGAGAATTATCTATAAAATGTCAGTTTGGAGATATGAGTGGGTGTGAGATCAATTAATAGTTCAATGCTGGAGCAAGGAAATGCAAGAGTCTTTGGGCAGCAAAACATTCCTCACTCAATGATGGTATTGATATAGTAAAGTAGTGGAACAATCAAAGGTGTGCATGAAAGAAATTTTAAAAAAGAGACAGCATTAAGTTTGATGCTTCAGTGAAAAAACATGAATGTTGTTGTGGATGTCAAAGTGGTGGTCAAATCCAGCAATAAGATATTCAAGAACAGACACAGTGGCAGGCATTGTAACAGATGTGATAGTAACTTCCACAATTCTGAATATGAAATGTATGTGGCAATCAATAGAGATTGCCCCAAGTGTGGTCGTAGAGGCCACTTTGCCAATGTGTGTAAAGAATGGAACAAAGAGAAAGTGTCACCAGTAAGTAAGGAAACTTTTCAAGGTTTACATTCTTCTAGAATTTTAAGTGTGGGTTGTGATCAACTTGAGGAGGGAATAAAGTATAGATTTAAGGTGAAGTTTATAGTGAATGGTGAGGAAGTGGAGCTCACGGTTGATTCAGGTTCCACGTATACCATTATTCCGGAGGACTTATTCTTGGGGCAAAGTTACATGAGTTATCAGTTAAATGTCAGTATGGGGCTATGAGAGATGAAATTATCTGTGACCATTTAATTGTACGGTGCAAAAGTAAAACAATAAATGCAAGAGAGTTTGTGGGCAGCAAAAACCTGTCATTGCATGATGCCATCGAAATAGCTAAAGTGGTGGAACAATCTGACCAATGTATAAAAGAAATGGAAGAAAGGATTATAAGTCAAATTGGTCATGTATTTAGCAAGAGGAAGCAGGAATCCTCAGCACAAGTAAAAGATATGCAAAAAAAAATTAAAAAAAGAGATGTTTAATACAAGAAATGCTGGAAATGATTCTAAATTGTTAGATACTCACAAACAATCTGAAAGACAGTGTACTAGATGTGGGAGTAATTTTTACACTGCGGACTACAAGAATTGGTATGTAGTGGGTAAAGAGGGCAGACAGTGTGGACTCAAAGGGCATTTTGCCCGTATGTGCAAAGTTAATAATAAACATGTCAGGATGGCAGCAGTGCAAGGAAGTAGGGAAAACGAAGATGAAGAAGACGGTATTATTTTGTGCATAGATAGTTGGTACAGCGTGATAAAGCTGTCTAGACCCAAATCTATAAAAGGGGAGACTGTCCAACGTATTGTGGATTCAGGTTCTCTCTATACAGTAATACCTAGAAAAGTATTTATGTCTCATTGGTCTAAAGTGCGCCTACTTCCCAAAGAAATCAACCCAGGGTGATATCAAGGCAATAGATATTGTGGGCTTTATGTTAATAGATATAGCTTTTCAGGACAGAAGTGTGAGAAGGAAGGTGTATGCAGCAGAAGGTGGACAACCAATATTAGGTGGGAAGCACATGTATGATTTACATGTAATCCCAAACCCTAGAGCACCAAATCATGTCATGTTGGTGGATGAAGTGTCAGTAGAGGAGATTGTGGAAGGAGCAACCAAAGTGTTTTCTGATGAGATTGGTGAACTTAAAAAATATGTTCATAAAATAATAGTTAAGCCTGGTGCAGTGCCTGTTTAACACAGGTTGCATAGAGTTCCTGTTATTGCTAGACAAAAGGGCAAACAGATGTTAGAGGAAATGGTAGATCAAGGAATAGTAGAGCCATAGAAACATCCAGTTAGATTTCTCCGGTTGTGATCGCCAGCAAGGCTGATGGAAGTTTTAGATTCTGTGTAGACTTGTGCATGTTGAATCAGAACATTTTCGTGGACGGTTATCCACTTCCCAATATTAATGAATTGATGTTATCATTAAAATGGGGAATTTCTTTTCTGAACTTGATTTACAGAGTGCAAACCATCAGATTAAACCTCATAGAGATTCAAACACCTTACGGCATTTATTACAACAGAAGGAGTGTACCAATTTACCAGAATGGCATTTGGCTCTCGTCGGCAGCAAATGTATTCCAAAGGAGTGGAAGGTGTGGCCTATTTTCATGACGCTATTTTTAACTTTGGAGAATCGGTTGAGTGCCATAATATAGTACTCAGGAAAGTGTTGGATAAATTCGGAGAAGCTGGACTCGCGCTCATAAAAGAAAAACACAAATTTAGTGTTGAAAAAATTGAATATTATGGTTATACGCTACTGGCAGCAGGAGTCAAACCACAGAAGAATCTGTTGGAGGCTATAAGGAAAGCACCTGTTTCTACAGACAAAGATCAGTTGAGTCCCTTCCCTGGCCTCATTGAAGATTATGCAAAGTTTGTCAAACAATTTGAGAAAATTGAAAATATCAAGAAAGTGTTGAGGAAGGCTTGAAGTAAGCATGGGAACAAGATCAGCACAGATCTTTTGATAACATTAGGAGCTAGTTATGTTGTGCCAAAGTTTTGACCCTATCTGATACAGAGCTAGGGTCTACACTCGCTGTTCATGCCAGTGCAGTTGATGAGGGTGCTGTCCTATCCCAGATGCACAAAGAAGGTGAGAAAACATTAGCTTTTGCCTCCCGTTCTTTAACTGATTCCATGAGGAAATATTTGGTTATACAGAGGGAGGCATTAGCTGCTCTACGGGCAGCAGAATATGTTAGAAAGCATCTGAGGGGCTTTTCTGTGATACTACGAACAGATCATAAAGCGTTGTTAAAAATGTTGTCACCGGGTGGTGCTGGGAAAGAATCTACAAGATTAGCTTGATTCGCATAATCGTTACAAGAATACCAGTACAAATTAAAATACATTCTAGGATGGAAAAATGCACAGGCAGATGGTCTGTCCAGATTACTTCTGCAGTGGCAAGATGTGGATAGAATTGCTGTTGAAATATTTGAAAAGGATGGTGCAGTTGCAGGTATACATGATTTGGTGGAATAGAGTCGAGGAGCTATTGAAAAAGTATAGTGGTTTAAAGGTATGAAAGAAGATGGTATTACAAATAGTGGGTATGATTTTGAAGGGTAGTAGGAGAGAAAGTGCTGTGCCTGTGGCTGTAAGATGATTTGTTAAGATCTTAGATGAGTTGTCTATGTGTAAGTGTTAGCTTATTTCACAAGGAGTTAAGTTTGTTCCTCTCAAAAATTAGAATTTTTTTCAATTGGTACACAAGGGCCATTTAGGGCAAACATTGACAAAGAAAAGGTTGCAGGAACATTTTTGATGGCACGTAATGGATCAGAATGTTGGTGAGTGGATAGAGCAATGTGTGGATTGCAGCGATGAAAAGAAAAGGTTACAAATGAGAGAAATAAGGGATCCAGTATGTGTAGATTTTATTTGACCTTTGAGTGGAGTGGCCGCTGAGTTTAAATTTGCCCTTGTATGAGTAGATGTGCATTCTAAATGGCTAATGTTGAAATGTATGTGTGAAATAACAACAGGAACTACCATTAGAGCTTTAGAGGAATTTGTAAGAGAAGAAGGTAATCCAGTGAAATCAATCGCAGATAACAGTACACAGTTGACATCAGAGGAGAGAAATAAGGGATCCAGTATGTGTAGATTTTATTTGACCTTTGAGTGGAGTGGCCGCTGAGTTTAAATTTGCCCTTGTATGAGTAGATGTGCATTCTAAATGGCTAATGTTGAAATGTATGTGTGAAATAACAACAGGAACTACCATTAGAGCTTTAGAGGAATTTGTAAGAGAAGAAGGTAATCCAGTGAAATCAATCGCAGATAACAGTACACAGTTGACATCAGAGGAAATTACGTGATTTTGTGAATTGTTTGTGGGATTTTTCATTTGCATACATCACTATACAACCCTCAAGCAAATGGCGTGGTTGAGAGGGACAACGGTATGATGAAGGGTGTGATCCAAATAGCCATATTGAGGAGAAGCAATGTCAAGAGTATGGTAAATGATTTGGTATAGGCATACCATACTACACAGAAAGGAGTTAGAAAGAAAATTCCATTTAGTGTGATGAGGGGACATTAAGCTAATAGCAAAATGTAACCTGCATGAATGATAATGCTGATGAGCAGGGTGTAGGAAAGTACCATCTTGCCGGGCATGATACACCCATTTTTACTTGTATGTATGTTTATTTTTGCCTGTGTCACTGAGATCCTGCTAGCCAGGACCCCAGTGCTCATAAAGTGTACACTGTATGTGTTCTCTGTGTGGTGCCTAACTGTATCACTGAGGCTCTGCTAACCAGAACCTCAGTGTTTATGCTCTCTCTGCTTTTAAAATTGTCACTGCAGGCTAGTGACTAATTTTACCAATTCGGATTGGCACACTGGAACACCCTTATATTTCCCTAGTATATGGTACCTAGGTACCCAGGGTATTGGGGTTCCAGGAGATCCCTATGAACTGCAGCATTTCTTTTGCCACCCATATGGAGCTCAGCCAATTCTTACACAGGACTGCCACTGCAACCTGAGTGAAATTAAGTCCACGTTATTTCACAGCCATTTTACACTGCACTTAAGTAACTTATAAGTCACCTACATGTCTAACCCTCACTTAGTGAAGGTTAAGTGCAAAGTTACTAAGTGTGTGGGCACCCTGGCACTAGCCAAGGTGCCCCCACATTGTCCAGGGCAATTTCCCCAGACTTTGTGAGTGCGGGGACACCATTACACGCGTGAACTACATATAGGTCAATACCTATGTGTAGCTTCACAATGGTAACTCCGAACATGGCCATGTCACATGTCTAGGATCATGGAATTGTCCTCCAATGCCATTCTGGTATTGGGGGGACAATTCCATGCATCCCCGGGGCTCCAGCATGGACCCCGGGTACTACCAAACTAGCTCTCTGGGATTTTCTCTGCAGCTACCGCTGCTGCCAACCCTCAGACATGTTTCTGCCCTCCTGGGGTCTGGGCAGACCAGTCCCAGGAAGGCAGAACAAAGGATTTCCTCTGAGAGAGGGTGTAACACCCTCTCTTTTTGGAAGTAGGTGTTAAGGGCTGGGGAGGAGTAGGCTCCCACAGCCTCTGGAAATGCTTTGAAGGGCACAGATGGTGCCCTCCTTGCATAAGCCAGTCTACACCGGTTCAGGGAGCCCTCAGCCCCTGCTCTGGCGTGAAACTGGACAAAGGAAAGGCGATTGACCACTCCCCTGTCCATCACCACCCCAGGGGTGGTGCCCAGAGCACCTCCAGTGTGTCCCAGACCTCTGCCATCTTGGATGCAGAGGTGTGAGGGCACAATGGAGACCTCTGAGTGGCCAGTGCCAGCAGGTGACGTGAGAGACCCCTCCTGATAGGTTCTTACCTAGTTAGGTAGCTAATACTCCTCTGAAGGCTATTTAGGGTCTCTCCTGTGAGTTTCACGTCAGATAACGAATGCAAGAGCTCACCAGAGTTCCTCTGCACTTCTCTCTTCGACTTCTGCCAAGGATCGACTGCTGACTGCTCCAGGACGCCTGCAGAACTGCAACAAAGTAGCAAGAAGAGTACCAGCAACATTGTAGCGCCTCATCCTGCCCGCTTTCTCGACTGTTTCCTGGTGGTGCATGCTCTGAGGGCTGTCTGCCTTCACCCTGCAGTGGAAGCCAAGAAGAAATCTCTCTTGGGTCGACGGAATCTTCCCCCTGCCAACGCAGGCACCAAATTTCTGCATCTCTGGTCCTCTGGGTCCCCTCTCATATTGACGAGCATGTTCCCTGGAACACAGGAGCTGAATCCAAGTGACCACGACAGTCCAGTGGTCCTTCTGTCCAAATTTGGTGGAGGTAAGTCCCTGCCTCCCCACGCCATACAGTAATCCTGTGTACTGCGTGATCTGCAGCTGCTAGGGCTTCTGTGCAGTTTTGCTAGACTTCCTTCGTGCACAGCACAGCACAGGTCCCCAGCACTCAGTTATGCATTGCCCAACTCGCTGAGTTGACCTCCTACTTCGTGGGACCCTGTTTCGTTGTGCTGAGACGACCACCATGTTCAGATCTTCTGAACGCCTGTTCAGGTGCTTCTGCGGGTGCTGCCTGCTTCTGCGTGGGCTCCCTGTGTTGCTGAGTGCCCCCTCTGTCTCCTCCTCCAAGGGGCGAGCTCTTGGTCCTTCCTGGGCCCTGGCAGAAGGAGAAGTTCCTGGCACCTTCCGTAGTTGCAGAATCTTCTGCTTCTTCCACCCGGAGGCAGCCCTTTTGCATCTTCATCCGGGGTTTAGTGGGCTCCTTCCCCCCCCCCCCCAAGACACTTGCATGACTCTTGGGCTTGGTCCCCTTCCTTTGCAGGTCCTCAGGTCCAGGAATCCGTCTTCAGTGCTTTGCAGTCAGTTGTTGTCTTTGCAGAATCACCTATCTCGACTTTACTGACTTTCAGGGGTAGTAGGGTAACTTTACTCCTACTTTTCAGGGTCTTGGGGTAGGGTATCTTGGACACCCTTAGTGTTTTACACACTACACTAGGCCTGGGGTTCATTTGTGGTTCGCATTCCACTTTTGGAGTATATGGTTTGTGTTGCCCCTAGGCCTATTGTCTCCTATTGCATTCTATTGTGTTCTACAGTGTTTGCACTACTTTTCTAACTGTTTACTTACCTGATTTTGTTTTGTGTGTATATTTTGTGTATTTTACTTACCTCCTAAGGGAGTGTATCCTCTGAGATACTATTTGCATATTGTCACTAAAATAAAGTACCTTTATTTTTAGTAACTCTGAGTATTGTGTTTCTTATGATATAGTGCTATATGATATGAGTGGTATAGTAGGAGCTTTGCATGTCTCCTAGTTCGGCCTAAGCTGCTCTGCTATAGCTACCTCTATCAGCCTAAGCTGCTAGAATACTTCTAATCTACTAATAAGGGATAACTGGACCTTGCACAAAGTGTAAGTACCACTAGGTACCCACTATAAGCAAGGCCAGCCTCCTACACAGGGAAATAGTGAGGATTATAAATTCAAGGAAAGCATTGGTGAAAGGATAAAGGTAGAAGATTTGGTGAAAGTGAAGCTAGGATGGATTGAAAGTGGTCTAAAGAAGTTTCATGGACCACTTAGAGTGAGAAGTGCACATGGGCTCGGTTGTTACTTTGGAGAATGGGGAGCAATGGAATGTGTGGAGAGTGGCTTTGTATGAAAGAGGGTTTAGTGATGTTACCAATAGGTTAGCCAGAAAGTCGCAACAAGGAAACATTGGCGGTTGTTGTCGCCAGCAAGGCTGATGGAAGTTTTAGATTCTGTGTAGACTTGCGCACGGTTGATTCATGGTGATGAATGACAGTGATGTGTTGGTAAAGATAGTTTAGGATGTTGATGGGAGAGGATGATACGCAGGAAGTGGGAAGTAGTAAGGTGCCACGACATGGAATACTAACAAGATACTTGGAGGATTATATTTGGGAGAAATCATAGGAACTGTATTACCAGGTGGGCGATACAGCTTATATTTTGTAATATTTTAAGTTTTATCTGATTGTATGTTTGTTTACAAAAAGGACAGTTGTTTTATAAAGGGAGGAAGATGTGTTGTATCTTTGTACATCATTTATTAGTAAGGTGATATAAGCATCTATGTCTTTGAACTTAGAATATTTTAATTCCTGTGTTCTAGTGTTCTGTGACTTGGCCGTGTTCTCTCCGGAGTCAGTTGTGGCTGACTGGAGAGTGGAGCACTAACTGAGGTCATATGTGTCTCCAATAAAATATAAATATATTAACTGTACTTGGCTGTGGAAGATCGAATCACAAGCTAATCATTGGAGAAGCGTGCTCTAGACATTTAAACCGGTTTCTCCCATACTGTGTTATTTGATCGTGGGGTATGCAAGAGACTGTAACTCTGTAACCATTTTACGTATGACACGTTAACTAGTACTTTGCTTTTGAGCATCATACCTTTTACTTTTCACATGCAATACATTGTGGTCCCTTCCTATGACATTATTTTCCACCATTTCACCCCTAGATAGTTTTTCTCTTCTAAATACCATACTACTGTATTCTTTACCTCCATACTTGTTTATTTACTATGAAGTCAGGCATTTCTTAAGAGGCTTGCAAATTAGTTTGTCTCCCAGAGTTTTGATACTTTACAACTTTGTTCTAACACCCCTGCTTCTTTTGTGGATATTAGGTGGTACCACAAAGGTCCTTCCTTCATCTTCTCCTATGTTAAGCCTTGCCTTTGTGTGCTATTTTATACTTCTTATTTTAATCCTTCTCTTTACTTTCCTTAGTACACATACTTGAATGTTCCCCATTCTTAGAAAACGCAGCAGTGGCAAACTTCTCTCCGTTGTTTGTACGCATAATTATGTGGTCACTTATTAATGCAGCTGTGAGTGTACCAAAGCAACAAAAGGTGCGAAATTGTGTAATGCTAAGTAACTCTTTGTCACAATGTTGTCTGTCAACGTATGTCCATAACAAGTGAGCTGTCGTGGGAATCTAGCGCGTTGATAGCCTCTTTTATGAGCATTCACATTTCCATTGCTGCCTTGTTGCAGCTTAGGTATCTGCAGATAATTTGTACGCACAGAGGCTTCTGACTAATTGTTAATACGCAGGGTATATTCTAAAAGTAAAACACACTCCTTCATTCTCTTGCAGGATAGGTGCCCTAGTGTTACTGGAAAAGCAGCTAAAGTTTTCCTTTTTTTATTTTTTTTTATTATATTTTTTTTTATTAAACATAGACATGCATGCTTAACCCGTTAAGTGCGGGCGTCGTACACTGGCCGACGCACGCACTACCTCCCTGGTGCTTTTCCGTGTCTCCCCCAACCCCCACCCGCCCCATTGTGACGTCAGCACGCCGCAAGGCATAAGGCTGCTTCCTGCTCCAATGGGGAAAACGGCCCCAAACGGCCTTCCCCACGTTCGGGAAGACCTTGTATGAAATGGGAGACTCTCCCCTTTCATCCTGAAAGCGTTTCCTGGCCTGCGATCGCAGTGACAGAAATGCAAGAAAGATTTAGTTTTTATTCATCATTTCAGCTTTGCAGGGTATTCTGGGTAAGAAAACTTTGGGGAATCCGCACAAGTCACACCTCTGTGGACTCCCCCAGATGTCTAGTTTCCAGAAATGTTTGGGTTTAGTTGGTTTCCCTATATGGCCACCAAACCCAGGACCAAAAACACAGGTGGCTGCCTTACAAAACCAGTTTGTTTTGTGATAGATAATTCTGATGTCTCCTTAATACGATTTGGGCAGTGGAATTTGGGGCTGAACTAAATTGGGGAGCTCCCAAGAGAGCACTTTTTCTCTGTGCATGCCGACACATTTACTTGCTCTCTGGGTTGGGCTAATCCACTATTGCCCCATTGCACAGACTGTGCTTGCGAAGGGACAGCAGGACTGTGCTCATTACCTCCCTCTTAATTTACTGGAAGAGAAGTTATCCAGTGGGACTTCTCAGACTGAAAAATCCCTCCCAGAGTCTGCGCCATTGTCCTATCCCTCAGATGCTGTCTCAGTATCTGCTGTCTGATCCTATGTCAGAGCTGTCCTCTATAACCCGAGTGATGGCATCAGCAGCAGTCGTCCATCAAGATGCAATCTCTGCTATTAGCTAAACTGTTGCTCTAAAACACTAGCCTACGTAGACAGTCAAAAAATTGCTGGTGTGCGTGTGATACGTGTAACAGTAGACGCCACCTTACCTGCGCTTCGTCCCTCAATTAACATGTTCTTTCAAGACACTCAAAAAACACCTTGTCACATACCATTCATCACAGTCTTTAGCACCTCCTGTGCCCAGTCCAACAATCATTATTGGTGCTCCCACTCTTATGTCCTCCTCCTCAGATTCCCTCATTACCATCCAGCAAAGTGCCTTTCATCTCTCCATAGTCGCCCCCCATCCCGCACATACATTTCATTTGTGTTATAGCGCAGGAAATGGCTGACTTTACTAATGTACTCGGCTATTTACATAAAATATAGATTTGCTCTTTGCAGTAGGTATATAAAACTTTGGTGCTTCTTTATGGCACTAAAACTGCCACTAGACAGATCCTTTTGTACCAGAAACATAATCACAAGACTTACTTGACTTTTTTTTTTTATTGCTGCCTAAAAGCTACAGTTGAAATGCATCAGTTGAAGTATATGCATTGCTTTGAAGACGCAAGCTGCAACTGTAAGACAACTGGTGGCAAATATATATATAATCTCTTACGAGTGCCAGACACCCGAGGCTGCAATAACAGTGGCAGTCCGAGCGTGGATCTGGCTCTCCACAAACATTCCAAACTTTCTCCAAAAATTATTATATATTTAAATACAAAATTATTTTTTGAGAAAGTTTGGAACATATATATGTTTCACTTTTATATGTGGGTCTGGTTTTCCTGGGAGTTGATCGCAGCCCACAGGGAAACACATGCATTGACAAAAGTGATCTATCTATCTATCTATCTCAATTTACATATATCTATCTATGTAGATATATCTATCTATCTATGTAGATCTATGTAAGCACGTTTTCCGAGGGGGGGCCGACCCCCTCAAGTAAAATCCGTGGTGTCTAGTGGTGTTTCCTGGCCCTCGAATATGGAATATGCTGGGATCCACAAAATTCCTACCACCCAGTGATTCCTCCCCTGTCCTGATAAAAACACTACCCCACTTGAGTGCCCATCCCTAGTGCCTGCGTCAGGAATGGATCACCCCAGGGTCAACAGTTGCCTCATGTAAGGACCAATATTACCGTTGTGTGATCTATTCCTGTTGCGGGCACTAGGCCTACCCACACAAGTGAGGCACCATTTTTATCGGGAGACTTGGGGAAACCCAAATTTGTGGCTCCTCTCAGATTCCAGAACTTTGTCACCGAAATGTGAGGAAAAAGTGTTTTTTTTTTTGGTCCACATTTTGAGGTTTGCAAAGGATTCTGGGTAACAGAACCTGGTGAGAGCCCCACAACTCACCCCATCCTGGATTCCCCTAGGTGTCTAGTTTTCAAAAATGCACTGGTTTGGTAGGTTTCCCTAGGTGCTGGCTGAGTTAGAGGCAAAAATCTACAGCTAGGCACTTTGCAATAAACACGTCAGATTTCAGTGTAAAAATGTGATGTGTCCATATTGCCTTTCCTGTCACGAGCATTAGGCCTACCCAAGCAAGTGAGGTACCGTTTTTATAGGGAGACTTGGGGGAACACAGAATAGCACAACAAGTGTTATTGCCCCTTGTCTTTGTCTACATTTTTTACTTCCAAATGTAAGACAGTGTGTAAAAAAAGACATCTGTTTGAGAAATGGCCTGTAATGCACATGCTAGTATGGGCACCCCAGAATTCAGAGATGTGCAAATAACCACTGCTTCTCAGCACCTTATCTTATGGCCATTTTGAAAATACAAAGGTTTTCTTAATACCTATTTTTCACTCTTTATATTTCAGCAAATTAATTGCTGTATGCCCGGAATAGAATGAAAACCCATTGTAAGATGCAACTCCTTTATGGCTCTGTTTACCTAGGGATCTTGATGAACCTATAAGCCCTATATATCCCTGCAACCAGAAGAGTCCAGCACACGTAACGGTATATTGCTTTAAAAAATCTGACATCGCAGGAAAAAGTTAGAGTAAAACGTGGAGAAAAATGGCTGTTTTTTTCAGCTCAATTTCAATATTTGTTTATTTCAGCTGTTATTTTCTGTAGGAAATCATTGGAGAATCTGCACAAATTACCCCATGCTGAATTCAGAATTTAGTCTACTTTTCAGAAATGCTTAGCTTTCCGGGATCCAGTATTGGTTTCACACCCATTCCCGTCACTAACTGGAAGGAGGCTGAAAGCACCAAAAATAGTAAAAATGAAGTATGTCCCAGTAAAATGCCAAAATTGTGTTGAAAAATGTGGTTTTCTGATTCAACTCTGCCTGTTCCTGAAAGCTGGGAAGATGGTGATTTTAGCACCGCAAACCCTTTGTTGGTGCCATTTTCAGGGAAAAAACCACAAGCCTTTTTCGGAAGCCCTTTTTTTCCCTTTTTTTGAAAAATAAATAAATGAAATTTTAGGCTAATTTCTTGGTCTCCTCCAGGGGAACCTAGAAACTCTGGGTACCTTTAGAATCCCTAGGATGTTGGAAAAAAAGGAAGCAAATTTGGCGTGGATAGCTTATGTGGACAAAAAGTTATGAAGGCCTAAGCACGAACTACCCCAAATAGCCAAAAAAGGGCTGAGCACTGTGGGAGCGGAAAGGCCCAGCAGCTACGAGTTTAACAAACAAGGTGCAGTATACACATAAATCCTAATTATCGGTTAGCTAGCCAGGTGCCCAGTTATCCCCAAATGGCTTGACCTTTCAGTCTCGCCTTCCTCCACTTACGTTCATACAGTGCATGTTCGAGCTGATAAACCGAAAAAAGTAGACCCAGCCACGATTGAAATGTTATAGGTTGCTGGTCGAGACACGCTGAGGTGATGCAGAGTTTATATACGGCCATGGATACAAAAATAAACCTAGACACTCATGGCCTGATTGCATCTGATACCCCAAGCACTATGACCCTGGGGGTCAATTCCACATCCTGATAAACTGTCCGATATCCTTTCTCAGGGTTGTTAATTCTGTACATGTAGCAAACATATGGATTAGATCTGCACCATATACCTGGCATCTTGGGCAATTTGCCCCCTCTACCCTGCACCACTTAACTATTTTCCCTGGGGTGAAGTATAAATCAAAATTGTTTTATAATATTGTGCCTGAAGTGCTGCAGACAACCAGATGCTACAACCCAGCCCAAAAGACTCGTAAAATTCGACCTCACTCACATTAATTGGTCTTCCCACTTCTTACAGTGCCTCTGCAGATCATCTGGCAGCTCATCGTTTAGTCTGGCATAAGCTGTCCTTATAGTAAACCTATCACCATTTACCAACATCTCCATCATGGGGCATTTTGCAAATCCTGCAAACCCATCCCCCCTGTTTTCTTATGTATAAAATCCCTTACTTGTAAATATTTGAGGAATCCCCTAAGCTCTAGACTGAATTTCTCCTGCAGGTTCTCGAATGTGCATACTGTGGATCCCCCAAAGAGGTCCCCTAGCCTTTGTACCCCTTGTCTATTCCACAGCTCCATGTATTTATCCCTAAATATCTCAGGAGTCGATGTGTTATTTACAATCATCGTGTAATAATTATATCTACCAGGTCCCATTCTTTTCTGCCAGAGGTTCCAACACTTATATGCAGCATTTAAGACTTGAAACCGCATCTTCTTATAATAACTGGGTTCCGTAAATGTGAAGAGTACACCACTAGCCAAAGAGCCTATTAGCAATTCGTATATATCCGGGAGATACCCTTCACTACTCGTGGGTCTTCTAACGTTAAACAGAGGATGCATGAACTGTAGTGTAGCCGCCAACTGGTATAATTTAAAGTTTGGAAGGGACCAATCCCCCTTCTCCCTGGATAGTGTCATATATCTGCCCGCCCTCCTGATCTTACTGTACGACCAGATAAACGCATCACTAGTTGATCCAGCGTGTTAAACCAAGATTTATCAAACTCCAACGGAATAGCCCGGAATAAATATAAAACCTTGGGGAGAAACATCATCTTCACCAGATTACAACGCCCCACAGTTGACTTATGCAAGTTATTCCATCTACCACAATTAAATCTGGCTTTTTTTTGCGATCAGCATTAAATTGGACTGAACTATCTGCTCCACATTGGGTCTAATATCGATCCCTAAATATACTGCGTGGTCGACCCTTAGAATATCAGTTGTCCTACGGTACTCATTTTACCACTATCTGGGTCTTATCTTTATTAAGCAAATAACCAGATGCCATCCCAAAAACATGTGCAACCTCTTCTATTTCTTTGAGGGCCGCATCTGGAGTGGCAGTGACAACTGCAACATCATCAGCATATGCTAATATTTTGGTGCCCCAGCCATTGCGAATCACAGGCTGAATGGCTGTATTCTTTTTTTTTTTTTTTTCTTTTTGAGTTGCAGAAGAAATGGATCAATATATAGAGCGAATAACAAGGGTGAGCACGAGCATCTCTGCCTCGTACAAGTTCAATCCGAATATCACTGGATTGACCACCTAACATTTGGATTCTAGCACTTGGGTATCTATACAGGGGCTTGAGTGCTTTAATGAAACTGTCTCCCAAACCATATACCTGCAATATTTCCCACATATATTCTCAGCTGACTCTGTCAAATGACTTCTCGGCTTCTAGCAGAATCATTGCCATAGGCTCCTCTGCGACATGGGTGGCATCAAACAAAGCTATGGCTCTTCTGATGTGATCGGTTGTATCTCTCCCTGGGACCAACCCATGCTGGTTCTTAGTTACCAATTTACATATGCAAGAAGACAAACAAGTTGCTAGGATTTTGGAATAAATCTTTACATCACTATTGATGAGAGTAATGGGCCTATACGCGCCCAGGCTGAGGGGATCTTTACCCTTCTTAGGAAACACTACTATAATAGCAGTGCCCCAGGACGTGGGAGGATTGCCCCCTTGCTGCACTTGGGTGAAAAGTTCTAGCATCACCGGTAGCAGTAATGTCTTAAAATGCTTATGTAATTCTAATGGGATACCATCCATTCCCTACCGCCTTATCGCTTGGGAGCCCACGCACCGCCCCTTCCAACTCCTCCATTGTGACCTTTCTGCCCAGTGCCTCTTGTTCCTCAGAGGTGATCTTACCCCCAGTGTTCTCGTTCAACCAACCGCAACGAGCTTGTTCCACACCTGTAGGAGTGGCTTTGTAGAGCTCAGCGTAATACTCCCTAAAAACTTCCCAAATTAGGTTGGGGTCTGTGACTACCTTCCCCAGCCTGTTTTTAATCTTCGAGATTAAGCTAAGTGTGGCCCTTTGGCAAACCCGTACAGCTAATAAATGACCCACTTTCTCGCTAACTTCATAGCACTCCTTCCACCTTGCTAAATATTTTTCTGCCGCACTTTCCACAGAACGTTCATCCATTAAAATTTTTGCTATTGCTATTTGCTGTAGGGCATCCTTAACATCTATGCCACCCTCAACCGCCACAATAAGTTGCCTTTCTGCCTCGTAAAGCTTTTTAAGGAGCTCCTGTATCTGGCCTGCTATCGGTTTCTGTCACCTTATACTAAAGCTGAGCGTTTCCCCCCTTATTATCCCACACTATCTCTGCTGGGGCGGACCCCCTATTAACTTCCAAAAATTCCCTCAACCATGTTTCCATATGCTGTAAATAAGCGGGGTTATTCAACAGTCCTCTCTCGAATGTCCAGCCTTTCCTATCACTCCGCCTGCCCACGCTCTTAATCTCCAAAAGTAGAGGGTTATGATCTGACATAAATCGTGGGAATAACTTAATTTCCGCCCCCGCCAAGAGTGCAGGCGATATTAGAAAGTAATCTAGCCGGGCCAGTTTCCTGTGAGGAGCAGAAAAATATGTATATCCCGGATCCATCCCCTTCATTGTCGACCATGCATCTACCAGACCCACTTCCTTTAACAAATTCCTAAGGGCCTGAAATACTCTTGGTTTACGTCCCGAGTACTTTTCAGTCTTAGCATCCTTTACATTATGTGATCTATCCCACGCCCCATTCAAATTCAAATCCCCGCACACAATGTACGGGGCAGGCCATACTGCTAATTCCACTGAAATGAAGTCTAGCAGAGACGGGTCGTCAAACACAGCGCCATATAATGAGGAAAGCGTAAACGTTTCTTTATCCATCAGGCACTCCACTATAGCCCACCTTCCTAGCTCATTGACCCTGCCCCTGGTAGCTTTACATTTAGTATTACTTTCTAAGATAACCACCCCTTTCGTTTTAGTCCTCTGTTCAGTACATGCCAGAAGCTGCAAACCAAGGGACTCCAGCAATGCTTTATCAGAATATTCTATGTGTGTTTCTTGCAGGCAGTAGATGTCTGCTTTTAATGTTTTGAAGTCTTCTGCTACTTTCCTTCTCTTGTGAGGATCATTTAAACCACATATATGTATGGAAGCTATCCGGAATACTGCCATGTCTAAAACTCCAACAGAGTTCTCCCAGTATCATCATATTTCACTATAAACTCCCTGTTCTTATAGCTGCGCCTGTAGTCTATTACCTCATTCCTCCCACCCAAACCACTGGGCATTAGGCCAGCCTGCATCTTATTCCTGCACTTTATCTGCTTTCCCTCAAGTTAACATTTTTTATTTTTTAATCCCATCTGCTGAGCCCTCCATCTCCACCTACCCCCCAACTTCCCCACCCCCTCCCACCCCTCAACCCCCACCTCTACTCCTACCCTTACTCCTCCCCTTCTTGCTTCCATCACCTGCCAGCAACCACGCTCCCCGTCCCATACCCCCCCCATCCCTAAGAGCAATCAGACCACCTCTGGCCTGAATGGTGGTGTCCCCAGATGTCAGCCGTAAACCCCCCCCTACCCCTGACTGCCGAGCCTCCTACATAGCTAGCTACCCCTGCCATCCTTACCGCTGAGATACCTTAAACCCCTGCCTGTTTCTACTTGGCTTTAAATTCCATCAAGTATTCCTTTGCCTGAATCTCAGAGGTAAACATTTTAACTTTCCCGTTTACCACTGTCTTCAGCCGAGCGGTGGCCAGCAGATAAGCCTCCCCTCCCCTATCCTGGAAGAGTTTAATCAGTTGCCGCAATCTCCACCTTCGCTCCACTGTGACGTGACAATAGTCTGGTTGAATAAAGAAAGTGACATTATCCACACAGCGTTTTCGAAGATGGCCTGCCTTAACAGATAATTGCCAAAAAAAATAATACAGGGAGTGCAGAATTATTAGGCAAGTTGTATTTTTGAGGATTAATATTATTATTGAACAACAACCATGTTCTCAATGAACCCAAAAAACTCATTAATATCAAAGCTGAATATTTTTGGAAGTAGTTTTTAGTTTGTTTTTAGTTTTAGCTATGTTAGAGGGATATCTGTGTGTGCAGGTGACTATTACTGTGCATAATTATTAGGCAACTTAACAAAAAAAAATATATACCCATTTCAATTATTTATAATTACCAGTGAAACCAATATAACATCTCAACATTCACAAATATACATTTCTGACATTCAAAAACAAAACAAAAACAAATCAGTGACCAATATAGCCACCTTTCTTTGCAAGGACACTCAAAAGCCTGCCATCCATGGATTCTGTCAGTGTTTTGATCTGTTCACCATCAACATTGCGTGCAGCAGCAACCACAGCCTCCCAGACACTGTTCAGAGAGGTGTACTGTTTTCCCTCCTTGTAAATCTCACATTTGATGATGGACCACAGGTTCTCAATGGGGTTCAGATCAGGTGAACAAGGAGGCCATGTCATTAGATTTCCTTCTTTTATACCCTTTCTTGCCAGCCACGCTGTGGAGTACTTGGACGCGTGTGATGGAGCATTGTCCTGCATGAAAACCATGTTTTTCTTGAAGGATGCAGACTTCTTCCTGTACCACTGCTTGAAGAAGGTGTCTTCCAGGAACTGGCAGTAGGACTGGGAGTTGAGCTTGACTCCATCCTCAACCCGAAAAGGCCCCACAAGCTCATCTTTGATGATACCAGCCCAAACCAGTACTCCACCTCCACCTTGCTGGCGTCTGAGTCGGACTGGAGCTCTCTGCCCTTTACCAATCCAGCCACGGGCCCATCCATCTGGCCCATCAAGACTCACTCTCATTTCATCAGTCCATAAAACCTTAGAAAAATCAGTCTTGAGATATTTCTTGGCCCAGTCTTGACGTTTCAGCTTGTGTGTCTTGTTCAGTGGTGGTCGTCTTTCAGCCTTTCTTACCTTGGCCATGTCTCTGAGTATTGCACACCTTGTGCTTTTGGGCACTCCAGTGATGTTGCAGCTCTGAAATATGGCCAAACTGGTGGCAAGTGGCATCGTGGCAGCTGCACGCTTGACTTTTCTCAGTTCATGGGCAGTTATTTTGCGCCTTGGTTTTTCCACACGCTTCTTGCGACCCTGTTGACTATTTTGAATGAAACGCTTGATTGTTCGATGATCACGCTTCAGAAGCTTTGCAATTTTAAGAGTGCTGCATCCCTCTGCAAGATATCTCACTATTTTTGACTTTTCTGAGCCTGTCAAGTCCTTCTTTTGACCCATTTTGCCAAAGGAAAGGAAGTTGCCTAATAATTATGCACACCTGATATAGGGTGTTGATGTCATTAGACCACACCCCTTCTCATTACAGAGATGCACATCACCTAATATGCTTAATTGGTAGTAGGCTTTCGAGCCTATACAGCTTGGAGTAAGACAACATGCATAAAGAGGATGATGTGGTCAAAATACTCATTTGCCTAATAATTCTGCACTCCCTGTATAGCTCTTGGGTATTTAAATTCCACATTGCGACCCCCTCCCGTCTAGCTAATGGGAATCTATGTACCCTTTGAATCTCCCTCTCCCAGTCCCACTTATTGAGCTCTGGAAAAGCACACTGCAGGAGAGCGACCTTATATGCCTTGATATCGTTTCCCTCCACCCCTTCTTCAGTGCCCAAAAAACGCAAGTTAATTCTCATTTGCCGGTTCTCATAATCTTCTAGTTTCCACGTAATGTCAGTTAATTGCCCTCCGTGTGTTTCTGTCGGCTCTTTTAGGGCCTCAAAATCTGCCTCCACAGCAGCCGTTCTGGTCTCCATTACACTTGATTTTTCCTCAGTTTCTGTGCAGGACTTCACAACTTTGCGGACCGCGCCCTGTAGATGCTTGGCAGTGATCCAAGCCCTCCCGCTCTCAGCCCTTGTCTCTGTTTGGAGTTCACTTATCGTGTCCTATATCATCTGTAGCATTTTTGTGTCTGTGCTGGTCGCCCTATTACTAGAGGCCAGGCATTCCTCACCTCCATCAATATTGGGGGGTGGGTCAGCTTGGAATCTTTCTCCAATCCTGTCAATCTGGTCCCTAAGTAGTCCCATTTGAATGATGGCTCTACTCCCCCGCCTCCCCCCCCCCCCCCCCCATTGCACCCGACTGTGTTTGTATACATCTATGTTGCTATTGCTGTGGCCGCACTGTGCACTCTTCTGCTAACAAGGCACTCTCAGACTCTGAGGGTGTGCTACCTACCACTACACTCTGGTTGCAACCACTGCTGGAAGCTTCAGAATCCTCAGTTAGCGAATAGAACTTATCTCCACCGTCCCTTGACCAGTCAGGGACCTTTTTGCTCCTTCCGGTTTTCCTGGCTTCTACAAGCAGCAATTTACCATCGCTGATACCCTCCGTTAAATCCCTTGAGCATAGTGCGGGGGTGTATCAACAAGATTATGAGCAGCCTGAATGCCGCGGTTTATCTCCACCATTACTAGTTATGCACTGTCCCTATTGGATACCAAAGCATTTGCGCCTTTTAACACTGTTTGCCCCTCGCCATACCCCGATTCGGGTATCCGCTGCTCCTCAATATCTTGAGGCCTGATCGGGGGAAGGTTACCCCCAGAGGGCCCTTCCTGCTTCCTTTACCTGGCTCAGTCTCTTCTCTAACTGCCTTGAGATTCTATTTGGTTGAGTCTGTCCTACCTCGAGGAAGAGATAGAGAGCTGCCAACGCCATTCTCTTGGGCCCTGCTGGTCAGAGTTTGTAATGGCGGGCTGTGACTTGCCCTTCCCCCCTGGAATTGAGTGGGCTATACTGGTAATATCCTTGGAGTCTTTGGTATCTTTGGTGGTTCCACCTCCGATTCTACCACCCAATTTAATTCCTCCGGAGATAGGCCGCCTGCTGGTCGGGCCTGTATCCCTGCTGTCTTTTCCAGTGCGTGTTGGCTGCCCCCCTCCCCACCCCCCCATCAACCCCCCCTTATCTCCGAAGTTCTGTGCAGCTTTAGGAGCCATAATCGCTCTTATGAGCCACGGGAGAGCCTCAAATGTTTTTACAAGCCTCCAGTACCAACAATCTGTTCTCCTTGCGACAGATTTAATAATATTTCTCAATAATCTGACCGGTGCGCACAATGAGCCATCACAGGAGCCAAACGGCGCTCCTTCAAACACACCATCCTTGTTCTTATAACAAAGCCAGGTCGGCATTAAAATCTACTAACCAGAGAACCCCTTGCTCATATTCGCAGTCTTGGTAGCCACAGTTTTTAATCACACCTTACAGTTCATTACTTTGCCTGGGAAGCAGCTCTCCCTACCTTCCATGGCCTTTCCATAACGTCGCCATGAAATTCCGACCTTTCAATGCGAGCGTAGCGCTGCAGCGCCTCTGCTCTGCAGTCTCTGCCACTTCTGAGAACAGATTCTGGAATCTAACCCCCAGCACCAGGCGCTCTCAGCTAGCAAAAAGGGGGGGGGTCCGGCCCTCTGCGCCGCTACATCTGCTCCTCCGCTGACAATGCACCAGTCTCACTGCCGGCGTCCAGGGGGGCGGGGCTTAACGGCCATCACTTACGTGGCCACCCTCTTGTTCTCTTCTCCTCCGCCAGCTAAAGTTTTACATTCCAGGACACCGTGAAGGAGCAAACTTAACAAAATGTTCGTGCGCACTGTTGGCAAAGGGTACACCACCTTACATATCTTCAAATTTGCACCTAGGCTTCCAAACCAGGTTTGCATGTGCACTCATCCCATTTGCCATGGTTATTTGTGCATGCATAAAAATGAAAACGTACCCTACAGTGTCACTCGCACAGATGCTTGTCAGCAAGCACCCACAGGCACCTTACAAGATCAGTTCATTTTATTCATGAACACTACACATGCACACTCACAGTAAATCTAGCTTCTCTACAAACATTAGCCCATTTTACATTTGCGTACCATACACCCGCAAGATGCCTCATATGTTGTCAGCGTGAGTGTGACCCGCTGTTCAGTGACCTAATTTTACAGGAAGAATGGCTAATTCCCAATAAAAGGTCAACATTCACCCAGGGTGTGATGTATGTTAGGCTAGAGCACATGGAAACTGCTTTAATAATTTAAGGCCGGAGTTTTCTTTCCTGTGTATCGCATCAGAATACAACAGTGGCCTTCAAACATTTTAAGGCTGCACCCTCCCTTTAGTAAAAAAGAAAACACAGCCCCCCACTCCACCCCCTGAAAGACAATTACATTTTACAACAATTCTGTAAAATCTACTTTTTGGGAATTCAAACACAGCAGCCAAGTTCAGTTATCCCTTTTAAAATGCAATCAAGTACCTGTTTGCCAACATACTATTGGTAGCCCAGTCTCCCTGAAAGTGTTAAAGTATCCCATTGTGAATGACTTTGAGCGTTATTTGGATCACTCTTTCTCTGTTCACTTTCATATCTACAGGATATGGGTGACAAAAATATTAGTGATGGCCCATTACATGGTGGCTTACTACCACTGTTTTCTTCCACTTAAAATGCAGCATTATTTTCAGCATGAAGGGGATCTTCGTTTCCAAGAGGCATAGTAAATGCTCTGCTTGGGCAGAGCTCACCCTTTCCAGTGGCTATTGGCCCATCTGCAGCCAGGACTTCATTGAATAGGAGCCAAAGATGTGTGAAAAAGGAAAATCAAGACAACATTCTTCTCAGTCTTTGCATCCAGGATCTGGAACATCTATTAGGTCCGCCCATCAGTGCTTCAATCAGGCAAAAGTTGATGAACTCTGCATAGCGATGGACTAGCAGGACACTTTTACGCCCCAAACCCTGCTGTTTCTCCAATCATATGTTGACTGATTCTTTGCCTTTGATAATGTACTGCAATCCACTCTCTTTGCATTAGTTTGCATCGTATAATGCCACATAATACGTATATACAATCAGCAGTGTATCATTTTTAATGCCAAAGACACAGTCGACATGATTAGAAGGCCGACTGATACCTGAAAGCACAGATAAACTGTCATTGCATCATGATATAGTGTTCTATGAATAGTTTAATACATAAGGTAGAACAAGTTATTTAGACAGAGGGCCCCATTACGAGTCTGGCGGTCGGGCCGCCAGGGAACCAGTGGTGGCGGTCCTAATACGCCATGGGGGATACAACCCTCTTCTCGACCAGTGGTTTCATGGCAGTACCACTGTCATGAAAATGCTGGCGGAGAACAGGTGCAGGGCAACCCGGAGGGCCCCTTGTAGTGCCCATGCACTTGGGATGGGGAGTGCATAGGTCCTGGCCAGCCCCATCACAATGTTCACTGTCCTCTTTGCAAACAGTGAACATTGCGAGGGTGCTGGTGCACCCTACGCTCTGCAGCATTTCCGCCGGCTCGATTACGAGCCGGAGACCATGCTGTAGGCTGTTTCCTGCTAGGTCAGCGGGTGGAAACTCATGTTTCCGCTCGCTGCCCTAGTGGGATTATCTTAATGGGGCCGGAGGGGAGGTAGCCTGTCTGGCAGCAACCTCCCTGTCGGAGGTTCCGCAGACGGTGTAAACTGTCCACCAAACTCGTATTAAGCCCCAAAGTGCTGATTTAAATGTATGGTAGATACATGCCTTCTATTTAAGATAAAAGACAAGCATTTTATGGCACGCCTCTTCATCTGGCCTGTCTCCATCCACAACATTTGTTTGTCAGGTTGAGCTTCTTACCAGAACAGTTGGGAGCTCGCAATATTATAATTAGAGATCTTGGATCAGTTTATCTGTGATTATGGTCAAGAAATTGTCTAGAGTATTCTGCTCGATAATTAATTGGCAGTTACTGTGGCACAGCTAAAAACGTGAAAGAAATGGATAGTTGTCCGACATAATTATCCACCCCTACTGTAATAATAATTATGTCTGACAACTATCATTGTGTATTTCATGGATCCCATGTCAGTGATTTAGTTGCATAATAGCCAGGGCACCCTGAATTGCGGGCCACTTTAATATTTAAGAAGTGCTGGCTCTTCTTGTGTCTATGCAGAGAATCTCTGAGGAAAGGGCAAATGGATATTGGTGTCCTGTCCATGCCACCCTTGATACATGTGAATTTGCAGAGTCCTGTATGTCACCTAGTATTTCAACTGCAGTATAGAGTAGAAGAAATACAAGCTTAGATTCTGGTCAACAAATCATCTAGAAACTTCTTAAATACCCTATATATTGCGTTATTGGAGATGCCACATACCATCTCTGTGGTACCTGAGTAGGTTCGTAGAGCTATCAGATTTAGAAACAAACTAGTGTGAACATGTGCAGGGATGGTCCAGCTGAGTTGTGTGCACCTGCCTAGCACAGGCTGTAGCTCATCTGTGAGGTGTAGGATAACTTGCACCACCAGCCATAGACCTCTTCCCTTATTTGACTCCGCCCTCACCATGTCCAAACAGGTCAGCGCCGTCTCCTCCTCCTGCTTCAACACCCTTCGTATGCTCCGCAGAATCTTCAAGTGGATTCCAACAGAAACCAGAAAGACGGTGACCCAGGCCCTCGTCAGCAGCAGACTTGACTACGGCAACGCACTCTACACAGGCATCCCTACCAAAGACATCAAACGACTCCAACGGATCCAAAATGCCTCCGCCCGACTGATCCTCGACATACCCCGCCGATGCCACATCTCCCCACACCTGAGGGAACTCCACTGGCTCCCAGTAGACAAGAGGATCACTTTTAAACTCCTTACCCACGCTCACAAGGCGCTTCACAACACCGGACCCTCCTACCTCAACACCAGACTCAACTTCTACACCCCAACACGCCAACTCCGATCCGCCAACCTCGCCCTAGCCATCGTACCCCGAATCCAGCGCAAGACCTCCGGCGGCAGATCCTTCTCTTTCCTCGCCGCCAAAACCTGGAACTCTCTCCCCACTCCGCTACGCCAGACCCAGGACCTCCTCACATTCAGAAGGCTCCTCAAGACCTGGCTCTTCGACCGCTAAACAGCCTCTCCACCCCCCCCCCCACCTCAGCGCCTCGAAACCCTAACGGGTACATAGCGCGCTTTATAAATACTATGATTGATTGATTGATTGATTGATTGACTAAAGATTGTTCTTCTACCTGAATATTCTCTCTTTCTCCATATTGAACTCGTAGAGGGGGAGCCATTTTGAAGGTTTGTGTTGTAATTCATGTCTTCTTTCATAGTTTACCATGATTACAGCCTGCTTCCACTCGATGGCAATGTGCATGTGCAATTTGCTGTTTCTGGGACTTTTCACAGTTTGCAAGTGGCTTTTACATCTTTAACATCATGCTATTTGGAAATTGCTTTTTCGTGTTCACTATTCCTAGCCCCATTTTGCAGATTTGTCTTTCATTTCATTTTCATTTTCATGCTGTGCTAAATTTGGAATTTCATATTTTTCGGTGTTTATTACATTGTTGTTTCATTTTGTACAGCTACGAAACCTTGTTGCTTTACACATCAAAGCAAAGGTCCACAAACACACAAAATAAAAACAGATTGTAAGCATAGATACTGATTCAACAATCATGAGTTTGGCGTTTTGGGTTTGACTATTACTACAAATTTTTTAATTTTTTAAATAAAACATTTTTTATTAGTTTTATGTGAAACGGCTTAACAGTCCAATAGGTCACTGGTACAATCAGCACAGGTAAAGTAATAAACCATATAGATCCAACGCATGATACACTAATGCACATGCAGGAGCCGCTGCCCCACTTGTCAGATTCCACACATCCCCTTATGGTGAAACTAGGCTTCTTGCCCCCTCCTAACTCCCCCACACCTTTGTGTATTTGGCTTGGCACCCTCGTGCTTCATAGAACACTTTCTCCTGCTGAGCACACCAGTCCACCCTGATGCCATTTTATGATCGCGGGAGCGGCCTTGGCCTTCCAGTCCTCTGTAATGTCTCTTTTGGCCACCAAGCAGGCCACCCCCACGAATGTCCGATGTGCTCTGCTGAAACCCACCCCGTGGAGCACCCCTAGGAGAGCTAGTAGTGGAGCCACTTCGACTTCCACCTAGAGCACCACCCTCCAGTAACAGGTTATATGGGGGCAAGTCCATACCATATGAAAGAAATCTTCGTTGGGGCTTGCACAACGAGGACAGTCCGGCTGGGGCCGCAGACCCGCTCTATGCAACTTGTCAGGTGTGAGGTATGCAGTGTGAAGAAAGTATACCTGTACCACTCGGAGTCGGGAGGTCGTAATTAGAGACCGTGAGGCCATCAACACTTCCCTCCAGTCTCCATCGTCGATCGGGCCCACCCACTGCTCCCATCGCTCTCGGAGCTTGTCAAGTGTTTGGGTGGTGTTACTAACTAATGAGCGGTAGATGCGTGACACTCCCCCTCTGCCCAGGGTGCCCATCATAGTGTTGCCCTCTAAGGGTCTGAATTCCGGGAGTTCTGTCCCTGTCTAATATGTGCCTAAGCTGCAGATACTTGGGAAATTTGGACTTATGCAGCTCAAATTGCTCCTGGAGCTCCTGAAATGATCTCATGCAGGAGCCAGTCCAAACATCACCCAGCTGAGAAATACCTATAAGGTCCCATTTATGGAATCCCCGAAGCGATGAGACCTCCCTTAGCTACCGTCCCAGCCACAGCGGCGTCTGCTGGATAAGGCGGCGCCACCACCCCGTTGTTCGCTGTACAACCCTCCACCGCGCCAACACCACCCGAGTCACATCAGGAACATTACGCGACAGGGAGTCATTGTACAACCTCCCAAGCAAGCCAGAGAATCCCATTGTCAAGAGTTCGAGCTGATACGCCGGATCCGACCAGCCCCCTCCCAACCAGTCGTGGATGACCAATAAATGCATAGCTAAGTAGTATAGATAGAGGTTGAACATTCCCAATCCCCCTTCATAAGCATTCCCTTGACAGGTATGGAGCGCTAGCCGGGGGCGCAAACCATGCCATAAGAACCGCTGCGCCACCGCCTCCATCTCGCTAAACCACTTCCTAGGAATATGGTGTGGAAAATGTTGAAGCACGTCGAGGAGCTGAGGAAGCACCATCATTTTATATAGCGCAATTCGGGCCAGAATGTTAAGAGGGAGCGCCCGCAAGCGCTGGAGGTCCTCCTTGACTCTCAGAGTCAAGGGTGTCACATTGAGGGACCATGCTAACTCAGGCAAGAGTGTTACATGTATCCCAACGTACTGGAAGCTATTACGGCGGAGGGGGTTATCCTGCTGCCAATCATAGCTATCCCTGGCCGGGCTCAGCAGGACCAGGAGAGACTTACCGGGATTTACTACCAGACCCGACGCTTCCGCGAACAGGCCTAAGAGCTGCAACACCTGCGGCCCTCTTCTAGTTGGGTTTGCTAAAAACACAAGTACATCATCTGCGTACAGCGCAATGCAATCTTCCTGCCCAGTGGGCCAGGCCCACCCATCAATCTAGAGATCCTCCCTTATCAGCCTCGCCAACAACTCCATCGCCAGTGCGAATAAAAGCGGAGAGAGAGGGCAGCCCTGATGAGTCCCCCTACGGATGGGGAACAAAACCGACACCACCCCATTCACCTGCACTCAGGCTGTAGGGTTAGAGTAGAGGAGCTTCACCACGCCCGAAATCGCGGGCCGAACCCATCAGGACCTGGAGTCTTACCGGCCGCTAACTCTGAGATGGCGGCTCCAATTTCCTCAACACCCAACGGCTTGTCCAAGTCCCGTCTGTCGGCCACCGAAGTCTTTGGAAAGGACACCTCATATAATAGGGGGTCGTCCCTCTCCGCCAGAGGTCTGGGGCGCTCCTCCTACAATCTCGCATAATAGGTGGCAAAGCTCTGCGCAGTCTCGCAAGTCTACCTGGAGATCACCTCCGACTCATCAATGACCTCCGGAACGATCCTCCCCGCCATCGGGCCAGTTGTCAGCCAGTGCAGAAGCTTGCTGTTTTTGTCTCCCCACCCATAAACCCGGGCCACGGAAGCTCGCCACACGTGCTTTGCTGTCTCAATAGTAGTGTGCCTAATCTCCTGCCGAGTCAGGATGAGCTGCCTCGTGACTTCTTCACTGACGGCCTCCGCGAGCCGGCCCTCCAGGTGCACCGCTTGGGCCTCCAACACTGTCACCGCCTGACTACGCCCGCTCCCTCACACGAAGAAGGTATTTGGCATGCCCCGAAGGGTAGCCTTAGAGGCAGCAAAAAGTGTACCTGGGGACGACAGCGAGCTGAGGTTAACCGAGAAATACTCTGACAGGCATTCTCCTATGGCCTGAGCTTAGTCGCCATCCTGAAGAAACCACGCATTAAGCGGCCACATCGGGCGTCGACCCGCATCAACATCATCCAATCGAAGCAAGAGCGGCGCATGAACCGAGACCCTGTGTGGGAGCATTTCCACCCCTGTGACTCGAGGGCCGGAACAAGAAAGAGGTTTAACCTGGCGTGAGTATGATGCGCCGCCGATGTGTGGGTGTACTGCCGCAAACCGGGATGCCACGGCCGCCAGACAGCACAGAGCCCAAGACCTTCCAGCCAATTAAGCAGCCCTGACGCTCTGGCAGCCCGATATGAGGACAAAGGTCCCATAATGTCTAACTCTGGGTTCAGCACCGAGTTGAAGTCTCCTCCTAAAATAGTCAGTCCTGGGGGAAGTTCCACCACCACATCCGTAAAGGTCTTAAGACAACTCTGTAGTGCTCCCGAGGGGGCATAAGCACTAAGGATGTTGATGGGTCATCCCATCAGCCCGGAGATCACCTTATACCGGCCCCGCGGGTCAGAGTGAGAGGTAGCCACCACCATAGATAGACACCAGTGCAATAAAATGGCTATCCCCTGGAAAAGCCTGCATGATAGACCCTGTCATACCCCCCTCTCAGCAGCATTGGGCATCGCATACTAAGTAGGTGGGTCTCCTGCAACAGGCCCACAGATGGTGCGAAGCGACGGAGGGTGCCAAACACCGCTGACCGTTTGATTTTATCCAGGAGTCCGTTTACGTTCCAGGATAATACTCGCTTAGCAGGATAATACTCGCTTAGCAGACTCGGACATAAGCAAAAGAGCAAGGACAGTGCACCCCATGCGCTCACCAGACAACTATTACTACAGCATTATTGTTACAAAATCAGAAATTGCCCTTTGTTGCGTAGAATTAAAAAGCGTGTTCATTTTTTAACTAAACAAAAGTTCTGACAGTCTCAGTTTTATTTTACAAAGCTGCATAAAAATATGATAATATACAGAGTTAATATTCATTTGGGTACTGTTTTATTTTAATATGAAGTAGTGTTTTTACTGTTTCTTTCTTTCTTCTTGTGCACTGCATTGTATTGGAAACATTGGCTGGTTAGCATTTAATGTACAGGCATGATTTAAGACTGAAACAAGCCCTCCACTGTGATGTAAAAGGCCCTTTCTCTTCAATAGCCTGCTTGTGTATTCATTAATCTTTAACATGTATTTAGAGTGAGCTTTGGGACAGCACACTTCAGCCATTGACATATTTTGTACTTCCTGTTTCAACCGTTGGCTTTAGATATTGTCACTCACATTTTAACTCATCCCACAGGCGACTGGCTTTCTCAGCTGAGGTTTTTTTGAGTTCTTCTACCACTTATCTAGTGATTGCTTTGCACTTTGTGAGGGACTTTCTTTCTCTCCATGCCCCTCTCTTGCTCTCTGTTGCTGTCATAGTGATGCTCTCCTGCCCCTTCCCTTGCCATCTCCTGCTTTGTCATGTTTCTACTTTCCCACATCCTGCACTTACTGCTCACTTTATGTGAGTGCTCCCTACCTCCTCCCCTTCAAGCCCATCACTCTGATGCCCTTGCTTTTGTGGCAGTTATTGCTCTGAAGCATCTCCCTATTACCCCTTTCTTTGGGTAAGGCATTTTTCTGCTGTTCCTGCTGCTCATGGGTATTGCAGAAACATTTGTATAGACAATAGTGGTGGGCAGACATGCAGATTTTTTTTTTTCTCGTACCATTCCAGGATTGCCCGCAACTTGTGTCTAAACGCGATTTGTATATACAACCTGACATCTTCGAATGGGAACAGTTTTAATCCAAAATGCCTGTCTGCTTCACCCTTACTTTTCTTTGCTAGGGATTGCACTGCAATAAGCAGTGCCAGAAGCAATACTTGTTTGAAACAGCTGACCAAATGTAAAAAACTAAAAACAACTGAAAAGCCAGTTTGCCAGAAGAGACATAATGGCTTTGCCAATCCCTTCTTTTTAAATTAACTGAATTATAGTTATACTAGTAAAATAGCTGACATCTCTAAACATAGTTTCCTATGGCCTTCCTTGATACTAGAGCTATGCACTAAAGTCAACCTTTGCTACCAGCATTTATATGTGCTAATGACTGTCAACTAGAAGCACATGTTGCTGCTTTTCAACCGTGATACTGTGCTAATTACTTGGACGGTTACCTTTGTTGATCTGCATGGTTTTCGATGTAAGGGGAAGTTGCTATACTAACTGTTTTCTCTGTTTCACTTTGGTGCTATAGCAGTCCCAAATGTAATCCATTTCTGATTCTAAATTTGAAATATTTGTTTTGGCTAGACAAATGCTGTGTATTACTGGGTGATTGCTGCCTAGATAAAGTTGACTTGCCTTTTCTTACATTGCCAGTTGGAATTGATTCACAGGTCAAATTGCTATGGCTCATTAGAATCTGTTTTGATGTTGGAGTGCAATTCTACATATTATAAATGCTATTTCACACTCCACAAGACTATACTTATTCTAACTTTACATAGAGTGTCTGTGGTTGAAGTAGTCTACTGGGTGCACAGGCATGTGGGTATACATAACATGGGTTGTGACTTTGAAGGGCTTGGTGGATAGTGCAAAGGATTGGGAACTTGACATACTTATCTGCAGGCAGCCAATGCAGGTACTAGAGCACAGGGATGTTATGGGCTGATGTCTGTAATTGATTTGGCCACAGGATTATATAGACTTTTATCAGACAGGTAAGCCTGGTAAATTCTGCTTGCTTAGACTAGTCTGAAACCGACAGCTGCAATGGTGATCTGAATCATTGTGATTGTTTAAAATATGGGAATGGTTTATAGGAGTTTAGGTGGTAGAACAAACTTTTGTCTGCTGTAACAAGAAACCAGAAAATCTAAAGCATATGACAACATTTATACAACATTCTTCCTTAAGGGAAATCAACCCAGTGCTTATTACATCTTGCACATCAATAAGAATAATTTTTTATTTACTTTACCCTCTTCTGTCCACACCATTCTTGTATATCAGACAGACAACCTCACTGATGTCCACCTAACTTTGTTCAGTGATTCTACAAATGTTTTTGCCCACAAACCTCACATGTTTGATAATTTTGAAGCCTCAGCCTTGTTTTGTATTTTTTGGTTTCTCAGTCATCATCATATATTTAACAATTCGTATTCTTTATTTCTCAGAGCCTGTTTACTTTTCCATTAGTTTGCAATGTCCGGCTTTGCTACTGTAAGTCACATGGCAATTTATTTCTTAACATCTAACATCATCTTAAGTAACTGGGGTCAGGTTAAATGGGAGTCTCTATGGGGCTTATACATACAGGAGGAAATTTTAATGGCGCAATGGGTGGGAATTTAATTAGACATGGCATATGTAGACATGAGGGCCCAACTCCTCTTGCATCATTCCTTGGTGCATATGGCGTAAGTGATGTCTGGTGTTTCTGCCAGACTGAGGGAGGAAGCTATGCATATTCCTCACCAAGAGTTAGGTAGGCTTTCATTTGAATTCCATAAGGCTGACTCATCCCTGCTTGCTTTACACCTCTTAGGGTTATGCAAGGCTGGCAAATAGAAGGACACATTACACCAGAAATAAGAGCAATTGTCATAGTAGTAATACCTAACTCTTGCCGAGAAGCAGATTGATATGTCATATAGGTCAATTCGGCTTCTAAATATAGAGAAAAAATACTTGTCGGAATCCTTATAAATGTACTGATAGCTACATCTGAAACGTTAATATAATAGAGACCAGGGTGGCTTTATGCCCCACTGAGTGCACCCTAACCCTGTAGCTAGCTAAATACCTTCACTCTCTTTCAGCAATATTCCAAATTGATTCTGAAAGGCTTACATTGTGATTTTTGTGCCTTACTTGAGGAAGACAATGGGGACAGCCTTCATGATCTGCACCAAGCTTCTAAACACAGCACCTGTGGCTGGGATACGAATAAACAATAACATGTCTCCCCATTCAAATTCAATGGCGTTTGCAATAGGGATGCCCGCTTTCTCCCCTTCCCTTAGCCATAGCAGTAGCTAAAATCACTAGGTTGACAGGCTTCACATAAGCAACTGGTGTGGCAGATAACGTCTGATTTTATGCAGAAGATTTGCTCATATACATGAGTAAACCAGAAACCTCCATGCCACAAATAATACAAATTCTGAATTCATTCGGAAACGTTACAGGGCTGTGAGTTAACTTGGACAAATCCTGTGTTTGCCTAGTGGCAGGGACAAAGGAGGTGGTAGAGAGAGCGGCTTAAGCATGTATTCCCATACCAATATACCTTATGAAATACCTATACTTGTTTATTTCTAAAGGCCAAAATTAAATATGGAAGGGGAAACTTTGGGAAACTTCACAAAAGATATTTCCTTCTGGAATACTCTGCCCAAATCCCTCCTAGGTAGACTCCATTGTTCAAAATAGACGCCCTTCTGAAAATATTCTACACCCTTCAAAACATCCCACACATTATTACTACTAAGGGCGATGTGTTCTGAGAACCATACCGTTTTCGACCACAAAAAAGCATTTCGGAATGTGCAAAGGCCCTATTTGCGATTCATTATCATATTACCAAATCGCAAATAGGGTTTGTGATTCGGTATTAGGAAGGGGTGTGTTTAGGGCATCCCTTCCTAATTCCATGGCCTGGTGTGTGAGAATGTTTTGCAACCAAAATGTGGTGTCAGAACATTGGCATTTCACAGCCTAATTCAAGTAGGTGGTAATCAATTCGCAAATGGGAAGGAGTTCATAGGGGACCCCTTCCCCTTTGAGAATAGATGTACAAATATTTTTTTAAGAGCAAGCAGTGGTCCCATGGACCACTGCATATGCTTAAAAAATTTAAGGAAACATTTTCATTTTTCTTTTTGAAATGCATCGGCTGTATTAAAAAAATAAAAAATAAAAAAAAACGAATCGCTAAAACTTGCCAATAGGTAATCACAAAGACTCGCTTTTGTACATCTGGCCCCTAGTTCCCTAAAAACCCTACCTTTGTGGCCAGATCCTTTCTGTGGCGAAATGGTATCCCAAAGATCAGCATGGCCAATCTCCATTCGAACACGACAAGGATGTCAAATCTGGTAGTATATTACCAGGGTACTCATCTGATGGATTAACAAATGGATAATGGAAACCCAATCTGATTCGGACTATGATAGAGAGACATGGCCCTTTGGTTCTGTAATTACCTACTTTTTTGTATGGGGAAAGCTGCCGACTATTGTGCCTCCTGTTACTAGAACAGTAATTAACTCTTTGGGAAACACAGCATGATTTATAGTGTGGGGCAAAAAACTCACACAACTAATTCCTTTGTGGTTGTGGATGATGTTAGCAAGGATGGCAAACCTTGAGTAACTTACAGGATGGGACATCAATTGTAGGTGGGGGTGAAGTTACTGGGGGTGTTAGACCTTTGGGAATTTACAGGATGGTATAGCCTGGGAATGAGCAGCTAACATGGAAATTTAATATTTGTAACTTTGCAGGAGGACTTTGATTTATTAAGAGCTCAGTTCTATCACTGATTACAGCTTAGATGTGCCTTGGTGCCATGTTTGATTGGTTTGAAGATATTCCCAAGTTTAGCCTTCTTGAGGCAAAAGTCACAACAGCACCTCTCTCTGATAAGACGATTTCCAGAATATACAAAACACTGAGATTCACACCCCAGATACATTTATGAGTTCTGGAAACACAATGCATCCAATGAGTTTCGTAAAAGAGTGGAAGGTGAACATGGTACAAATGGATAATATGAATTGACAAATGGCCTTGATGGCAGCTAGAGAGATAACAATATTAGCTTGGTAAGGTAATACAGTTAAAATATCTACAAAGGATTTATTATACCAGACTGAAATTGTGAAAATTAGGCAAGGGACAGCCCCCTACATGGCTAAGATATCAAGAAAACATAAATGACCGAGCAGTGGTCTGAAGGCCTCTGTGGGACATAGTCTGGCTACCAAGACAACACCGCCCCCGTAGTGCATACCTGGCAACCCCAACCCACACGATCCTGGAGATCTTGGACAAGCTAGCCATTGGGAGAGGCCACACCTCCTTTCCCTCACCCAATACCCTTCTAGCCCACAACCTGGGCTTTACCCCTTCCCTAAGCCCGGGCTCTTTCTCTGAGTGAGAAAGGAGTGATTGCAAGACCCTGCAGGATCTCTTCCACGGCCTGGCCTCATGCCATTTGAACAGTGTAAACTCAAATTCGCTGTACCAGACAAATTCAGTCATCAGTACTTCCAGCTCTGTCACTTGGCACTATTACCTCCTAACGCTACTGCCTCCCGAAACTCTGATGCGTAGCTTTGGGGGCCTAAGGGTCTAATTTCTAAAACATAGAGTGTTCTTCAGCAGTCCACAATATGTTCCTCCATCCCTATCCGAATAAATGGGACACAGATAGCACCTGGGGCATCTCCTAGCCGCAGTGGGAGCTTTTGTGGTGTGAAGTTTCCAGAATATACTGGAGCATTGCCCAGCAAAAATCTGCCTGTAAGTGAATGCTCCAATGGTACTACACCCCTGCGTGCATATGCACCATATTCCCCACCAATGCTGATACCTGCTGGAGGTGTGGCACAGAGGTTGAGGACTTCCAGCACATATAGTGGTTGTGCCCTATAATCACTATAATTTGAAAGAAGGTACTGAGGCACATAAAGAACACTTTGGGAGTTCTCATACCAGCAGAAGCACAATCATCCCCAGAGTGCGGTCGGTCACACTTGAGGCATCAATTCATGCCGACTGGACTGGTACCTTGTACTCCACATGACTGGAGCTGCAAAGCAACTCATAGCTCTGGCCTGGAAAACTAGGTTTCCTCCTTCAGTGGCAGCTTGTTTCATGTGGCTATGGCATATACTGGCCATGGAGCACATGTTGCATAAGATCACATTCTCTGACAAAAAGTTTGCTTTCCTCTGGCAACCCCTCATAGACTACATGTCACGACTGGAATACCTGTGCTCCTTGTCACCTACGCTTCGAGCCCTTCACCTGTTCGATTAATGACCCTCCCTGATACTAATTGCGTGTGTGGGGGGGGAGGGCTGAGCCCTTCCTTCCCCCTCTTAATTTAAGGGACCATCTCCAGTTGTGGACCTCCCTGCAGATGATCCCTTCTCCTGTAGCATTTTCTCCACATACTCATTGATGCTGTGTAAAAGGAAGCCCCCCCCCTCTTTTCCTCTTTGTTTTGATTTTGTTTTCTCCTCCCTTCCTCATAGTTGGGCCTGCTGACTCCCCTGCCCCCCGTCTCGACACAGCTGGACAGGGCTTGTTTTGATTCCCTACAAGTAAGCCCTCACCCATAACGGCTGACAGTCTTCTGGGGTGGGGACACATATCCTCATGGACCTGGCCTTGACATCCGCATCCTAGTCAACACAGACGCTAGGGCTTTCCTCCTTTTCACCCACTTTTAGACTTCACAGCGTTTTCTGTCTTCTCCTCCAGCTATGCCTCCCCATTGGGTCCACTGGGCTGATGCTGGCTCAGACTACTCCATCCATGCCTGGGGGGATGTCCGACGTTAATATACTGTGAATGTATAAACAGAGCTTGTACATACAATGCTGTTGTTTTCGTCCACATTTTCACCAAGTTATTGGAAATGTACTGTTTGTTGTAAACCTAAAAAATAGATTCTAAGTAAAAAAAAAAAAAAGAAGAAAACATAGGTGACGTCCTGCAGTCTATTTGGAAATGTTGTGCACTGCAAATATAGTAGAAAGAGGTGGCGGAAACCTTGCCTGTAGTTCAGTATCACATTTACTCTGAAAATAGATTTGTTAAATATTCTAGATGAGGTTATAATTAATAGATGTCATAAAGCTGGATTGCTGCGGAATCTAGGTACAGCAGATATATATGAACTGAGGGCATGCCCCAAAAAGCATGAATGTATAGTGGAGAAGAGGGTGGGTAGATTAAAAAAATCAAGTAAAAACAATACCCCAGCTGAATGAAAATATATCAGAGATGTCATCCCAAGTCATATTTGATAAGTTGATGTTTGCTGCTTAATTGATGGATCTTGATAAATGACCTTATCTGATTGTGTTGATTTCTACTTTTGTTTTTATTAAAGAATGATAATAAAAATGATTTACTATTGCCTGTTTTATATTTTGTGAAAACACCTATTGAAAAAAAACATAGACTTCACACCCAGATTACCTTTACATAAATATCTCTCTACAAAAAGTTTGACCTATGCTCATTTGTACTCTCAAGCAATTGCTCGATAGTCCACAAATTGGAGTTAGAATATTAAATTAATCAACTCTTTAAATATGTGAGTAGTGCATCTGGATAAATTTAGGAATTAAGTACAGGTTGAAATTTGTGTAGTCGTCAGGCTCACATCACATACCTAACCTATCCATCAGGTCTTACCATATGCCCTCAATTTGCACTGGGAAATTTCCCCTTATCATAAATAAACACAAAGGTGATGGGGGAGGAGGAGGATTGTAAAATGGCAAATCCCCTGGAAAGAGAACAGAAGCAACATCAACCAGATTTTAGTCTTTTTGGACCTCATCAGTGAAGTGCAGCTCCAGCGAGCACAAATCTGCTCCTTGGTCACTCTGTCACACTTCTAGCTACACGCTGAAATACAAAGGTGTTGTGTGGAATGAATGCAAAAGCCTCAGACACTGACAGACGTTGTGTTGAAGTCTATCATGTTTCATAATTGGCACTATTTCCAAATCTTTTGTAAATCTAGAGTTTACCACTTGAGTGAAACAAGATCTCCCTATAAACTAGCATTTTTTGTACTCATTAGGTGTATATCTTGAAACTTTTTCACATATTGCAGAGTTGCCCTTTATTGATTTTGTCATTGAGACCATTAACATTTGATAGCATGAAGCATGCAATGCCTTGGTGTCATTTATCTAATATACTAATAATCTGTAGTTAACTTATAGACTAATTAATGAAATATCTGCCATGTCAATATGATTTATTACAACCTAGCACCAACTGTCTTACAGCTGCTCTTCCGCTCCCTGTATTTCATCCCTAGAAGCATCTTTCGTCCCAACTAATGCAAATCTTTCCCACTCTTTCGCTCCTTCAAGCACTTCTCCTTCCAAGACCTTATCTTTCCTTTAACAGTTTGAAATAAACTCTGTGCAACTTTGATTTCCTGCCTGTTACAAACAGTTTACCCGAGTAGTATGCTTCCAGCTCCTTATTACCGTTTCCCCTTAAGCATTTCCTCAAATGTTCAACTTTTATCCCGGTCTGTTGCTTTCATTGTATGGTCTTTTCCTTGGGCGCTTATGACATTCTCTGCTCATTACCACTTCCAAATCCTGTTTTTCAATGTGCTTGTTCTTGCGTGCAAGAAGTGGGGTTACCTTAAACTGACTCCTTCGCATCAGACATTTTGTTGCTGTTTTCGTGGAACAGTGTTCCCCAATTTATCTTGCAGTTACTCCTGAATCATCCTTATGTTTTGCAGTACACTCCCCACACACCCTCCGGTATCTAAAAAAAAAAGTGGGATTTACCATGGAAGAGAAACTTGAGCATTGCTGGGTAGAACAACATGTAGTTTACATTCATCGCCTGCTGTTCCTGTCCGGTTCCCCCAGCGCTTGCATGAAGATTCCAATCAATTTGCACCCCTTTTAACATTCATGATGTTTTAGCATGCATATTAATCTTACTTTGCCAGTGTGTTTTCCAAGAGCCTTTTGGCACAATCTACCGTGTGTGTATTTACCCTGCTCTTCTTAAGATTATGGGTAGATCCTGTTTGTCTGGTAGATGTTGTTCACTTTGGCAGCTCCTTTACCTACTATGTTGTTTTCAGCAGTGCTGCACTGTTGCACGAACAAATTTAAATAGATACTGGATTTCCAATTTAGCACACAGCATTAACATTTCTTGTCAATCTAAACACTCGTTTAGATTCCAGCATGGAACAGATACAACCAGATGCCAGTATGGTGTAAATGTATACCTGCAAAGTTTACATTTACTGCAGTTTCATAAGAAACTTTCAGAAAGCTAAGTTCTTCCCACAGATTATCCGTAGTATAAAATCATTAGGCCTTACTCTAGACAGCAAACGTATTAAAGCAATGGCAAATAGCACAGAATTTCAGTTGAGCCGATTTAAATCCATCAAACCTTTCCTAGCCAAAGATGATTTACTGCATGCAGTTCAAACTCTGGTCAGACTCTGACTGCTATGTGTAATCGCTCTCCTTAATGGCCTTCCTGCACTTCGACTAGTTTCACTAAAACTAGTCACAGTCCGTGATGACATAACGTGTCGTCTTCTGAAGAGGCTGCTAATTGTCTGTTTCTAACATTAAGCTTAGCCTCTCTGAAAGATATATTGATGTTTCTTAAATTCGGGTTTCTAGATGACCCATGTCCTACTAGAATTTTCAATAAATTACTCCCTGTAATGCAGGATCTTCTTGAGGTGATTAATAACTCATTAAGGTCAAGAATTGTACCAGAACAATTCAAACATTGGGTGGGAAAGCTCCTCATAACGAAACAATAACTTAACATTAACTATTTAAAAAATGTTAGACCCACTACTCCACTCTCACTAATGTCTAAGAAAGCTGAGAAGTTCCTGGCAACTTGGGTCACTAATTTGTTTGAGAAAAAAATTGTTTTCAACAACTGTCAAAGAGACTTTAGGCCCACAAAATAGGACAAAAGTACTGTTAGTGTTAATACTGGATCAACTAAGATCCTGACAAAATGAAGGTATTTGCAAAGGGATTTTATTATTAGATCTCTCTGAAGCCTTTGATACAGTTAACCATGATATGTTAAGCAATCAGATTACACTTGATTGGATTTAGCAGGCAGGCTCATTTACATTTATTTTCCTTTTTGACAGATAGATTGCCATCAGTGGTCTCATGCCCACATTCAGCTCAACTTTATAGTTTCTTATGGCTTTGAGTGGAGTGTAATTCATGCACAGATGACACTCAACTTCTGATACAATTTGATCTGAAGTTGACATATTCTGATGGAATACTGAAATAATGTCTTCTGGGAATGCAGCATTAGATGACTCGGAACTTCTTAAAGCTAGATGCAGATAAGACAGAGGTGTTGTTTGTAGGTGGAGATGATACCCATTGGGCACCTAACCTCTGACTAGCACAACAAGGAGTTCCCCCTTTATTAAAGTAAAAAACCTGGGATGATTTTGGATCCCAATTTTAACTTTCTTACACAAACACAAAAGATTTGGAATATTTGTGCTGGTATCATTAAATATCTTTGATATGCCCTTTTTCAATTGGCACTGGCAGATGTTTATCACATGATGTGTGATTTCATGTCTGTCTACTGGGGCCACATATTTGGCCACTTGTACTGGTGTAACCCTCAAAGCCACCTGGGACCTTTGTGCACGGGGGATCTTCTGATGACCCTAGAAACGTAAGGCAGCTTCCCGGTTCCTGGATTTGGGCCTTCTCCTGGCCAAGAAAACTGTCCCGAGTAGGTGGAATGCACCAGTGGCCTCCTCAGTAGAAACCTGACAGGCAGTGGCCCTGTGTCTCACTGAGTGTTCTAGCACCCAAAAATTGCGATAGGGGACCTTAATTCTCGTTTGCGCTTGCCAACTTACCACTAGTGAGCCTTGCCTGAGACAAAACTCCGCCACATGACGGTCACCGGAATTTGGCTAGAACTCTGCATGTTATGAGTAATGCGGAGGGGCCAAAAATCTGCCAACTATACAGTTAAGTTTCCTGTTGTTTTCCATTGTTACACTGAGGTTACACGCTGTTGGATAGGAGCCTTTCTAAGATCACAAGAGTAATCCGGTTTGCTGATCTAAAGCTCTCCCGAGTAGGTGGAAGGCACCAGTGGCCTCCTCAGTAGAAACCTGACAGGCAGTGGCTATGTGTCGGGCCCAAGCTGAAAGTAAGGTCCTTCATAGAGAAGGGAGTAGAGGATTATGTAAATACCCAATAACAGAAAACTAGAATGAGCTTTTGGCGAAGTTGGTTGCTGAGCCCACAGCCAATACCTTGCACGCTTGAGATGGCATAGATCCCTTTGTCCTTAAACTCCTCAATATACCCTTGGCACAGTTTGCTTCAATATAGTCTTGGAGGGTACCTTACAACCACTGCTGAACTCCCTCTCTCTGATGAACCTAGTGTCTCAGGTGCAACTGAAGGCTGGTTCTCTCGTCTATAACACGCTATCCCCCTCCTCCCCGAATGCCTACAAACCATATAATTAATTATTCTCCTGGGCATTACACCCCTATGCCCCATCTCGGTAGTCCTCACGGAGTATATAACAGTTAAGTAAAGGTGGGCAGAACTCACAGAAATTCACTCTGTGGAATTCTGTAGTTACATGAGAACTGTGTGGGTGAACATTAACACGCAGCGTTACCCGCGCTGATTTTTTTTGCATCAAGGGCTTGTTCCACACTGAGAAATCAGTGCAAACGGCACCACACAGCTCAAGTTGGTTTTGCTGCAGCTCACATAGATTTTCAACTCGAGTGGCAGCTTTCTCAACATGAATGGTTGACTGCCGCACTGGGAAAATCTCACTGAGTGTTCTCCTAGCGCCCAAAATTGCGATAGGGGACCCTAATTCTCATTTATGCTTGCCAACTTATCACTAGTGAGCCTTGCCTGAGACAAAACTCCACCACATGACGGTCAACGGAATTTGGCTAGAACTCTGCATGTTATGAGTAATGCGGAGGGGCCAAAAATCCACCAACTATACAGTTAAGTTTCCTGTTGTTTTCCATTGTTACACTGAAGTTACACGCTGTTGGATAGGAGCCTTTTCTAAGATCAAAAGAGTAATCCTCTTTGCTGATCTAAATTTCTATGCTTTTAGATCCAGGTTGCACCTTGTATTGCTGCCAACCGCATGTTATTGTATGCATTATGATGCTGATACGTTGTTCTTTCCAATATGTCCTGTTGTATTTCTATTCAGTATGCACATGCTGTGCAAATTTCATTAATATTTATCTTTCTAAGCTTTAAAAACCCAATAAAAGTATTTTTTTTTTATCTCCACTCTTTTCTCCATGAAGAGAAGTTTGGCCACATAGTTGCAGCATATTTTCTTTCTGCATTGACTATTGTAATGCCATCTAGCCTGTCGAGTTGTTCCCTAAGGAAGCTGCAGCAACTATTTAACATGGCAATCAGATTGTGACAAGACAAAATAAAATGTAAAACCCATCAGCATCTAGAGCTCGGCTAGGGTGGCTGACAGTGAGCATGCCTGATTGTGATGTATGTAATTATTTAATTGCTCACTCACTCTAACCAGTGTAACAGCATTTCTTCGATTTCTAACTAAAACTTTATGAAGATTTGTTGACTACTTTTGTGTCATATAAAATCTAAAATAAATAAATACACATGTATATTATATCTGATATTTCTATATTCCTATGTTTTTTTTTATTGCCTTATATCATGCTGTAAAGGCTAGACTAGTTGTTAAAAGCACTGAAGCCGAATTATAAATATGAGCAGAAAGCAAGAGCCCATAACAAAGGAGGGGGCCTTTAACAACCAGTATAAGCCAAGGCATAAGAGCTATAAGACTTTTAGAACATTCTACCCCGTAAGGGTAGAATGTTCTATGTTAAAAATGGTGAAACAGACAAACATTGGAAATTTGGAGCAAAAGGCTTATACCAACAATTACTCACCGTGAGCCACTTAATTGTCTTCAATGGAGCTCCCATTGTTCTAGTATTGTAATTGTCTTCCAAACCACTTAAAAAGAAGGGCGCCCTTGTGGTGCAATATGCACTGTAAATGCTTCGTGCACAGCTCATGCTGTCTTTCGATATCAGCAACGTTCTTTGAGCTGCTCAAGAGGGATTTACATATCAAAGTCAGCGGATCATGTTATCTAGGTGCAGTTCACTAGCATGAGGAATATTTTGTTGTAGTAGCTAATCCATTTTAAACCCTTTGAGGGAACTTACTATTTCAACATGGCCTAACACGTATGCAAAAAATCACAACTTTTATAATGTAGCAGGAGATATTTGGTTGAATGGCATTTTATGTCCACCTAGCCACCATTCAGCTAAATATTTTAATTTGTCAACCTCTGCATGTAACCTTTGTTTGTATTGCTTTACCGTGTTCTAAATGGCTATACATGCTATAATTGTATTTTGAAAGATTGTTTTAATCTCTTGACGTGCAAATGGTGCGTGCTGTTTCTGAAGTTTAGTTTGACAGCCCCCTTAAACATTGGATTGTTTGGAGAGCTCCATTTAGCTAGTCTCCCAGTAATGCTATGGGTTGTTTTGTTTATTGGTATATGTTCTATGAAGCAGAACCATTGCAATACAAGAGGGATTATTTTACATCTGGTGAGTGCATTTAATTGTCTCAGTCATTTCTCAGCCATTTCTTTTTCTCGGGCCTGCATTGTGGAGCATAAGTAGTGCTTTTATGTTTAGAGTAGTAGGCTTTTTAAATGCTTTTCTTAGGACTGTGGTGCGAGCCAGGCCCACCTATGACTGTCATTTTGGCTTTTATTTTTTGTAGACTGGGACAGTGGGAGCCCAATAAGTCTTCCCCACATTTTTTCTGGGTCATCATCAGGAGCCACATTCCACAAAACTTTGAGCAGCCATCATGTTGTCAGATCATCCTGAGGTGCAAAGGGAAAATAAACACCCATGTGCCTTACTGTTCTGTGGCATCATCCCCTATAAAAAGTTTACATTAGACCTCGGTCATCATGTTGGTACTTTGGGTCCCATCTACAGATTTTACTGGACCCATTCGTTCCTCCCTTAGGAAGCAATCAATTACTTGAATCTGTCTTGTGTTTAACATACAGCTAATGTAGAGGTTTTGTAGTTTTCCCTTCACAGCCCAGTACATACGTTTAGATCCCTAAACACAACATGTTTTTTTTCAGCATTGTCTACATCAGTCGGTCTTTACTGTGGTCTGGGGGTCGCTGGGGGTCTTTGAAGCCTTTCAGCAGGTCGGCAGCTGCTAAGAAAATTCAGCTTCATTAACAGATCAATAAAGTGTATATAAATAAAGAAGCAAAATGTAAAAATAAATATTTTAAAATGTTTTGTAAATGTGAAGAAATTTGGAGGCTAAAAATTAAGTTAGTTTTGTAAGATTGATTTGTGGGAGCAGGCACAAATCAAATATAGTATGGACAATGAGTGGCCTCACTTGAATTTTTAAAAGTACCTACCTACCTGCTAAATTAACATTTTTATATTTGTTTGTGAGTATTTCATCATTTGCGTGTTTGTTTGGTGAATGCTTGTTTCTGTAAATGTTTTGTGGTTAAATCATCAAAAATGCTTAGACTGGGATCCTTGGATCCCAATAATGACTTATTGGGGGTTCTCATATTCCAGTAACGATTCAGTGGGAGTCCCCGTGCTCCAGTAATGAGGAAGTGTGGTCCACAGAAGTCAAAAGGTTAAAAACTATTGGTCTACCTGAGCTAAAGTTCAACCTCATCCAGTGTCTAGGCAATCACAACCTGATTAGAATTTGCTGCCTTTCTCTGAGCAAGGTCATCATCGCCACTTGAAGTAAGGAAAAGGAGCATACTGTGAATTGTGAAGGGCATATTTTCTCTTATGGAAATAATTTCTGAATCATGTCTCTGTCAGAGCACTCCTGTGTAATCTGTATCACTCCAAGCTTTAATTACTTGACACTTTATTATTCTTTAATAGAAGACTGTACTGGTTTGCTTATTTTCTACCAGAGGGTCGAAGTAAATGGAAAGATCATGTTGGATGGAACCTTTTCCAAAAGCACGTGTACTGTCATAATTTTAAATTAGAGACCGGAATCTGCAGAGGTTTCTAGCTTATATAAGGTTACATCTTAACTTATTATTAACATCATTGTTGTGTTTTACAAATTTGCAATTATTTGTCTTTTGTGTCTAGTGTAATGCGATTTTCTAAAGTCTTCAATTGATGGAATCCTGGAACACACTCAAAATGGCAAAATTCTTACTGATGTGTATCACATCTTAAAATTCTGCTCACTACTGGCTGGAGAAGCCTTCTCTAAGACATACAAAGCCAGTATGTATGGATTAATGAGCTAATGCATGCAAGCATGCCTTTTCGTAGCCTCACCTTGAATAGGTGCAACCGAGGCTGGGATTCCACAGCGCCTAGTGCACATGCATTCTAAATCATTTTGGCTAGGGTGACACTTGTGTGCTAGTCTAGAGCATAGTTACTTAGGCAGTGGCTGATCCAGATAACAATGATTCACTAGGTTAAGGTTTCTTCTTGAAACAATGAAAATCAAATACTGCAAAGTCCAACCGTTCATAAATGGACCTAAACATTTATTTTCCTCCTTTACCAAACTCAATATCCATGTTACATCTTGAAATAATTATTGTAATACTTTCTCTCAAGTTTTAAGTTTATTTAATGTTTGATCTATGCCATTATTAGCAAACAAATATCAGATTGCAAGTTAATAAAATACATATATTTGTTATTAATAAAGCTCCCTTAAAATTCATATAAAACATAATAGTTTTCTAATTATTTTAAAATATAGAGTATACAAATTTAGATAATTCCTAAGTTAGGAACTGCCAAATGTTTGTCCTGTTTGAGTTCTCAGATTGGTATTATACTATTTTTAGTGTTCAGCTGTTATAGCACAATTACAAAGTAAGCTTCTATTATTATATTTTCACATTTCATAAGATATATATTCTACTATAACTAATGCAGTTATTAAATTTTCTCTTAACTGGTAATAATAGGGATTTCCTCTCAAAGTGCAAACTTGTGCAGAAATTGATAGAATGCTGTATAGTTAATAGTTATTTTTTACAGAACAAGTACTAGTCAAACACCCTACTTTCTTTTTCTTGTGAACTCAATTTTACATCATTTGTTATTTGACCCTGTCTTAGTTTCAGCATCCATCTTCTTTTTTTCTTTGTAGGAATTTTCATTAGAGAACTTTAAAACAAACCATTTCCTTCATGGTAGTTAATATGATTGTATTGAATATCCTTCCTACAGGACGTTAGATCAAGGATATATGATGTTAGTTTACTTGCAGACTTTGATTTGTTTTCTTGAACTTATAGACTGTATATCTTCCAGTTTCTCATCCTGGAAATTTAAGCTGAATTTGACATTCTTACTCCATTACATATCTGGGGTGACTCAACTTATTTATTCAGTAAACAGCTGAAAGAATCCCTCTTTACACTGTTTAAACTATTCTCATAATTCATAGTTCTTATGTAGCTCTTAAATAAACCCAATTCTAATCTTAGAAAGTAACCTGGGGAACATCATGTATCCCAATCAATTTCTTTCCGAATTGTTCCTGCAATACACTGAATATTCCTAATGCCTTTGCCACTGGAATTTCAAATCCGTATTGTAAAATACTAACAATTTTCAACACGTATGATTCTCTTAATACATCCATCGTTTTATGGGCTCTCTTGGCATCTAATTTCTCCTTGGCATTTGTCATAGTGAATGGTCAACCAACCACATTTTCCACTTGAGTCTTAAAATTCAATTAAAATCCCAAGAGAATATAGGCCCCAACTACTCTTATCAACTTTTTCCAGATTTCCTGAATTTATTTTCCAAATAAATGTATTTTTAGTATCCTTTTCCAAATACCATCATTTTTCGGTCTTGCATAGACAGTGTGTGGCTGTCTCTACAAAACCTTTTTTCTATCAGTGAGCTTGGAGTCCACCATTACTTACCATTGGTTAGCTTCATTTTCACTCTCATGTACTTGCTATTTCTAGGTAAATAACATAGGCTCCCTTCCTCTCCATGTATTTATCCAACCCCTGGAGCATGGCTTCAGTACTTGTGAGTTTCTGCTGCCGATTTATAGGTGCTACTTTTTTTTTTTTTTGCTTAGGCACTCTACAAGAGCACGTTCTCAGCAGACTTCATCATATACTTCTCCCACCTCCCTCCTTTTTCACTCCACTGTGCTGCCTGATACCCCACTTTTCTCTACTGATATCTGTGTTGTTGCTGTCCAGGCCCACACTCCTACTCTCCATTTTTTTCTTGTGTTTGCTCCATCCCTTCCATCCCATCCTTTTTAGTTCGTGTTGCCCCCTCCATATTGCCTATCATTCTGCCCTCCCACGGTAATAAACAAGAGAAGTGGTACGATGCGGCTAGTGTTGACTATGTTGTTTTTACCCCACCCCTCTGTTATCCTGTGCCCCTAAATGCCTTCACTCCTTCCTTGTTGCCCCTCACCATCATTTGTCCTGGAGCACCGGCAACAAAAAAAGAAAATGCTATGATGCCAGCAGTGCTGGCCGCATTATAGAGTTTTTTTCCCACTTTATCAATGTTTCTGTTTGATTGTACCGTGTCTCATTTATCATCATGTGGTTAGTGTGAAGGCAGCCCCCATTAACCATACTTCTCAAAACCTCTAAACTCTCAAAGAGAGTGGCAGGCCATTAGATTTGGTAATGAACAGCAGAAGTGCTACTTTAAAAAGTTCACTTATGCAAGTTGAAATGCAGCTGCAGCTTTGTTCAGATGAACGTTTAAAGTGAACGTTCATTGGAATTTTTTTTTTTTAAAACAACCTTCCTCCCTCACCAGCTGGCCTTGGACACTGCTGAAAGCAGAGGTTAAGAACATCCCGGGCTTCCGAATCCAAGATCCCCTGAATCCATGTTTTACAATTAAAAATGTCAAACTTACTGTTAATGTCAAGGTATCTGACATTGGAGGCTAAAAATTAAATCAGTATACTCAGATTGATTCATGGGAGCAGGCAGCTACATCAAACAGAATATAGTATGGACGATGTGTGGCTTTAATTGAATTTAGAAAAGCTCCAACATTCCTATTAAAATTACCTGTTTTTATTTTGTTTCCAAATTAAATAAAATGTGTTATCTGTGTGTTGGAATGCTTCTTTCTGTATTTTTTGTGTATTATTTTGTGCTTCAAATCATCAACAGTGTTTGAGTCTGGGTGCCCGCTTCCAGTAATGAATCAGTCAGGGGTCCCCGGATTCCAATAATGATTCAGTGGTGGTTCCCGGGGTCCAGTAATGATAAAGTGAGGGTCCAGAGAAGTCAAAATATTGGGAACCACTGCTGTAGGTTATCTAGATATTGAACACTGAAAAAGACAGTAAGAGCTATGCTCATGCTCATGACCAATTAAATCTTTTTTAGCCATAAGTCTCGATCAGGCAAACTTCAGTAGCATTTTCCTATGACCCTCAAAAGTAATGTATTATAAACGCTTGAACGATATCATTATGTTACTATTTGCTATATTGCAGTCTTTATACAATTTGGTACAAACTTGTGACTCATTTTGCTTTATTAGCATCCATCCTTTTGGAATGGGGATTACTGCATGGAATCAGAAAGAGAAGAAAGGTGGAAAGGGGAGAAATTGGTTGGTCCAGTTTATACCCTCCCAGAACTGTAACTACAAAATCAGTTAGAGTACACTGATCCGGTAATAACTCCACTCAACCAATTAGGTGTGGAGACAAAGGTCAACAGCTAGTTTATTTAGAACAATTGCCCTCACTCACCCATCGGTGACATGCTTCATCATTGGGCATTGCTTCTCTTCAGGTCGGCACTGCAATGCATGACTGCCCCACATTGGGGCTCTTTGCCGGAGATCTTTTGATTGATATTGCTAGAAAGAAAGAAGAGGGCTGGGTGGTGTGAAATTAAAACTATAGGTACCCAAAAGGGAGAATTTTTAATTGTTGTGTCTGTAGGGACCTATATCAAGATTTAAAAAAAATGGGGGGGGGGTAACATATCAGGTGTGATGGACTAATTCCCCACAAGTTCAAACGTATCAACTCCTTTCCATACAAAGATGGAGGGAAAAATATTAATGTTGGGTGTGACTACTTGTCTACGCTACAGATATTGCGGTCAACATGTTTCTCGCCCTAACCGTCCCAACGGATCGAGCATTGATTTATCAGGACTAAATGTACTCTCAACTAACCCATGCTATATGAGGCAGGCGAATAGGCAGAGGTAATGTCAAATGACATTAAAAGTATTGGAACTTATTTATGAAAGGTGATGGGCCTCCCCTGTGCATCCAGACATTTAGAGTTGCATTGATTTCTACAATTTACAGCAGACCAATATTCTGGCATTTTAAATCGTTGTTAAACCGACTTCAAATCAATGCGCAGATGGCATATACTGCAGATAAACAACTCGATAGATCAGTACAGTCAGTGCACTAACCGTGCTATGCAACAATCACAGGGCGAACACATGGAGCGATAGCTCTGTAACATGGTACAGTCCAACACGCACTTTATTTGCTTTAGGATTGTACAGCATGTCATGCATTTTATTTGCTCCATGGTTGCACATATTCCAAAGAGAAACATCAGAAATGCACCTGTCCTCTGTGGAAGTAACAGTGTGCACAACTTACTACCATTTTGCATGGTATCAGAAGTGTTCGTGTCTGATTGCAAGCAGAAACTGGACTTTTTTTTTTAGCTTTTAATTTGTTGCTATTTTGTACCACATGACAGCATCTAAGGAATGTACAATGAAGTCCAGGTGCATTGCTGGAAAGCTGCAACTTTCACAGCTTCTCATAAATGTAAACATTTCTTCATAAGTAAATTTTGCATGTCTTCAATTGCCTAAGTCAATATAAAGCTGAAGTTCTGTCATACAAATAGCAAGTGAGTGTACTCCGAACCAGGATACCACCTATGAAGAGCAGCTTAAGGAGATCTAGTGTTCCAGCTCTAATAATAAATATGGATAGCCAGTTTCTCTGTATCTCAAAGTCAAGTGCCCATACATGCCAACACTCCCAGTTTAAGCAGACCGGTGGTGGTTTATAGCAAACATTATGCTATTTCAACTTTCTTTCTCTTTAAAACGTGATTCCCTGAAATACTCAAAAGCCCACCCTCCTACTGAGTAAATGCACTTCTTACATTTGGAAGAGTGGCTGCACTTCTAAGGTGGCAATACTTTCACTAGGAGAGTACAGACACTGCTTAGTAGCGAACAGGTACTCTAGATTGCCATTGTTTACGGGTCGCAAACACTTCCCAGTAAAGTTGTTGGCCAGACAAGGGACAGGATGGAGATCTCTGGCAGACAGTTAGCCTCACCCATACCTAATGAGGCCACGCCCGTTGACACATCACTGGCAGCGTTGCTCCCATTTGCAATAGAAGGCAGCCACAGAAGCCATCCCTGCCATCGGCATCGGTGACGCCTTCGGACACAGAAATTAACATGGGCTCGAGAACGGAGCCAGAGCTGATGCACGAGCTGAATAGGGAACATATTCTGCATGTAAATCACACAACACATCTTCAGTGATGGAATTGGAAAAGAATACTCCAGGATCCCATAAGCGCTCCTAACCTGTGTGTTTGTGTGTGGGGGTGGGAGGGGCAGTCAGCCATTTGAAAACAAAAAAATTAGCCCGGAAACAATGCAAGACAATAGCCACTGTGTATGTTTAGCAGTAGTTGGGTGGTGCGCTTGTGGAGGGCTAAACACCGGAAGAGGCATGATGTATGCATGCCTTTGACAAATGGGGAGAACGCAAAATGGAGCGACAGTGGTGCCAGCAAATGGCAAGCCTATGGGTGGTCTGAACATCCACGGTGTAGCTACAGCATGTCTCAGTTCGAGGCAGCACATGCACGTCATCCAGAGCCAAGACCTAAAAATGGTTACTTTAAAAATGAATGGATCCAGGGGGGCCCTCAAAATGATGGAAACAGAGTGGCGGTGAGGAGTTGAGCTGGTGGAGTCGCACTAGGAAAATATTACGTTTTTTTAGAAGTGAATAAAAACAAGCATTGAAAAGCCAATAGGTCTTGCATATGCAGTGGCTTTGCCAATGTGTTTTAGCCACGTTGTACATCAACATGGCTGCTGTTCAGCGTGGCTAAAAGTTAGTGGCGTCTAGAAGAGCGGCGTGAAGTGTCGTAGACTGCAGTGGCAAAAAGTGGATTAGAGTGTTGTAGAGTGGAGTGGCAGAGAGTGTTGTGTGTTGGAGTAGCATAGTGTGGAATCACGCAGTGTCATACACTGGAGGGGTATAGAGTAGAGTGGACTGGTGTAGAATGCATTGTCATAGAGTATTGCAGAGTATAGTAGCGTAGAGTGCAGTGACATTGAATTCAGCAGCGTACAATGCAACGTTATAGAGGGGTGTGGCGCAGATTAGACTGGTGCAGATTAGAATGGCGTAGAGAGCTGCAGATTGGAACGGCGTAGAGTTTAGTGATGCAGAGAGTGCAGTGGCACAGTGTGGAGTCGACTGGCACAGAGTGAAGAGTAGCTTTGAGTGGCATAGAGTGCAGTGGCTTATAGTAGTGCAGAGTAGAGTAAAGTGCCATAGAGTGCAGTGATGCAGAGTAGATTGTCAGAGTGCAGTAGAGTGGCGTAGAGTGTAGTGGTTTAAAGTTTAGTGGCGTAAAGTGTAGTGCATAGAGTGGACCGGTACAGACTGGAATCGAGTGCCATAGATCGCAGTGACGTAGAGCAGATTGTTTCAGAATAGAGTGAAGTGACGAAGAGTTGAGATTGCAGGGTTCAGTGCAGTTGCATAGAGCCGCATAAAGTGTTGTAGAGTGCATAGTAGATTAGAGTGGCGTACATTGGATTGGTGAGGAGTGCAGTGGCATAGAGTGGAGTGTTACAGAGTAAAGTGCTTTGGAAAAGGGTGTATTGGAAGAGTGCAGAGGCATGGGATGCCGTCTTGCAGAGTATTGCAGAGCACAGTGGCATTGAGGGGTGTTGTGCAGAGTAGATTGGTTTGACCTCTACTGGAGTGCTGAAGAGTCCAGTGGTGAAAAGTGCTGTGCTCTAGAGTAGAGTGGCAAAGAGTGCATTAACATAGAGTAGTGTTATAGAGTAGAGAAGAGTAGTGTGAAGTGGCGTAGAGTGCAGTGACATAGAGTGGAATGGTGCAGAGTGCTGTGGTGTGGAATGGTGCAGAGTAGAGTCCAGTGGTAGGGAGTGGTGCAGAGTAGAGTGGAATATTCATGGTGTGGTAGCACAGTGCCATTACAGAAAACACATTTTCAATTGAAATGGCCATTGCATTTGAACAGACATACAGTTTTACTAATAAACCTATACAGTGCACAGACAGAAATGTGTGGAAATTGCATTACCTACTTTTAAGATTCTTTTTGATCATATTAAAGTATTTGTTTCCAACACGCTTCAGAAAGAACACATAATTTTCTTCATTTGTGTGTTCATAATTCTGATATATTCGGAAATACTTACACAGTTAATTTAAATTGTCTTGAGCTAGAAAAAACTATTTTTTTTTTTTTTTTTTTTTTACTCCTCATCCAGCAAGATTGTCACTTAAACCCCCTCACTTTGAAGTCAGAGAAACAAAACTAAACACACGCCCTCAGAAGACAGTGGCTGGCATTTGACCCCAGTCTTTGAATGCACAGCAAATGTGACAAGATTTACAGGCCTGTTTACAGAAAGGAAGTTCTGGGAAGGATTTTGTGAATAAGGTTTTGGCAAGGGAAGAACCAAGATCAAGCTGGTCATCTTAAAACAAGTAAAGCCAGTAAATAGAAAGCAAGAAAATGTGAGTTACAAACCACAAAGCCAATGGCAAGCAGCGGGCAGAATGCAATACTAGATCAATATACTGAATGTACCCAAGATGCCTTTAGCAGATTCAGATTGGGATCACAATTTGGCCGGGGACTCCAAAAAAAAAAGTGGCCCTCTTTCCCAAATTGTTAATATTTTCTTTACAGTTTACAAGACATTGGAGCAATTACCATGAGCACCAGCTACATTGCACAAGATCAAATTCATTTTTATTTTAGATAGGGTGATTAAGTGATTTGCTCAGAACCACTGGCTGTTGAACCGACTCCTGAACTTGAATGTACCTCCCCTGTTCCAAAGTCCGCACCTATAAGCCCATAACACTACATCCCAAGTTTTTTTTTTTTTGCTGAGAACGGTGACTTCACCGGGAGGCCTAATCAAACATTCCCCCACCCCTCCACCAAGGCCTAAAAGACACTAGGACTAAGGTGACAACACCTGGCCCCTGGCGAGATCACTTCTGTCACTCACTCCCTCCCCAGCCTACTATAGCCTCAGGGTATGACCTGGAAGTGGCAGGGGTCAAGTAAAACATAGGGCTGGTGCTGCTACTCCAGGGGGGCTTAGGTAAAAATGCCCACCTCTGCGAGGCCCCTGCATATTCCCACTCTCCCCACGCCAGCCATGCTTCTGGGCAGGGCAGGCCAGAGGAGGCAGGGGGCCGAGATGAGAATGCCCTAAAGGCCAGATCAACACCTGCCCCCAGGCCTCAGTTTTGACAGCATGGCAGCGAAGTGCCCATTATACTGGTGACATATTATAGTTGTCTGGTGGGGACCGGGGAAGACGCTTAGGGCCTGATTACAATTTTGTCGGAGGGTGTTAATCTGTCCCAAATGTGACGGATATCCCACCTACCGTATTACGAGTTCCATAGGATATAATTGACTCGTAATACGGTGGGCGGGATATCCGTCACATTTGGGACAGATTAACCCCATCCGCCAAAGTTGTAATCAGGCCCTAAGGGTCTTATTTAGATCTCGCACTGGGTTATTCCATTGCAATATAAAACAATGGTAATTCGATTTCAGAAGACGGGATATCTGTTACTGTTGCAACGGATAACCCTCTGCTGAGATCTAAGTCAGACCCTAGGTCGCTGTGGTCCGGTTTACAGAAGCCCTAAAAAACTGCCCACTGGGGACCCTGAGGCACCGGCCCACTGGCCATTGCCCGACTGCCCGCCTTCCCAATCCAACCCTAGTTAGCAAACCAGCAAGCTCCCTGTTTGCTTATGAATGTGGCTAAGAACAATAAAGCAGGTGATCCTGGTCAGTAAGGCCTCCCCCGAGAGACTCAATTGTATAAACAAACAGGATAGTAAAGCACGTGTTACATAGAGGAGAAACAAATGAAGGTAAAAGCAACTTAAATTTTAAGATTTGGTGTAAAAAGATCCTTTAAATAAACTACTGAGTTTTTCAATTTCGTTTAAGGGAACTTTTCTGGGTTGCTTTAGATATCATAAATCTTTTCCTATTTGAGGCGATTTTTGCAAGCAGGAATTTACTTTTCCTGGGCACTCCAGCCACGCACTTCCCGTTCTTGCTCTTCCTTTCAGGGCGTTACGCAGACTGTTGTGGTTCATTAATTGTGTATTTTTATACCCTAGATGTTTAGGCTGGATGTGTGTGTTTTTTTTCCACGTGCCCATTTTATTGAATGTTTGTTTATCGAGCAAGTATGTACCAAGATAGGACGTTTTAATAAAATAAAATAAAAAAACACTAGGAAACAAAGTGTTCTCCGTGTTCTGTGTCGTGCTGTTTGTTGTGCTGCCTCAGAACATTCCTTTACCGCGGTGCACGTGACATATTGGACTTTTCTAAAGTAAATATACACGGTTCATTTCAGTTGGCAAAGGACGAAAATACGTGAAAATATTTATATGGGCCCACAACATTGCATTGCTGGCCAAGGAGTTCCTTTCATTCTGTTGGTTCAGGCGTTTACTTAACGCGAGCACAGTCAGAACGAGGCAGGGGGAGCACCGCGGCATTGCTACTTCGTATGTTTAAGAACACAACACCACAAGCTGGAAGTTCTTCAAGTTTTATTTCTTCTGTCTGCAATATTTTCTTTGTCCGTATTACTAGGTGGGTGTGTTAATATAGTTAGTTCTGTTATTAATGACTTGGAATATATAAACCGCTGCATGCAGTCCTACCGAATCATAACATCTGTCTTTCAGAGTAGGTTACCTATTTCGTTGAGATGCAAGTTAAATGTTTTATTATACATTAGGCATTCTTTTGTGTCGCCAGATTGTGCAGATCTAGCCGATTAGTATTCTGTGTGTTTTAACCAACCAAAGATGTATGTATATTGAATTTTGTGCTATCACTTCTTCAGAAACTGGGTTCTGTTAGAGTGGAAACTTGGAATAAATAATGTATTAATCTGTCTCATTTAACATCCCCGTGTACTACTGCACCCTAGGAATTAATCTTCGAGGTAAGTAAGAAAGGAAGAGCTGCAAATCAAAAAGATAAAATATTCTTAATTTCTTTCAATTACATTTTCTTTTTTTAAGATTCAATAATGAGAGTTTTAGATTCCATTTAAATCTTTTCATTAAATTATTAGTTCATCAATATCTTTATTAGCCAATGAATTAAAGTCAATAGAGTTACAGTACAACGCGTATGGCTGTCCCATAAAGATCTAATCCCTATTCTGATCTAGTTTCAGGAAAATATATCTCTGTAGAACTTCTTAAAGAGTTCTCCTCTCAGATGTGAAAGATATGAATTTAAACAAAACACCTCTCTGATAATTTCAGTAGAGTCTGCCAGTGATAAGATCAAGTAGGATAAAGTCAGTCTCAGAATGGATAATCCAAGACATAAGCAAAAAGTTGTCAAAATTAGAGGTCTCTCAGAAAGTCTTAGGGAAAGACTGAGCCTGCGCGTCGTCAGTCTATGTAAACTCCCAATAGTACCAATCCACCCTCTCTCCCAATCTTAGTCTGGGATCATGTTTTTATAATATTTTACAAAGAAACAAGTTGTAAAGTAATACTAGATAATCTTGGGCTCTAGCCAATCATCTTTTAAAGTCTTCATGTGAACAGGACAGCTTCTGTGGATATGGCAAGTGCATGAAAGTACACCTTTTGGCCTGGTTACCCCCCACTTTTAGCCTAGTTTTGATGCCAACTTTGATTAAAAGTGGACTGGGACCCTGCTAACCAGCCCCAGCCCCAGCCCCAATGTTCTATCCCTAAAACTGTACCTTTGCTAGCGTAATTGGCAAAACCTTGGCACACAGTTAAGTCCCTTGTAAAAGGTACCCATGGTACCAAGGGCCCTGTGGCCAGGGAAGGTCTCTAAGAGCCGTAGCGTGTATTATGCCAACCTAGGGGACCCCTCACCAAGCACATATACACTGCCTTGCAGCTTGTATGTACTGGTGAGGAGGAAAAGACAAAATCGACATGGCACCCCTCTCAGGGTGCCATGCCCACAAATCATTGCCTGTGGCATAGGTAAGTCACCCCTGCAGCAGGACTTAAGCCCTAAGGCAGGGTGCACTATACCACAGGTGAGTGCATAGCTGCATGAACAATATGCCCCTATAGTGCCTAAGTCCATTCTTAGACATTGCAAGTACAGTGAAGCTATATTGATTATATGATCTGGGAGTTTGTCATTACGACCTCCACAGCTCCTTAATGGCTTCAATGAATACTGGGAAGTTTGGTATCAAACTCCTCAGCACAATAAACCCACACTGATGCCAATGTGGGATTTATTGAAAAATGCATACAGAGGGCATCTTAGAGATGCCCTCTGTGTGTTAGCCAAACTACTAGTGTAGGAATGACCAGTCTGTGCAAGCCTGCCACTTTCAGATGAGTTTCTGACCGCATGGATGAGTGCCTTTGTGCACTCTGTGGTCAGAAACAAAGCCTGCCCTGGGTGGAGGTGCTTCACACCTCCACCCTACAAGAACTATAACACCCTGGTGGTGAGCCTACAAGAACTATAACACCCTGGTGCTGAGCCTCAAAGGCTCAAGCCTCATCTTACAGTGCCCCAGAGCACTCCAGCTAGTGGAGATGCCTGCCCCCTAGACAAAGCCCCACTTTTGGTGGCAAGTTTGGCTGGAAAATTAGGGAAAACAGGGAGGAGTGACCACCTCAGTCAGGACCACCCCTAAGATGTCCAGAGCTGTGGTGACCCCCTTCCTGTAGAATCCTCCATCTTGGTTTGGAGGACAGGGACCAATAGGGATAGGAATGTGCCCACTCCTGCCCCCAGAGAGTGGGTACAAGGAGGATGTAGCCACCTTCAGTGACAGTCGCCATTGGCTACTGCCCTCTGACCACCAAAACGCCCCTAAGTCTAGGATTTAAAGGACTCCCTGAGCCCAGCTCACCAGATTCCTGGTGACCTACAAGAAGAAGAAGGACTTTGATCCCCAACCGGCCTGTCTCCTGCTTCAAAGAGCCTGCAAAAGACCAGTGACACGTCCAGTGGGACCAGCGACCTCTGCCCAACTCCAGAGGACTGCCCTGCAACCAAAAGAACCAAGAACTCCAGAGGACAGTGTCTCTCTCTAAGAAAAACCTGCAACTAAGGACTCCCTCCTCAGTCTGGATGCGTGAGTCCTGACCCCTGTGCACCCGATGCCCACGGCTCGTGTCCTGGTGGTCCACCCAGCAAGAGCGGGTCCCCAGGCGATTGTGAGCAAGTACCCACTTTGGGTTGACCGCTCCACGATGACAACTGCAGAGGGAATCCTGACAATCCCCCTGACCCCGAAGCTTCAGACTAAGATATCCGACACCTAAAGACACACTGCACCCGCAGCCCCCAGGCCTTGGAGAAACCGACACCCAGTGCAGCTACGTTCAGCAGGCGGCCTTCCTCCCTGTCTGACCAGTGGCATGCCCGAGACACCCACCCGACCTCTCCTGCAGTCCCTGATTGACTCCGGGGTCTCCCAATAGACCAACATTGTAAACCCGTCCTGTTTGCACCCTGTACCCGGCCGCCCCTGTGCCGCTGAGGGTGTGGGTGTGGTGCATACTTATGACCCCTCCAGTGCTCTTTCAATCCCCCCTGGTGTGCCCTCTGAGCAGCGGGTACTTACCTGCAGGCAGGCCTAATTCAGAGTACCGCCTGTCTGCAGAGGAGCCCACGTTAAAATTGCTCGGCTTTGATCTTTGCACCCAACCATGTTGCTGGTGGTGGGTGTTTGGGGTTTACTTGAACCCCCAACTGGTGGGCTTCCTAAAACCTGGAGACTGAACCTGTAAGTGTTGTACTTACCTGTAAAACGATCTTCCCCCAGGAACTGTTTCTGAAAATTGCAGTGTCCATTTTTAAAACAGATTATTGCAAGTAATTAAAAAAACTGTATAACTGATCGATTTCGAACAAAGTACTGTTGATACATATGTGCAATACGAATCTATTGAAGTACTTACCTGCAACTTGAATCTTGTGGTTCTAAAAATAAATTAAGAAAAGCTATTTTTGCTATATTAAAACCATTGGTCTGGAGTTAAGCCATTGAGTGTGTGCTTCTTCTATTGTCTGTGTGTCTACAACAAATGCTTTGCACAACCCTAAGTTAAGCTGCTCGACCACCCTACCACAAAAGAGAGCATTAGTATTATATACTTTAGCCTCTGCCAAGCCTTTGCGGAACCCCTGGACTCTGTGCACACTATATCTGATTTTGATATATTATATACAGAGCCAGCTTCCTACCGCAAGGCTTAACAAAGAACATACTAAATACTTGATACATTTAAAGGTTTTCTAATCAACAATGAAACATTCAAGCTTCTTCCTACGAATGAATGTTTTTGGGATAAGGAACAGTTTGGTAGAGACAAAGCATTTTTTAAGATGATAACATTTCCACTCTCCTATATCTCTCTAGCAAAGCCTTATTCATAGAGAAACAGTTTTAAGATTCATCTAACATTGCAATAATACTTTTCATGGGCTAAATGGTCATGAAACAAAGTACTAATATTCTCTCTATTCAGTTATTTTTTATTATAGGGCATTTTCATCCTGAAATGTTATATATTGGACCTGACAGCTTAAGGGTGGTCAGCCCCACCATTTTTTTCCTGACTGCCTCCCTCCACTTTTCTGACACTGTTTGTGCGGTTTTAGGACTCTGCGCACTTTACCACTGCTAAACAGTGCTAAAGAGCATACGCTCTCTCCCTTAAACATGGTAACATTGGTTCATTCCCAATTGGCATATTTGATTTACTTCTAAGTCCCCAGTAAAGTGCATTACATGTGCCCAGGGCCTGTAATTTGGACGCTACTAGCTGGTCTACAGCACTGCTTGTGCCACCCACATAAGTAGCCCCTTAACCATTTCCCAGGCCTGCCATTGCAAGGCCTGTGTATGCAGTTTCACTGCCACTTCTACTTGACATTTTAAAAGTACTTCCCAAGCCTTAGACTCCCCTTTTTCTACAAATAAGTCACCCCAAAGGTAGGCCCAGGGCCACCCATAGGGCACGGTGCTATGTAGGTAAAAGGCAGGACATGTACATGTGTGTTGTTATATGTCCTGGTAGTGGAAAACTCCTGAATTCATTTTCCACTACTGTGAGGCCTGCGCCTTTCACAGGATAGCATTAAGGCTACCCTCATATACTATTTGAGTGGTAGATTCTGATCAGAAAGGGTAACCAGATCATATTTAGTATGGCAAGAATGGTAATAGAAAATCCTGCTTATTGGTGAGGTTGGATTTTATATTGCTATTTTAGAAATGCTACTTTCAGAAAGAGAGCATTTCTCTGCACTTAAAATCCATCTGTGCCTTACAGCCTGTGTCCAATCAACGTCGGGGCTGGTTGACATCTTCTGCATACTGAATGGGTCTTCCTAGGCTGGAAGAGTGGAGGGCCTAACACGTACATTTCAAAGGCTAGTGGCCTGCCCTCGCACAAAGAACTGCCAACCCCCCCTACTGGGACCCTGGCAGACAGACCTGTCCTGAAAGGGGAACTTGTGCACTTCAAAACCACTCTTTGTGTCTCCCCCACTTCAAAGGCATTTTTGGCTAAATAAACTGCGTCCCTGACCCCACCAACTCAGACACTTCTGGACCTGAACCTGCAACCTGTCAAGAGGAACTGCCTGGCTGCACAAAGGACTCATCTGGACTGCTTTGCTGAGAAGGACTGCTGCCCTCTGACTTTGCTGAGAAGTGCTCTCCAAGGGCTTGGGTTGTACTTGCCTCCTGTTTTCTGAAGTCTTATGGCCAAAAAGACTTCATCTCTTCAGGAAACTCCTTGTGTGTTGAAAATCGATGCACAGCCTACTAGAAACAACACACAGCCATGGTGCGACCGAGAAATCGTCACACAGCCGAACCGGAATGACGCAGCCCAACTTCCCGAGTGAAGAATCGATGCAGCGCCTGCCTTGTGGCCGGAAATTCGATGCAAAGCCTTACTAGATCAACCCACAGCAGAACCGGAATGACGCAGCCCGACTTCCAGAGTGAAGAATCGATGCAGCTCCTGCCGTGCCACAGAAAATTCGACGCATTGCCATACCGGATCAATGCAGTGCCTGTGGCTTCGCCCCGCACTCCCAGGATTTACACGCATCATCTCTGGGCGCCAAAAAGATACCTGCATCGCAGGGAAGAACCATACTGCATGCCAGAAATCAAAGCCCTTTGCAGCGTTAAAAAATCTGACGCACACCTTATTCTTCCACGCAATTCCTCCTCTGCGGTCTCCGGCCGTGTTATTCTTGGCGCAAACCAGGTACTTTGTGAAACCAAGAGACAACTGTTGATTTTTAGGATTTAAGAATCTTTTTAATCCTGCAAAAGTGAACGCTCAACTTGTGCTTTTGAATCTTTATTGATTTGACCTTAACTCAAGCAGACAAATATCTTTTTCTTAACCTGTATGGTGTATTTTTGTGGTGTTTTCACTGTATTACACAAATATTTTACACATTGCCTTTTAAGTTAAGCCTGACTGCTCAGTGCTAAGCTACCAGAGGGTGGGCGCAGGATAATTTGGATTGTGTGTGACTTACCCTGACTAGGATTGTGGTCCCTATTTGGACAGGGGTGTATACCTCTGCCAACTAGAGAACCCATTTCTAACAATATACTTATGGCCATGATATGGGGCAAAACCAACAAAGGGGAAAGAATAACTAAAAAGTATAAAAAAATAAATAAATAAAAAAAAACAGGAATTAGTTCTTGCTATTAGCTTCAGCCAAGCACATGTTGTCGTGCAAAACACACATTGTTTTTCCAAACTTTATTTTAAGTTGTTATTTTAAGTTTTTCCCCCACCGACATTCAGCTCTACATAAAACAGATTATATTGACAGAAGCTTGAATTCGCTTATCTAGGTTACAAAAACCTCATGAAAGTAATTTACATACAGGCAGATGAACTAGGGTCTGCCCAATTAAAACAATATGAATACATAAGCCACAACCATCCTACCCTTTTTTTTTAAAGCACTTGGGGGCGTTTCTGTAGCAGATAAAGTCCGATCTATTCTACATTGTTCCCATCCCCCACAGGAAATAAATGTATCCAGCACACGTATGCGATACAATGTTCAACCAAGATAATTCCCAGCTCATCCAGCCCAGTATTTGTATGGTGAATTCTACAGTGCTGGTGTATCCTTCCCACTTCCACCTCCTCCCCCTCCCCCATTAACTTTCCAGTGTCAGTTCCAGCTAAATAAGTCTGATATGGCCCTCAAATATCCTGTGGGCTGCTACAGCTTAAGAGTGGTTCATGGTATATGTCTGACTGTATGTTTCAATATGCCATATCTTTGTGCCTTTCCTGTAAAGTTTATAGAGGACCTTGGGCCCATTACATTGCCACCTTTAACTTCACAAGTAGTAAGCCTATGGCAACAGGTCACTTGATAGCGCTTTGTATCTCTCTCTCGTACCCTAGTAGCGCGAGGAGTGTTTCCGGTTCCAGCTGTTTCCCCACTATCATGCCTCACTCCTGAAACCTAGTCGGCCAAAAACACTGCACTCTTGGACAAAACCACGCCAAATGCACAAACCCAGCTTCTACTTCAGTGCACCGTGGGCAGCCAGCAAGGTCACGCAACCCATACCTATTCAGCCTGTCTGGTGTATAACATACTCTGTTAACATAGTTTAAGTGCAGGAGCTTATGCCTACTGTTCAAGGACACAGTCTTCACCACTGAGCTACAGTTCTTCCATTGCTTTTAATTGACTGTGACGCCCAGGTCTCTTTACCAACCCAACCTGAACTTAGTCACTCCTGGCCTACGTGCTCCCTACACATATGCATTCAATCTCCACACTATATGTTGTGGTGTAGTTGTTTGCAGTTGCGAGGACAGTGCCAGCATGGCCGGCGGCTCTAGCACCTCCTCGTCCAACAAATCACCCATAGGGTGCCTCGCTCTGCAGTAGTAGAATTGCTTAATGGGGGAAAACTCTGTGCCACGTTCCTGTATGTCAGTTCAGCCACACATTTTGCTCTCAGCACCTAAATTCCCCATTGTGCACAAGCTCTGGTCCCTCAGGGTACTAGCAGCACCCTGTTCCTGGCCCAGCAGACACCACAAACACCAGTCCAGTGGCATCAAAGGTGAGTATAGCAATGAACCCACCTGCCTCTCCAGGAGCTGATGTACTAAACCCATTTTAAAATGCAAAGTTTGATTAAGTCCGTACAAAATCCTTTCGTACAGGGTAATTAAAATATTGTTTTTGTCTTGGAAAAGACTCTCATTTATTTGACAGGGATGGCAAAATATGTAGTTAAGATTGAGTTTATTTATGATGTTGTCGTCGGCTGTGGATCTTTGCTCCAGCTCTTGCGCACACATGCATGTATGCACCTAGACAACCAGGCACAGTGCTTCAGACATCAAAAAAAGATTATTTTGTGTCTGAACATCAATATGATACCAACGTTTGTGCCATCTAAGTCCACTCTTTCTTCTCCAGCTCCCTCTTAGTGTGAGACCTGTCCCCTCCCAGACCCTAGCAGAGTTTCTCAACCTCTCCAGTTCTGTTGTGCAACTTGACCTTGTATTTGACATGTCTTCTGCTTCTGGTGATGTAAGCACACTGCTCTTGAGAAGAACTGGAAGGCGGACTATAAAGACTGCACATCGCACATTACCCCTCTCTTTGCACCAGCTTTTGCCATTTTAAGCACTGTTCGTGATTTGCTTCTGTGTAGAAGACACTGCCCCTTCCCATATTCCTGATACTATTACAGTGGAGAGTGGCAACCTCCTGAATGTGTAGTTTTTCCTTCTGGTGCTGTGAACTCTACAGTGTTTTCAGAGCACAGCCGATGGGAGTAAATCCTTGGAGCACTTTGCCATTGTTCATTCACTCGTGTTCTGCCTCTTCTTACTGAGCCTCAATACTTAATTCATGCTGAGTTTCAATACTTAATTCATAATCTCCTTTTAGTCCACCATTTTTTGCACTTTGTCAATACTGGAGGACTGTGTAATTGTGCGTGGTTTAAATCAAGTTTTCTTGAGGGCTTTGTTGTGATGCAGAGTGGTCTCCAATGAACTCTGTGCATCACTCCCCTTTTCTTTTCTTTTTTTTAATAATTTCTTATTCATTGAAGTACAACAGCAGCACAAACAGCAAACAGTGCCGTAACATAGTGCACAGCTAGTATAAGCAACTACAGTATAAGGCATACATACACAGCGCAAAATAATATGTCCCAATCTGCTTGCTAATGTCCACACTGTTAGATTCAAGACAAGGTCAGAGCTGTTAACAGGAATGCAGTAAAGTGGTCCTGTATATTCTTAGGAATTCTTCTTCAGCATACAAGTCTAGTTGCTCTTTGTAGTAGGTCATGTCCTTAAGTCATTGGCGTGTCTCAGACACTGCCCGTTTGCCCCAACAGACCGCAGCCCGTCTTTTGGGATAACAACAAGGCTACAATTAGAAGTCTACATATTGTGGGTTGGAAATTTTTAAACGGGTCTAGAAGACACACCAGCGGTCAGCATTCAACAGGTTATAGGATCATGCCAGATAATGCCTCAGTAACCTGATCCCAGTAGTAGTGTACCAGGGGGGCATGACCAAACCAGGTGGACAAAGTCAGTATCTGGTGCACCACATCCCACAGTCAGCGTCATCTCACAATCCAAACTTACACAGTTTAACTGGAGTGCGTTACATTTGATGAAGATAGTTGAAGTGTATGATTAACAAGTTACAGTTTGGTTTGAGCATGCTGGTGTCTGAGCAAAAGAAGATCCAATCAGCAGATTCTAATGGCTCATCCAGCACTTCATTGTTCAAGTGTCACATCAGAGACTGCTGGCGTATTATTCTGAATAGAGAGACATAACTGAGTAATAAGCCCTTTGTGCATGGTACTAGTGAGCAATATGTGTAGAGCATGTAAAATAGAAGGCACACTTGGAAATTGAGTTAAGAATACATGTTCTGCTGCCCAAAACCGGAGGTATTTAAGATCAATAACTGGGTGTAGTGTCCCACCTGGGGTCTAATTTCTAACTTTATAAATGTATCTTCAGGATAAAGATCCCCCATGGTGTGTAACATCACCTGGTGAAGAATCTCTAGCACCTTTGGTTCATGCATATCTGAAATAGCTGGATGATTTAAGAAAGGAAGTGCCGCAGAATATAGGGGTTCCAGATTAGCACACTTTCTGAGCATGCACCATGCCCTTGTGGTACAGTGTACTAAATTCAGTGCAGATGATGTGATCCTTCTAATGTGGCAGGATAGCATTTAGTGGGATATGGCGAACATCGTCATGTTCTTTCGCTAAGTATGAAGTGTAAGAATGAAGTTGATTCCAACAGTGAGCAAAATGGGCTTGTGCACACAAGTAATAAAGTTCCAGTTCTGGGGCATCAAAAACCCCTCTCTGCATATAGTAGAGTAAGCCTCGCTCATGCAATTCTGGGTTGCTTCCCAGCCCGTGTAAAGGTTATTAAATGGGTCTTGAGCGACTTAAAAAATCCTGGATAGTATAATAGGAATATTAACAAATAGGTATATAAACTGAGGGGCAGTCACCATTTTCGTCAAGGCCACTATGTCCGCTATTGACAAAGATAATCAAAACCATAGATGCACATGCTCTTCTAGCTGTATCAGAGCTCTACCATAGTTATATTGAAGCACCACAGCAGGGTCCTGGTGTATTTAGATTCCCAAGTACTTTACAGGCTTGTTACTCCATTGCAGAGGAAAGTCTAAGTCACAATACTTGGTAACATTCATGCAAAGACAATGTCATCAAGATATCCTGGAACCTCAGGCGCAGAAACTGTGACAAGTGTCATAGAGATGGGTATTAAATGTAGTAAAGCTAGCCAAAATAGAAGGTGTCATAGTTTTCAGTGCCATCAGGAGATAAAGTTTTTATGATTTGGGTGTGTGCCCAGGGCGCTTGCAGCTTCGCAGCCTGATGATGCCCCCCCCCTTCATAGGCCTGCACCACGTATCGCTTAGACATGTACCAAGTTTTCTGTGGAGCTACTTCATTTATGTTAGTGACCTGTTCACGAATAGCAGCTAAAGTGTGTGGATTAGGGCGAGATTCATAGGCACGCTACACTGCGCAAAACGTTCATTCTATATTACACAGCTGCGTGCAGATTGTCTTAAGTATACAGGACTGGTTGCCGATACAGACATGTCTAATAGTAACTTTAAAGGCTTTCCAGAGTGTTCTAACATTGTCAACAGAATCTTAATTTTTTACAAAGTATGCAGCAATGGCAGAGCGTAACATCTCATGAAAGAACTAGGTCTAAAAGAGCTGCTGGGCGGAAGCGCCACATGTAGGGGCATGACAGGAGCATGATCTGGTAAGGTTTTAGGCAAGTGTGTTACCAGGCACACATGTCCCAAGTAGCCAGCCAGTAGCCCATATATGACTAAGAGCCCTGCATCGAAGAGGTAAACATACCCTCCCGCCCTGTCGGGTATGTGTGCCTCCAGAGATCCACCATCCCATGCGCCTCAGTCCCAGTGTTAATAATTTTAGTAGATTGCTTTCCATGCCAGTCTGTGGTAGCAGATCTGGGTAGTACAGGTTTGAATACCTGTTAAAGTCTCTGACCAATACAATTGTGGTGGTGTTCAGTGTAAGGAGCTGGTTCCAAAGAGCCATAACAAAACTGGGGTCATCTGTGTTCAGCTCTTAAGTATTAACAAAGGTAACGTGGATACCATATACCTTATTGTGTACTATCACATAACACCCCTCTTCTTCCATATCAGTATGTGTATCGTGGAAGAGGACACCTCTTTTCATTAGAACCATAACACCCCTCGAGTAGGATGAGTAAGTCGAAGATATCCTGTGCGCTGCCTAACATGCATTTACCCCGTCATCAGCATTGCATGCCATATGGGTTTCTTGTAGGAATACAATTTGAATAGCGTACCTGTCTATTTAGGCCAGAACCTGTCACGTTTTGCACAGATTATTTAAGTCCCACACATTCCAAGTCAGCAGAGATAAGGTGCCCTCGGATGTAGGTATTCTCTCACCACGTCAGGTCACCTTGGTGGTGTCTGAGACGAATGTGGTGCTACACCTGTAAACATTGCATAATGAATTTCTACAATGCTATATCTAGACAAGCAACACATTCCCAACCTTCCCCCACTCACATTAACATCCCAGTGATGCCAACAACTATTCCCATTACTCTACTCAGAATGTAAAAGTAACACAGTGGCCAATACAGCTAATCAATGTGCAAAGTCACAACAGTAAATAACTCTTGGAATTCTCCATGAGTTGGCGCCAGAGGCACAGCCACATACTCCTGTAATCCAGAGGTGTACGGGCAGAAGGCATCCATAACAATGAAAAGGTGATCAAAACCAGAGGAAACTTCGAAACGTTTGAAGGCAACATACTCAGCAGCAGTGTAATGTACTTCTCATCATATGAGAGCAAAATAGGTACAGACTAACTGTTAGACCTGGCATCCTTGGCGTTGTTTCCCCTGTCTTTTTGCCTCTGCTCCCTGTATTTTTGACTGTGTGCTGGACTTTGTTTTTGCTGGTTTTTGGTACTCTGGCCACTTTACCAATGCTGACCAGTGCTGAAGTGCCAGTGTTCCCTGTTTAAAGTGTATTTATGATTGGTTATCCCTGATTGGCCTATTTGATTTGCTAGTAAGTCCCTAGGAAAGTGCACTATAGGTACCCAGGGCCTGTAAATCAGATGCTACTAATGGCCCTGCAGTACTGATTGTGTCACCCACACGAGTAGCCCTGTAAACTTGTCTCAGACCTGCCACTGCACTCTCTTGTGTGTAGAGTTGCAATGCCAATTCGACCTGCTAAGTGTACCCACTTGCCAGGCCCAAACTTCCCCTTTTAATAAATGTAAGTCACCCCTAAGGTAGGCCCTTGGTAGCCTCATGGGCAGGGTGCAGTGTGCTTAAAAGGTAGGACAAGTACTGGTGTATTGTACCTGTCATGCCAAATTAGTTTTTCACTATTGCGAGACCCATCTTTCCCACAGGTTAACGTGGGGACTACATTTAAATATCTTTTAAGTGCAGTTTCCCATTGGGAGCAGATAGAGAAATGGAGTTCGGGGTCTCAGAACTCCCAATTTAAAATATATATTTTGGTAGAGTTGTTTTTTAGATTGCCTGTTTGAAAATGGTACTTTTAGAAAGTGGGCATTTTCTTGCTTAACTGTTCTGTGCCTCTGCCTGGCTGTGGAATCCTAACCTAGGTCAGACTGACAGTTGGGCTGTTTGTGAATCCCCTCTAGACAGTGACACAAGGGGAGCTGAGGTGTACCCTGCATATCCTGATGGGTCTTCCTAGGCTAGAGGAAGAAGGAGGCGCTGACACCTGCACTTAAAAGGGATGTGCCTGTCCTCACACAATGCTGTCTCTAGCCCCCTGGAGTGTGTCTGAAGCCAGGCCTGGGCAAGGCACGATCTTGTGAATGACAGAGACTTCCAGTACTGGACCCAAAGCCCCAGACTTTTAGAACACTTCTGGATCAAGAGGAACCTCTGCCAAGAAGAAGAGCCGGAGGAGGAGTACTGCCCCTTTGATTTGTGTGCCTTGATGGATTGACCTGCATTTGCTGCTTCTGCCTTAAAGAGGACAAAGACTGGACTTTGTGTATCCTGCTTGTGAAGTTTCTCCAAGTGCTTGGCCTGAGCTTGCCTCGTGTTAAGAAGTCTCAGTGACATCAAAGACTTCACCCACCAGTCCCTGGGTCTGTTTGCTGTGGACCCTTACTCTCCAGGTGATGTCTATTCCAGTTTCTGTGTCCTTGGGAGTGAAAGCTGGCCTAAACACATGAAGAACCAGGTGCACCGACTCCAGTACCAAAGCCGCTGCCCCACTCCGCCTGCACATGAAGCCAAGGTCCCTGAAGGAGTGCAACTACTGCTGCTGATGCTGCAGGCCTGCCGCCGCCCAGCTGAAGTCCTGCGACACCGTGAGTTCTGAGTGCCGTATCACCAAGTTTCATGACACCGGACTGTGCTGCGGCATCTGTACCCCCACATCATGACTGCGACGCTGAGAGGTCTCCCAACGAGTCTTGTCCTGCCGGATTCATCGACCCTGCCGGATGGTCAGGAACTGCCGTCTCACAACAGTGCCGCATCAGCTCCCCTGCAGTAAGGAACCAACGCCATTCCTGATCCAGCAACGCCTCACGTCCCGACTCCGTGCATCGGCTTCTTTCCTCATTTCCAAAGGTACTGTACCTCGAGGGGGTCCGTACTGCTCCATGACAGCCATCGCCCTCCTCGGGAGTGGCGTCAGATTGTTGAGAACGACTCCATCAACAACGCTGTGATACCTCAAAATGGAGTTATTGTGTTTCTTCGCGTTATATTGAAGTTTAATCTTTGAAAATTCGTATCTTTGCTTGTGTATGTTGGATTTTTGTCGTCTGGTCTTGTTTTACTCAGATAAGTATTGGCTATTTTTCTAAACTTGTGTTGAGTGATTTTGTGGTGTTTTTATCATGTTACTGTGTATGTTTGTACAAATACTTTACACATTGCCTCTGAGATAAGGCTGACTGCTTGTGCCAAGCTACCAAGGGGGTGAGCAGGGGTTATCTGACCTGTGTATCTCCCTTACCCTGACTAGAGTGAGGGTCTCTGCATGGATAGAGTGCAAACTGACTGCCTACCAGAGACCCCCATTTCTAACACTAACGTTTACAAGGTGTACCAGATGAGATCATGATAAAATGTCATCCTGTATAGCTAATTCCTAAGCATCCTCCTGTCGCTTTGCAAACTTTCTAGATATTCCAGTGCTGTTTTAGGGGTTGGAAAGATTTTTTGCTGACCATGGTGCTTAATACAGAGGCGGGCAGGATAGAGCATGGCATAGGTTATATTTACTTTATGCAGTTGACGTTTCAGAGGAAGGTACTCCCTGCAAGCCGATGCACCACAGCTGTAAAAACCAGGAATAATGCAATAGCTTTGCCCTGGTAGTTGGGGTCTGTCTATTCTCTCGCTAGGCAGAGGACAGAATCACAGTACCTGTGATTGAGAAGTTTCGCCATAATGGGGCATGGCTGGTCCCAGAGGCCGGTACTCCGCAAGAGATGGATGAACAGGCTCCACCACCTGCATATTTGACAGGTTATTGCATCCGAATAAGGGGATGAGCCTAGTTTCTACATACTGTTCTATCCTACCGGTATTAGTAGACTCGGGGAATACCATGATGCATAAGTTACTATGGCGGAACAGGGCTTCCGGGTTTTCATTCTTCTTTTGTATGACAGCTAGTAATTTTTCCATATGCAGACATTTAGAGGATACTGCCTTCAAGTTGTCCTCTGCGTCCGTAATGCGCTTTTCCAATGAGGTGATGTGAGCAGTCTGTTTATCAACTTCAGAAGCTAGATGGTCAAGCTGGAGGTTAAGGGTATCCGTTTTCCCACCAGTAGACGCCAGGCTCTGCTGCATGGCCTGCTGCGTACTCGCAAGAACAGACTCATTTGACAGCATGAATCCTTTTTGAGACTTACATATGACCTTAAGAAGCATCGAAACCCCAAATGAGTGAAGGAAAAGCATTCAAACACCACCACCCCCATGAAATGCCATATGTAGAGGTAGACAACGAAGGTGATCTCTCCCTTCCAAACCCTCAACAAATTAGTGGCATTTGCTATCTTGATCTGGCAACCCAGCCCCTTCCTCTGGAGCAAGTGGGAGAAACAGAAGACGGAGGTGACTTTCAAATGCAGCGATTAAATGAATAGGACACAACACAAGTGTTGGGGGAGGGGACAGTGTTTAACTGGGACTGTATGGCCAGGCCATGGATGTGGCAGTGATCTGTGGCAAGCACGGGGAGTCTGAGACATACCTCATGAGGCAATATTCGACCAGAAGATAGACAACAACATATCGGCAAAGTAGTTGCACCTGATGTGTGAAAGCTAGTGTATGGAGCATATGTGTAAAAGCTAGCTGATTGGGACCGAGGAAAAATGGAGTGCCATTGGAAATGGTTCCTGTTAGTCTAGTTATGAGATGATGACAAAAATGTAATATTCACCTTTGAATGGGTCAAATGCTCAGCTGCAGAAGGATGAATTCAAGTAGAGTAGCGACATGGCAAGGACAATTACTTGTTAAGTTAATTAAGTAACTAATACCACAATGCTAGAGTTCACCAATTCTGCAAATATAGTGGTGTTGTACACTCTGGCTTATAGTATTAACAAAATCTCTCACAGTTCAAAACAAATGAAACAATATAGTGGCAGCACCGGAGCGAGTACTGCCCGTATTCATAAAAAATGTAAATGCAAAGCTAGTACACCAGATCGGTGTACTAGTTCCGGAACCTACTACCACAGTGCCTGAAGGCTTACTAAATGAAAGACATGGATACTCCCGTTTATCAATGTTTACAGTTTTTCATATGCTTCAACATTTCTTTAGTGGCAGATAAAAAACGATGCGTTGTTTAAAGAAATAACTGTCCAAATGTTGCTTCATACTTCAGCTTGTGTTTGTACAGAAGTCACTTGTGGTGCCACATGAAGTAAGAACATTTTTCAAACTGAGATCCAATGCATTTTGGGTATGAACCCTTCATCAGGGGTAACTGTGAATAAAAAAAACACAACTTTAAGTCCGGTACAGGCCAGTCCTCAATCACATTTAACATGATATAACAGGATGTGCCGAACTAATCCAAAGAAAGGTGCCAAAAAACTGAATATGTTTGCCACCAGATCATGCACAAGCTAACATTGTAATGACGTTCCATGCAGTGCCCGAAGACACAAAACCATGACCTGTGTCAATGTCCCGATGAAAAAACAGCATGTACTGCAGTGATTGCAGCTGTGCTCAATAGCCCATGGATCAACACACACATTGATGACGCGTGCAAAAGACATGCATTAAACATTAGATGCAACTGACCCAACACGAACGAGCAAACTGAAGTATCCATGGGGCACTATAAAACATGCTAACATACTGAAACTAGATGAAACACGGGCAATAACAGTGAGCTTTGTTTTCCCTTTGCCATCTGGCAACAGGTAACACTTGGAGATAAACTGCAAAAATAAAATAAAATCCACATCCAACGAAATTCCTAGGGAAAAGACATGATACACGGCAGAAAGTGATTGTGAATAAAAACAGAGCTGTACCTCCAAACTGAAGGATGGGTCACAACGTTGTAACTTCATTGATTTTAAACTACATGCCTTGTATCCAAATCGTGGGTTCAGATTGAGGTGTCACAATACAAGTAAAAACACCAAATCAACAAATGTAAGGAATAATGTTGAGGGCCCGACACCCAATGGCACCAAACAGGAGGTCACCAAGTGAAAGTATGCAACCCCATGTCGAAACGTATCTTTGAAACAAATCACCCAGAGTGACCTTGTTCAGTGAACCTCCTCCATGTGATTGAAGACGCGGAGTGATACCGGACTCTAAAAGCAGCCGGGTGCGTCCCGATGAGACGTGAATGAGACTGAAAAAAGACTAGAACTGTGTGCATACCGTGCAGTAAAGTGCAACTTGTGCATGAAAAAAGCAAAATGAAAGACTCAGAGTGAAAGCATGCTTTTGTGATCCAGCTTATTTTGCCAGTAGTTCAGTTGGTGAGAAATGGCAACATGGCAAAGGCAAATGTAAATACTGTAAAAACAATCATTTCAGAAACTGAGCGATTCCATGTTCATAAAAAACAATGTTAATACAATTTCACAAGAGTTAGATGATAATATAAAACATTGTATTTCCATGTGAAAATGGACACCCAAAACAAGAGAAAAAAAAGAAAGAATAACATATGCGTCATACTCACTTTCGGAATACCCTTAAAACATGTTGTATATACTGCACAACAGTAATTACAGGTATGGTCCATTTGTGTGATGACTAAATTAGGTCAAAAGCAAATAAACATCATTTTACAATATTCCAAGATGTATGATGAGCCCTAAAAGTAAATTGCTTAGACTTCCCAGATTGAGACACCCACTGACTGTTATCCCAGCATGAGACATTTTGAATCAAATACATTCTCCTTCCACATAGGCTAAATGATAAATTCGGGATGTTTACTTCATCTTGAGGTTCTTTTTCATAGTCATTCATCCGTTCAATCAAACATAGCATTGCTGTTTACACATAGTTTATGATATTAAATGGTGACTTCATTTTATCTTGCACCACACCTGCAAGCCTCATGGTACATCGGTCAGCATCCTGTGTATTTACATAATAGGAAAGTTTGTTTCATTTCGTTGTGTTATTCTTTATTTTTTCCTTTTTTCTTTTTTTTTGGGTGTCCATGTTTCACGTAGAAATAAAAATTAATCTGGCCCCCTGATATATTTCCGTAAAAAAATTGATGTCCAGAGATTTTTATTTTTGATTTGTGTTTTGGCTCATTAGAGAAGTAGTTTAGCTTGGGTAGACATTTTAAAAATGGCAGATGTGTTGCAGTGATGATGTAATATTATTATTATGGGAACCATAAGAGCTATATACTTCTTTTTGGTGTCAAAACATAGGTTTTGGGGGTCAAGTAGTCTTATTGAGATAGAAAATAACTTCTCAGAGCAACCCTTCTGCCGTTTCACAAATAATAATGGTTTTTAATCCTTTTATGTATACACCCAACAATGTTTATGATCTGAATATGGAAAAAAATGTTTTACCTCTTCTGTTTTAGACACATCTTCATAGTTCACTGTATTCATTTGTTTCGGCAATCACATGTGGTACATTTGCAGAATGTTGAATGTTTGAGAAGAGCATATCGACAGGGACATCTTTTGTAGCATAGGTAGGAACAGCTGCCTCAAGCTCCAGTCAATCAAAATGGAGATCCTCATCGTGGGACTGACACTTCCGCTTGGGACAACTCCTGGTGGCCCAGTAGACTCGGAACTGCCCCACCTCTGATGGACCATGCCCGCAACCTGAGCATCAATCTTGACACATCACTGATCATGGCTCCCCAAGTTAACGCCGTCTCCTCAGCATGCTTCCACACCCTTTGCCTGTTCCGTAAGATCTTCAAGTGGATCTCCATTGATACAAGGAGAACAGTCACACAGGGACTCGTCAGCAGTGAGCTCAACTACGACAATGCACTCTATGCCGGAATCAGCAAAAAAAACTCCAAGCAAGACTCCAGGGAATGCTGCCGCCAGACTGATCCTGGACAAACCCCACCACAGCCACATCTCCGCCCACCCGAGAGACCTCCACTGGCTCCCCATCATCAAACACATCACCTTCAAACTCCTGACCCACGCATACGAGGCCCTCCACAATGTTGGACGTACCACTGCCTCTCCTTCCACTCCCCCTCCAGGCAACGCCGCTCACCGCAATTGGATCTGGAAGAACATGGCTGGAGGAAGATCCTTCTCCTACCTCACCCCACAGACCTGGAACACTATGCCGCTCCACCTCAGGCAGTCCCCATCGCTGGCTCAGTTCAGGAAGGACCTCCAGACCTGACTCTTCGACTGACCCGCATCCCCCAGCTAGTGTCTTGAGACCCCATGGGTGATAAGCTGCGCTTTATAAATGTTGATTGATGATGTTTTTCAAGTACATGTATGTGTAAGTTCTGTGGCTAGAGGCTTTAGAAATTTCATAGGTTTTAGCACTCCATCAATGTCTTCCCAACTAATTTCACACCGATCTTTCTCAACATATGCATAATCCATAACATTTACACATGTTCTGATCAAGTAGAACACTCTTTTAATGTGTTCACGCACAGAATATGACATCGGTGGAAGGTCACTTAGCGGGGCTGATCTCTTTAACTCACTGTACCAAAGATCATCAAATGTGTGACGGTCAAAACTCTTTTTCCATACACGCACAAGGTGTTTTTCTATGTCTTTAAAGTCACATTCTTCTTTTATCTCAACAAATCCTTTTAGAGACCTCACAGGCTCAGCAGTTAAAGCTTCAAGCTTTATTCCAGTTTTGTTCATAGTGTCATCACCCGTAAGAATATGTGCCTTGATAAGAACACTGGGCATCTCGGGGTCAAGTTTCTTGTACAGAATATGAAGCAGGATTAAGTGCCTTTTCTTGCCTATTCCATAACGTAGCCATAACAATCCTTGATTTATGAACATTGCAACAAATCTAAGTAGCCCAATAATAACATCTGTGTCATTTGACCGAACAGTGACTTGATTGGAACCATTTCGAATAGCCCACTTAACATGTGGAACAACACAAAGGTCAGCTTCCTCGAATTTGCTATTAAGTACTTGAACAACATGGCCAGTACCTTTTGAATATATCTCTGCAGGCACCAACTCCTCATTGATGATCATTCCACTTAAAATAATTGGAAATTCAGTGCTCACTGAAACATCAGCAATGTTTTGGTGAGTTAACATCTCCAAGTTCATTTTGTTCAGTGTTGATGACCAGAATTTGTCAAGTTGCGCAGGTATAGGTTTTGAATTTTAGATGCAGGCAAGGTTAATCGTTCCTCTTGTAGACATTCTTCTGATTCTGCACACTGACTTTGATATTTGTAGAACATCCTAAATGACCGCTCTGAAGTTTTGCATGGATGAAATTTTGACTATTCGCAATTGTGATATATAGTCCACAACAACAGTTTTTTTTGAGCTCTTGTATTTTTTTGTTTGTTTTTTGTTTTTGAGCTACACTGGTTTTGTTGCAGCATCTCCATCAAATAATGCGTTTGTTAGAAGAAGATCATGCGACACAAGGTCCTTGATAAATTCACCCCTTTCTTATGCTACATCCATCGCTCTGTGTGCTTGCGAAAGTTGTTTTTTGTAACCTTTTGTGTGATGACTGGTTGGACGAAACTCTTACTATGGCGATTAAAAAGTGGACGTTTAGCTTTAGTGATTATATCAAACAGCTTTTTCTCTTTCAATATAAATCTCTCCTGCTTTAGTTCTGCATAGAGTTTTGATCCATGTTCCAGGATATCTAGTAAACATGTTTTTATATCGTTAGTCATATATTGTTGGGTGACGAAGATGTGTAGTCGGAGAGGCTCAAGGGGTTTCCTTGTTGCTGCATGAAATGAAGGAGGCTGTCAACATGTTTATTAAAATGTTCCCCTCTCTTTTCCACAAGTTCGTGGTGAGGAGCAGTTTCACGCTGGTTCATTAATTTTGAGTTTGTCATCTCTCTGAAAACCTTGCAAATAGAAAGGACTTCATGGTAAACCAGCTGTCATTGAGCAACATATTCACTTTTACGTGTCTGACCAACAAAGAATTCCCTTGAAGCCTTTCTGTGATCTGTTAGAGCCCGGTCTCCCGCGACGAGAGGAACAGCGCTCCCGGCGGTGAGCCCGGTCCCCGCGACGAGAGGAACAGCGCTCCCGACGGTGAGCCCGGTCCCCGCGGCGAAGGGAGCAGTGCTCCAGACAGAGAGCCCGGTCTCCCGCGACGAGGGGAACAGCGCTCCCGACGCTGAGCCCGGTCCCCGTGACGTGGGGAACAGCGCTCCCGACGGTGAGCCCGGTCCCCACGGCGAAGGGAGCAGTGCTCCAGACAGAGAGCCCGGTCTCCCGGGACGAGGGGAGCAACGCTCCCGACGGAGAGCCCGGTCTCCCGGGACGAGGGGAGCAACGCTCCCGACGGAGAGCCCGGTCTCCCGGGACGAGGGGAGCAGCGCTCCCGACGGAGAGCCCGGTCTCCCACGACTAGGGGAGCAGCGCTCCCGACAGAGAGCCCGGTCTCCTGTGATAACGGGAGCAGCGCTCTCGACGGAGAGCCCGGTCTCCTGCAGCGAAGAGAGCAGCGCCCCCGACGTTGAGCCTGGTCCTCGTGCGCCGTTCCGAAGTTTCGGATTGCATCAGAGGAAACGTGAGGAAGCGTCCTCTCCTGGAGCAGTCGGTCATCCGGGATTCTGCCGGGACCCGACATTCGCACGCAGCCTCCATCCATCTGGCCGAGGTAGGCTCCAGACACAGTTGAACATCGGGGAGTGATTCAGGTACAGTCCTTTGTCCCTGGTACGGCCAGAGGGAGGGCTGGGTTTTTTGGGAAAGCCTCTCCGGATCTCCAGTCCTTTCAGTCCTGGGGTGGCACCCCTTTGCTTGGGGCCGTAGGTCCCTGGATCCAGCAGGGCACTGAAGCTGTTGCTGGCCCTGAGTCCTGGTGGTGTGGAAGACCCGCCGCGGGTCTCCGTGAGCCGCCGTTCAGGGGAGGGCGGAGGACTGCTCTGCATCTTCTCCTGGCAGCCAGAGAGGAAGGCTGCTCCTTCGGGCTTGTAATCTCGATATCGCCCTGGCGCTGTTTCCCTTCAACTTCGAGCTGCCTCTCCTTCCGGCCCTCTGTCAGCCCCTTGCCCTCTGGGGTGCCCCCCCTGGGTATATGATTTTCACTGCCGATCCTGGCAGCTTTAACAAGATGGCCGCCACGACGGACGCACCTCGAGAAGCTCTTGAGGGTTGGGATCATTCTTTTTTTTTTTTTATGTAAGTCCTGATTCTCCTCCTTCCCTCTGGTGCCCCCCCCCCTCTACTACTGACCGTCCTTGAACCTCCTGACTCGGACATGGTCTTTTGGGGGTTGCTGACGCCTTTGAGCCCTGCATGCGAGAACTGACTATTGATTGACGTCCTGGTCCCCCTGGGCCTCGCCTGTCCCCGCAGTTGGGCTGCCTTTGCACTGATGCAGCCGTGACCATTTCTCACCATCTTTGCTCCCACTGGATGAGACTGATGCTGGACCTGATCTCCGCTCTCCCAGAGCCTTGCCTCCCTCCGCAGTTGATCTGTCTTTGCTCTTTGGCAGCTGAGGGCATCCTTTTCAGTGTCTTTGGTCCCGCCGGGTGAGTCAGACTGGTCTAAGTCTCCGCTCTCGCCCCGTCCTCTGAGGAGCTGTTTTCTCCAGCTCATGCTCGTGGGATCCTACCCGACCGCCTTATGTACTGAGACGGCTATTGGGCATTCTTCTGCGTCCCTGATCCCACTGCCGGGCTACGGGCGTTCTGCCCGCCCTGAACAGCCTGGGTCTAAGGCAGGACCGGACTCCCACCTCCCGGAGTCTCATCTCTGGCTCCAACGGTTAAGGAATCTCCTCCCCCGACTCTGACCCGCGAGGAGCCGCCTGACTACACCGCCCCTAAAGGCCCCCAACCTGGGCTGGTCTACTAAAGCCCCTTCCCTGGCCCAGCCTTGGAGGTGCCCCCATCTCCGGTCTTCACCCATGAGGAGCTGCCCATCAACCATCTGTGCCGACGCTGAAGACCCCTAACCTGGGGTAGCCCTCCTGTTGTCCTCATCCTCCTGATGTCGCCCCCCACAGGATACACCTCCTCTTCCATTTCCCCCTTCCTCAAACCCCATGGGCCCAACTCCTTCTCCATTTCCCCCCCTAATCACCTCTCCCCCTCTGCGCTGAAAAACTTCAAACGCAAACTTTCCAGGCAATATCCGGAGCTTCTTCTCGTGGACACCTATTTTACTGCTCATAAAGGCCCGAAAAAGACTGATCTCATCTTCTTCACTAGACGCCCGGCTAAATGGAACACCCTCCTCACTACTCACCTCCACCCCTTCAAGTCTACTAATATCCCTTACGGTTGCAAACTCTCTATCTCCAGCTCCCCGGCTTTCCAGGGAAATCTCATCATCTCCATCTTCAGAAATGGAACCATCATGATTCAAGCTAATGACTCCAACCTCCGTTCCTTTGAATCCTTATTCCCTGCCCTTAAGTCCACACTCCCTCCCCCCCCATCCACCCCCAGCCCTTTGACACCCCTCCCCACCCCCATTACTCCCCTTACCACCACCCCTTGCCCCCCCCCGGCTCCCAGTGCCGTCAACCCCACCCTGTCTGTCCCATCCATCCCCACTTTCCCCTCTCACCTTAATCATGCCTCTTACTCCTGCAACCTCAATACCCCCAGTTACTACGCCCTCCCTGTCTCCTCCTCCTCTACTCCCCTGATCCTCCCCCACATCACCTCTCCTCTCCCCGAACCCCCCTTCGACTCCCCCCCCCTCTATCGCCCCTCATTCCCACCCTCTCCCCCGGATCTCCTCTAGACCCAACTTGTTGACCTGTAGTAACTTTCTTACCAAGCCTGCCTCCCCTTTCCCACCTTACCCTTACTCCGACTCTAACCCCTCCCACTCCTCAACAGCCTCCCTTAACCTTCTGCCCAATGATCCTATATCCCATCGTAATCAATCCCCCCAGCCCCTTCCTAAGAAGAATTTTTCCTCCCACTCCTTCACCCCTAATTTCTCTCCCTCCACCAACATTAATTCACGGCTCTCCAACCTTGAATCCCAACTAAAACTCATCACTCAAGGCATTAACAAACTAGCGAGAAGCCTTGACTCACTGTTCCCCCCTGTGCCGACCCAGTCACTCATGCTTCTATCGGCCAACAACTCTTCCCAGTACATCCACTGGCCCTCTATTCCCCTTCCTCGTAACACCCCGAGACCTAGAAGAACCAGCCCTCCTCTATCCCATAAGGAAGCCACCATTCTCGCTCTCTCCTATAACCCCCCCTCCCCACACCGCCCCCCCCCCTCCAACATTCCAGTCATCACCGGTCTCAGGAGACAGCATATACAACCTCCCTCTCCCAGACTCCCTGCCCAACTCGTCATTATCCCCCCTCTCCCTTCCAATCCCGAGCCTAAGATCCATCCTCGCACCAACTGCATGCTCATCAACTGTAGATCAGCAGTCAAACACGCTACGGATCTTGCGGACGCTATCCTCAGCCATAACATTGACATTGCCTTCATCACAGAGACCTGGCTAACCGAACTCTCTCAACCAATCCTGGACACCCTTGTCCCTCCCGGCTACTCTATCTACAACAAAGAGAGAAAGAACCGATGGGGGGGAGGTATTGCCATCATTCACAAAAATACCATAGAAATTGATTTAAAAGAAACTCTCATTTTCAATTCCTGTGAACACTTGAACGCCTCCTTGAAGACCAACGCCAACTCTAAGGTGTCCTTCCACCTTCTCTACCACCCCCCGGGTAATACCCAACCTTTTGCGGATCACCTAGCTGACCTAATAACTCACTGCTCCCTCTCTGACCCCAACTTTATCATCTTGGGCGATCTCAACCTTCGCTGGAATGATGAGAACAATGCACTCATTCAATCCCTACATGACCTCCTTCACAGCAACAACCTTTCTCAACACTGCAAGGGCCAAACCCACAGCAAAGGTGCTATACTAGATGCGATCATAGCACATAAAGATTCCCTCAAGGTCGTTGACATCCTTCCTGTCGACTGGTCAGATCATCACATCATCCTTTTCCATCTCAACTTTATCCCCCAACCCACTCCCCATCCTCAAAAATCCTTTAGTTGGAAAAGAAATGTCAGCCAAATCCCCTTATCTACCCTTGAAGAAAAAATCACCTCTCTTCTCCCCCCCCCCCCCTCGACCATCCTCTCCACGACGGACTTAACCACCCACTACAATTCAACTATAACTACCATATTGGATCAGCTTGCCCCTCTAAAACTGAAAAAACTGCGAAATATCCCATCTAGAGCTTGGTTCAACAATGACCTCAACTCTGAGAGAAGACAACTCAGAGCCACGGAAAGACTTTGGAGATCTGACCCCTCCTCCACCCACTTAGATCAGCTCAGATGTGCACGGAGAAGGTACAAAAAACACATATATAATGAAAAAAGATCCTTCTTCCAGAATACCCTTGACAGAGCCAAAAACCGTCCGAAAGAGCTCTTTAACATCATTAAACAACAAACGACCAAACCTACTCCCAACCCCTTACCCACCACTGAGACCACCTGCGTTAACTTTGCCAACTTCTTCAACGATAAAATCACTGAGATTGAACGTTCTTTAGCAAGGGACTCTCCCCCCAACATTGTGCCCCTCCTCCCATCCACTGTCAATCTTACCCCCACTCTATACCCCTCCGACAACTCTTCCCCCCTAACCGAGATCACTCTCCCCACCCGGTCGCATCGGCCGGCCCCTGCCAACTGGAGTTCTTTCCAACCCCTCCTGGTATCGGACATCTCCAAACTCATGTCCTCCTCCAAAACCTCCTCCCACCTAGCTGACCCCCTCCCTTCCTCCTTGGCAAAAAAACTCCACCAGTCCCTCTCCCCTACTTGGACAATGATCATCAATAGCTCCCTTCAGACTGGCATGTTCCCTGACTGCCTAAAACTAGGCCAAATCACGCCAATTTTGAAGAAACCAGGAGCAGACCCGAACAACCTCCACAACTACAGACCTGTCTCCAACCTTCCCTTCCTGGCCAAAATTCTCGAAAAATGTGCTCTCCAACAATTAACCCAACATATTGACTCCAACAGCCTCCTAAACCCTCTTCAATCTGGCTTCAGGAAAGGCTGCAGCACTGAATCCGCCATCCTCAACATTGTAGATGACCTCCTCATCTCTCTTGACTCTGACAGACCCTGCCTACTCATTCTCCTTGATCTTACAGCAGCCTTTGACACTGTCGACCATAAACTCCTTCTCGACTCCCTCCAAAAGAGAGTAGGCATTGAAGGCACTGTCCTCCGCTGGTTTTCCTCCTTCCTACGAAACCGTACACAACTAGTAAAGCTTCTAAACTCGACCTCGCCCACCTCCCCCATTACCAGAGGGGTCCCCCAGGGTTCTGTCCTCTCTCCAACCCTCTTCAACATCTACATGGACCCTCTTACCACTATCCTCACCCGAGCTAATATCCCCTTCCACCTCTATGCGGATGACACGCAACTCTATATTGAACTATCTTCCTTAGATGACATCCACCACCTGAACAATACCCTTAAAGAAGCCCTTTGCTGGCTCTCTCATAACCACCTCAAACTCAATCATGAAAAGACGGAAATACTCCTCCTCTCGAAATCTAACCAGCTTCCTCAACTGCAAGAATGGCTAAAATCTATTGACGCCCTTAAATGCACTCTCTCCCCATCTACCACGGTAAAATCCCTGGGAATCTCTCTGGACTCTAACCTGACCTTGCAGGACCATATTAAGTCAAACGCTAATAATGCCTTCCGCAGCCTTAAACTTCTTCACAAAATCAAATCCTTCATACCCCACGATGACCTCAAACAGGCCACTCAAGCACTGGCACTCTCAAGACTAGACTATGGGATCTCTATCCTCACTGGCACGGCCAAATCCCGACTCGCCCCTATGAGGTCCACTCTTCATGCAGCAGCTAGACTAGTGACAGGAACTAACAAATTTGACCACATCTCCCCAGCCCTGAAGAACCTGAAATGGCTCTCGATTGAGGCCCGCTGCCTGTTCCGCACTGCCTGCCTGACACACAAAGCCCTTCACACTGGAAAACCTGAATACCTCGCTAACAAGCTAGTGAAAGCTGGTCAAACCAGATCTCTGAGAAGCACAAACTCTCTCCTCCTCCTCTTTCCGAAACCCAACAAGCAAAAAACTAGATCATGCTCATTCTCTAACAACGCTCCGAGAATATGGAACTCCTTACCCATCCACATCAGATCTAACACCTCCCACCTGTCCTTTAAGAAACTACTGAAAGAATTCCTCCTAAACCACCCCTCTCATTAATATGGGTCTCTCCCTCTCCACCCCCCCTTCCCCGAACTGCCACCCTTCTATCCGTGAGAACCCACTTGTACCCCCATTGTACAAAATGACTCTTGACTTGTTGTGTTTCTTATGTTTATTCTTATGTTTATCATGTTTATTCTTATGTTTACTTCCTGTCATGCTGTAAAGCGCTCTGTTACCCTCTCGGTCTTGCTAGCGCTATAGAAAACTCTTAAAAATAAAAAAAAAATAAAAAAAAATCTGTGAATCGTCTGTTCCAGTTTCATATCTTGAGCTTCAGCATTAAAAATATCTTTAGATTATTTTTCTGTAGAGGTATGGTTTTTCCTCTAGCTTCTTCACTCTTTCCAAATTCCAGGACCCATATCTCAGGTAGTTTATGTAGTCGAATTTGCAAAACACAGTAATCAGTGACTCCACAGTCTTCGTGTGCAGCTCCCAATCACCTTCCCAACCAGCATGTACCCCATTTTTCACTGGAGCGATCATGTGTAAAACATTTCTCCAGTACTTGCAAAGTTCTGATATTTCTTTACATTCTTTCACCAACTCAACCAACTTGGTTTTTAGTTTTTCTGATTTTGAACTGAGTGTATTGAACATTGCCTGGCTTTATATTATGTCTTTTGAATGAAGTGCAACCTGTGCCTTGTTCGCTTCTGAGATAAAGATATGCAAAACCTAATTTGTCATTCTTTTTCCAGAAATCATTCGAACACAATGTTTCTCTAACCTTAGATATGATGAGCATACCTTGTAACAAACTAACATAATGAGTTCCGCTCAGTATTGGCTGGACAGTTTTGCTTCGAAAGATTTCAGCCGCAATAAGTGCATCATCTATGCCACATCCACTGAGAACTACCTGTACACTGCAGCACAACTTTTTTCATTTTGAAAACGCCCATCATTGGTTAAAAATCATCAAAATTACTAGATTGCTCATAAAAATGTCAGCTACAATGCTCAAAACACCTTCATCACAGAAACCTGTCATGTTAGGCTGGTCTTCAAACTGAGCACACACATTTTGGAATTATTTTTAGAGCTGTGTATACTTTTGCATAGTTTGTGACTGGAGACAGTATTACTCGTAAAAACCCAACCTTCTTCAGTGGAAGGCTATTCTGGGAGATCAGAGCATGAATTACAGCCCACTGTAGAACTTGCTTTTCTTCATCATTTAGTCTGCACAGAACAAGTGATATGATAAATTCAGTTAAATCAACTTTGCGGGCCGCATCATCAGGTAGAAGAAGTTCCATGTCCTCAGCCTCAGAAAAGTTCCGGTAGACTGGGGCGTGTTGATGACTTGTAATGATTTTGCACGTTGAAAAGGCAGTTGGGTTATAAGTTTGAAGCTTTGTATGTGTATACCTACAGCTGACACAGCTTGTTTTCCAGCAGCTACTTCATTGGTACATTCTTGAAAAAGCACCATGGCAGTATTGTGTGCTGGATGTTCCAGACAAAGAAGAGCTATCTTCAAAATCAAAATTATCAATAGCAGCATTTGTAAATCCTTTCCTAGTAAAGTGACTTGGATGCGGTGTGCTATTGGATTCACAAGATTTTACAACATGAGCTGCTAACACGTTCCTGCTCCATATTATGTTATTATAACTTGTTGATACACCAATCCTATTAATTGAAGTGATTAGCTCGCTACTTTTGCACTAGATTGTGTGGGCAATCATCACGTGTAGCAGAGTTTTCTTTTTGCTGTGATGTAATTCATAAAACATGATTTGGAAAAGACAGTACATGTGCAGAACATAAGTCTTCTTCGCTTATTTCTTCAAAACCATCATCAATAATGTTGGCTTCTGTTCCGAACTCAAGAACTTTAGTTTGTAACAGTTTTGCGTTGCTGATATTAAACAATGATGTAAAAAAATATTAAGACCGCATCCGGCATTGTTGTTGACTCCCGTAATTTGCAGAGCTCTGGGGCATCACAAAATGTCATTAAGATGAAAATCTATATCTTTCAGGGCATTTCCCAAAATGGTTCTTGCTGCTTTTACTGCATCCGGTGATCTGATATTGGCAGCAAGAACTTCAGGAGTCAAATCAGCTGAGAATACCACAAGTGGCTCATTATTTTTGTTGGACTGACAAAAACAAATTCTGTCATTGTACATTCTCACCAGAAAAACTTAATTTCAATATTATGGATCAATACAGTTTCATCAATGTTGACCATTATTTCGCTGCTCTCACTGAGTGTGAACTGTAGCCAGCACTCAAGACTGGCTTTAAAACTTAATTTGCTTTTTCAAAGAGTGCAAACTTAACTGAAGTCTGGCGGTTACATTGCTGCCGGGAGCTCACTGTACATTAATATTTTTCGAATGTATGCACGCATGCAGTTCAGGTGGGCATACAAATCCACTGCAAATACATTCACCTCACTGTTTCAATTAGCTACTCAGCTGAAAACTTAATCTTGGAAGAAACTAGCTGCAGATAAAAACATATTTTCCCTTTGAGACTCACATACTCTGTGCTTTGTTCTTTCGTCAATCCTTTTGGCCCTTGTTTTGACTAAATCACAGATAACACTTTGAAGATCCCCTGCTTTCTGATCAGTTGTTGGAGATTAACGAGGAGTAGTCATTGATCTTCAAGTGGATGAGCATTGGGCTTGGTTGTCATTCCTTTCTCGGAAGACCCGGATTGTTGTGATTTATTGGATTCTGCTCTTTTATGACAAAACTTTTTTTCCAGGCTTGTTTCCTATTTTATATAACTTGTATCACTTGTTGTTACAATGATGAAATATTTGATTCTCTTCACCCATCAGTTTCATACTTTTGTGAACTTTGTCTTGCTGTATTTGTGCAGCATCTTGATCTCTTTTTTTTTCTCCAGCCGCAGTTGATGTTGGCTTTTCTTTCGGATTAGTTTGGCATCTGACACATTTTTCTTTTATGAAGAAGTCCTCAGATTTTGTAGTTAGCAACACTCTGTCAGGAGGTGAAGATCCTCTGCTACCATCTGCTTTGCTCATGTTAATGAATTTGAATCAATGGAAAACCTGTAACAAAACAAAATTAAAATAAATTACCAATATGATGGCTAAAACATCATTATAGAGCCACCATTTTGAAAAATGGCGGAAGGGTTGCTCTGAGGAGTTATTTCCTGTCAATGTAAGGCTACTTGAAACCCCCCAAGCCTATGTTTTGACACCAAAATGAAGTATATATGTCTCACAGTTCCTGAAATATTACGTCATCACTGCAACACATCCTCCATTTTTAAAAGTGTTGCCCAGAAAAAAATGTCCCGGATTAACAATGTCTAACCAAGCTAAATTACTTCTCTAATGCTATAAAACACCAATCAAAAATGAAAATCTCTGGACAACAATTTTTGTACAGAGGTATATCAAGGCGCCAGGACTAAAATGTGTAAGGTTTTATATTATTATCCAACTCTTGTGAAATTGTATTAACATTGTTTTTTTATGAACATTGAGTCGCTCAGTTTCTGGTCTTTTACATGATCGTTTTTACAGTATTTCCATTTGCCTTTGCTGTGTCATTTCTCACCAACTGAACTACTGCCAAGAATCTGGAGCACAAAAGCATGCTTCCACTCAGTCTTTCTTCTTTCTTTTATCATGAACAAGTTGCACTTTACCATGCGGTATTAACATAGTTCTAGTCTTTTTTCAGTCTCATCGGAACACACCCGGCTTTGTTTAGAGTCAGATCTCACTGCACGTCATTCTCTCAGAGGAGGTTCACTGAACGAGGTCACTGAGTGATTTATTTCAAAGATACTTTTCGACGTGGGGTTACATGTTTTCACTTGGTGACCCCTGGTTTGGCGTCACTGGGTGTCGGACCCCCAACATTATACCTTACATTCGTGGCTTCGGTGTTTTTACTTGTATTGTGCCACCTCAAGCTGAACCACGCAGTTTGGATACAAGGCATTCAGGTACGTTTCGACATAGGGTTTCATATTTTCACTTTGCTGCCTCTTGTTTCGTGTCGTTTGTGTCGGGCCCTCAACATTATTCCTTAAATTTGTAGCTTTGGTGGTTTTGCTTGTAGTCTTCCCTTCAATCTGAACTCGTGGTTTTGATACAAGGCATTCAGTTTAAAATCAATGAAGTTTCGAATAGTGACCCATCGTTCTGTTTGACGGTGTAGCTCTCTTTTTCCTCATAATCATTTTCTACTGCGTATCATGTCTTTTCACTAAGGATTTAGGTGGATATGGATTTTATTTTATTTTTGCAGTTTATCTCCAGGTGTTACCTGGTTGCCTTATGGCAAAGAGAAAACAAGGCTCACTTCTGTTGCCCGTGTTGCCTCTAGGTTCGGTATGTTAGCATGTTTTATAGTGCGTAATGGGTACTTCAGTTTGCTCGTCTATGTTGGGGCGGTTGCGTCTAATGTTTTATGCACATCTTTTGCATGCTTCATCAATGTATGTCTAGATGCATGGGCTATTGAACACAGCTGCAATCACCGCTGTGCATGTTGGCTTTTCATCAGAACATTGACACAGGTCATGGTGTTGTGTATTGGAGCACTGCATGGAACGTGGTCACAATGTTAGTTTGTGCACGTTCGGGTGGCAAACATATCCAGGTTTTTGGCACCTTTCTTTGGATTAGTTTGGAACATCCTGTTATGTGATGTTAAATGTGATTGAGGACTGGCCTGAACCTGACTTCAGGTTATTGCGTTTTTTATTCACAGTTACCCCTGATAACCGTGAATGAAGGGTTTATACCTAAAATGCTTTGGGTCTCAGTTTGAAATTTTTCTTACTTTGTGCAGCACCACAAGTGACTTCTGTACAAACACGAGCTGAAGTGTGAAGCAACATCCGGACTGGCATATTTTCTTTAAAAAAAGCAGTTTTTTTCTGACAAAAAGTGTTAGAGCATATGAAGAAATTGTGAACACTGATAGGCATATCCCTATCTTTCGTTTTTTAAGCCTTCGGGTGTTGTTGTAGTGTGTTCTCGGACTAGACCACCTGCCTGGTGCACTAACTTTGCATTTCTAGTTTACCAATCAACACTTTTTTTATGCAGCCCTTAGGCAACTACTTGGGGAATTAAGAAGAGTTGCACAGTGGTTAAGAACTAGACATGCAACAGAGTCCATGCAATGGTAATGTTGTGTAGCCATTTTAGTTATAGCTCCATACACGTTATTTTAGCAAAACCAGGCCTGCAGTTGTGCACTTTAACCTGGATATATTTTATTCAGCTTCGTTTATTATTTTAACAATAGCCACATTGCGGTCTTGTTTTATTTCTCTCTATCTAGCTGTTCTTTACCTAGGCCAGCACTGCGTTCTTAAACAAGACATTCCTTTCACTCTGTGCTTGTCTCAAGGCTGCAGTAAGATTGCCGGTAAACGTGGTAACGCTTTGTCTCTGATATTCATAGAAACATACACATTCTTACGTAGGGACATTTTCTTAAAACATCAGCTGTTTTATTATAAAAACACTTCCCTGTCCCATACATGTTAGAGGGAGATTCCAGCCAGATGACTACGACTGTATGCTGATAGCTGAATGCTTCGCTGCAGCTGCTTATGCAGACTTCAGGCCTCTTGCTCAGGTATGGGGGATGATCTCTTCCCAGGGGAACCTGAAGGGCAGAGCTAGAGCCCAACATGCTGTGCTCTAATATAGCCTAGGTAGGAATTATTTTAATGACTCTAGTGACAATATGGTAGAGTTATTTTTATGCTTCACTCTCCTTGTCACAATTTTAATCCTGTCATACTTCATCGTCCTGGTTATTGCAGTACATACTTTATTATCTAAGATACAGTTGCTTCATTAAAACCTTATTGAAACATATACTGCCTCTGTTTGTCCTTGTATATGTGAGACTCTTGTAACTGAGAGAAATGGATGCGATCTGAGTGACCACGATTTCCCTGAGGAGTCAATTGTGTCATGCGTTTGGCTGCCCAATCATCCCTGCTCTTGGGTGGAGATGAGGCACTGCTAGTTAGGTGGAGCAAAACACAGATTAGGCCGGATTAGTGGGTTAGACTCAGTCCCCCACACTGCAGGCGATTCTGCCGTTCAGATCCAGTAGTCTCATTAGAATAATGAGAGCCTATGTGACAGTAACTCTTATAGTAACTTGTTAATTGTGGTTTAACGAAAAAGGCTGTAAATTTCAGGATATGTCACATGTTTCTAGGTGCACGTATATGCCCAATGAATTTCATAAATACATACAATCCTAATTCCATTAAGCTCAGTACCACGTCATGACACAACTTCAGCAAGGACTGTAAAAAGCATGTGCTTGTAGAAGACGTATATGATGATGACAACATTGACATGCTGCTGCTGCGTGACATAAAAGCATCATCATTGACAACAGTTCCCAGAAAAGTGGGGTATATCCAACAAGCAGAGTCTACATTTGCAAGAGAAACACAAATTTGTGCAACCCGCACTGCAAATTGCATGTTGTCAGTTAAACAACGGCATGTGCTAGATTGTCTTGACAAATTCATTCAATGATAGAAGCAAAAATCAAGATTGCATAAGGAGGGTTGGCATCCACTCAGTCAAATGAGCTGGAAAGAAATAGGAAACAGCATTGACAAAGCCAATATGTTTGACATTTGTACTGCTTGCTTTTGGCCTTTTTGGTGTTTGTGGACAGGAAAGTGAGAAAAGGCAAAAGCGTGTGAAAAATGAACAGTACATAAAGTGGAGCTGCCTTTTTTTCTCTAGCACCCATTTTTCAGAGATTTTACTCGCTCCCCTGTGCTGCTGCATCACACACCAACTGATTAGACACATGTGACCTACTTGAAATGGTAAAACAATAACAGACTATCTATACTACATTATCCAGAGGGACTCAGTGTTAATAATTGTCTTACAAGCACCATAGCAGCACTAGGGAGCAAGCACTGAAAATAACATCTGAACTATGTATGGTATGGCTACCGTTTTATTTTGTAGAATCAATTTTCACATGTTGTCAGCATGCTTACCATTGCTACCAGAACGCTTGCAGACTGTAAAGTAGGTCCCTGTGCATTCTAGCGGAGCCAGAAGAACACAACTAAAGAGCCAATAGGAAAAAGGTGACATCAAATTACTCCTGCAGGCTGATCCATAGTGAGATTGACAAAGTCCCAAGGCAATGACTAAAGTTACTAAGGTAAAATAGTTAATGGCTGAAGGAGGCTGTTCCAATGCCCCTTAAAGTAAGTAAAGAATACACATGCTTACATACCAAATGTGTCAGACCTAAAAATGTGCTTTATTGAAATATTTGACACAGCCGGCAAAACACCTTCATGTCCCTTTGTAGGATGCATTAAGGATGCATTAGTGAAAGAGGCATTAGTAGGTCAAAATGGACTAATTAACATTTAGCAATCAATGCAAGCCATATCTATATTGCGAAACAGTGCTATAGTACATGCTTTGAGTAACAGAGTTTGCATCTTCAATGAAGTATGAAGGTATCAAGAGTACGATTGCCACATTCCGCACCAGCCATCATTTTTTTGCCTGTGATATACATCAACAAAGTGCAATTTTATCATCAATGACTGCATCACATGATTACTGGTTTTACAAAGAATAGCTGTTATCCACCACTGGCATTAGGACTTCAATCAGGAGTACGAACAAATCCTAAATCTGATAAATCATCAACAGGCAGGAAAGATATTCTTGCCAATACACCTGAATGACATGGAATCCAAGGTAGCATGAGTTTGTAGGACACAGAAGACAAGACATTGAGACTTCTAATATCTTCCTCATTGGGGTCATACATGTTTTCTTTTTATGTGATTCATTACACATGTATACAGTCTGCCATTTGGGGCATGGCTACATTACCATTTCTACCGTTAATGATAGATGAATATCGTATATTTCAATATGTGTTGTCTTGTGGTTGAAATGAATGGGTTATGAGTATGCCACAACATCTGATGTAACTGTTCATGATGATGCCACTTATTGTTAATTGCTTTTAGTAGGGATCCTTGTTTGGAAATTAACATAATAGTCAAGACGTTCTGTGTGCCTTCTTGCCTTGCTACTCTTCAATACTGTGTGCCAAAGTTACACATAGATTATGTGTATTCGCTTCATTAAGAAAGTATTCTTCACTGTACATATACTCTATAAGGGGCATGATAGTAAATGTTTTCAAGTTTGTGTAGTATGTATCATGCTATCACCCCACTAACCATTTTAGGTCTGTACAGTAGTCTAGCACAAAGTAGGTCTAGTCATCTGAATATGAATTTAAGATATCAAAACATCTTTCAGTTCTCCTGTGCATCTATTTGAGTGCTTTATTGTGTATTTCAGATTGTACTCTGGAAGTACTGCATGCTTTTAGCAGCCTTAGTATCAAGGCATTCCTCTAATCACAAATTATGTTGGTGAGGCATGTCTTACTTGCACATTAGGGAAAAAACTAATTAAGACACACCCAGGGCCAGCATACCACCACTCATCAACACATTGTTTTCTTTTGTTTTAAGATTACGACATGTATGATCCGGTAGTGGATAGTTAACTCTTGGGAGGTCAAATGCCCAATTTTCTCCAAAATGTTTTGGAGAAAATATATTATGTTAAAACACCTCAACAATATTTCCTCAACACCAAAAACAATATAAAAATATATTTCAATTTCAAACATAGATACTTCAGTGGCAGTTGATGGAAATCTGGCAGAAATTATATCCAAAAGACCAGCAGTATTTCTTTAATTTGTTGGTGTACCAACTTCAAACCAGATTGGATATGTTCTTGGGCGAGATGGAATTTTAAATTTAAGTTAGCAAAGCTTTATATATGGACCAAATATAGGTGGATCATAATCTGCTCCTAATGATGATAGAATGGGGAAGGTTGCTTCCAGCTGTGCCCTTATGGCGATTGCAGATTGAGGCATTACAAGATGCCGCATTTAAATCCACAACAGGGGATCACATGGAGTATCATTTCAGAGAAAATAAAGGTATGGCTAATAACTGTTACTGAATAGGGTGCCTTTAAGATGGTAATTAGTGATAATTGTCTCTAAACCACATTTGAAATCAAGTTGACTGTAAATAGGAAAATAATGCCTGAAGAATGACACTTAGATGATCTAGAGCGTAACACATTGGGTAAACAAAAAGAAACCAAAAACATGGAGGTCAGAACAACTTGAATCACTGAGTGATTATTATACATTATAATCAAATGATATCACTTCATTAAATCATTTATCAAGGTGCTGCATGTAGGCCATGAGCCAGGACCCAAAGTTTAGGCCATTGGTACCACTCCGGGGGTAGGTTTTAACTTGTTTTATTTTTTTGCAAGTTATGGATGCCTAGAGACGCATGGCATACAGGAAGACATCTAGAGTAGTTCATCCTGTCATAAGCAAAACACCATAGGATCATAGAGCGTATGGCGGTAAGCTGTAAATGCCAATTTCCTTCTTGAGCAGCATGTAGCAGAGCCAGTAAGACATTTTCAACAATATCCACATACAACATTCAAAATGCAGAGAGATCTCCATTGTCATGACAAAGATGTTCCAGGAATACATTCCAAAGCGGTTTGACTTTGGCAAAAGAAGCATTCTGCTAGAGCTCATCTAATCTCTGTTGGCATAGGTCTTTTGCAAAGTCATTAACATTCTGAATGAAGGAGTAGATTACCTGTATGTTTTCTTTGTAATTCTTCTCCACTCGGGATAAATTCCAACCAAGCCAGTCTCAACATAGCTTCATACACCCACTTGTGTTCTTGAACAGCAAGATTGTACATATGATTTTCTAGTACTGATGATACTGATCTTTCTGCTATCATGTCTGCTTCAATGTAAAGTTCGCAAAGGCCAGTGTCTTGAAAGCGTTTTCCAAGAATGAACATGACATTTCAAATGGCGTGAAAGGTGCCCATTCGAAGAATGATTATGTTGTACATTGCTTTATGCTTCAACACGATCTCAGTTGCTTTTGCTTTTGCGTAGTGAGCTTGATCCATGACCACTACAATTTTGATCAAATGCAGTGATTCCCTTATCAGCTGACTGTTTCAAAATTTCAGAAACAGTTGTCAACTCAGTTGCAGGAGCATTAATGGCGGGCAAGTGGCCAATAGAATCCTGTGATAGGTCCATAGTACTGTCCTGTCCAACTTGGTATTATCTGTGCGAGGCTCGCTTCTTGTCTAGTAACAACCCAGATTATCTCTTATTTTGTGAAAGCTTCAATTAAGCAACACATTCTGGCATGACTTTGGTACTTGTCATCAATGGCTGAGGCCTAACTTGTTCACTAGAAACATACATGACCCATTGAATAATTCTTCAGTATATGTGGTGGTCAGTGTTCTTTGCTTTTGTTTTTCAGTGCTTGAAAGAGGAGCTTTAAAAGGTTGTGGTCCAAATAACGTGGGCTGCACAGCTATACTGTTGACTCGCCTTACCAGTGAGAGTGTCTTCCAGCGTGTCATTGTTATCCAATGATAAGTTAGTGAAGACATGAGGCTGAATGTCGGATGGAAGAACATTTTGCTAATTTAAGGTAGCAGCAAATTTCTGAAAACAGAAGGCGGTGTCATTTTCTTCCAGTTGTGAGTATGGAATCCCATGATCAAGTCTGTTTAGAGTGCGCATAATTACAACATTGCGTGTGAGCGTTTTTATGGCATATGGGAACAACAATTGCTTGGGGCGTTTCTGCTGGCCATTTGTGACTGCATATATAATGTCCTGACTGAATGATTGCATAAGTAAGGCAACCCTTGTGGACGGCTGTGTGTTTTCAGTCAGAAGTCCTTATAGAAACCAATTAAGGTAATCAGGCATTGTAAATGAATCTTTATCAACATCTGATGGATGATATTTCCATGGTCTTGATTTCAAGTTTGTTTAATCATTGTTCTTTTACACAATGATGTTTGAGCAGTGATCTTGTTTATGTCCGTTACCTTAACCTTTAAAACTAATAATTCTCTTCTAACACACTGGTTTTCTCTCACATCGTCTTGCAGCATGACACTATCAGGTTGAGCCAGTCATTTTCCTTGGTTGTCTGGGAATATGTGGAGGATGTCCCTGAATTCGGAGTCCTATTTTCTTCTAATATGCTTCTTGGTTGATTCGTCTATTCCCTGTATTTTTCTGCCTGTCATGAGGGTTGTAAGCCTTTCACTGAGAGTCGTCACACAAATTACCTTTATGTTAGGAATCATCACAGTTCTAATGTATTGAAATAGTTAATCATATCCTTCATCACTCATATTTTTGGAGTGATCTTTGATTTGAATGCTAGGTGCCTGATCTTCCTCCTCTGCTTTAACCCTTGTATAGTTCCTATAACAAGATGCAGTATAACGGGCTTCTCCAGCCACTATGTCCCTACTACAAACTGCTAAGATCTTTGAACCACAAATAATGGTTGCATACTCTCAAAGCCGTTTGTCACCTCTAAGCTCCATGACCTTGATTAATTTCTCACGCGTTGATGTGCCATTGTAGCATTTTATCTTTCCACAAAATATACATTCTTCAGCATACATGTTTGACTTTAATGGTGGTGTTCTGTTTAATCATGCACTCACTCATTCCAGCCATTACTGACACTTGCTTTAGCTTTTTCACTTAATAGTTTGTAAATCTCTCTTCATAGTAAACAGGCTTCTGCACTTCCTGTGGTAATAGACTTGGGGAACTGTGTTGCTTTCCACATTTCTCGCAATGTCTAACAGCGGAATGTGATTCTTTACTTAAGCTGCCTCTAGCAAAGTTTTCCATGATGAGTAGTCTTGAGGGCTTGTCAGTGTAACTCCATGCTGGACATTTGACCATAAATGAATTATACACTGGGGATCAGAGGGACATGATGTGCTTGTTTCAGTCTTCTTCATGATACTGCACGGTCGTTCACCACCAGCTCTGAAAAAAGATATTAATTAAACAAATATATACATTTTACTTGGTGTACCTAATCATAATTTTTATCAATTTATAAAATCACATTTACTGTAATTGTAATTTTTATTAATAACATTCACAATAATAAAAATAATGAAAACATTTCTATTTAGATCAAGGTATCTTGGGAGTGGAGTGGTAACTCACAAAAGGCAAAGATATGACTTGCTATCACATACTTTCCATCCTTAGGGGTCTATACCCTGCCAGTAAATCATATTAGAACCCATCCCCCCCAAGTGGTACAGATAACATGGTTGGATCAAGGCCCAATAAGTGATTAGTGCAAAACGTGCTTGTGCAGTGCATCAAGAAAAAAGGTGACTGCTCAGCTTGTACAGAACAATTTGGATTGTTTGATCATCCGGTCTGATTTGTTCAATTACAAAGTCCTTTATAAATGGGCTGAATTAATTTGTCCTTAATTGCTACGAAAGTATTATGATATAGACTAAATGTAAAACCCATGATGTTTCAGCCATCTCAGAAAGCGTGTACTTTCTTTACATATAAACCAGTCTTCATCAGAACTGAGTATGGAACAACCTGTGTGTTGATATTTTATAAACTCAGATCTCATATGGTGTAATTTAAGAAAAATTAGTGAGTCAGTTCCGGGGTGCCACTCACCTGGACTTTGAATGCCTGATAATCCTTCATAAGAGTCACCCTGTGGTGTGACAAAAGAGGGTTTTAAACAAAGCTAAGAAGGTCTAGCGACCCAAATTTGTTATTTATGAATTTCAACTCGCCCGGGTCACCAAATGGGCAAACGATGCGTGTCTAGTTTCTATAAATAACCTCACATTCTGACTGAATATGTGTTAAGTTTAGCTGACAGAACTATTGGTTCTGAGGAGCACAGGGTTACACCATTGATATTTAAACTAGAACTTAACATGACAGCAGATCAGCAAAACAATTTAAGAGTTGACAGAAGCTAGAAAAATACTTCACCCTATTACAACTCCTGAAAGGAATGAATGTCAGAGAATTGTTAACCAAAATGAGGAAGACAGGATAAAGTGACTGTTAGACTGGCTGCTGGGTGCAGAAATGGACAGAAAATTATTTCCCTCTCTTTGTTCATGCTGTAAAACATTGACAAATGGAATTGGTAGAGTGGATAGATCTCAAATGTAAGGTCTATTGACTTTCCAATGCTTATTTCTTTTGCTGAAAATGCTTTGTTCATGTTGGTGGTATCATTTGTGAGGGAGAAAAACTATGCACGGACTGGGCACTTGAAATAAGGTAGCCCAGTCTTGGGAGCCAGGCCACAGTGTTCTAAATGAATGACCTGCTTAGAAATGGAATGTCAGGTCACTCACTGGTTTGAACCACTGGAAGTGTAGGGTTGAAAACAGACACCTCACTCTCAGCCTGGGAACAGCAATGTTCCTCTTTAATTTTCCTGTTTTGCTTATTCTTATATGTCCTAAAAATATTTAACGTTTCCAGAATGGTGTGCTTCTTTAGTTTTTTCGTGTCACACGTTACTCGTGTATAAGTGCATAGTGTGGAAAGAGTCACACTTATGTAGCTGTGTGAGTTCAGGTTGTGGGTGCACCATGATCGAGAGCTTTGAAGTTCAGGCCTGATGCAGCGCGAATTTCTCACAGAGCCTGTCAGTAGGCTATGAAGGGGTACAGAATACATGCTCACCCAATTATTGACCTCTCTGCAAAGCGCAGGGAGCACTGATTAGTTGTGCCATTTGTGACAATTAATACAAAAGTGTATGAATGAGGTACAGAGCTGTCAAAATGATGACCGGGCGAAAGTTATAGAAAATGCAGTGTGTACAGTAGAGTGCATGTGTTGTGTCTCTGGAGGGATTACTGAAGTGAATGAGATGCAGGGCAGTAAATGCAGAAGAAAGTGAAAAGAGGGTGTATTGGGACAGAAAAGAAAGTGTACTCCTGCCCTGGGTATCCAATTGTATTGTTGCCCAATGCTGATTTTTTTTTTGATTTTTTTGTCATAGGTAAACATGGATCATTCATATGCGCCATGACATAGGCCTGTCTCAGGGATTGGTGGTCTTGTTGGACCAGGAGGGTTGCCCAAAGTGCTATCCTCATAGTGGTGGAAGACTACCGCTTGCACCAGGAGATAAGCAGCACAAGCACATTGGCAGCATACCATGCAGTGATCAGTAGTAATGTTCAGGTCCTTCTTACCCTGTGTCACTGGAGTGAGGCTTACCAGCTCACTCACCATTGTAAGAGTTCAGCTGTCCTTAACTCACCCTTGGCCTACATCTGGTAGATGTGGAGGGCTGCTTAGTGCATGGGTAGTGACAGCGCTGTATGTACAGCACAGAGATAGAGCAGTAATGTGGTAGTTGAGAGATTAGTGCATGTATTGAATGTGTGGCCTCCTGTGAGGAATACATTGCATGAGAGAAGTAGTGCTGTGCAGTGCTTGTGATGGATGTATTTGTACTGTGTGAAGTACAATACATGAAGGGTGAAGTATTGTGCAGCACGCACATGTTGAATGTGTGTGTTTGTAAATAACACACCTTGGTTAAATACAGAAAAGCTTCAGTGCTGGACAGTGCGGGCAGACTTACTGTGTGTACTGAATGCATGTGCACATATAACGATAAAATGCAAGGAGATAATGCTACACAGTAAGTGTGGTGTGAATGTACACTAAGTAAGTGTGCCTACAATGATACATTACATGGAGGACCGTAGGTTCCATTTTGAGAAGTACAGGCCTGACAGGTGAAGACTTTAGGAGAAGAAGAATTCCACCCTCCTCCTCCACAGAGAGACTTGTGTATTGCTGCATTCCTGTGAACTGGATGGGACAGCCACTGGAGGGAAAAGGAAGAGACTTCCTTTATACTTTAAAAGACTGATATTTGATTCAGTGGTAGATTGCAAGGAAGGGGCCTGGACAAATGTCAGGAAGAGAGATGAGTTTGATAAGGGAATCATAAAGAGTAGGGCTGGGGGTCTGGGATTAACATTTTGATGCACATATCACCGTGACTGACATCCAGGTGTGAACTCTGGTCACTGCAGTGAGTGGTGTTATGGGACAATCAGCTTTTGAGTTTTGCCTGCTGTGACAGACATCTTTCATGAGGAAAGAAAAAAAGGCGAGTGTCCACTTCAGAAGAAACAACATCCCAACATAAAACTTTGAAAACTCAGACCCTAAATCACTTTTGGTGTCTGGAAAAGGACTATAAGAAAGAGAGATTGAGTCTCCAAAAAATTGTCATTTACCAAGCAGCCAGACTGGCTGTGTGAGAAGCGGAAGCTCTGCAAGACTTCTGCCTTTGACCAGGACTGGGTCCAAAGGCCTGCTAGTCTTCCTGCTGGATTAGGGCACATCACTCAGAGAACCCAAAAACACCAGCCCTGCCGCCTGGCGCACCAGCGCCTGCCTCCTTGCCAAGATCAGTGTGTTCTATGAGAAAGAGGAGGAGAGCATTGGAGGACGCAAGATCCCATAGGGAGTACCAGGAGGACTCCCTATGCGAGGTGTGAGGATTCAGCTGTGCACCAACAGAGCCATAGCCCATGTGTAGGACTGTTTTCAGAGACCCCCGTATTCCAGGAGAGGGCTGCTGTAGACTGAGCCAAGTATCGAGCTCCATGTGGAGACAGCCTCATTGCAATGGGTTACACAATTACTTCAATGGTGGCTCCCTCTGGCATATGGGCCAAGTGCCAGGACTCACAAATGCCCGAGTGGTGACCCCATATGCCAAGATTGCCCGCTGTAGTGTGGGTGGTTGCACCTGAGGAGCCTATGTTAAATCAGGAAGGCACCACTGAAACCCTTCCCAGGAGTGGTTGCCGGGGCTTAATAGTCAAAGACTTTGGGCTGTCACTGGGAAGTCAGGCTGTGACCAGCGTGTCTAGCCGGACCAGGAGATCTACTCATACTGACCTCTGAGAACCTGGTGGACCACGTGCCATTGAAGGACTGTAGTGAACTGCCGAATGATTGAATTCCACCCGCTGGGGAGAATGCGACTTACTGCATCCCTGCAAAGCTGGAAGCTGCCCCCATCGGTTGGGAGAGCTGGCCATGCTACTCCAGAGAGTGAGCCTGTCCCTGGCTGAAGTTAGCTAGAGCAGCCCGTCTTCTCCAAGCAGGATCCTGTGGGCCCCGGGAAATTTTCTGCTGATGGTGCTGTGGCAACTTAGACAACATAGACACTTTAGACTAAAATCCTGACGAGTCCAAGAGAACTATTGACTACGGCATAATATTGTGCATTCCCTGAACATGGCCACCAGTGAATGGGTAATACCCCTGAACATGTTACACAAAGTAGAGTGGGACAGGGATTTTCCTGACAGCTACTATAGCCCCAGTCTAAAGGGGGATTGTGTTGCATATGAATGTTGCATTTTTTGACATGTGTAGAGTTAGAAATAAAGTACTACTTTCTCTTATGTATGTAAGTGTGTAGCTGGACATTGATTTATTGTTCGTACTGATTGCACTCTCAGTTAAGAGTTGTGTTCACTGACATTTATCTACAATGTATCTACACCCCTCAAGTGCTAGTTCAAAGATAACATTAGAATCTAAAAAAAAAAAAAACACTGATATTCACCACTTATGGTTTACTGAAATAAATATAACTTGCGCCCCCGCCATGCACAGTGTTGTCTATGATGTAATTTAAGATGTTATCAATAATATCATATAACATGTCATGAGTGAAGTCATAGTGCATGGATTTTTGTTTTTATCATTGGCCACCTCTCTTGCAAGTGCCACAGAAGCCCACGCTCTGATTGGCTAGCTGCAGCCTAGGTTCTGAAAAGAAAAGAAAATAAACTCTGAGTGGGCAGTGTACGGGGTACATTCACCCCTAGACCTTGTTGGAGGTCATAAGTGAGCATTACTTGGGTTAAAAAAAAAAAAATGTGTTTTGGGGTTCTGCTATCCCATGGAAGCCAGTGCTGACCCCTGTATTCCTTCCCACAGGAGTCGCATGGGAGCCAGAATGGCCCCCTAGCATCCGTGGAAGTCCTGCAGGATCAGGGAAATATGTTTTTTTTTAAAGGGGGCATTGGTGTCCATTGGCATCAGGGGGATTGGCCGCACTGGTGGGTTGGGTGCATGGCCTGGATGAAGGGTCTAGCCACAGGCCGGACACTGTTGCCAGTCCCATGCTGCGCACAGTCGAAGACCATGCACTGCAGAGAATTGGCTGCCCATGGGGAGTGGGCGGAGGCCAAGCTGCAGACCAGGCCCAGCGGCTCACCCTTCGCCGGGCACTGAAATTCACCAGTTTTAATTAACTCAACTATAACTTGCGCCCAATGCACTGCTTATGACTTCATATATCACTACACTCATGACATGTTCTATAATATCACTGAAAATAACCGAAATTACATCATTGATGAAATCACTGTGCATGGCGAGGACTCAAGTTATAGCTTCTTGAGTTTTCTATAACTGGTAATTTTCAGTGTTCTTTTTAGTTTAAAATGTTACGTTTTAGTTGACATCTTTGTTTTTTCAATGTTTATTTTATATATATATATATATATATATATATATATATATATATATATGTGTGTGTTTTACACAGTGGCAGTTGCCACAGTGTAGTTGGAGTTATGTTATGTTACACAACTTATAGAGCACATGGCTACCCTTGGGTTTCCCAGTGCTACTAAACCCTAACCACAGAGGGGATGAGAGTGATATGCAACAAGAAAGGAATAAAAACAACTGGACCTAGAATAACCAAGTTTTCAAGGCCTTTCAAAATTCCAGTTCTTGCTCCATCAGCCGAAGATTAAGAGGCAGCGAGTTCCACAATTTGGCTCCTAAAAACATCAGAGAAGACCCACCCCATCTTGCTTTCTTTATTTTCGGTACAGTTACTAAAGCAAGAGTAGTGGATCTCAAATCTCTATTCGGCCTATAAAAAATGACCAAGTTCCTAAGGAGCATAGGTCCTCTATCATGCAAAGACCTGTGGATATGACATAGAGCGTTAAATTTGATCCGCTGTACAACAGGCAACCAGTGCAAGGAGGCCAATCCAGCTTTCACAGAAGACCTTCTCGGGATGTTCAGTAATAAACGAGCTGCAGCATTTTGAACTCTTTATAATTTCTTTTTAACATATACTGGGGAACCTAGGAAATGGCCATTCCCGTAGTCTAGCCTTGAAAGAATAACAGCTTGCACAATGAGTCTTCTAGCCAGTGCTGGAAGAATAACAAAAATCTTCCTAAGAATTCTCAGTAAGGCAAAGCAAGTAGTAGATATGTTCGCAGCCTGCAGGTCTAGCGTCAGAAGGGGATCCAGACTGATCCCTAGGCTCTTAACATGCTTTTTGGGAGGAGGGAACTCACTAAGTGCCGAAGGACAGGAGCGAGAAATTTCAGGCCTTGGTTCAGGGCCCAGTACCATGACTTCCGTCTTCTCCTTATTTAGTTGCAATTTACTCTGAGTCATCCAGCTTGAGACCACTTGCATACAAGTAAGGAAAGCGGCTCCTTCTGAGGTCTCATTAGCAGAAAAGGAAACCACCAGTTGGGTGTCATCAGCATAGGACACTAATTCTAACCCAAATGATTCCACCAAAGAGGCCAAGGGAGCCATATAAATGTTAAACAGTGTCGGACTAAGGGCAGAGCCCTGAGGTACACCACACCTGCACTGTAGTTTGTTTGATAGGAACGATCGATCTAGGACCTGAAAGGACCTGTCCTGTAGGAAGGAAGTAAACCAGGCAAGTGCCTGTTCCTTAATTCCTAGCTCCCTCATTCTCTGGATCAATACCTGGTGGTCTACTGTGTCAAAATCTGCGCTCAAGTCCAGCAAAATAATCATTGTGGTAAGACCCTGGTCAACCCTCTTTCTAGCCTCTTCCATAACTGCAATTAATTCAGTTTCCATGCTGTGACGAGTTCTAAAGCCCATCTGAGTGGGATGGAGCAACCTATTCTCTTCTAAAAAAGGTAGAAAGTTGCCAATTGATGTATTTATCCAGAATTTTAGCGGGGTGGGCAAAAGGGAAATGGGTCTAATATTCTTCAACACTGTCAGGTCAAGAGAAGGTTTTTTTAATAGCGGTTTCACTATAGCATGCTTCCAAGAGCTATGTACTACTCCTTTGGAAAGAGAATCATTAAGTAAATGTGTCAGCATCGGAACAATAACTTCCGCCCCCTGCACAAGTATGTGAGGAGGGGCAGGGTCCAGGGGGGTCCTGATTTCAGGACACTCAAGAAATGTAACACTTGAGTTTGTGAAAGAGGGTTTAGGTGAGAAAAACAGGCTGCATTAACACCATTAACAAACTCCTCCTTCAGTGAAGGACTTTTTTTCCCCAAAAGTGGCATAGATGTCCAAAATATTTTGGTGGAAAAATTCAGCTAGTAAATTGCTGTGTTCTGTGGAAGCCTCTAAAGGATTGTCTTTCACCGGCACATGTAGAATATCTTTTAATATTTGGAAAACTACTTTGGGGGAATCTGCCGCTCCCTCAATTTTCTGCTGGTAGAAAACTCTCTGTGCCTCCTTAATTTCAGCAGGGTACCTTCTGATAGCCCCCTTGTAAACTTCCCTATCTGCTGGAACAAACAGCTTTCTCCAAGTTCTTTCTAACTTTTTACATTCCTTTTTTAGGAGAAGTAATGAGGGGGTAAACCAAGGGGCACTAGTTGTTCTACGCAGACCAGACTTTTTCCTCAGGGGAAGAACTATGTCCAGACTTTCAGTGATCCAGTCACTGAAAGCTTCAACTTCAGATCCCCTGTTACTCATGACACTGGACTTAAGAGATTCCAAAGTAACTAAAACATTCTCTTTATCCAATTTATTCCACGATCTCCCGACGTGAACAACAGGCTTACTCCCACTCACCATTGTACCCGTGGCTAATTCAATAGAAATTTAAAAATGATCAGACCACGCTAGTGGAATCGGAGACCTACATGTCAGGGCAGGAGTGTTAATAAACACTAAGTCAATAGTATGACCCATTTCGTGGGAAGGGCCTTTAGCAAGTTGGGTCAGGCCCATTGCTTCCATACCACCAAGTAGACGCCTTGAATCTGTTCGTTCCGGGATCTCACCATAAATATTAAAATCTCCTAAGATTGTAAGATTAGGTCTGGCACATATAAAATTTGCCGTACAGTCTAAGAGAGAGTCTAAAAACTTTTCTCAGGGGCCTGGGGGGCGATAAATTAGGATCCCAGAGAAGGTATAACGAGGGTTAAGAGCTAGAGAAAGAAACATCCCTTCCCCCTCCACTAACTGAACCCTACCTTTCAGCCTCTTCAAACAGTCCCTATAAATGACTGCAATACTCCCTCCTCTTGCCATCCCTCTGTCTAATCTGGCAATTCGATACCCAATAGGTAATGCCAGGCTAATATCGGGATCAGAAGCATCATTCAGCCATGTTTTGGTTAGAAACAATGCTGTAGGAGTTAGGTCAGAGTTTTCATAAGAAGAGCGTTTTTTGTTTTGGTAATAACTTTGATGTTATTTGATGAATCTTTATTAATCTTAAAACAAAACGTTTATCCATCTTAGCTCCTTCCTGGAATGTTTCAGGGAGATCCATCAAGGTGGGGCCAAGAAAAAGAGGTGACTTAAAATGCTTTTTCCCCATGATGTTTTGCATCAGAATTTTAGACAGTACAGAGAATGCGGCTGAACACAGCTACATAAAATTTTACAGAAGGTTACATTTTTACTCGGAAAGTGTGCTTTTTGTGATTTGATGTAAACCTGTTGAACCATATTCGAAAAATTAATGTTCAAATGTTAGTGGTATCTGGACAGTTGGCCCCCGCAGAAGTCCTGCGGTACTTCAGTGAGACGCAAATAAAAATAAATAAAAAAAGTGATGTGATTGGACGGAAGCCCTCTTTATTTTCTAGTTGGCAGTCTCATCTCAATCCCGCAGGAAAGGAGCTGTCCCGTAGTATAGAGCAAGTGGTCCCATGGAACAGAGGGATCTGACCAGCTGCCTGCAGCCCATACCAAGACTTTGAAGCTGCCATTACAGAACACAGGCCTCAGTCTCCATGTTCTGAAACTTAAAAAAACAAAAGATGTATGGGGCAGGGTAAAGGTACCCTGACTCCCCTTATAGTCATGGAAGGGTAAAAAAACATGTATATTTTCCGCTGGCTTGTCTGGCAGTACGTTAGCAATAGTCAGTGTAGAACCCTGTGATGTCCACTGGACTGATTTGAGGGCACATGGGGTTCGTGCTGGATCCCATAGGAGTACTGAAGAACCGGTCCAAAAAAAGAAAAAGGAAGCCCCCCTTCGGTAGTGAACATCCTATAATGCATACTCTTAATCTTGTACAGAAGTATTCACAGAAAACCCACTCCCTCCATGTATCCAAGCCCCTTTAGGTGGCCTAACCTCTACTATGTACACCCTTCTTGTACAGACGTTTTCACAAAGTGCCCACTCCCTTAAGACATCCAAACCCCTACTAAGCACACCCTTCACCATTGTACAGAAGTTTTCACGGAGAGTCCACTCCTTCCACACAGCCTTTACCTTGTACAGAAGTCTCCATGGAGAGTCCACTCCCTTCAGACACCCAAATGCCTTTATGTGGCCATGTCCCTCTTGTATAGTCCACTCTCTCCAGATATCCAAGCCCCATTTGTCAGCCAAGCCTCTACTACACACACCCTTCTTCATGTCTTCTGAGAGAGTCCCCTCCTCCAGACACCCATGCCCCATTAGGTGGCCAAACCCTCACTTGGCATACCCTTTGCCTTGTACAGACATTTTCACGGAGCGTCAATTCACTCCACACAGCCTTCACCTAGTATAGAAGTCTTCATGGAGAGTCCACTCCCTCTAAACACCCACGGCTCATTAGTTGATCAAGGCCCTACCATTCATACGTTTTGCCTTGTACAGACGTTTTCAAGGAGAGTCCTCTCACCCCAGACACCCAAGCCTCATTAGGTGATTAAACTCCTACTACACACAGCCTTCCCCCGCACTGAATTTTGCTATATCTACATAGAAATGAAATAGTTGTGCTCTTTCAATGTGCTGGCCCTTTTTGAGCGGCTTTTCGCCAACATAGATCGGCTTGCACTATAGTGCAAGGGTGCCTCAATTGTAATGGTGGTGATTTTTCTGCAGGAAGAAGTCCCTTCCTGTACAAACACTATCCTTTTATGCTATTTCTTATAGGTATGTGTAATGTATACTTGTGTGCACATGCAAAGCAGAAAAAAATAAGAGAAAGTGAAATAAAAATATTTCTCCCTGTTATGGCAGCCTCAGGGAGGTGCAGAATTTTGCTGCAAATCCGTCCCTACAATTCATTGTAGATATGCATTTGTATAAAAATGCATGGGTGGATGCAAGGGAGTGGCTATACAACACTCATGGAACACCCTCTTGATCCAAATAAGGCAAGTCAATGCATTGTGCTACATTGAATAACTTTTGTTTATAAATAAACACACAGTGATTTTTGTTGCTTTTTTAAATACCAAGGTGATTTATGTGTCAAATCTGTGCTAAACAAATAACGCAAATGTGAAACATAACCTCAGTAAATCTGATGTAAATCTATTGTTATAAGCGTTTGGGTTTTAATTGCACTCATAACAATAGATTTAAGTTTTTAAACCTGAAAAAACCACTGAAATTCGCCTGTTCTATTTCAGTGAGGTAACTTTAACTTGCCCTTTTCTGATGACCTCACATATTACATCACTAATGACATGTTCGATTACATTGTTGATGGCATCACTGATGACATTACTTATGACGTCATCTATTCAGATTACTCTACAATCAGTTCAGCATTTCAAATATGAGAGTAACTACTGTATGGCACAGAAGCCCATAAACCTCCCTTCAGGCCCACGAGCCCCCTTAGTGGAACAATGCCCCTCATTTCCACAGCTTTGCCTTGAACCAACCATTTTGATAATATCAACCGCATGAGCAGTCAAACATAGGTGAGCAAGCCTATCCTGTACACTGCCTTCACCCTGTTAACAATTCTGTATGGAGAAGCCCTCCTCGACTTCTGACACTGGACCGACCTACCTCAATGAACGAGTCAACTTCCACATACCAACTTGACAGCTCCGCTCCGCCGACCTCACCCTCGCTACAGTCCCCCGCATCCAACGCACCACCTCCGACGACAGATCCTTCTCCCACCTCGCTGCCAAAACCTGGAACTCCCTACCCACCAACCTACGCAAGACCTAGGACCTCCTAACCTTCAGAAAGCACCTCAAGACATGGCTTTTCGTGCAGTAACCGCCCCCTCCCCCTTCCCAGCGCCTTGAGACCCTACCAGGTGAGTAGTGCACTTAAGAAATGTATTTGATTGATTGACTCCCAGCACACCCAACCCCGATTAATCAAGGGTTTGTCCTGTACCAAGTACTGGTACATACCCGAAGCAGTCTTTACCTTGTGCACAACCCTTCCACAGAAAGCCCATTTCCTTTAGACACCCCAAGTCCCTTAGATGGTGAAGCACCTACTACGCACAGCCTTCACACTTTGCCAATTACTTTTTACATATTCAGCCGCTTGTGGTCAGTCAGGTTCTCATGTGTGGGTAAGTAACATGTGCAAACAATATTCACACCTATGCACCACTTGTCATGGAGAGCCGACTCCCTCCAGGCACTCAAAGCCCCTTAGGGTCGTAAGCACCTCCTTCGTGCATCCTTTGCCCTGTACCAAAGCTCTTGCACATATCTGCCCTACTGTGGGCAACCTGCGATACAAGCCAGCAAGTCTCCGCTGTCCACAGGGTTTGTCCATTGCACAAGCATTCATGGACAGTTCATTCCTTCACACCGTCAAGACCTATTAAGAGACCAAGCATATTGAAAAAAACTTACATCCACCTGCAATAAAGAGGATATAGAAAATTAGGTCTAGATGTACCTTGCTGAATTCCTTTCAGTATGATGAGCGTACACCAAAGTGTCAAATTCAGTGGATAAAGTCATCAGAGATTTTATCATTGATGTCATTTGAGTTGTCCTCACGGGTGTCATCATTAATGTGTCTGAGCATGTTATGAATGATGCAGTATGTGAAGTCAAATGCAGTGCATGGCAGGGGCATTAGTTAGTTAGCTTGCTGAACTAGAACTGGTGATTGTCGGGGGTTTTCAGATTTAAAATGTTATAACGGACATTGTTGCTTCAGTGAAAAAAAAAAAAAAAATACACACACGAGCGCAATCTTCATGACTGTCCATTATATGTGGCTCTACTAGTTTTAGCTATGACCCCTTCTGTGTCCTCCTAAAAATCACAGTTAGCTATGCCACTGACCACCAGGAGAAAGGTTTCTAGTTTTTGTTTGCTTGTTTCACATGTCGCTGTCAGATATGAATCAATTAATTGTTCACACATTTATACTTGAGGAAGCTTTTGCCAGATGGATGAAAGTGGGGCATATAGGCATAACAAACGAAATCGTAAATAAATGTAATTTTTTTTAAATTGGTTATTCAGTGCTACACTATCGTTTACCTGTGTGCTTAAAAAAATATTTCAAAATCATATGTGTTCAGCAACGTTTATTTGGACTACACTTAATAGTGTGCATGTCTACTGAGCTTGCTGTCGAAATGAACCATCTTCCTCCCCTACAACAGAATGTATAGCTTCATTTAAAATGCATTCGATTTCTGGCTGCAAATATATGTGATGCTTTCTAGGTTCACCAGTCAAAACTAGCGATCAATAATTGTTTACATCGAGTCCTGATCAGGGCACATGGAGGGTTGAATTGCCTTTTGCTTTCATTAACTTAGTATTACAAATGCAGGGCATATATGTGTTTAGTGCTTTCCTATTTCTCCCATATTTAATGATCTCTAGTCTTCCTTTTCAGCGTGTATTCAGAGGAAAGACATTCGAACACTCAAAGGCTTGAAACGGCTGAGCCATTTGATGATGAATTATATTTTATAAACATCTACGTACAATGCCTAACCAATAGGTATCACCCTTTTTAAATGTTTTATTTAATTTTATGAACGAAAGAAATATCACAATCATTATTTTTCTTAACATGAAGGTATGCAGCAGTCACAAATGTCCAGTTATAAAATGAATACAGTTTACAACACTGTAGATCGGGTTACCTGAATCTGGGATGCACATCGAGACCCCCCTCTGCACCCATCCTGTACATCTTCTCAACGCAGTTTCTGTCACGCAACCAGCCTACTCTCCTGGTCTGTCTCAGTGGTGCTGTGCTTGTTTATTCATGGTGGCCCAGCGTCGGAGCACTCGTATATTGCAGGCCATTCCGATAAATCTTCTGTTAGTCTTAGTAACTCTGTGAATAGCATTCCTTCTATTTTAATTTCCTTCTATTTTCTTAGCCAGTTGTCGCTTCGGGGACTCTTGTTCTATGTCAGTGAATCGCAATTTGCCTTTTAGACAAAAAGTTCCAAATACTGCACACCTGCGTTTCGTTTTGTCTTTCTGCTTTTTTCCAGATAAGATCCGCTGTAGGCATTGGTTCATGTATTCTGGAGCAGTAGTATTCCCGTGTTTAGTGAATTCCATTGTTGCATGAAGGAAATTAACAATGGGAGCTGCTTATCGGGTACAAGATGGAGAGCTCCCCTACTTTGTGTAGTCAGATGTGTTCTGTGGAAATAGTGGAACTGTTTCAGTTTGAACCTAGCTTTAATCAATATCTGTTGAACTTGTGGACAGGTGTCTGCCATGGACATTCGAGTTCACCTCTCCTCAGAAAAAGTACCCTCTTTCCTTATTCTTTTGTGGTGTTATGAGTATTTTTACTATTAGTAAACCCCCTTGTGTCAAGTTCAACCCAGGAATAATTTCCAAATCTCCCTTGCAAAGCGCATTATCCATGCACGGTGGAGGAACTGTCCCAGCCCCAACCATAATGCTCGTACTCTTCTGCAAATGTAAGCAATCAGTTATTTGAGTATAGGTCTCCCACTGTCCCTTATCTGCCCTCTCAGTCAATATAACTTTAGTCGGTTGTTTCCAACCATAAAGTGCATAGATTAGTCATAACATAATACAAAGTTACAATTTTCCCCACCATAAAGTGCATTAATTAAACATAAAACCACATTAAAAGTCACAATTGTGACAAAAGCTGGGTTGCGTTCAACCCTAAAGTGCGTTTATCAAACGTGGATAAACTTAAAATCACTTTTTATGACCTACTGTAAAGTGCATATAATAAAAACCAAAATGGTCTTAAGATCACCATTTAAAACTTGGCGTGGCTATTCATTAAAATCACGAAACAGTTGTACAGGCAATCAATGAATATTACTTGAGTACATTGAAACCTGAGTTGTTGGCAATTATTGTGGGCCGACGACTCCCAACTCTTGGTTTCTTGGCTCACCTCTTTGTCAGTGTGGACTGTGCAAGAGCCTTTAGAGTGTGTTGCCAACGATGAATTTGGAGGAGGTTATTTACAATGGTGACAGATTTTACTCCTCGGCACACCAGTGGGATTGATGAGCCAACAAGCCAAGTAATAACAGCTTGCCTGTAAGTGTGTATGTTCACCTCCAAAAACGTTGGTTTTAAAAGTTGCTTCCTGTAATCCAAGACACTGGGCACGTGCATATTAGATGACAAAGTGATTCAAGGTTGTAGCCGCATAAGTGGCAGTTTGGCTCGTCATCTCGACCTTCCTTGATGGAAGAAGGCCCTTGAAGTTAAAAAAGCAAAATTGAAAAAGCAGAAATCGCTGTTTTGTGGCTTGATGGAACTGTATAGCATTGTATGTTTGAGGTTTCAAGCTGGTGTAGGAGTTCGGCACAGCCCATGGATGTCCCCTATTTGCAAGTGTTCCTGTCTTAAATGAATTACTGCTTCTTTGAGAGGTCGCCATTCTTGGCAAATGCAGCACTTCCCATTTTGCTGACCCATGCATCCTGTAGCTCTAGTTGTATCAGAGCTTTCTCAAGGTAGACGCCCAGCGAATTGGCTTGTTTTTTCTGCATTTGGGCTTTTATCTCGAGCCAACATAAACTATTCAATGTTCCACTTTCTGCAGCACGAAGTCGCCAACACAGTTTCACAAATTAATTTTATTGTTCTAATTTTTAATGTTAGTGGCCAAATTCTGAACACACCTGTGCAGGGGAGGGTGCTTTGGGGAGACAAAAAAACTGCTTTATATATTTGAAGCTGATTTACAATGGCAGTTTCCTTGCCATGTCATAGTTCGAGATTGTCAACGAAGGCAAGAACTGGGCCACCATCACTTTTAATAGATAACTGCAAAATGAACCAGACAGTTTCTTTTTCAAAAGCTTTAAGGCACATTTTTGAGACTGTGCTTTTGCAAGTAGAGAAGTATGGTGATTGGTAAACCACAGTTGTTGGCCCACGATGACTCCCAAATATTTGTATGAGTGAGCTGACCCAACCTACTGGTCTTTAATGAACCACCTATGTGCTTTGTATTTGAAGTACGCTAACCGCACTCCTGTTTTCCGCAAGTTCAGCTCTAATCCTTGATGCTCAATATAACTTGCGAGGGCATTGATGTCTTTGCAAGCCAATTGGAGTTTGACTTAATATGACTATGTCGTCTGCATATTGTAAGCACACTCTCTTTTCATGTGCCAAGATGGGAGGGTGGCAATCTACTGCTTTCAAATGGGTATTCAAATCAGCTAAGTATGCCAGGACGCACCCATTGTTAAGGCCATTTCTGGTAAAAAAGAATTGGTGTGACTCTGCTGCCGTCTCCAATTTTCACCTGGGCCCACGTGTCACTATATAATACAGTGATTGCATTTAACATTTTCCCTGCCATGCCCCATATGTCCAATTTCCTCCGCAGGTGATCATGTGGCACTTGGTCGAATGCCGATTTGATGTCAATGAAACAAAGAGCCTAGTTTTTTTCCTCATGACGTTTTCTGACAATAGTCTCAAGGATACCAAGTTGATTATTGTTCCCATGCCAGTCCTGAACCTTGTTTGATTTTATCGTATAAGACCTTTCTTCTCCAACTAGGCTAAAAGGTCTTGTAGGATACATGAAGTGTACATTTTTGCTTTCACGTCTGTTAAGGCTATTAGCCTGTAGTTGACTGGCAAGGTGTGGCTTCCGTTTTTATAAATTGGGTGGAAATTGCTCCCCTTCCAGGACGATGGTACGCTGTTCCAAGAGTAAATGTAATTGAAGAGGAGTACTAAGTACCTTGCCCAAAAGGACAGTGCTTTAGGTAGACAATTGGGTCCTGCTGCTCCTTCTAGCTTCCGCTTTTTTATGATCCCCTCTATCTGGGTTGTGTTTGTCAGTCTCTCTGGGACTGCTGGTTCTTGTGAGCTTAGGCTCTCATGAGTCAGTTGGTGTTGGTTTTCTCCCATATTCTCTCTGTTGCTGGGCATGGCAGACATATATCTCTCATACATTAACCGCCTTCTCGGACCTTGACTCATCGCCTGTTATGTTTTAAAGGGTCTAGTGCACCATAATGGCATACTTGGTATGAACTGAGACTGCCTCAGCGCAGTCTTCACAACACTGCCAGACTCGCCCCACTTCTCTTAAAATATATGAGTATACCTTCAGGATGAGCAGAGCATCTTGCAGTGTATCTTGTGGGCATGTTCCCTGTAATATTTTCTCCCAAATGGGCCCTTTTTCTAACCACCTAACTTCATGTTTCAATTTAGATGCTGTACAATGCAGTGCAAAATCTGGAAGATTCAGTCCCCCATGGTTGTGGTACTTTTTAATGTGACTAGTTTCAATCTGAAGTGTTTACCAGCTCAAAACAGTGACCTAAAAAAATTAACAAATTCCTTAAATAATTTTTACGGCACAGAACACATGGAATTCCGCAGTACATAGAGACCGCAAGGCAGGAATACCTCCTTGGCAAGTAAGTTCTACCCATAACCGGCAGTGACAACATGTTCCAAAAATCAGCTGAATGTTTTAGACCTTCTAGCACCCTGTTGCTCATGTATTGTGCTAACTCACTGTTGACAACTTGGATTCCCAAATTACTGAATTTCTTCAGCGCCTATTTGATGCCCACCTCTGGCAGGAAGGTGTATCTTTTACCCTTCAACTGCCCTAATAATAATTTTGATTTACCTCAGTCAGTAAACAAAGCAGACGCTCAACCAAAAATCCTAAGTTCTGAAGAAGGAGCATGGTTGGTCTTTCCGGATCCCTCAAATAGAAATGTGTGTCATCTGCGCACATGGAAACAATATGTGTTATATCAACCAAACTCTGAGACCCAATCTACCACATGAGAATGTAGTCTATATCTGTTGATACTGCACCAGCAGATGGGAGCCTTTGAGGGAATGCCTACCAAAGGGGATATAGGACCACACACCAGTAGCAACAACACTACTGATGAGGTTACCCTGACTAGTCAGGGGGTGGAGACTGGACCCCCAGGATTTGACAGACAAGACTACGCAGGGCATGATAGTGCAAGCCACAGAACACTATTTTGAGGAGAATGGTGGGACGGTGAGTTCCAGCATGACTATCTGGGAGGCATATAAGATGGTACTGAGGAGTAACCTGATAGCCCACATCAAGGGGAACACGCAGGAGAGAGAGAAAGTATGCAGGGGATTGTAAGACAAGTTGGTACTGGGCATGGCAGAATACATGCGACTCCCTGCTAGGGAGCAGGTGCAGGGGCTGGAAGCATTAAGGGAGGTGTGCAGGGGCCTGTCTTACCAGGAGTCTGCATTGCTTTATGGAAACAAACTGGACAGAATATATTAACTGGGAAACCAGGCTGGGAGACAGAGGTGGAAATACAGGGTGACCACCCTTATTGGTGGTGGTGGAGGGTGGGGGGGGGGGGGGGAGGGTCAGTGGCTGAGATCCTTGTAGAAATTGTGCAGGCCTTTGCAGACTACCTAGCTTGAAACTGGGGGACAACCTGACAGGCATGACAAGTTTTATCAGGGAGCTTCCATTTCCCTGACTGGGCTTGGATGCGAGCAGAGCCCTCAAGGCAGAAATTACTGATGAAGAGTACTCAGAGGTGGTCACTCAACTCAAGAGCCGGAGGGCCCTGGGCCCCAACAAGCTCCTGCTGGAGCTTTGAAGAGTATGAAGTCCTGAATAGTGGCGCTCTTGAAAGGAATGATCAGGGAGGCAATGAAGGAAGAGATTTTGCCCAGAGACCTCATGCAGGCAGATGTAGTCTTCCTCCATAATGGAGGGAAACTGAGGAAAAACTGCACCTCATATAGGCCAATCTCCCCCTTAAATATAGAAACCAAAATTCCAAGCAACGTTGTTGGCGACAAGACTCATGAGAGTGATAATCAGTATAGTATCCCCCGATCGATTGGGCTTTATGCTATAAAGAGTGACCAGGCATAATTTGGGACACTTGTTTGGATGCCTGAACTGCAGGGCCGGGATTGGAGAACCGGCGACACTGCTGGACATTAAAAAGGCATTTGTCTCGGTGCAGTGGCCCTTTCTAATAACAGTCCTACAGAAGGACTGTTGTTTCTGAAATGATTAAGGCTGTTACTGTACTAGGATCCTTTAGCCCGGGTATGAGTGATTGGGGTGCGATTAAGGGAATTAAGGCTTGGCAGAGGCACCAGGCAGGAATGCCCACTGTCACTGCATTTGTTTGCAAAAGCAATAGAACCCCTGGCAACTTTGATATGACGGGATGTCTCGCTTAGGGGCTTGATAAAGGGGCCTAGACTGGGAAGATGTAAGCTCATGCTTTGTAGAGGATGTTCTTCTGTATTTGGCCGACCCAGAGGGTTCGATTCCCAGTTTTCTGTTCATACTTGAGGTGTTTGGCGCGTATGCTGGGATCAGAATCAACTGAAATAAATCTACTGCCTCCCCCCCCCCCTCCCCCCCCTAAAGGAGTGGACCCTAACCAGCAGAGTGGCAAACCCCCTGAGGTGGGAACAGACACGGTTTAAGTACATTGGCATCTATGTCACCACCCTAACAGAAACATGTTTTTTGGGAAAATCTAGTGTGCATCCTACACGAGTACAAAGGGTCTGTGTCGCACTGGAGGAAACTTCCGTCCAAACTGGGCCAAGCGCTCCTCTACAGAATGATCTATCTCCGCAAGTGTCGGGTGACGCTTGAGACCCCACTTGAAGAGTCCATGCTGCTTTCCCAAGTGAAGTGTGTGGAGGGCCATAGAAATTGGGACCTACTGGGCATCTCAAATGTGGGAGACATCCGGAGGGTGGGTGAAATTCAGTTTTCTATACTCCAGGCACAGTTTGATTTGATGAGGGGGTCATAATCTCCGATACCGACAGGTGAAACATATCCTCCTGGGGTATGGAGACCTACTCGGTGATATTGAGAAGGAAACGCCTCTGGAGTAGGGGGGCCTCACTACATAAGCATGCAGTCACACAAATCTACGCATTTCTGCTCATGCATAGCCTGCATCCCCTGGGTGTCCTATGAAGTGAATGCCACAATGACTTGAGAAGACTGGCAGAGAGTGCCTGGCAGAAGGCCTTCAGCTACAACAGGGAGGTAGAAGAGTGGGATTTCACCTCTACAAGATGGGGAGGACAGATAGCAACTTTTGCCTCAGGGGATGTGGACAAAGAGTGACCTTAATCTACACCTTGTGTGAAGTCCTTGAGAATATGTGGATACTTGGAGAAGGTGAGAGGCAGGATCTCCTTGGTGCTGGATTGTTCCCTAACCCTCACTCCACAACTGGTAATAGTGAACATCAGGGGAGCTGGATGGATGCACACTCCTTTTTTGCCATGTGGCCTTATTGGTGACCAGGAGAGATATAGTGTGATACTGGGGAGGAGTAACAATACCTATAGAGTCCGGATGGACTGCAACCATGAGCTGGTGCATGAGAACTGAGGAGGTAGTTTACTGGGTAGAGGGTTCCCACATAAGTTTGAGAAGATATGGAGTCAATGGAAAGGGACTGAGGATGACTCTAAGCAAGAAGAGGCTAAGGGGAGACAAGGCCGCACCTGACAGAAGGGACATCTGGCTGGTGACGAGGGGGGAGGGCTGAGATGAGGAGAAGAACTCTGTTACAAAAATGGTGTGGTGACTAAGGGGGATGTGAGGATCCGCCAGATGGCTACAGTGTTAAGTGCAATAATACAATTAATTTATTGTTGCACGTTTTTGAGAAACTTGATAAAAAGATTTTTTTTAAAGGACAATATAGTTTACTAATAGTGGCTTCATTGTCTGCCTGTGCGGGCAGTAGTGATGAGTGGGTGCCTCTGTAGGGGCCCCACTGTGACCAGGCTGTCAAAGACCCTCAACCTATTAGCACATGGGCAGTTAATCCTAAGTAAAGCAGCCTAAGCCAGATCAGAAAAAATTGGCCAAAGCCCATTCATTCATGGATCAGAAGGATATACTGTCAGCCCACTCTATTAAATGTGTGTTCAGTATCTAGTGCGGCCAGTGCATATGTCTCTTGTGAAGTAGAAAGACTATGTAAAACATGAGTTTGACATATGATGTTATTCATTGTGCTTCTCCACAGGATTACGCTAGAATTGTCCTTATGAACCATTGAGCTCAAGATCATTCGAATACTGTATACTAATGTTTTGCTTAGTGTTTTAACATCCACATTTTGCATTGAAAATTACAAATATCTCTGCCGGATCCCTATCCAAATTTGCAGTCAGTGTAATCAGAGCAATCCCCTGTGATGGAAGGCAAGTAGCCTGCATCTCTTGCCTCCTAAAAGGCTTTCATTAGTTTATTTGTACGCATTCCAGAGAATGCCTGTACAGATCCACACGTTGCTTCCTAGTGGCTTTCCTCTCTGTATTCTGTTAATTGCTTTAGCTGTTTCTCCCTTTATATAATGGTCTCTCTAACTAGTCAAGTTGTTCCTATGCGAGTTTGGGCACCTCAGTTGTGTTCAAATAGTCTATTATTCCTGTCTGCTCAATAGGTGCAATTGCCTATATACATCCTGTGTCCTCTCTCTGTTCTCAAGCCTCAAACAGTTGTGGTGATTTTTCTGGGGTTGTCACAGCTTACTTTCTGGTCTTTACTGTTAAAGTGTGCCCCAATTGTATCTGGGTACTGTATCTTTTTGATATAGTATCCCCTCTAAGAGCAACCATGGAGGTTTCCCATTAAATTGATCTGGTTCTTGTTGCTTCCCAGTTTTTCTGAAAAACTGCTCTGTAAGTGTGCTGGTGTGCCTTACAAATGATTGGTCTGTTAGCACCTCAACCTTGAATTGCCCGGTAGATATTTTTGTTCCGGTCTGTGCCCATGTTATTGTTAGCTGTAATGGTAAGTAAAAGGACAAAAACCTGCTCAGGTGTACTGCATTGCTATTTTTATCTTGATGCTCCTGCTTTAAAAATATATAGTAATTTCCACTGTATGTATACTCCATAGATGAATTCTAGGCGAACACCCTTTCTATTGAGTGAAATGTCCTCCATAGGCACCCCATCTCCATCTCCTCTATTATCTGCTTCATAGCCATGGGATCTGACCCTACTGGCCCACTCGAGTAAAGTTCTGCTGCTGTATGCTTAGCTCATCCTTGGCCCACATCAAGATAGATTTAGTGCTGCCAGTGCATGCATGTTTGTATGCATTGCACTGACGTGTGTGTGGGTACACTACATAGAGGTGTGCACTTGTGGTGGCATACAACTCCCTGGCATGTATGCGTGCCTGCAGTACATGGAGTTATGCGCATGTGTTGCATACAGCACTCTGGTAGGTATGTGTGCCTGTGAATAATCGCTTTCTAATGTGGATATCTGCCTTTATTGCTTCTTTTGCAATCAAGTCAGCCTGTGGGTCATAGTTATTGTTATACCCTGCCTTTTCATGCTGGTATTTTGGATCCCTTGGGCTAAGCATTGAGACCTCTGACGTCGATGGTCCTTATTTTTGCACTTTCACATCTCATGCACTATCAGTGTCGGCTGTCCTGCGCTGCAGTGTGTCTCTTGCCCTTTCTCCATCCTTCTTCCAATTACACTTGATGAGACGTGTGATTGTTCTCCTGCTTGTAACTAAAAACTGATTTTCACTCCCAAGCACAAGCACTTATTTTAAAACTAGTTTACATTTTCAAGTAGTGCTCGCCCAGTTTGGTGTAGGCTGGCTCCATTCACATCCCTGGACTGTTAGTCTGTCTAGAATCTATCCTTCCATATATACCCTACTTAAAACATAAGAGCTAATTACTTCCCAAAGCATTTCAGGGAAAAAGTGACCCCTCCCCCTTTCTTAGCGAAAGACTGTTCATAGCTCTCAACTCTCACCTTCGATGGTAGCAGCATGTTATCTCAGCCACCTAATTGTACCAACCACTGTACCTAGATGGAGCTAATTTGGGGTAGGCTGGCATCCCTGGATTGAAAGTCTGTCCAGACCCTATCCTTCCCCTTAGAACCTTCTTAAAACGTAAGACTCAATCTCTTCCTAACAATAATTCAGTGAAAAAGCGATTCTCCCTTCTTTCTTGGAGAATGACTGTTCGCAACCCTCACCACCCTCCTCTGATGTGGACAGCGTTTCACCCCAGCCAAATAATAGTACCAACCATTCCACCTAGATGGAGCTATTATTGGTCCTGATGTCCCCTGAATAATATTCCCAGCCTTATCTGTTTTATCATACCTAGAAACTCAATGAGTTTATCAAGACCACCTATTCCTACCTCACGGTCTCCTCCAGCTTATGGTTCACAGCTTTAGGCTGCTGACTTTTCCTTCTGTTTAACCACGTTGAGCTGTCTTTTCTCTCTAGCCATTACTGTCCTGCTCTCTTCCCCTTCCAAGATTTTAAGATACTTTTATCTAGGTGACCATCATTTCTCTCCACCGTTCCTAAGGAAGTGCTCTTGAGGATATTACTTGAGAACTCTGTCTCCTCAGTAAGTGTGTTGTGCCTTCTTCCTGTACTGTGACTTGAGCAGTCCTTTGAACAGTTGTTTCTGATCGCTGTGTCTGCAGTACCTCTCATGTGTCTTTTCTCAGCATTGTTCCTTTTGTATTGTGGGAGTCTAGACTACTCTGTCACTGAAGATCCTTGTCTCATCTCTCAAGCCACTTCCAGACACCTGTATGTTCCATGAAGGTGTAGGTTTTGTATTTCAAGCTCACCTCCCTTAACCTTTGCTTAACTTCCATAAACAATTTATATTGGGCTCAGACTTCTCACATACAGTCAGGAAAGGCTGATTATTTGATTTTTGTATAGTGTGGAAGTCAAGTCTTTCTCAAATGTTGTACGATGTTATCCCTGACGTAATCGTTGAGTAATGTCACGGACAGAGCTCCAGATGGAAATAGGGGGACAAGTGGTCTATGCGCCCTCGTGCTAGAAAAGAAAGCAAATACCACTTTTGGGTCTCAATATCTGCAGTATCCAGTTTTTTGCTGAATGTGTTCAGCATAGTGGTCTTCTGTCCTCTCCCAAAATCCCAGAAATAGCAGATTATTCCTCCTAGAGGGGCGCTCAACATATTTTGCTGTTTACTTGAGAAGCCTCAGCTTGGTGACTGTCTTTTGAAGGGCTAGCACATCTGTTTGTATCATTTTCACTTCTCCTTCTAGTCACTGTACACAACTGTTTGTTTCAGTATGAGACCTTTCAGGGCTCAGAAGTGAATATTTTTTATCTTAGTGTATTGTCCCCTTCAGAGGGCGATTATCCTGATTTTCTTCACTGGGAATGTAATTTGATTTTGCAGAGCTTTCTTTTCTATTGCCATCAGTCTCACTTACTATTATTATGCAGAATATTTGGTGGTGAGGGGCAACTGCACACAAATTTGTGACAATGCCCTCATCCTTCTACGCTGCACCCCTTTGACAAAACCTACTTGTGTGTTCTAAACGTTAATGTTTAGGCAGCTGTTAGATGCTGAATATCAGTGTAATGTTTTCAATAGAAAAGGATTGTCTGAACACCAGGTTCCTAAAGACAGACATTCTGATATTAGATGTTTCGTGTTAATCGTACAGATGCACATCAACAAGGGTATAGAGACCGCACCTGTCGCCTTGATGTGAAATTGAATAATCAAGGTTCTACAGCCTAGAGTTTTCAATCATACACGCTCACTGATATAGAGCTGAAGACCTCCATATTATGTCCATATTTCTTCATCATTCAAATAAATTTTTATTTTTTGCAAAAACAGGAGAATGCGGGAGTGCTTTTGGTTTTTACTTTTGTTTTGTTAGTTTAGAACTTGTTTTCTTTACAATTTCTGACTTCATGGTATTTGACCACCTTTATCATTTTTTGATTTTTCCTGAGCCTAGGTAATTTGTTTTTGTTTACAGGGCATTAGATTGATACACAGCTTCTCTATGCGACAGTGTAAACCAGTGGGTCCCAGTTAAAGAAGCCAATCAGAGTGGCTATTATTTTCATACTTGATCAATGCTGACATTAGCTAAATTTTTTACATTCGGATGCAGTGGGAGCACTAAAATATCTATTTAATCTTTCATTTTTATGACCTTCACTAGGCAAGTGTACTGACTTCTACTAATATAGACAGTATTAAGGCTGTTATCCCAAAATTGCTCACTCTTTGATAATAAATTCAAGATTTACATGACGGTTTCCAACCTAAATCATACGTCTTTCTTTTTCAGTGGAAATACACTGGTAATTCCTCAGGCATGGAAGCTATTTTGCCAACTCTCATAATCTGGTTAATTGTTCTACCCTTGTAATGAGTCTATTTCAGAAAAGAGTGGAAACAAGATGTATATTCTCTACTGGTTTGAACAAGACATAGATTATTGTAGATGAATCCCATAGCTAATCATATAGCTACATAGTGTGCCTTTTGGCGGCTTCAACACATGTATAAAATGATACATTTTAAAGAGATTCAAAACCCTCCTAAAATCTGGGTCACATCAGTCTCTACTGAATCTGAAGACAGAATCAAACACACTCCATAAACTGTGCAAGTGTTGCATAAACCCAATAATAATTCCAGAACAAGGTCATAAAACAGCTGTTAGATCACTACATTTTGAGTAGTCAGACTATAATGATATCTCCAGTAAAACTCACAAACCATTTTTATTTGCTCTGATAAACCTCTTGTCAGCCCTTCCCAAAGATATATATTATTTATTTATTTATTTTATTAAAACATTTTGTTGTTTTTGACAACTATGCTGCCTCTATTAGTACAAGTGAAAGATATTTCCATCAAATCTTATTTACTCATACGTGGTTTTAGGATGGAGAGTGCTCCAACTGAGGTGGTAGCTGGATGCTTGGTAACAATTTTGGCCATGAGTAAACACGGATTATGGAAGTGTACAAGGACCTAGGTCTGTCTCATGGATTGCGGTGTGGTTAGACCAGGAGGGGCCGGCAACAACCTTTATTCTTACAGGGCTCGAAAAATCCACTAGACCACTTGCTTTGGCCAGTCTTGTTTGATCAGGTTGGGCTATTTGTAATACTTACTTGTCCCTTCTGGTGATTTGACACTGAACAGGTGTTCTGTTCAGTTGAAAAGTGGAGGGACAATAAAATGTAAATCTTGTTCTTATGTCAAATTTGCTCTCTATCCACAGACAGAGGTCAAAAGTCAGTTTTTCCTACAATTAATTTTCCTTCTGACTGCAGAGTTCCAGGACTTTGTAAGGTGAACTGTGTGATCTGTTTCCTAGAAAGGAAAACCCTATATCCTTTTATTTTACAAACACACAACATTTAAATAACTAAGTCAACTGTGCAAACATTTCAAAATATATTTCAGTAGTTGTGAAAGCCCTTTTTTATATTGCTGTGTGCTGAAGAAATATTTTAATAGGATGAAAACAAATCAGAATACTGTACATGTTGATGTGCAAAAGATATGTTTTCTGAAACCCAATTGTCAAAGATTGTTAATACACTACATAGTTTTATCAGCAAAGCTGCAAGTTAGTGGAGAGGTTTTTGGACATTTCTTGGAAAGTGGGATACACCTCTCCCAAGTCCAAGATCCCCAAAGTCCTCCAGTTGCATTTTCAGCAAGTAATCCTCACAAAAGGCGGCAGTTCCAAGTTTATAACGGTATACGATGCACCCCTCTGGCCCTCACATTCTCATAGGGGGTGTTAAACTCTGTTGAGGGGCCTCAGGGCAGACAGGGGCTACTGGAACAAATCTGTAGCGGATCCTGTCATTTATCATTGGTGCCTTCGGGGACTCAGAAGTCGAACAACAGTCACAATCATGTAATGTCCAGCCGAGTGCTTACCTTTAAATTACAGAGCAGTAGTCTACATTCCCCAGTGAGGTGCTGCGCCTGTAGGGGTTGTTACCATATATATATATATATATATATATATATATATATATATATATATATATATATATTTTTTTTTTTTTTCACAGAAAAAAACAAAGGTTACAGGGATGTTATAGTTAGGTAATAGAATTAAAAAAAAAAAAACATAGAAATTTACTTAAAAAGTAATCAAGTTACAAGTACGTTATAGTTAGGCTCACATGTTAAACATACAAAACCATAGAAATTCACTAGTTATAGTTAGTTACCTCAAGTAACTATAACTCGTGCCCCAAGGTAACTAAGCCACATCAAACAGCTATGTCCCAGGGGTGGGCACCCTGGGACATAGCAGGAGCCTGCCCTGGGGGGTGGCAGTCCCCAGGGCCATCAGTGGTTCCTCGAGTAGGGCTGGGTGACCTCCCTCTAATGTGGAGATAGCCCCGGGGAGGTGGTGGTCACCGGGGCTTGGGTGGTCTGACCCCCTTTACATTATTTAATATTAGCCCCAGGGAGGTGGTGATCCCCGGGGCTGCTGGGGGGGCCGAGCGGCCCCTCTGCGCCCAATTTCTTTAGTGCCCTGGGGGGGCATCCTGAATCCCCCGCTAATATTACATTTTTTGCCTCAGGAATGTGGTGACCCTGGGTCTGTGGGTAAGGCCATCGGGCTTCCCCCGTGTTACCATTACAAAAGCATTTTTGGTCCATGGGTGGGGGTCCCTGGGGTGCGAGGGTCCATGCAGCCCCCACTCATATTTCATTAATGCCCCAGGGAGGTGGTGGTCCCCGGGCCTGTGGGGGAAGCCATCCCCACATTATAAAAGCATTTTTGCCGGGGGAGTGGTCTCCGGCACTGTCGGGGGCCAGGATGACCCTCCTATTAAAAAGAAAAGAGTGTCCCCGGGACCTGACCCACCGTGGGGCCCATTTAAAAACAAGCGAGGGAGCCCGTGCATGTTTATTTATTTTTTTTAATTTTTTTTTTTACCGTGGATTCGCGACCCTGTCACAAATTAGCAGTATAAATTTCTTCACAAATGCTTGTTAGCTCTGGGGGGCTGAGGGGATTAAGGGGTTATGGTGTTCATACCTTGGCTCATCTTGTATTTTTTATTCTTTTTGTCTGGGACTCAGCTGAAGCAGAGTCCCAAGATGGCTGCCAACACTGAGGTGTCATATTCGTCAATTACAGTTTGGTTCGTCTGTATTATGTTATTTGTGTTGTTGCCATACTTTACAGCGCATCTTGATTGTTATACCAACGTGTGGAAAAAGTGTACATACATTCAAAAGTAGCACCATTTTTTAAAATCTTGGGATTATGACATTACTTCGATGGCAGGCTTACTGTACCACAAATTTATTTTGAAAACAACATGTTTTAACAGCACGTAGCAGGATTGAATATGTCACATGCTGTAAAGAAATGTATCTGATACAATTACATTCTTTGGAAATATACTCAGAGAAACAATCACAAGTATATGAAGTCTGTTGATATTAAGCCTTGAGAAATGTTATTTTGTCATTCACAAGTGTATTTGTAATAACGCTTACTTAGGGCATGATTTAGATCTTGGAGGTATTACTGCCACTTTGCTGTGGCGGTGGACCCAAAAAAACTGTCCAGTCGACAGAGTTCCACCCACCATACTTAGGTGTATTGCGGCTTAGCTGCAGACTGCCACAACGGAGTGCTGTACCCAGTTGTCAGGCTGGCGGGTTCCCGTTGTCAGGCTGGTGGGTTCCCGACGACCATATTTAAATATTACAGACCTGCAGGCAGTTTACTGGTGGAGGAAGGAGCCCATCGCTGGCTCCAGTGACCTCATACAATGGAAGTGGTATTTGAAAAGAGGTAAGACACACACACATGTGTTCCCCTGCACAACACACCACATATACACAATAAACCATTGCCATTCCAACACCGTGCAGCATGTACATGCCGAAAACACCCATTGCCATACATCGATCACACAACCTTTATTCACAACAATTGACACAACTACACACTCAGCCACACAAGCACACTCACACAAAAGCACAACTACACACATCACAACACGGCCACCACACAACACTCACCTGGATACTCCACACAGCAACACAACACACACCTAAACATACACAACAGCATCAAACCCACATGCATGTGGCAGACATGCAGACACAACCGCATCACCCACTCCAGCTCCCTCTTCCACGCAGTCCAATCCCACATACACTTATTGACTTACATGCACTACTAGACTCACAATAATACAATGGGACAAATTCACTTGCAGTGTGCACACATAGACATGGTGACATGTGTGATGCCATTGTTATTGTGATACCAGCATTCATTTGGCAATGAATACTGAAACCACCATAATAATTGTGTATGTGTTGGACATGTGTCCTGTACCAGTGTGTCCCCATCATTTACTAACACAAATGTGTTCCTGACGTATGCATGTCAGAGGTTTATCAGAAAAATACCTTTGGCATGTATATTCCTGCAGAGAAGTCCTGAGCTCATGTGCAGTGCCCACACAATGTAAACAGTACATGCAATATTCCTACCTTCGAGTCCGGTTATAGGAGGGGTCATGTTTTCTCCATGGTCCAGTGGCAGCGACGGCAGGTGATGTCCAGTCTGGTCCGGTCTGAGGCAGAAGTGGAAATACGGAAAATATTTGTTTTGTGCCACTTCCCCCTCCAATCCGCAAACTCAGGTGTGGAGTTCAGACCACCACAGTTGGCTTAGCGATGAGGCACATCCAAATCTGCTCGGCAGTAAAGGTGGCTGGAGTCCTGCCGTCAGCCCCTATTACCAATGCTGCCATTGCGGCATCTGGGGATTCCTGGCTGAGACGGCGGGACTCCAGCCAGGAGCGGTGTTTCGCTCATGGTCCTGCCAACATCTAAATCAGGCAGGCAGACTGTTGAGGCAGCCAACAGGTTTTCAAACAGAAAACAGGCAGCAGGGCCAATACCACCAAGATCTATATCAGGCCCATAGTTATGTTTAATGGATTGTTTGAAATTATTCCTTGTTCAGGAGTTGGACGCTGATGTGAAAATAGAGAAACTGTTGTGACTGGGCAATGATTTGTAATGTGTAGCTCTTCTGCACTCATAACTAGTAATTGATACTGGCCCGAGGCACACAGACCTGTGAGATTTTGGCATAGATACTAAGGGATATTTTGAGAAACTCCAAACATAGTTTGTTTGTGTGCAAATGTATTCTGCATCTTCCTTTATGAGAGGACTTTAGATTTAGATTTATTAATGATTTGAAATATTAAGAACAGCTTTCTGCACCCTCAACACATTTATGCAAAACTCTGCTCTTTCAAAAAAATAGATTGCTTAACAGTTCCATATACAGACTCACACTGCTTCTTCCACCTGGTAGCACTGGCCCAGTGCTTGTCTTACATGATCATGGAATGTACCCTTCGGTTGTTAAATGTTTTTAGCTACATCTGTGGTCCAGAAAAGGCAACCTACCGAGTAATGTATTCAAGTAATGAATTCTGGCTTCATACTGTACTTCTGTCTGTGCCCCACACTTAAGAATCCATCAAAACGTAATTAAACAATACATTCTGCATTGTAGGATCTTCATTGAGAGTCATAAACGCTAGAATAATTCCCCCCTGCATGCATGAACCCCGTAGCACTTTTCATAGATGTACTATCCATTTAAATATAAATGCGGGGTGCAATTGTCCATATAATGATCAGCACCCTTTAAGATCCTATCAGAGGTGATTCTTTACCTGAATAAATCCTGTAACACTCCAAACAACCCATTTCAGTCCTTCATTGCAGCATCTGCCAAAAAATGAAAGTGTATGATAAGATGAAAAACTGCAGCCTGGTAGGTATACATTAAAAACTGACAAAAAGAGTCCTGTTTCTTTACGATTTCAGGAACGTCCCCTACAAATGATGCACTGTACTGAAAGTTTCCTCACAGAGACAGTTTTGTTTTTTTATAAATTGTATTTTTTTAATAGCTCCTTATTAGATTTTTAATTCAGCGCATAAATTGCATGTCAACACATTACAGAAGTTTAATATTCACTCTGTAGATGTGTTTCTGTATGTCCTACAGATATTCAGTAAAACGAGCTGTTAACATTTAGGTAACAAATATTCAACAATAACATGATCATATTATATTTACAATAATATTCATAAGGTATATTGACACCACTCACTATGGTTGTGTTCCAACCATCTGATATCTTCAAATGCAACATTGCCGGGACCTTATACCTCCCATCCAGGCTGATTCCCGTTATGCACTGATGATTTTTTTACTACCAGCAATGTAATGGGATATTTTCCACCCTCCTTTCAGCAACAGTATCACAACATGGCATCATCTTGATGTACAGTCACATAATATCACTTGTCTTCTTCAGAGTGTTACCTTCTTGGTCTTGGCTTGCATCGCCATAGGATAGTGTCCTAGTCCGTGGTGAACATTCCAGTGCTTCTGTGTCGCTGTATGTGTTCATGACATTTATCTCCATATTGGGTCATTTTATTAAATCCTGTAGCCATATTGAGACAAAAGGAGACACTTGTGCCATCCACGGTATTGTTATGGTCCATTTATTAATATGCAAAGCTCAGTCTATACATTTAGATGCATTCTAGGCCTTTGTTGGACTGCTATACCTACCTGGCAGGCAGATTGCAATAGAGGCGTCTAGATGTTTGGCACTTAAGTTGATTATCAGAGTTAGAATTTATGACCAGTATGGTTGGATGATGAGGCATTCCCAAACCATGTGAAAGATCTCTGCTGTATCTGTCTTGCATTTGGGACATGTCGTCACCATTTCCCAGTACATTTTATCAGCCATGCTGGGGAGCGAAAGGTAAAATGCAAATTGTATAGTTAGTTACCTGTGTGTATTTGAAACATCGTTTTCTCCTGCAATATCCTAATCAATTCTTTATCAGAAATGTCCTTCCAACCCCCTTTCTCATATTGTTTTGAGTGTGGCCATGGGTATGTAAAAGGTGAGAGCTAGTGGTCTGTGCATACGCATTACTGTCTTACACTGTACTTCTTGAGTCAAAAGAGTAGGCACCTCCTCAGATCTAGGAGGCTTAGTCACACCATCTCCCCATGTCTCTTTTATTGCGTTTGTCAAGGCTTTGTACATCAGAAATTGATCAGTATGCAAATTGTAGATTCCTATGAGGTCCTCAAATGTAAGAAGCGCTTCAGTGGTGTAGAGATCACCCAGACTGGTATTCCCAACCCGTGTCCAGCATGAAATTCCACCACAGTCGCAGCAATGCCCACAGTGGGAAATTTTGAGAGCGGGGCACAGCTAGTCCTAACCTTTTTGTGTATTTAACTCAGAAGGTTTTGATCATTTTTGCGATCTGAGGTGAGAGACCGCTCCTGCAGGAGATCCTCATTGCTAATGAGGTTCATCACATCCAGACCAGCTGGACAACTAAATAGTACATCTCAAGATTGCGTAAAGAGATTGTATATTCTATTTGTTTTTTTACTTTGTTTACTGCTTGTATTCTGAAAATTACAAAACAGTGTGCAGAACAACAAGATTATTCAAGTCAAGTCAAAGAAAAAAGCAGAAGCAGAACATAGAGAGTGAGCCGCATAATGTTCTTACATTCACAATTGACCACACAAGCTGTTGGAAATGGCCGTTCTGCAGGGTCACCCCCAGACTTTTTGCCTTCCTCCTTCTCTTTTTCTGACCTCATTTTTGCTTGCTTTAGGACTCTATCACTGATTAGCAGTGGTAAAGTGCGCAAAGTGCATATGCTCTCTCCTTAAAACATGGTGACATTGGCTCATACCCAATTGGCATATTTAATTTACTTGTAAGACCCTAGCAAAGTGCACTACATGTGCCCAGGGCCTGTAAATTAAATACTACTAGTGGGCCTGCAGCACTAGTTGTGCCACCCACATAAGTAGCCCTTAACCGTATCTCAGGCCTGCCACTGCAAGGCCTGTGTGTGCAGTTTCACCGGCATTTAAAAGTAATTGCCAAGCCTTAAACTCCCCCTTTTTTCATATAAGTCACCCCTAAGGTAGGCCCTATGGCAGGGTGCTGTGTAGGTAAAAGGCAGGGCATGAACATGTGTGTTCTATATATCCTGGTAGTGTAAAACTCCTAAATTTGTTTTACGCCCCTGTGAGGCCTTCTCCTTTCACAGGATAGCATTAGGGCTAACCTCATATACTGTTTGAGTGTTCGATTCTGATCTGAAAGGAGTAACGAGGTCATATTTAGTATGGCCGAGATAGTAATAGAACATCCTGCTCATTGGTGAAGTTGGATTTAATATTATTATTCTAGAAATGCCACGTTTAGAAAGTGAGCATTTCTCTACACTCAAATCCATCTGTGCCTTACAGCCTGTCTCCAATCCATGTCTGGCTCGATTACTTGACAGCTCCCTTGTGCACTTCATTCAGACAACCCCAAACACAGGATGCTCATTCACACATCTGCATACTGAATGGGTCTTCCTGAGCTGGGAGGGTGGACACTTATATTTCAAAGGACAGTGGTCTCCCCTCACACAATGGACTGCCAAACCCCCTACTGGGACCCTGGCAGACAGGATTGAACTGAAAAAGGACCTTGTGCACTTCTAAGCCACTCTTTGAAGTCTCCCCCAATTCAAAGGCACATTTGGGTATTTAAACAGGGCCTCTGACCCTGCCATCTCAGACACTTCTGCAGGCACTTCTGGACACTTCAAGATACTTCTTGGGACAGACCCTCTGCCCCAGAACCTGCAACCTGCCAAGAGGAACTGCCTGGCTTCCCAAAGGACTCACCTGGACTGCTTTTCTGAGAAGGACTGCTGCCTTGCTGTTGCCCTGCTGCCTTGCTGCCCTCTGGCTCTGCTGAGAAGTGCTGTCCAAGGGCTTGGATTGAGCTTGCCTCCTGTTTTCTGAAGTCTCAGGGCAAAAAAGTCTTAATCTCTGCAAAGAACTCCTTGTGTGGTGAAAAATCAACGCACACCCTGCCGGAATCGACACACAGCCTGCACCGCAGCGAGAAAATCACTGCATGCCGAACCGGAACAACGCAGCCCGGCTCCCCAAGTGGAGATCGATGCAGCACCAGCGTTGCAACCGGAACTTCGACTCACAGCCCCGTGGAATGACTCATTGCCGAGCTGGAACGACGCAGACCAACTACCTTGAAAAAGGAATTGATGCAGCGCCTGCCATGCAACAGAAATCTCCCCATATCGCCCACCGGATCGACGCAGCTCCTACGGCTTTGTCCCGCACACCCAGGATTTCTCTGCATCATCCCCAGGGCTTCCAAATACCCTGAAGAGGATCCAAGCCTGCGTGCCGGAAATCAATACAAAGCCCTTGCTGCGTGGAAAAACATTGACTCATCGTGTGTGTGCACCCCGAGAAACCGACACACACCTCCCCGTTTTCCACGCATCTCCTCCTCTGCGGTCCTGTACGGACAATTTAGACTCAAACCAGGTACTTTGTGCTTGCAAGAGACACTTATTGCTTGTTAAGAACTAAAGACTTTATTGATCATTTCAAAAGTGATATTTCGACTTGTATTTATCAAATCTTGATCGTTTTGACCTCCGATAAATATTCTATATTTTTCTAAAGCTGTGTGGTGTATTTTTGTGGGATTTGCACTGTGTTGTTGCATGATTTATTGCACAAATACTTTACACATTGCCTTCTAAGTTAAGCCTGACTGCTCAGTGCCAAGCTACCAGAGGGTGGACACAGGATAATTTGGATTGTGTGTGACTTACCCTGACTAGAGTGTGGGCCCTTGCTTGGACAGGGGGGTAACTTGACTGCCAACCAAAGACCCCATTTCTAACACAATCCAACCATGGAGTGTCCATGAGTAATAGCTGGCAAAGAAGGGAACAGGAAGTAGGAATAAGCTGTCTCCTTTCGAGTGGGCTACTCAGAGTCTACGATTGATTATCCACATGCTTATGGGTCAACCTCTCCCGCATTCCGTTAAAGCCTGCCTGTTGGGTGATCAAGTAGGACTGCAAGGACTGCCAGGACTGCCATAGATCTTTAGGCCTTTACGCAGGCGGTAACATTTCAGCTTATATATTAAATTGTTGGTTACAATACACAAGATCAGAGAGCCACTGCTTGAACTTGGGTTCCTCCCTTTACCTCATCTACAAGCCTCCACTCACTTTGCTAGCAAAAGAAGTAGTGCTACACATTTCCTATGTGGTGTGTTGCTATATCTTTGACAGAGCCCAAAAGGGCTGCTAGCAGCTTCCGATTTACCCCTTCATAAATCATTTGAGATCTAGCTCTGATAATCTTCTCACAGTAGTTGGATACATTTGAACAGTCCCAAGCCAGTTGAAGGAACCCTGCCCCAAGTATCTCCAATCTACTGTAGTGGCCATCTTTGTGCAGTCTGAATGTATGCAGTCGTGCAGGAGTATGGTAGAAACTGTGCAGGAATGTATAATATATGTATGAAGTTGGCTTTCTATATTGTGATCTAAAATTAAGTACACTGTGCAGAGAGTCTGATAGATCCCCAACTGGTATTGCAGAGGCAAAAGTATATAGAACGAATGCACTATTTGTGGTAGTGTGGGTGAGCAGTTAGGCTTATCAAGGAGTTGTGGTAGGCATTTGTTGTAATCACAGAGACAATAAATGAGACACACACTCAATGAATAAATCCAAGACCGATTTAGAAAAATAACATTTGCTTTTATATATGCTTTGAACGAAATAACTTCTTTATAGGGTAAGCAGTTGTTAAAAGATAAATACTCTGTAGTGCAATTTTTCAGTTCACCAGTGTTTACCTATGGGAGAAAAACAAGAATGAAGTTTTTTGGAGTTGGATGTCCAGTGTTAACCAATGGAGACTAGGGGGGTGAACGAAGATGTGCTGCTCACAGGTGAGTAAAGTGGAGTCAGGGGTTCCATCTCCTTGAGGTAAGCACAAGAGGGGCCACAAGGGCAGCATGAAACGTACACCCTTAGTGGCACAGTGTCGGGCACCCAATGCAAGTCAGTGGGGGAGATCGGTTTTGAAAAAAGGATGCGGACTCGAGCCAGGAGGCTGAACAAAGAAAACAAACAGCTTTCCAGGTAAGTTCTGATGCTAAGGGACATAGGGACACTGGTGGTCCAGCTCCCCAAGACCCAGGGGCTCCGGGTACAGGGGTGTCTTTTGTCATCTGGAGCAGCTTGCCGAGCAGGTTGGGGTGAGGAGGAGTCTTTGTTTTGAGGCTGCAGGCTTTAAGAGAAAGTCCGGTAGGGGTCAGCCCACGGTGGACTCGGACTCAGAATCGCTGGGGAACCTTTTCAGGACCAGTGGGCCACTTGGACTCTGGCTGTGGGCGTCGAATGCAGAGGTGGGTCCAGCGTGGTTTCGCGTTTCCTCAGGGCAGAGTTCTTTTCTTTTAAAGTTGATTTCTTCTTGAACAGGTTTGCTGTTCTCGGGGGAAGATTTTTGTCGAAGGCAGGCAGTCCTGCCAAATCTTTGGAGGTCACTGGGCTGCCAAGAGGACAGGTCCTCTTTTTGGTACAGGATCATCGATGGCCACAGACTGGCCGGTAGGGCTGGGGCTAAGTCAGTTGGTATCTGCAGTGTTCTCTGATGATGTTACTCTGTAGCATCCAGTTCTTTTTAGGTCGTCGGGAATCTGAGTTCGAGGGTTCAGGGGTGCCAACTAAATACTGAATTTAGGAGCATTACAGGGAGTGCCAGGTGGTAGACAATGGACTGCTCATCTTTAGGTTGACTACACCCTTTATATGACCACTTCTGCTCGGAAGTGGGCATAACCTTAACCCTAGTGGCCTAATTCCTTCCAAACAAGCTGGAGGAATTTAAAAGTGTCCACTTGAGCTCCTCCACCTAATGGGTGGGACTGGCAAGAAGTCGGCACTCCTCCTAATTTTTTTTTTCTTCAAATCTCTTTATTAGGTTTAGTTCAATTATGCATTGAAGTGCAATAATAAAAAGTAACAGGAAAAAGCATTACAAAAATCAGTTCAATTAAACTGTGCTGCAATGCCAATAATACTTTATTAATAGGGGGTGCCGGGAGTAGTGATTTATCACAAATATATATGAACATGGGTCCCGGAAGAGGATAGTGTATAAATCATCTGCATACTGTAAGCCTTGTGATCCCTTTATATTGGGAGATGTGAGGCAGGGGAGTGCGTTGTCATGCTAGTTATTCATGGGTAGAGATTTTACCAATATCCTGTTAACATAGGTCCATTACATCTTAATGCAGTGTTATTATTAGGAATCCTTCAGTCAGAGGAACGTGAGTACTTGGCCAATCAAGGTGATATATTGTTTTCAGGATGGGATTTAGATGCACTTATGTGTTCATGGGGGTTGTTTATCATTTTTGGCTTCTATATTTACCATAAAAGTGTCCCAGACTTAGCAGCCACCTCTCGCTAAGCATCTGGCCTGCAGTAGGCGTAGTGTCCATGCCTCCGCCTGGGACTACTGTAATAAGTCTTGTAGCCATTTGATATGAGTTGGAGTATAGGACGCTTTCCAATGTGTTGCTATAAGTCGTTTGAATGTTATACATTTTAAGATCAATAAATCTGTGGAGCAGTTTGTCGGCTTTAGCTTGATGTCGTAAACCTAATAGGCAGGACTCTGGGTTGGGTACTAGAACATGGTTAGTTATATTGGCCGTAGACTCAATTATTTGTCACCAGGCTGTAAATACTGGTGGGCAGTCCCATGCCATGTGGTAAAAATTTGCTTCTGGTGCCACACAGCCGGAACATGAAGGTTCCATCTTGGGAAACATGCGCTTAATTGGAGACGGGGAAAGATAGGAATGATGTAGATAATGAAATTGTCTATAACTGAACCTAGGTTTGCGTGAGACACGTTTGACAGTAGAGAGCGCTGTTGCCCAGGACTTCTGCGATAAGGGGGTAGTGACTACTTCGTCCCAGCGACCTCGACTGGACTCCAAGCTTGGGCAAGCAGTAACTAACAAGGTGTTGTACAGCCTAGATATCACTTTTTTGGTTTCAGTTATTGATAACATCAGTGTGAGTACCTTGGATGTCTGTGGTTCCTCGTCTCCCATATTCCAAGTGTCTTGTAGTTGGTGTTGTATTGCACAATATGTTAAAGTACCGGCGTGTAGGCCCTTAGTGTCCCTCAATTTGTCAAACGTTACTAGTGTGTCCACTGAAAAAAGGTCTCCCACCGTCTCAAGATTTGACACCAGCCACGGAACAATATTGTGGTGTTCAAGCTTGATACAGGCCTTGGGTAACTGTGAGATTGGTTTCAGCGGTGAGTATGGTATGTTGGGCTGTTTGCAGTGAATGTATCTTAGCCAGCAGATTCTGGTCGCATCCATCAGTATGTTGCCTCGAAGAGGGGGTCATGTCTTGTCAGACAACCATGTGTATATTGGCATCTGGCCCATGAGGTTGGATATGACAGTTTGTTCCACTGTTCGATGTTCCCCCATCCATTGGAGCGGCCATTGCAGTTGTGCTGCAGTGTAATAGAATTCAAGATGAGGCATACTAAGGCCCCCAGTGTCCTGTGAACACTGCGTCGTGGTCAGTGCCACACGGTGTCTGTCCTTCCCCCATAGCAAATAAGTTAATAAACTCTGCAGTGTTTTAAAAAGCGAATGGGGAAGAATAATTGGCAGCACCGCAAAGTAATACAATAATCTAGGAAGAATCCGCATTTTAGCTATGGCCACTCTACCCATGGGTGATAGTGGGAGTGAGCCCTAGAAGGAAAGCGAGCCTCGTATGGAACGAAGAGCCCGATCGATGTTGCCCTCCCTCAGGCCTTTAATTGAGTGATATATTTGTATCCCTAAATATTTAAAGGAGGTGTGGCACCATGGTAGGTGATAGCTCGGGAGGGTTGGCTGCATATCCAAGGGGACAGGTGATAATGGGAATATACAGGACTTGGTCCAATTGACTCTCAGCCCTGAGATTTCAGCAAAGGAGTCTAATAGGGACATAACCTCTGGTATGGAGGTTTTGTGGTACCATAAATATATTAAGGCATGGTCCGCGTATAGGGGATTGATGTGATGAATATGAAGTTCCGGTATGCCCCACAGCCGTGCACTCTGGCGCAGTTGGGCTGCCAGGGGCTCCACCGCTATTGCGAACAATAAATGAGAAAGAGGACATCCCTGTCTGGTGCCACAGTGTATAGAGAATCCGTCCGAAATAATTTGCCCTGTCTTCACTCGAGCTATTAAGTTAGAATATAAAGTGGTGATCCAGGATATATACCCTGGTCTGAAGCCCATCTTGTGTAGGGTTGTGGTGAGAAAATCCCAGTTTAGGGTATCAACACTTTTTCAATATCCAGGGTTATGGCCACGCTGCAGCGACTCGTCCCTGTGGTGCTGTGAAGGAGACAAAGCAGTCTCCTGATGTTCAGGAAGGTGCTCCATCCGGGGATAAAACTGGACTGGTCCTCATGTATCAAGTGAGGAATTAAGGGGAGAAGTCTGTTAGCTAGTATCTTCCCCAGGATTTTGCAGAGTATGTTTAATAAGGAGAGTGGGCGATCAGAACGCACATCTAAGGCATCCCAACTAGCCTTGGGTAGGACCACTATGAGGGCCTCACGCAGTGACTACGGTAGATGACCCGTTGTGTGTGCGCTTCGTTGAACATGACAAGCATGGGCTGCAAAAGGTGGTTCGAATGTGCTGTATAGTATTCAACGGGCAGTCCGTCTGTGCCTGGAGCCTTATTGCGGGCCATTTGGGTTAAAGCAGTGCAGACCTCCTCTAAACGAATGAGGCCATCTAGTGCATTTATTTGCTCTGGCTGTAGGCGCTGAAGAGGGAGCATGTCTAGAAAGGCAGACATTTGCCGATGGTGTGGGTGCGGGGTTTGCCGCATTCAATGATTAATAGTAGGTGTAAAAGGCTGTGTTTATGGCCCCCTATGTGTTGACTACTTTCCCTGAGTCCAGTCTAATTGCTCCAATGGGGGATTGCTGTGGCGTGTCTCGAACCAGCCACGCAAGTAAGCGGCCCGATCTATCACCCTCCACATACTGTCTTGTCATATAGTGCCTGTAGTCCTATCTGCCTAGCGGAGCATCGGCTTCCCTGTAATTGGTTCGTATCTCACGAAGAATCTCAGGGTCAGCCGTCCTGTTGGCTACAGCCACCTCCGTCTCTCACATTTTAGCCTTCAAGGTGGTCACCTCATGGAGCAGTGCCTGTCGAACACCCAGAGAAGCAGCCATGCAGTTGCCGCGTATCACTAGTTTGGGTGCATCCCATTCAGTGGCGCAGTGAGATGTTGAATTATTGTTCTGTGCAAAATATGTGAATATGCATTCGGTTAGTTCCTCACGAAAAGGGGGATCATGAGGTTGGCCCCAACATAGACCCACCCTCAAGGGGCAGTGATCAGACAGTGGTGCGAGCCATATATGCAGAACTTTGTACTCTTTGGATCATGGCCGCTGGTGCCAACAGCAAGTCTATTCTAGTGTGCAGGTCGTGGACCGGGGAATAAAATGAGTATTCGCACTCCACTGGTTTCCCCTCCCGCCATAAATTGTATAATCCGCTTTCTGACCTCCAGGCTGCGAACTCGTGGGAAATATGCCTGCTTGGCGCACTTGGCAGCGGGGGGAGGGACCGGTCTAGTACAACATCAGGTATGCAATTGAGATCCCCACCGCACAAACTGTCCCCAGCTGGGTCCCGAAACAGACCGGGTGTCAGTGTGTTCAAGAAGCTCACCTGATTGGCATTGAGTGCATATATTCTTACTAGTGTCAAAGGTGTAGCATCTAGATGGCCTTCAGTTACAACATACCGACCGTTAGGATCTACGTGTGTTCAGTCTGCCATGTAGGGCCCTCCAGGTGCAACCCATATTGCTGCACCTCACGCAAAGAATGATGTCACAGTACCGAATAATTGCCCCTTCCACCTGGAGTGCAGTTTCTTAAAGGTGGCTTCTGATATGTGTCTTTCCTGTAGCATGGCTATATGTACTTGATGTCGCTTCAGGTATGCATGAATACAATGTCTCTTGAGTGGTATTGCCATACCCCTCACGTTCCAGGTAATCACATTATAGCGTATTTTAAAGTATTGCACTTGTCTAGCCATATATGTATAGGAGTCCAAGACTACCATAGGGACTCTTTCACCCTCCCTTTTTCTATGCTGATAAGGTTTATTTGCACCCTACGTGATATGTTGCCCTTACCCCTATATCTTCGGTCCCTCCCAACTCTCATCTCGCTAGCATGGAATGGCCGCAGTAACAGGGGACAAACAACATACAAAAATAAGGACAATATTTGGCCTAAAGGGGATCTGAAACAACACTTTACAAACAACATTAAGCTATAACAATGTAACCTGTGATCAGGCGTAAGGGTAAACTGGTCCATATGGTATAGTTTGTGGGGCGTAAGGGCCTTGTGTGTTGGCTTGTGCGCTCGGCTCACAGGATGGCGGGGTGGACCCTTAAGCCACTCCACGCTTGTTTATGGAACACAGTTTCCACGTGCGAGCCATAAAGATCTCGTTGCAGACTATAGGGCAGCCACAGTGAGATAGTGTGGATGTTAAAATTGCAAAACAAATACATAACTCCATCTATCTGCGGGGACCGACAATCCCCTAGAAACTATTTCAGTGCAGGCGACCTGAGGCTCCATGTAGTTTCGACTTTTCTTCCCTGAGGCTGAGCAAGTAGTCCCTGATGATCACTGAACTTTAACGAAGGAGTTTAGCCTCATAGGTCATCAGCTGATCGAGGAGTGAGTGGCAGACCATGGTTAGAGTCCTTAGAGTCACTGTGATCACCCCGTTCGGGGTCCGAGTCCGGGGACTCCTGAAGTGTTGCAAATGGATTGCGCGTGAACTGTGTAGCCTCAAGCAATGCCTGGGACTGTTCCTCCACAACCTGTGCTGGTGTGGGTTTAGCCCCCAGACCTGTACGATGTTTGCGTTTCCTCTTGGGGGTCAACCATTGCCCCTCAGTGTCCGCCTTGTGTGGTGCTTGGGCCAGGCCCTTGGCATGGAGCCAGGTCCAAGTGTCCTCAGGTGACGTGAATATATGAATGTTTGCACCATCGTGCACGCGCGTTTTGCTGGATATAGCAGGGCATACTTGATGTTATGCTCACAAAGATGTTGTTTTGCCATAAAAAAGGAATTGCGCTTTTTTTTAAGTCCCGCCGTAAAATCATGGTAGGCAGTAATTTTTGCATCTTCGAATTTCCATGTGTGAGGAAAGGTTGGAGCCCCAGGTCTCTGTCACGATAATTAAGAAGGCGAGCTATCAAAGGTCTTGGGTGAGCACCTGGTGGAGGCGGTCTGCCTGGCACTCTATGGGCCCGCTCTATTGAGAAGAAATTTGGAACTTTATCCAGCAAAACCATTTCTGTAAGCCCCTTTTCCAAGAACAGTTTGATGTTGGGACCTTCCACTCGTTCCGGAAACCCCACTAATCGGATATTGTTGCGCCTTGATCTCCTCTGCATCTTCAGCTCTCCACTGTAGTGAGGTCACCTCTGTACTCAGTTGTCTCATGTGATCCTGCAGTTCCTGGATTATTGGACGAGTTGCCGCTATGTCTGATTCTGTTTTGCCAACTCTTTCAGACAGTTTGCGATGGTCTCCACGAAGTAAGTTAACGTCCTGCGTTACGTCATCAATTTTTGTTTCTAAGGAAATTTTGCTGTCTAAGATGTCTTGCAGAACTTTTTAAAATTGAGAAGTATGATTATAGAGGGTGGCATCCATCTGTTGCAGGGCATAAGTTGTCCCCTCCGACACTGGGGGCGGAGTGTTTGAAGTAGCTGTCACCACAGCGGACATCCTTGATGTTTTAAATTTTACCATCTGGCTTCCTGATGGCGGGATCCCCCCCAGTAAGCAACTCACAGACTGGATTTACTATCCACAGTACATATGAAAGGGTCCACCCCCATGGGAGCGCGATGTGCTCAGATACTGTACCAACATCCAGGGTACTCGCGATCCTTCCGTCACTCACCTCACCGTGCGGTTCAAAGAGGTGAGTTGGGGGCAACAGAATGGCACAGATGTACGTCTTATCATGTGGATGATGGCCTCTGTTTGGCTCCTGGGTTGTATGAGTTGACGCTGTATAGCATGCCCGCACCAATACTATTATAGATGCAGGGTTTCAAAGTGTATTCTGTGCCTACCCGAGGTAGCGCAGTGCCTCGTATCTCAGAACCCGTTCTAGTGCGCCATTTAATCATGCGATGCTGATGGCGTCAGTGGTTCCTCGCGGACTGTAATTGCGTCAAATCCGATTGCTTAAATAAGATCAGATTTGAACTCAGGGTGCGCCGCTGCTGTAGGAAAGCCCCTGGGTGCCTTCACGCATCTTCTGTTGAGGAGCCAGAGACCCCGTGAGGGCCGATAGGCTTTGTCACAAGGTCGTCCCTGGGCCCGGCCAAACAGATGACGGTCCCTCTGCTCTTCTCACACTCTGCGGTGCCCACTTCAGCTACCCGCTGGGTCCCAAGTTGGCAAGGGAGGGCTGGGGTGGTTAAGAGCGGGTGGAGAGATCCAGTAAATGTTGAGGAGCACCATATTTATTTGACCGAGCGCAGCTCCGATTGAAGCTGCCCTCCGATCGCCATCTTTGACACGCCCTGGGCACTCCTCCTAATTTAACTAATTTTCCCACCTGTGCTGTCGCCAAAAGTGGGGTGAGGACAGGGGGTTGGTCCTCTCCACCATCTGGAGAGACCTCGGTTGCATTACAAACACGGCAAGACCTTAGAAGCTCCCCACCCTGGAATGTCCATCCTGCCTAGGAGAGGAGGTAACACCTCTGCCCAGTGTAGGCTTGTGTCTCAGGCCCTCGAGAGTGCTGGCTCTCACCATAGGGGGCCAGCAACAAGTCTGTGGTGGCTGGAAGCACCTTGTCATGCAGCCTGCAATGGCAGTCTGCATAATGTTAGTGCTGGGTCCCTCGGAATGGCACAAGTTGTGCTGCAGCTCTGACTGGCCCTAATCAGTACCCCTGCCCTAGGTACCAGTGGTACCATTTATTAGGGACTCAGAGGGGGCTGAAGGGCCTGGTCACTTGGGGTGTCTTGTTTTGGGGAAGGAACACTGGCACTGGGAACAGGAGCCAGTGCACTTCAGTTGAAGCTGTATCTAAAATAAACATGCAAAAAGTGTGGGGGGGGTTACTGCAACCAGAATCCAGTTCCCTACCCCCCTCCCACATCCCTGCCCCAGCCAACAGATCAGGAGGCTCAGCCAGTCTTCCTAGTCTGTCAGGCGAGTAATAGTAAGGGGGTAAGGGAGCAGGCTGCATGGTTGCAGGGCCTACCCTGCCTCACATCCTACTGTCCATGTCATTTCCTATGGGGAGCTGACCCACCTCATCAGTGTTAGGATCCCATTTAAAATGTTCTTCATTTGCTTTTTCTCTTTCTTTGGGATAAGAGGTGTCCAGCTCCGGACAACTCCCAGCTTATCCAAAGAGGTTACCCACAAATGGAGTAACCCCACAATGGCCATCAGGGTCAGGGAGCCTAGCTTGCTTTTTGACATGGGGTTGGACCACCATGCCAAAGACAGTGCAGCCATATAGGCTAACACTACCCAGCAGAGGCCACTAACAGCTGTCAGTGACCAGAACCACCCTTTTGCTGTTCACTAACACTACCAACTTTCTTGGGGTTCAAGGTGCTTGTCTTCTGCTTTATAGGTCGGGGTTACTACATCCTGTAGCAAACACCCTTCTTCCACCCTCTTTTCTGTTAGCTGAGGAGCCACCAACTCAAGCCTAACAATTGCATGATTAGTCAGGACTTCTTGTGGGTCAGGTTAGGTTTCACAAGTGCCAACTTTGGAGTTCTTCCTCACGTGAGGAGAATCACCTTGGCTTACCAAACGTTAGCTAAACGTTGCCCACCCTTCCTACACTTCTTTTTCTTCTGGGGCCTGCTTGCACTAACTGCAGGGGCAGCACTTCCAGAATCCTTGGAAGAGGGCTGGCACTGGACCAGCTCCTCCTTTGGGCTCTGACTAACCTCTGGTAGGTCACCCTGCTCCAAGGGGAACTGTCCAAGTACAAATTCCAGGCCAGGCCTTTGCTTCATCCTGGACTGCTCTGTATGTTGTTGTTTGGTGGATGGAGGTGGCTGCCAATAATCAATCTAATGTGATGAGAGTAGGGGGTTCTTTTGCAAAACCTGGGAATGCAAGTTTGTAGCTGCTACGGAGACAATGTTTAAATGTATCCATTGTGGAGTGGCGGGACTCCAGATAAAGTAAATAAAGGAAAGGAAAACTCCCTGCCAATAGAGGCTGCCTTTGTAAGAAGAGCCTTCTCCTGAAGCACAATATCCCAAGTGTCTTGTGTAGCTGGCAGCAGGGCGGTAAAAGGCTAGTTAGTGGAAGGCAGGGGTGTACAATAGCACTAACCCCGCCCTTTTGCACATTTGTTGCTATGCTGTCGCTGTGCAACCCACTGTCGATAAATCTCTAATATTAGTGCATGCTAGTGTCCCTATAAAAGTCACTTGGGGTACCAAGGTATTGCTGTCCTTTTCTACAACCAAATAGAGAAGGAATGGAAGCAGAATGGTACCAGTGTTAGGCAAATTGTACCGGAGCACATAACTGGTACATTTCCATATCTGGGGCCTCAAACCCTTATGGTGGAATGGCAATATGATTGTCTCCCATTTTATTCTCTGCTGTTTGCCCTTCCATACCACGTGAATCAGGTGGGTTCTCAACAAAGAGAAGAAGGCTGTCATGATCAGGAGCTGTATATTTAAAAATAGATGTAACAGTTTCAGATGTGGCACTATCTTACTTGGTTCTATAGGCCTCGCAAACAGTGACAGTTAGATCCTTTGCATGATCTGATCAATAGTAATGTTAAGCACAGTTCCATAATTCCCTCTTAAGATTGCTTCCCTATCTTTTTTTGATAAACACATTTTTATTGGGTTTTATGGACGAGGTCAGTAGTGGCACACTCCATCTCGGGGAACAATGTATCATCACAGTTGAGCAAGCATAATACAAATTCACCAATATGCATTCATCAGGTGACAGTACAGTAGTTTTATTGGATTCAGGGTCCTGTAGTTCATACTTACAAGGACAGCCCAGGGCCTCAGAAACTGGCTGCTCTTGTCTCGCCCACCAGTCTACCTTCCCGGCGCCATCTCTGAAGGGTGATGGGCAGTCTCCAGTTGACCGCAATGTCTCTCTTGGCCACCATCCGGGCCGTTCACAGGAAATTTCACTCTGCTCATGTGCCACCCACCTCATCTATCACTCTCAACAGGAATATCTGGGGGGAAAGTGGGATCACCCATCCCAGTACCTCAATGAGTTCACTCACTACTGCAGACCACAACTTGTAAATAGGTGGGCATATCCAGGTCATATGGTAAACGTCAGTAGGGGTTCCTGCACAACAGGGACATGCGGTATCTGGGAGCAGCCCTGTGGGGTAGAGCCTGGCCTGTCAGAGATATGCTTCATATAGATAGCACGTTTGTACCAGTCGTAGGCATGAGGACATGGTTATGGTTCTGGGTGCCATTAGGGCTTTGGCCCACCCATTTTTCCCATCGGCTTCTAATGTGAGCCAAGTTACCAGGGGTGTTCATCACCAGCATTATATAGATGTGGGAGACCCCTCCCTCCATCCCCCATTGCCCCAATAAAAAGCTTGGCTTCAAGTGGACTGTACTCCGGAAGTGAATTTGTGTGTGGAAGATGTGAGTGGAGGACGTGTCGGAGTTGAAGATACTGGTAAAATTGTGTGTGTGGGAAAACTGGTAGTCCATACAGAGATCCAGAAAGGATCACATATGCGATCCAACCCACACATCTCCCAGAAGGGATATACCCATTTGCCAAACCCTTGCAATGTTGCTACTTCATGCAGCCATGTGTAATGCCAAAGTGGTGTATATTGTGTAATAGTCTTAGCCCATCTTGTGTGTCTTAAAGCCGATCTCCAGGGTAGGAACATTGTTTTGGTCACCAAGGTAATGTTGTTAGAGACTGCGGAGCCATAGAGCAAATCCATAATCTGTGGAAAACGAGTTGAGTGAGTTCAAGCAAATAGGCCAGGTCCAACCACCCCCGTTAAACCAATCGTGTACAACAAGGAGTTGGACTTGCCAAACCCTCCATCGTATGGGCTGGGTTGACAGGACTGGATCTCAATGCAGGACAGAGGAACTTTGAAGCCGCTCTGTCCAGGGAACGGAACCAGTTGCGTGGTAGGGGGATTGGATATTCTGAAATCTTATCTAAATCATCATTTTGTAGAGAGCTACACAGCCCTAGACATTTATAGAGGAAGGATCTGACACCTCGTCAGATCCGCATTGGTTTTTCTTGTCAACGGTATGTTTGAAGGACCTGGTAAGGTTTGGGAGGAGTGTCACCCAAATGTCAAGATATTTAAAGCTTAATCGACGAATAAGCACTATCTCTTGCCAGTTAAAGCAGGCTCGGGATAGTGTCAGAGGCACTAAAACCGATTCAGATGGTTCATACAGAGGCCAGAAGCCACTTTAAAACATCGGAGATGGAAATAGCAGGGGCTGCTTATGGCTGGGTTTCCCAGGTAAAGGAGGACGTCATCTTCAAAGAGGGCTGTGTGATCTTCATTTCACGTAGCCCATATCCAGCCAGGAAGGAGAGAATCTTCTCTAATCATTCTCGCTAGTGGCTTAGTTACCAAAGCGAAGGGAGGACATCCCTGGCGGGTTCCTCTGCGAATGCAAAATGTGTGTGAAAGAGTGGCATTGATCTGGACGCTGGCTTTAGGGTTACTATCTAGGGATTGGACCAGTCTGCAAAATCGGGGGCCCATTCCCGCCTTTTGTAACACCAGCTGCTCAGTGAAGGATGCAAGGCCACCGGGGCACAGGTCCAGGTTTCCTCATTTGGCTGGCCCAGGGCAAGCACAGGCACAGATTGTTCTTTTGCAGGCCGCAAGCGGCAGCCGGCAGGGCCTGGCGTTGTCTGCAGGCACACTTCGGCTCAATCTGGCGGACTCTTAACCCCCACATTCCAGTCTCCTGAAGGGAGAGAGTGTGACTCCAACCAGCTGCGGCCAATTTCACGCAGCCACTCCTTAAAGGGTGTGGGGACACTGGGGCACAGGTCCAAGCCTTCTCACTTGGCAGGTGTGGGTGTAGAATGACTTTTTGCAGGCCACAGGTGTCAGCTGCCAGGGCCCGCCATCCTCTGTAGGCACACTTCGGAGTGATCCAGCAGGCCTCTCAACCCCTGCATATCAGTCTCCTGAAGGGGGAAGGCACAGATTGGCAGTGGGCAGTCAGTTTGGGTTGCAGGCCGGGGAGAGTTCACTGTATGAGGCACCTGTCCCTGGGGAGGCACCTACGGGCACCCCTCAATGTCTCCGGGCCCCGATGGTGATCTCTTCCAGGGCTGGGAGCAGTCTCTTCAGGGTATCAGCAGCCGCCATCTGCCATTTTGGTGTACACTGTGCTGTGAGAAAGGCTTGTTATCTGGGCCTTAGTGTGCCTGCGGCCCCATCAGTGAATCGGAGGGGGTTCCGGACGCACAGCACCATTCTTCCTCACGTAGGGGCTAATGGTGATTGGTTTGGATAGAGCCAGATGACAGAGGGGTCCAGAGCACACCTAAAGTTCTACCGCCATCTCAACACCTCCGGCTACGCCCCTAGATTACTTCCCTATCTTAATGGATCCATATGACAAAACGCTTAAGCTCACTCAGTTACCAGCACATATGCCAAAATACTTAAGCTCAGTCACTCACCAGCGTAGGAGAAAATTTGGTGTGAAGTGTGTTGTGTTATTAATCAGCCGGAAGACCTGAGATTTCCCCAATTAATGTGAATCCCAGAAAGCACCTCAAATGTAGTAAATTCTCACAGTATGACATTCATGCTGACACTGGGGGTCGCAAAGTTAGAGGGTAATAGCACAGAGTGAGAGAAGGATATCTTAACTGGTATAGTGCAAAGTGTAATGAGTTCAGCACAGTCTGAGTTCGCCTGCCAGGGGCTCCACAGCCAGTGCGAATAGGAGGGGTGAAAGTGGGCATCCCTACCTAGTATTCCTTGGTAGGTCAAAGGGCTCAGAACGGGTCCCATTTATACACACTCTGGCCATAGGTTGCGTGTACAGTAATTGTATCTAGCAGATCATGTTTGAGGGAAAAGCCATTCTGTGCAGTATGGGAAATAGATCATCTCACTCTAGGGAATCAAGTGCCTTAGTGGCATGAAGAAAGACCCCCACTGCACTGAGACCTGGATCCAGACCTGGATCCAGAGAGAGAGACCTGGATCCAGACCTGGATCGAGAGAGAGAGACCTGGATCCAGACCTGGATCGAGAGAGAGAGGGCTCTGGCTTTCTCATATTTGCTCTTGTAGTTACATTGCCTCAGGGCCACTGCCTCAAACTTTGACAATTTTGTTCTAATCTACTCCAGAGTTGCAAAATTATGATTCCGAGCTAGCACCCCTGTGAAGGTCTTGAGTTCTGTCTCTAATCTTTCTAGGTCACAGAGGAGTGTGCGCCAAACACCGCTATGTTTAGCAATGCATAGGAAGCTTGAATGCCTTCCAGACAGTACTCACTGATTCCACTGTGACCTCATTACGCTTGAAGTCCGCTATTTCAATCTAAATCTCTTCCACAAATACGAGGTCTAGGAGTGTGTTAGGGGGAAGGCAGCATATTTGTTTGACAGCAACAGCTCTTGGCAATTTCAGCCTCAAACACTGGTGGATGGCCAGAGAGGTTGTGCATCAGATGTGTGACTTCTTGTACCCAGGTACCTACACCCTAGGTTACCAGCTAAATGTCCAGTCTGGACCAGCCCCCCCGCACCCGAGAGTAGAATGTGCCCTCCTTAGTGTCAGGGTGTCTTTTTCTCCAGATGTCTATCAAGCTATGATCTTGTATAGTTTACCTAAGGTGCGCAAAGCTCATGCTTCAGTAGCTGGGAGGAATACGAGATTTGTCAACTTGCTCCTGGAGCACACACTTAAACTTAAAATCTTCTCCCCCCCCCCAATATCAAAGAGTGTGAATTTATTGGGAGTATATTCCCCTAGAGGGAGTCAAAAAGGGCGGGGTTGTCTATGTTTGACTAATAGCAAGACACCAATGTAATTGTGATGATGCTTAGGCAATTGCACAGTGGCTCTGGACATCAACAAGATAGCCTAACAGTTTAAAAGGGACACCTTTTTCATGAGGGTGGCAACTCTGCAGGATTAGGAAGAGTACAAGGGCAGCAGTCCACTGGGGGTGGGGGGCAAACCAATTGCATGTACGTGGAACTATATGGATTTCCTGTAGTAGTGCAACCTGGATCTGGTGCAGTTCTAGGTATAAGGGACCTGTCTCAGCGAACGGGGTTGTTGAGACCTCGTGCATTACATATGACACAGTTTAATGGCATGTTCAACCCCTGCGTAGTCCGCTTTCCCATTGAGCGAGTTTGTTCAGTAGAAAACAGCGCAAGTATTAAAGATGGCATACAGAATAGTGGCGCTCCCCAATACATAACCATTGTACAATGCCAAAACAGATTGATTTGGAGCTGGAGCCATGTGAACCTCCCCTCCCCCTTCCCACTCTGGTGGCCCAGTCCCAGTTAAATCATTTGGAGTCTCCTGCCTGAATTGTATCTGTTGGCATGTATGGTTGTACTGCCATTGCCTCTTCCTTTGTCTCTTAAAGTCTGTTTTATTGCCACAGCCTCTCTTGCTTATCCTGCACGGTTTGTTTGTTGCCCCTGCCCGCCTTCCCCTGCCCTCAATGGGTCCGCTGTGCTGCCACTGCCCCTCCCGCCTGCCCAGCATGGTCAACTTGTTGCCCCTCCACCCTCCTCCCTGCTCTCAATTATCTGAGTCTGTTCATTTGAATACTGTGGGAAGCCAGAAGTCAGGGACACAACCAGATTGTATCCACTCTATATTAATACAAGAGTGTGGCACGGCTGGTGTCATGCTGATAATTAAAGCTGTAATGCCTAAAGCATTTTCTTTAGAAATTATCAAAATGAAGGGGCCTTATTTCGATCGAAATTATGATTAGTGCTCTAAAAAACGAAAATGAGGACATATTGTCTGAGTTCTCAAATAGTGACAAAACACTTCTAAATTATTTGCTATCTTTATGTTTTTTTATCCAGTTGATCACTTGATTATATGTTTCACTTAGGGAGAGGATGTGGCGTTGCGGCCAGAGCTGCAGACTTTAAAACTGGGGAACCAGGTTTGAGTTTTGGAATGTGTCCTTGTGTAATGTAACTGATGCCCATGTAAAGCACTCCAGTACCTTTGTGTAAAGTCTGCACTATATAAAACTGCAAAAAAAACAAATACATCAAGTGTTTGCACACTTCTGTAATTGGGCTATACTTGCACTACATATGGATAACATTTGTGCTACATTTTGGCTCTCTTTTTCTGTAGTGGCCATCTTGGGAGACTTATTTGTTTTGAAGCTCCCTAATCCCCTCATTTACTACAATATTCTTAGTGGAAAAAGCTTTCAGTTTTCCACTTCGATTCCATCAAGATGGTGTTCAGATGTGCCACCTTTTTGGCATAAATTCAAAGTGTTTGCACTCTAGTTGCTCATTAGAACACTGTAGGCTGCTAATCGCCAGGGAAGTAACTGCCAGTCTGAATCATGCACTTTCAACACTAGCAGCAGTCTACATGTTAGAATGTTTTAATGAAATAAAAGAGAACGATATTTGAGAACTCGCTTAAAACATGTCCTAATTGTTCTTCCTAAAGCACTAACCATAATTTCTATGACAAAAGGAATCCCCTGATTTTGTTCCTGTGGCCAACCGTCTTGCATGCACCCAAGCTTTGGCCGTGCGCAGCATGGGGTTTGAATGCTGTGGGTGTTTGTTTGTTTTTTTCAATTTTTCTCTGGATCTTTGGACCCATCGTGGATTTACATGGGATGACTGAGCCCAGCGGAGAATCAGCAGATTGGACGCAAAAAACCCCCCCAAAAACTAAATGGTGACCACAATCAGTCTTGCGTTTCTGAGATCCGCTGATTGATCTGCGTCCCTATATATCTATGTTCTTTAACCTTAAATAACTCTTAATCTTCTGAATGGATTTACACCAAATCACACAAAGCACGATTTGCGGACCAAGATCTAGCTTCCTTCCACACTTGGTGTAATTCTTTTCAGTGGTTAGTGCTGTAGCTGTGTATAAAAACTGCACAAAATCCCCAAAGACACAGAGCGGGGAAATCGTGTTTTGGGACCCCACCCCCTTTCTCTGCTCCTGCTTGACGGATCACCCTGAAACTTTCAAGACACTAGCTAAAGTCAGTGTTGTATTAGTTTTGAAAATGTTACGTGAATATTTGTCAAAGGACGCCAAAGGTATTGCCATCATAAAAAATGCTCTGTCTATGGAAAAAATTGTATTACCTATAACTATTTCAAACATATATATATATATATATATATATTAATTTTATTTTTTTTCACTTGAAAAAACAAAGGCTACAGGAATGTTACAGTTATACTCACATTGTAAACGTATAAAACCATAGAAGTTCACCTGTTATAGTTTGTTATCCCAAGTAACTATAACGTATGCCCACCAGTAACTATAACTCGCACCCCTGCCATGCACAGTTTTTCAGCAAAGATTTTACTGCAAATATTACATTAATATTATTAATTAATGATATCAAAGATGTCATGAGTGCCATAATGTGTGAGGGAATTACCATTGCATGGCGAGGTCGCAAGTTATAGTTACTATACGTTAATCCAACCACCACCGCAGCTGGGGTTGGCCGCAGGGCCTGGCCTGTGGCCAGACTCTTCAGGTGACCCCTATAACCACCCTACCTTGCGCTGTGCATGGCCTGTCCGCAGGGCCCAGCATAAATATTAATTTTTTTGGGGGGAGGGGTATTGTATTCCCCCCCCCCGACCTATAGCAGCTCCCTCTCTGTGACAGCAGTTTCCCCTGTCTCCCTGCCAGCATCTGCGGCCCTCCTACAATGTTTTTGAAAAGTACCCCGGGGAGGTGGTCTATTCCCGGGGCTGCGATGAGGGCTACGTGCCCCTCCCGCATTGCTCAAGTCTTTAGATCTGGGGAGGTGGTAGTCCCTGTGGCTGTAGGACGGTCGTGCGCATATCCCCCCTCGAACCCCTCCCTGCATAGAAATTGTGAATGCTGCCGGAACCTAGCCCACCCGGGGGCTTGTGTTTAAATTTTTCATCAAATTATATTTTTTCTCAAAGTGTTTTTATGAGCACTTTTGGGGGGGGGGGGAGTTTGTCCGTGTGGGACCCCAGCACTGGCCCCTTGTCTTTTTTCTTTTACTTTTTTTGTGGGACTCGGCTTCCTGGTTTGAAATGTTGGCATCTAATCAGAGCTGTACATTTCCCAACACAAGCTCATCATTATTTCTGAATACTTCGCAAAGGATCCGCGTCCCTAGATATACACATTTATTTTCCATTTAATTTCTCAAAAACTACTGAACAGATTTACACCAAATAAGTGAAAGCATAATATGGGTACCGAATCTAGCATTCTGCCAGATTTGGTGTAATTCCATCCAGTGATTCAGGTTGTAGGCGTGTCTAAAGGTCTTATGGGAATTAACTTGGCAAACCAACTTTTTTGATTCTCCTCCCCCCCGCCCCCCCTCTTGGCCCTCGCTTCGCAGATCACCCGTACCTTTGCGTGCACCACAAGAATCACTGCCAATATAGGTAAGTCAAAAAACGCTTTTTCTATGGAAATGTAGGTTATATATATATATATATATATACATATATATATATATATATATATATATGTATATATATATATATATATATATGTGTATATGTGTATATATATATATATGTATACATATATATGTATTGCAATATATTTTCTTTCATTATGAAAACTCTGTAGTGTCTGAAAGGTAACTCCGTTAGGAGGTCTTATTCACTTCGATCATTGCTGAAGTACTGTGGCAATTTGTTCCTACTTCTTTGGGCACTATATCTGCTTCAGATCTTTTTGACCCATATGTGGTTACATGGGGAAACATAAGAGCACACATCTTTTTGAAGTCACCCCCTCATTTAGTTAATTTTGCGTAAGGCTAATTGGACCCTATAAGTTGGTATGTTTTTTATGTGTCCTGCATTCAGGTTAATTCCTCTTCATGATGCTTGTTACCTCTTAACATTTTCAGTGGTTCTATGTTTGCTGCTAAGTACTTTACTATCTTGTGGGGATGCCCAGATGTTGTAATATCTATATATCAATTATCACTTTTCCTCCATTACTAAATGTACTTAATTTCATTGTGCTGTCACCAATCATAGAAATAACCAAGGCATAGCTCAATTCAATTATTTTTTCTGTGCTTTTCTGAAACTGTTTTTCTCCAGTCTAAAGGCTTTTTTGTGTGCTCACATTTATTTCTGTATTGGAGAAATGTACTTTAAAGGGCCATTTTTCTGCACCAAACTGTTAGTGTTTTGTTTGATTACTGTGTCTTTTGTCAAGGCACCTCGTCTTTTAGTAACTGCCTGCCTGCAAAAAACCTATGTGCCTGGCTCATAGCAGATTAGTCTCCTTTCATAGAGAAAGAAGGCTTCATTTGTATAGATGAAGGTGGCCTGTCAGGGGTTCAATTTGTAATTAATTACTTGAGAGACCTGTCATCTTTCAAAGTAAAGAAGATGTGTACATTCACTTGTTTGGCTGCATTACTGATATCAAGTGAAAACCCTTTTATAGTATTAATAGCTGCAAGTAGCCTCTGCATGTCATTGAGAGAGCAAGCTCCCTACTTTACATATTTTTAAATTCTTTATTTTAGCCTTTTTCAACAAAAAATACACTGTAACATGATTTGCATGCTCTTGTCCCATCCCCTAAGTGAGTCCTGCATGTTCCCCTGGCTCCCGCACACCAAACCCCTACAGTACTGTAATATGGTGATTGCATGATAGAAAGGCAGCCACCAAACAGACAACCTCACAGTGACCTCAATCAGTTCGGCTGGCAGGTGTGTCCATAATACCCACAAAGTGGGTTACATACAGATCTAATCCAGCTCCTGTGCTCCCACTTACGTATTCTCAGCAAACGTTTGCAGTATCATACTCCATGTTATGTCATCCACCACTTTATCATCATTTCAAACCATACAGATTGTGACCTCCTCTGCTAGTGCCCATTCTATTGTGTCTTGTGTCCACAACTTAACACTCAGATGTCTGCCACTCATCCAATATATAGCTATGCACCTTTTGATCATAATAATGCCAGTTCTACTATCTTGTAATACATTTTTTATCTTGCATACGGTCAATGATACCCAGTGTTTATGAGAGGAGTACACCTGAATCCTGTTGCCCCTCTTATTCTCAGGCAAATTACAGTCCAGTAGGCCTTTTCGTCTTGATCATTCCACCCATATGCAAAAAGAAAAAAGGGAACCATGAACTCCACAACATGGGCGAGTCATGAATTTAGTGGGATAGATTTTACTCAGCGCTACTAGGGCCAAATATATGTGTTGTAAGAAGTTAAAGTGAATTAATTTGAACCTGGTATTTCCTGATACCTTTCTGACCAATTCAATTACCCCCTCCCATTCTTTCATTAAGTGGTTCTTCCAAATCAGTGTCTAATGCACATCTAGCCTTATATGGAGGCTTGGCTCTATCAACCTTCATGGCTTTGTACAGTAACATCATCTGATGCTGGCCCTCCCGGTAGCCAAGAATACCATCCAACACAGAGGATGTGGGTGGGTCTGAGGGAATTCTGTCCAAAACTCCAGCACTGTGCTGGCCAATTTAGAATACTGGAGAAATTGTCCGGGGCCAACCCCAAAGGCCTCACGGGTGTCCTGAAAGGTAAGAAATGTCTCCGCAGGGTATAAATGACTGAGGATCTGGCAGGCCCCCTTTCCCCACCCTGCATTTGCCATGATGCCACGGATACATCAGAAAAACTGTAAATCCCATACGATCAATTCTCTGGCAAGGTGCGTGTCTGATTACCTGCTTAACAACTCTCACTCAGAGTCTCAGTCTGGTGTACCACGTAAGAATACGTCGTTTCCAGCCCACAACCCCTCATGAGAAGAACTGACACGGTCTCCCTGCAGTAGATGGCTTCTCCCAGTTATCCTCCTCGGTAAACCACTTGGCTGCATGTTGCACATGAGCCATGTAATAAAATAATTCCAGGTTGGAAAGGCCAAAGCCACCTGACTCCTGATCTGTGACCTCTGTGCCTCTCTACTGTGCTTTCCCACCCATACCAAGGATACCAAAAAGCTATTTAGCTGCTTGAAGGCTGAAGTCCCTAGAGGGGATAATAAATTCTGGAGTTGGTACAAGTAGCGTGGAGAAGGATCATCTTTGCGTGGCTATGTGCCCCACTATGGATAGTGGAAGTGTATTCCAAAACTGCATATAGGAGTTCAACCCCTCCATGACTTGTCTCATTTGAAGGCATATTGTTTTTCAGCAGTCTGCATGACCTGGATGCCCAAGAGAACAGAAGCTATCCAGCTTCCACCGTAATTCCAGATCAGGGAGTTGGTCTTTCAAGCAAGTTTACAACCCTCCCAGGGGAAACATAAGCTCTTGTGCTTGTTGACACACAGGCCTGACATTCTCCCAAACTCCCCCAGCAGACACATCAACCATGGAAGTGAGCATCAAGGAGCCCCAAGATAGAAGAGAGCATCATCTACATACAGAGACCCTACCTGTGTTGTGTGCCCCACTGTATTCCCTAGTCATGCAGCCCTTTCTGAATGCAGGATGGTGAGTGGCTCCAGGACAAGAGGAAACAACAAGAGCAGTAGAGGGCAACCCTGTCTCATGCCTCACTCCCTGTTCCATTATCTTGAATCTACCCCCCCTCCCCCGATTTAACCCGTGCTGCAGTGTTCATGCACAGCAGCTGGACCTATCTTTAAAAAACTAGACTAAAGCCCATTGATTAAAGCACTTCCAACATATACTTTCAGCTTGATGTGTCGAAAGACTTCTGTAGGTCCACTGCAAACAGTGAAAGCTTCGCAGGATTATCAACAACCTAGTTCATTACATGACAGAGGTTCTGTATGTTCAGAGCAGTACTCTGGCCCAGACTAAAACCACACTGTTCCTCATGGACCAACTGACCAATTGTGCCATGAAGACGTTCTGAGAGAACTTTGCACAGTAGCTTGACATCTGTGTTGATCGTAGTTAGTGTCCCTCCTGGCTTGGGAAGCGTACATATCAGACCCTCTTGCATGACTGCGGGTAGGATCCATTTTTCCCATCGCCTCCTGAAATACCTCCAATATGTTTTCTGACAGTCGAGGTGAAAAAGTCTGATAGTATTGGGTTTTTCACCTAGACAGGGATGCCAAAGCCACCTGGAGCTCTTCTAGAGTTAAATCTGCCTCAATCTCTTCCATCACCTCTGCACCACTCTGGACAGGTCCAGCATGGCAGGAGGGCTTGTTTAGCGTCAGGTGTGCAGTTGTCCATTCTGCAGGTATACCCTCTATGTGAGCGCTGAATTTGTTGTTTATGTCCCATTGTGTCACCACCTCGGTGCTATCTGGATGGTCCAAGGAGCACACAGGAGTACACTCTAGCTCCTGCTGCAATAACCAACCAAGCAGTTAACTAGGATTGTCCCCCTCCCTGTGCAGTCTCTGCCTGTACGCCTTGTCAGTTTGGCCAGTCTGACCCATGTTACGCCCAAGCAACGCCATGCCTCAAGCATCTCAAAATGAGCTTCTGGTGTCTCCACTTGTTGTTGTTGGGCCTCAGCCAGTGTAGTCTCCTAGTCTATCACCTTCCCCTGCAATTACTTCCTTACCCCATATACAGACACCCAGACATGTACCTCTCATCACCACCTTTATAGCCTCCCGTTCAGTTGCTCCCTGGGACATAGAATCCCCAGTCTGCCATCTTTGACTCCAGTGCTGTGGTGAGGTCTGCTAGACACCCCTCATCTTCAAGCACATTTGGCGGCATTCGCCAACAAGTAATGTGTCCTGTCCTTGCTCCTTAAATACACTCTACGAGCAGTGGGGAATAGTCTAAGAGAAATCGATCTAGATATCAGATGGAAACCCATCTGTGACATCCCACCCTAGCAATCAAGACATGGTCTAGCTTACTTTAAGTGTTGTGTGTCAGGGAGTGAGTGACATGAATATTCGCTGGAGGTGGGATTAAGGGCCCTCCAAATATATACAAGTCCCAATTGGCTATTACTGTGGAGGTCATTCCTGGTTTAGTGTGGTGTCTTGGTGGTGCTGTGTCCATCTCCCCAACTAAGACACAGTTAAAATCTCTAGCCCAGTATATAACAACCCCAACATAACCCATTACAAGGTCCTGCCTGTTGTAATAAAAGTATTTATCATCAAAGGTTTGGAGCATAAGAATTCAGTATACAGACTTCCTGACCATCCAGCATTCCATGGAAAAGAATATACTGACCTTTCACATCCGCCTGCATGTAGCATGGTATCCTGGGAGCTATCCATATGGGCACCCCCATGGCAAAAACAGAATAAGTGGCTGAGTATAATTGTCCCCTCCATTTTTTCACATGTTTGAGGGACTCTGTATCCGTAAGATGGGTCTCTTGCAAGCATGCAGCAGCTTTCCTTTTACATTTTAGGAATGCCAACACCCTATGTTGCTTCATGCAGTTGTTAAGACCCTGGATATTCCACGTAAGTAGAGAAGTAGTAATAATTGCCTATCATGGCATCCTAAGTGTAAGTCAGTTTACGGCCACAGCTGCTCACAGTGGGACAAGCATATGAGCCAACATTGAGCTTCCCCCCCCCCCCCCCCCCCCAACTCCCCTAGAGCTTGAGGACACACAAGTAAGTTAACATAGTCAAAAGCATGCCAACAAAAACACAACATAATGCATTGTAGAACAGTAACCAATCTCTCCCGATTACCCTCCTGGAGAAATACAGTAGAAAATAACTATAACTTTGTGCTAGCTCATTCTGTCCATGCTAAAGCAGTAGTCCTGCACTGATAATGCTCCAACACCTGTCTATCTATGAGTATGTGATGCAATGCGATGTGATACAGACAGTGGTGGTTGCTCACCCAGCACCCCGAGGCCAAAGAACAACCTCTAGGGCTAACCATGTGGTCCTCACCCCTGTACGCCATTTCATACATTCAGCCATTGAGGGTCATCCCCACAGTGAGGTTAACATACCCTATCAGACTCCTTGGCATTCTGATAAAAGGAGTACAACATTAAAGTACTCATATCCCACCCCTCCCATCTACATCCGCCTAAGACCTGTAGGACATCAGGCAAGTATATAAGCAATAGACAGGCCATATATTAAGTATAGATCCCATCTGAACCTGTCGCTGAGTCTCCAAAGGTGCTACCAATTAATTACATTACAGAGATGCAGAAACCACCTCAGATTGCCCATCGAACATCTGTGGCCTCCCTGAAGGGCCAGGGCTATCCCCTTTCTGCTGCTCCATTGTAATGAGATTTTACGTGGAGGAAGCCACCTCCTCCTGGGGAATGGTTCCATCCTCCTTGATCATCACTTGCGATGTGTAGGAGTTCCAGATACACTTCTCTGCCTGGGCTCATTCACCCTCCTACTTCTCTGCCCATGACCGCCCACAGGTACATGCCCCACAGACAGACTTCTAGCTGGCACCTTGTGCCAGAGTTTCAGCCGAATCCTAACCTCTTCCAATTGATCAAAAAAGTGAGCTTTCCTATTAGCAACTACTCACAGTGACGCTGGATAGAGGAGCATGTACTTGAGTTGCAAGGCCTTCAGGTTCTGCTTAACATCTAGGAAGAATTTCCTCTGCCTCTGCACCTTGTGCATGTAATCAGGGTAAACAGCAATATTTTGTTTTTCATGTTGAGGCAGCCCTACCTCTCTGTACACTCTCAGAATGCAGTCTCTGTCCTTATAATGAAAGACACAGGCTATAATGGCTCAAGGAGGGCCCTCTGGCAGTGGCCAAGCAGTCAGCGCTCAATGAGCATGCTCCAAAGAGAATATGGGAGACAGTCCCCCAGGGTGCAGTATTAGCTGAATCCTTTTCTCCAGGAACTTCTCTACTGAGGGGCACCCCACTCCCTCCAGGAATCGCAGCACGCAGATGAGGTTGTGTCAGGGTCACCCCTATGCATCCTCTGCCTGGTTTTCAAGGATCTGGCCACAGTCACCATGTTCCCCATACACTGATGAAGGACCATGACCTCCGCAAATAGCTTCACAATGGACTCCTCCGCTGCTTTCCCCTTGTCTTTACTTTCCTGAGATTAGTGTGAAGCAGGTTGACGTCAACATAGGCAGTCTCAATCTTGTTTTCTAGCACCACCCAGGCACCATGAATCACAGCCATGAGCTCCGCTTGTGTGGGTTTCTGCCCCCGAGATCACCCTTCATCCGCTGGGGTGATCAGTCCCTCCCCACAGGACCCATAGATGATGCCTGAGTTGTGGTATATTGCAAAATGGTATTGTGTTGCATGGCCCTAGAATCCCCTAGGTCAGCGAGAGTGAATGAGCCCGCATAGAGAGGCAGTCTTAGGAACGCAGCTATGCCAATGGACACTGTGCTTGGCCATTCAGCAGTATCTCTCCCAAGAGTCGACTCAGGATGACCAGCAAGGCCACCAATGATAGAGACCTCAGGGCCCCAGCGTTTCATAAATCTGGGGCCAACTAGGGTCTGGAGTATATGGAGGCAGTCTAGTGGAGGGGCCGCTGTGCAAAGTAAATGTTTTAGAAGGTTTTCCCCATGTGGGAAACTGGCACCTTGTTGCAGTGCTCCCCCCCCCCACACACACACACTTTTTGCCTGGTTTCTGAATGCAACTTGGACTGGAGTGCAGTAGGATCCTGCTAACCAGGTTCCCAGTGCCACTGTTCTTTCCCTGAAATTGCATTGGCACAATTGAATACACCCTTAACTACCACTATAAGTCCCAGGTAAGTGGGTACCTATGTACTCTGGGCAATGGGTACTAAGTGTAGGCTCCTGAGGGCAGCTGCACTGGTTGTGTCACCCTCTAGGGCCCTGCATCTAGATGCACCCAGCACTGCCATTGCAGAGTGAGTAACCTGGTACAAACTTAAAACACAAACTTGATAGGGCACACTACATGTGTGCCCTGTCCACCATACACTGCATTTACTATGGGTAAGACACCCTAAGGCAGGGTGCTCCATATTATATGTGAGGGCATCGCTGCATGAGCAATATTCCCCCACTTTGTCCTTGTCAAACTAGGGACATGGTGAGTGAACAGAGCAGCCATTTTAATATGTGCTAGACACTGGTCAACACAGGTTTCCCCAGCTACATGATGGCCACTCTGAACCCTGGGCTGTTTGGTATCAAACAACTCAGAATGACAAATCTAAACTGGTGCCAGAATTGGATTTATCTGTAAATGTTCCAAGGGGTCACCTTCAATGTTCCCTCTAATTTTTTTCCACTGTGTGCAGCAGTGTGCGGTCTCTGTGCCCTGCAGCCAAGGATACGTGCGCCAAGAAATTGACCATTCACACGCACGCAGCGCATAACTAGCCAAGATCTTTGGCATTAGCCTCTCCATACCACTAAAGCAAAAAAGGGATATCATTGCTCCATGCAATAGGGCATCAAGGCAGTTTTGTGACCTAGTTGCACACCCCAAGGACATGACCTGTTAAGTGCCACCTACACCCCAGTTAGAGAAAACAGAGGAACATTGCCCGCGGCCTTTAAACTCTGTTTTCATTGACTTCAATCCAGATTCAAATATGAGCATTTTCTGCAATAGGAGAGCACGACTATCGCTCTAAAAGGCTTATTTGAGCTGAGAAAGTGATAATGCATATAAACAACTATGAAGTATGACAATGATGGAAAAGTTGATAGTAGCTCATTTCCTACTGTTCTGAAGCATTTCCTAGCTCATTAACCATTAATTTTCAACATAAATATCACTTGCTCGCTTGTATGCTAAAGTACGCCAAATGATGTTTAAAACACTCCCCGTGGCCTTTAAAAGCTGTTTTCATTGACTTCAATCCAGATTCAAATATAAGCATTTTCTGCAATAGGAGAGCACGACTATCGCTCTAAAAGGCTTATTTGAGCTGAGAAAGTGATAATGCATATAAACAACTATGAAGTATGACAATGATGGAAAAGTTGATAACAGCACATTTCCTACTGTTCTGAAGCATTTCCTAGCTCATTAACCATTCATTTTCAACATAAATATCACTTGCTCGCTTGTATGCTAAAGTACGCCAAATGATGTTTAAAACACTCCCCGCGGTATTTCAACGCTGTTTTCATTCACTTCAATCCAGATTCAAATATGAGCATTATCTGCCTTAGGGGAGCACGTATATCGCTCTAAAAGGCTTATTTATTAACGTGCGCGCTTGCTGAAGGGGCCTGCGCCTTACAGGAAACATTGGTCACCTTAGAGGTACCCCCTGCAAAAGCTAAGTATCCATACAGCCAATATTCAAACCTTGGGGGAGAGCCCTGTCCCTTTACAAACAGTGCCCTTCCTGGGTTGAGGTGCTGACAGCCCCTCCCCCAGGAATGTTCACTGCCCTGCTGGTGAGCTACAAATGGCTTACCGCCCTTGAAACTCGACCCCCAGGCCTGATGCTAGCAGCAGATGGCCTCCCCCTTTGTAAACCCTCACATTTGGAGGGAGCAAAGGTGGGAAACCACATAAAGGGTAGGAGTGGCCCCACCTGGCATGCACCACCCCCAAGGTGTTGCCTGCGAGGTGGACCCTCCATTTTATTTTCCTCCATCTTACATGGAAGGAAAATAGCCATTCAGGGTTAGGGAAGTGACCCTTCCCACAGGAGGTGGTTACTATAGTGGGTGTAGCCACCCAAAGGTAAGTGTCCCATTGGACACTACGAGGTTCCCCCTAAAACACCCACTAAATTCAGTATTAAGTGAGCACCCCTGGACCAATAAATCAGATTCGAAAGGCCAAAGAAGACCAGCCCAAAAAAGAACCAAGGCACGAGAACTGTGGACCTGCTGCACAAGAAAAAGGTGCCCAACCCTGCCTGCTGCACGCAGGACCCAACAATCGCTGCTGCGGAGGAGGTGGACACTGGACTGACTTCAAGAAATCCAGAGGACCTCCAGGCTTCACCAATTGCCTGAGATCTCCCTCCAGAGTGAAGGTACCACTCTGCATCCAACAAAGAACAAACAACCCAGTGAGGGTCACGTCACTGACCTGCCGATATCTCCTGAACCGGAAGTCGCAGCCAGACCAGACGACACACCGGTGACCACCAGTACAAACCCTGCAAGTGTGCCAAGTTTGGTGGCACTGCACCCTCTAGTGGCCATACCAATTCCCTGGGTACTGGTCAGCTGACATCAGGCAACCAGAAAACCATCTACCCCAGAGCTGAAAAAGGCCCAGGAGGAAGCCCAGTCAAGGGACTTCAGGAACGCCCCGGATCTCCCGCCAGAGTGCCGCCGTTGTCCTGTAAGCAGCCTTCAAAGAGACTTACCTCCAGCTCCAGAGGGCTCCGTTGCGCACAGCTCCTGCATCACCAACTTCCTCTGCACCCAGCCGCCCAGAGCCCTGCAAAGAGGAACCAGTTGTGCCCCAAGGGTCCCTCACACCTTGTGACCTCGACACCGCAAGAGGATCCCAAGGCACCTCCTTTAAATCTGCAAGAACCACCCTTTTCCAAGTGGTCCTGCTCGGTGGCCCTGCACCTGCTCCAAGAGACTTTTCAACGCAGCTGCCAGAACCTCTCCAGCTGGCACAGTGTGCTCACCAACGGCCTCAACCAATCTGCAAAAGTGGAACTTGTTAAACCCACTGTGTGATTTTTATATGCATTTTTAAAAGTGATTGCCTATTGATTCATATGGTGCATAATTACGCACAGAAAGACTGCATTTGTTAAAACTTAAAAAATCCATATCTTAATAAGTACTTAACCAATTTTGATAATCCTGGTCTTAAAATTTATATAAAAATCTGAAGTATTTTTATAAATTGGTCTCAAGTTATTCCTTCGAATGTGTGAGATGCTTGATTGATACTGTCAGTGCAACAAATGCTTTGCACTTCTCCAAGATTAGCCTAAATGCTCGACCAAGCTACCTAAAAAATTAGAGCATTAAGTGATCTAGTTTTTGCCTCTGGAAACCAATGTGTGGTTGCCAGGACCCCCTGCACAGTGTGCCTAGCTTTCCACAATACATAGAGGGCCAGCCTCCTACAACCCCAGTGAACTCTTTGGGAGGATTCACAATCGAATCCGGCCCAAAGTGAGTCTCAAGAATGGTGAACATCCAACAACAAGGTTGATCTCTCCCTTCACTCGGGGGAGAAGTGGCAATGCGTCCTTTACCAGTCAACGATTGGGGGCTAAAGGCCAACGCAGCTCCGGCCCTTGATGCTTGTGCACTGACCCGACTGCCTCCTTCCTCACTAGTTGCCCCCCCAAGGCTGGACAGTGCTGCCATCAGTGGCCTCAGGTACTCTCACTGGTGGCACTGGCTCCAAGCTGCAGTGCCCCAGTGGCCGATCTACACCAGAAAAGCATCAGCTCTGCATTCTGGACTCTGCCTGCAGGGCTGTGCTCAAGGCCGTAGCCAATGGGGAGGGGGTGTGGGTGGGGCTGGGAGGCCCAGCCAGTCTATATTTTTGAGCCCCCCTCCAAAAATCACACTTTTCTGTATAGGAGGGTCGTAGCTGCAGCGTGTATTGACTAGGTTGGCAGAAACGAGGTTCTTGCAGCCTCTTATGAAACAAATAGAAAAAGAAAGTTCAAACGAGAATGAGGCCGGGCAGGGCTATGGGGACCATTGCCAGGACCAGTACATACTTGCTGCGTAGGAGCAAATGAGCTGCACACCACAGCCTGACTAGTCCAATGTAATTTCTTGTGGAGCAAATGAAAGTTCCCTCTACTACAACGTCTGCACAGCATCTTGACTTGCTCCCATGACCTAGCCTGCATTGAAAATTGGACAGCAGGGCACCGTGCCTGAACTGACAGTCAGAACTGGCCCACCGGCTGAAGGGTGGATATCAAGTGAGTGGCTACGTTTAACGACCACTAGAGACAGTGAGTACCCCAGCTCAATACACAGTATACTTTGTTATATGACATCCTACCCAGATAAAAAAATAAAAAATAAAATAACATAACAGCACAATGAATCAAGCATTTACTTGCACATTCTCTTAAATGTGTCACGTTATCAGGAATGCCAAAAGCACATGATATACTTACATGCTTAGGAATTGCTTTGTCATTGTAAATGTATATATATATATATATATTTTTATAAATGGTGATGCATACATGTTTATAAAGTTCAGTGAGTGTTTTCTTTTAACTAAAAGTGAAAGTCCGGTTTAATGTAAACTATTTATGTAGCACACAAACAGTACTAAAGTGAAAACACAATGCAAGAATAATCTGAAACCAATTTTGAAAAATAGAGTAAATAAAATGATACCAGAACAACAAAAATCCAATAAAGAGATGTTCAATTTTAAAGTTTTCAGTGAAATAGCACCTAAAGGCAGAAAGCTCTACTCGCGGTCATCTGGTCGAGCTAGACCGAGGGAGAGTCCCAGTCAGTCCGATCGCAATGCTGCGCGTGTCGTATACCGGGACTTGGTTAGTCTGGCTAAAAAGGTACCTTCTGAGTCTGGTGAGAAAAGTACTGTTTGCGTTGGAGGAGGCCACAAGGAGTATGATGAGTGTCGAGGATGGTGGTCACTATAGAGTGAAGAGCAGGCTGGGCATCGCGTACAGTTGTTACTGTAGCGCAAATAGCTGGTCGAGTGTTGCGGACGGTAGTTGCTGAAGATTATTTTTGGCAGTTGTTGTTGTACAGCAAAGTGCAGGTTATGGGTTGGCAGTCACCATGAGCAGTCATTGCCAGCGTGAAGAGCAGATTTCACCTGAGCTTTACATTGCCATGTTATGGGCAGCAGAGTCCTAGCACATACTAGCCTGTCCACAGTCATACGGAGCCCATACTTCATGATTTTCACATTTTCTTCAGGAGGAGAACACTCTGATGCCAGCCAAAGGTCCAGGACCTGGGGGGCACTCTTGAGGATCAGGACTTACACCAGCAGAGGCCAGCAGCAGGGCTCAGGCAAGTCTAGCTGGAGCAGATCAGCTAGGCAGTTGCAGGGATGCCTCCGAAGCTTGTTGTGCCCCTTTAGCTCACACAGGAGGTCAGCCAAGTAACGCTTTACTATGGCTAGCGTGGCAAGAAGAGAAGGAGGCCCAGTCTTCCTTGTCAGGCTCAAGACAGTCCTTCAAGCAGCAAGGAAGTCCTGAATCTTCCACAGGTCGAGGACAGTTCTGCTGAGTTCCTCTGGAGATACAATATTTATTCCTGGTTCCTGCCTTTGTGTGGGGGGACACCCTAGCCTACTATCAAACTAGGTTTGACAAATGCTTCCCTCTGTCTAGCTGTCTGAAGGTGATAAAAGACAGGGCAAGGTCTGGTTTCAGGTTCCTTTGTGTGTGCTGTAGGCAATGCCCTTTGAACTGTAAGTGAGGCTGGGCACAGCTCCCCCTCAGCTTGTCAGTCTGGCCCATCTTATCTACAGCTAAACCCCTTTTGTGTTACTGCCTGGAAACAACACACAAACCCCAACAGTTGAACCATCACAGTCATGTGATCCAGGACACGAACAGAAAGGTAGAGTTGGTTGGGCCAATAAAATGTTAACCTTCTAAAAGCGCCATTTTCCAAATTGTAACTTAAAATCAGACTTCATCAGTAAAGAGGATTTTAGATTACAATGTATCTGAGTGTAAAAGGCATACCTCTATCTTCTCCCAAACAAAAGCTATCTCTTATTAAATGTAATAAATGACCCAGTGTTAATGTGAGTGACAGGCCTTACAACAGTGATAATGACTTTAGGAGTTTGTCACTGTCCAGACATGTCAATCTTCAGCACACATGTCCTAATTTTTAAATGCAGTGCAGCCTGCCCTGTGAACCTTTACGGCCTAATTTAGGAGGTGACTTGTTGGTTTAAAAAATGAAGGTTTGAGCCTGGCAAAGGGTTTACTTTGCCAGAACAAAATGGCAGTTTAAAACGGCACTACACACTGCAGTGACAGGCCTGAGACATGTTTTGAAAGACTACTTTAGTAGGTGGCGCAATGAGTGCTGTAGCCCACTTGTAGCATTTAATTTACAGGCCCTGGGTAAATATTGCACCATTTTCTAGGGCCTTACAGGTAAATTAAATGTGCCAATCAGGTAGATGCCAGTTGTACTGTGTTTTAGGCAGAGAGCACAAACACTTTACCACTGGTTAGCAGGCAAAAAGTGCACAGATTCCTTATAGCCAACAAAAATGGGTTCAACAAGGGAAGGCAGAGCAAGGCGAAATGTCTGGGGTGACTGCAAAAAGGGCAAGGTCCAACAGAAACCTTCACCTACATTAGTAGTAAGGTGCATTATTAGAATCAAATTCAGCTTGGATGTACACCTTGTTTGGCAAGGGACACAGTACATATTTTTGAAAAGCCTGAATAAAGGTAGACGGCAGTAATTGCAGCCTGTTGGATAAAGTAAGTAACAATGTAACTTAACTGAATAAGTATACAAATAATGTAATTTAACATCAATGACTTCTACATATTTTTGTATAGGTGTCACCAAATATGTGCTAACTGTAGGCTCATAATGTGCAGATGTGAGTGATATCAGGATTGTTAGGCACTTGTATGGGACAGCTTTCCTTATACTTATACTGTGGTTGCTGACACAGTTTGCCACTAACTCTGGGCCTGATGAAGGACTGTCAATGTCTGGTCAGTATGAGGTTTTCACAGAGAAACTGGTTCTCACTGATTGGGCACTACAATATTCTGAGCCTTCAGTTGGCAGCTGGTTGTGATGTCTACTAATTACAGAGCTTATTGACTCTTAAGGTCAAGCCCCGAATAGAAATGATCTTTGAATCCATTGAGGATAAACTGATTACAAAAATGCTTAATATGAATAGTTTACCTGTTTTTTTCAGGCACCCTTCTTCAAGGCCCACTGGCCATACTGGGCATCGGGCATTTCCCCCGGAGGCAGGAACATTAGGGGGCTGCTTTTGTTATTGGAGGCTGGTTTTGTAGTAGTGCAGAAGTTATAAAAGCACTGCAGTGTTCCTTGTATATCCAACAGTTTTTAGGCAACAATAAAAGTGCCAAGATAACTCTGTTGATTAATGTTCCTGCTACGGAGAGATCAGAGTTTTGTCTAGTGGCAGTTTTGACTCATCTAGGGTAGCGCAGAGGATTAATATGCCTGCTGGAAAGAACATGTACCATGCAGATCCCAGAATAGTGTTTAATGTGCACAGCTCAGTGTGTTACTGCCTTTGTCAAAGAGCTACTTTTGTTACTGTGCAGTTCATAAGTTACAGTCATAATCTAGCACAGTGAGCAATGAACTTCAGTCAAAGAGCTGCATGCAAACTGCATGGTACAGGTTAGAAAGGTATGTTTTTTCACAGTCTTTTATTATCATAATGTTGCTAATATTGCAGAAGTAATTGATGAGCTTGCTTCTCTAATGAAGCTTGGTTGGAATAGCCTTGCTAACTGCGTCGTGGTTTATTTAATCTCTAGCCAAAGAAAAGATTTCTTGCAAGCAGCTTGAAAAAAAGAGTGGAGGATTCATTATAAATTGGAAGACAAACTAAGATATAATTCTGCCTTGAAACAGTATCACAACCTGGTAAAGGAGGCTAAAAAGGTATTTTTCACTTCTCAAATTGAACTCGCTAATAATGACCCCAAGAATAGTTTTCAGATCACCAAGTCATTTCTCACACCCAAAACCTCTGGGAGAGATATTACTCCTTCTGAAATATACGACAGTCTCTCCAATAATTTTGAGGAGAAAATCATTACTTTCCAAAAAGGCTTTCATCGAACTCTGATGAGTTGGATAATTCTCACTACTTCTTTCAGGATATTTCCCATCTTAAGCCAAAAATGGCTGCTTTTCAACATATTTCTTTTGAGCAATCGGAACACGCTATATCGCTATGTTAATCAGGCTCCCCTTTTGACCCATGTCAGTAGTAGGAAGGGATACCTTTAATCACCATATTAAAAGTGACAGTTGTCCCGCCCCGGAAATGACGTCATATCCGGTGGCTGGGACTTCCGGTGTCCCAGAAAGCCCTCCCCGGAAGTGACGTGCATGGGGGTGTCACGTGGTTTGTGAACACGTGTTGTTGGCTGGTAGAGCCACCCTTTTTTTTTTTTTTTTTTTTGAAATGCTGCATATAAGGAGCTGGTTAGAACCGGCTGTCAAACCGCAAACCAGGGCTGAATCAGTTTGCCAAGGCGCTATGAAGAGATACAATCCGATCGCCAGAAAAGCCGTCTCCTCAGGGGCCCTGAACACTATTGGTAGATATTACCGGACCCTCGCCCCTCGTACGATGGATGAGAATGCACAACAGGGTTTCCCAGACACCCGGGATACCGATGTTACAGGTTTTCAAGAGGAACTTTGCCATCGGCTTGAAAAGCTTGACCTCAAGGATGTGTCGCCCTTGATATCCCCTATTAAGGGGTCCGGCAGTGACAGCGATGTCTCGAAAGATGGATTAAGCGGGGCATCTAACGTCGTAGACATTGAAGTTGAAGAATGTGTACCACCCCCGAATTCGCCCGTCTATGAAGACATGGGCTTCCAGGAGGACCCCGATGCAGAAGCCTTTATTTTACAACCATCAGGTGTGAGTTCAGGCGCTGTTTCTGTCCCAATGGACCTCTGCGACTCCCAAGATTTCAGAGGAGCCGCTGAGTGTGAAGCGAATGCTGAGGTTAGTAAAGACATTTTTTTTTTTTTTTTTTTTTATGCCTGTATACTCTAATGTCATACTTTTAACTAATAATGTGTCTTGTGCTTTCTGTTTGAACCCTAGAACATAACAGAAGAAAGAGAGCCTCTAGAAGGGTCAGCTCCAAAGGTTAACACCGTAAATTTTTTCTGCTTATGCTGTTCCAGACAGTCTGAAAGTATTACAAGCCAGAACAAAGAGCCTCGTAAGAAATGTGTTTGCACCTACACTAGCCACGATCTTGAAAAGGAAGCTCCGGGCGTCCCCTGTGACACCATATGGCCGGTTAAAGGCTTTGCAGCTGCCGTTGTGAACGCGTGTGTTAAAAGGGATTATTATGACCTTTGCTACGGGCATAAAATTAATGACCCTCAACAGGAGGCTCACGAATGTCTATACGATGCATACACTGCAAGAACAATTCGTCACGTTTGTAACCGGATAGACACTTATCGGGTATATAAGCTGTTGAGGGTTGTGTATGGGCTGTCTGCTGTGAAGAAAAGTGTCCACTGTGACATGATGAAGGTCTTGGCTGCGGCTGTCCTTGAGATCCGATACGCTGCAGAGCCATGCTCAAAACTCGACCGCATGCACGGGTTGTGTCCCCCCTTTGACAAACGTATGGTAGAACGGGTTATAGAAAGACGAATGTGTGACATTTATTATAAAAACAGAAGAATGTTGTCTTTAGCCCCTCGAAAACTGTTTTAAATAAATAAATAAATAAATAAAAAATAAATTAAAAAAAAAAAAAAAAAAAAAAAAAAAAGTAGACCATAAATATGTTACTTAACGCTCCATACTTACTCACTTTTAGGAGGGGATTCCGGGTATCGAGGTGCAAGATGTCTATGAGTTACAACCGGGCTACATCTGTATCGGGAGATTGATTTTTGTGCTGGTTAAAGAAAGAATAGCTGAAATACAGCCTGTGACTCTGCGATGTTTGAACATTTCGGAACCTTCTGCCTTGTTGCAATGTAACTGCCATGAGTGTATCGCCAAGTGGTGTATCAATGGCCGGCTAAACGCATCTGTTAAATGCTGGGCCTTGGACAAAGACCACAAGCGCAAGTTAAGACTTTCACCTGAGACGGGGGTGCATGAGGCTTTGGAGAACATGACTGTAGATTATCTCACAAATAAAGGTTCTGCATTGTCCTATCTAGAACTGTATGAACTGTTGAATTATATCAGTATCCTGAGCGTTCAGAGTTATAGACGTGGGGAACGGGAAGTCATGTCTAGAGCTATTGAGAGTATAGCTATAAAAATATCAATGTTTGTGTCGCTTAGGGTTTGTAAAGGAACATGCTCTGAGTAACATGTGTAGTGGATGTTGTACTATGTATACGTTTGTAAAAAAAAAAAAAAAAAGCCACATTGGATCCGGGTTTTGACATTTATAAGCTATGTAGCACAAAATGTCAAATACACGCTGGTTGTATACCCCAGCCGCACATGTATGTTTTTTATGTTTAATAAAATGACCTTACACAAAACAGGTGTCTTTCATTTCGGGGTGTTGATGTGAGACAGCATGACGGATGCTGATTTAAGGAAGCTTTATTACGATAAACAGGGGGTTGGAAGTTTCGGAGGCTCCGAAGCTCTATTTAGAAGGGCTCGAGCTGAAAATGAATCTGTAAAACGTGCCAGTGTGAAGACTTGGTTAGCTGGGGAAGAGGCTTATTCGCTGCACAAACCTGCCAGGAGGCGCTTTAAGAGGCGGGCCACCGTTGTTAACGCACAGCTCGATTATCAGTGGCAGGCCGACATAATCAGTCTTCAAGATCTAGCAAAACATAACGATGGCGCCATGTATATATTAACCGTCATAGACGTCTTGTCCAAATACGCATATGCAGAGGCGTTAAACGATAAAAGTGGTACCAGCGTTACAGCTGCTTTTAAAGACATCTTCGCGAGCGGGCGTGTGCCCCAGAAACTACAAACAGACGCCGGAAAGGAATTTTTAAACAAACATTTCCAAAAATTATTAGACCTGCACGCTGTTCAACATTTTGTAACGCACACAGAGGTAAAGGCTGCTGTTGTAGAGCGTTTTAACCGTACTTTAAAGTCGAAGATGTGGCGATATTTCACCGCCAACAACACCTACAGATACGTGGATGTTCTAAAGGCTTTTATAGATGTTTATAACGCCACCTACCACAGGACAATCAAAATGGCCCCTGTTAAGGTAACAAGGGATAATTCGTTAATGGTGTGGAGAACGGTGTACGGTAGGCGTCTCACACAGAAGGTCAATAAACCGGATTTAAAAGAAGGGGCTCATGTCAGGGTTTCAAAGTTGAAGGGGGTCTTCACCAAAGGCTACCAACAAACATTCAGCGATGAGATATTCATAGTGGAAAGTGTGCAGCTTAAAGAAGGGGTATATATTTACAGGTTAAAGGACTACGCTGGGGAAGAGGTATCGGGTGTCTTTTACACAGAAGAGTTACAAGAGGTGCCCTACGACCCGAACAGGGTGTACAGGGTTGAAAAGGTTCTGAAAAGAAAAGGGAGCGGAGCCCGGCGACAGGCGTTGGTCAAATGGCGCGGGTGGCCCGAGAAATTTAACAGTTGGGTTCTGGCCAGCTCGTTGCACGGTGTGTGAGGTATAGCTGTAAACGCTATGATGGAGAACTCCCCTTTTTATATCACGCTGCCATCCAACGCTTCGAAGGACATGTTCCCAGACAATCAGATTTCGAGTTATACGGTGAAACTTGCAAAGCCAGTGGATTTGAAAGGCCCGTGGGAGGTGGCACTAACGGAAATACAGTACCCTAGAACTTGGAATACCTTTACAAAGGCCGATGTTAAATTTCATATAAAGCGACCTCAGGATGCACTGACCTATAACTTGTCTTTCCCGCACGGCTATTACCCTACCGTCGCAACGGTGGTCGATGCCATCAACAAGTCTATAGCCAGCACTGAAGCGTATGCTAATATATATCTGGTATTGGATCACGTTAGAAGAAAGGTGGTTCTTAAAGCCCCAGAGTTCAGTACAGTGTTTAAATGTAGTGGTAAATTACAAAGGGTTTTAGGGACCGTACAGCATCACCAAAGGCAGATGGATCCAGACCCTACATGCCCCGATATTAACGGCGGTTTTTATACACTCTACGTTTATAGCGACATTGTAGAGCCGCAGAGGGTCGGGGATAGTTATTCCCCTTTGTTGAGGTGGGTCCCGGTGCAGGGTGAAAATAACGCAATGGTTAATATACAACATCACAAACTCGACTATGTTGCAATTTCTAAAAACCATTTTGACACTATAACCATCATGGTGTACAACGATCAGTCGGAGCCGGTCGCCTTTAAATACGGGAAAGTTATTGTTAAGCTTCATTTAAGGCCACGGCGCGAAGGTGACTATTAGACAGCTGCAATGGTCACCATGAAAACCTACGGGGATCCCTCGATGTACAGGGACTATTATAGAGTTCAGGCCGGGTATGGCGGTCCCCAACCCTACTTTCAAGGGGCTCCGGTTATGTATGGGGCGGGATTGGGGGGTTTCTTCCGAAGCATGTTTAGACGTGCCATGCCCTTTTTGAGAAGAGGGTTCGAAATTGCAAAACCTCATGTTAAAGCGGCAGCTACAAACATAGCCCAGGACGTTGTGGGCAGTGTAACGTCTGCGGTAGCAGAGCGCATGAATAGACAGCCCCAAGAAGGAGCGGGGTTGCTGTATAAAGCGCATGGTTTTGTTAAAAGGAAGCGAAGGGCATCGCTGCGTAGGGGGCCGCCAAGGCCCTATAAGAAGCGCCGGACTACTTCAAAAGGCCCTCACAAAAGAAGAGTCATAAGACGGAAGAGATCAACCAAGAAGAAGAGAACTCGTTCTAGTGCGAATATTTTTTAAAACATCGATCATGGCCTTCGTACACTGTGCATCGGGTGAATGCGCCAAATCTGAGTTAGATCTGTTTTCTCTCAAACCCACACAGACAAGCATTGAAAACAGTTTTTTCATGGAAGTGTCACCGATGGCAGCTCTGACACCCCTTGCACCGATAGAGTTTTATGTGTCGGGATCCACGGATATGTACCTTGATCTCAACAATACTCTCCTGCACCTCGTCTGTAAAATAACCAAAGCGAACGGTGACAACATCGAGGATGATGCTAGAGTGGCCCCTATAGCCTATCCCATCGCAACAATGTTTAATCAAGTGGACATTAACCTAGGCGATCGCCTCGTCACACAGAGTGATAACATGTATGCCTACAGGGCCTACATAGAGAGTATTCTAAATTATAGTCGTGATGCGCTGGACACACATCTTTCAGCGGGGCTCTTCTACCGAGATACCGAAGCGCATTTGGAGAACACAGCTTTGGACGGAGACAACGAGGGTTTTAAAAAAAGAGCCAGCTTCGTCGCCGGCAGTAGGCAGTTTGACCTCCTGGGGCGCGTACATTCAGACCTTTTCTTCCAAGACAAACTGTTAGTCAACGGTATTGATCTTAAGATCAAACTCAATCGTAACAAGGACTCTTTCTGTCTCATCAGCGGTGATGCAGAGCAGTATAAACTGGTTATATTGTCAGCGAGCCTGTTTGTAAAGAGAGTGAAAGTGTCCCCAAGTGTCAGACTAGCCCATGCTGAAGCTTTACAATTATCGAACGCCAAGTATGCCATTGAAAGAGTTGCTCTGAAGATATTCAGCATCCCCGCCGGAACCCGATTAACGCAGCAGCAGAATCTATTTCTGGGGCAGTTACCGAAACTCATCATCATAGGGTTTGTGGACAATACCGCTTTTAGTGGCGCCTACAACTCAAACCCTTTCAACTTCAAACACTATGATATCAACTATGCCGCTTTGGTTCACGAGGGTGCTGTGATCCCCGCAAAACCTTTCACGCCGAATTTTGGAACATCAAATTTTGTCCGGGAATATCTAGGGCTGGTCTCGATAACGGGGAAACAGCTGCGGGACTCAGGAGTAGTTGTTTCAAGGGAAGGGTATGCTGCAGGCTACACGCTGTTTGCGTTCGACCTGACGCCGGACATGGAAGATGGCGACCATTACAACCTGATCAAAAACGGAAATCTAAAAGCGGAAATACGTTTTACACAGGCACTGGCGGCCAATGTGAACATGGTTGTGTTCTCTGTATTCGACAGTGTTATTCAGATCAACCACGCCCGTCAGCTCATGTTTGACTACCATTGAAAAAGTGTAAAATAAAAATTAAAAATTTGTTTTTATTTTTTAAAAAAAATATATAAAATGGACACTACTGAGATACGTGACTTCTTAAGTAGACATAAATATGCTAAGAAATACTTTCTAGGGGTATACCCTAGCGATGGACTACCTGAAAAGATAGGTCCGGAAAGGCCCCGTACCCTCGTCTTTAACACCGATCCCCATTACAAGGGTGGGGCACATTGGGCGGCACTGTTTCTGGATGTGGACAAGGTTATAGTGTTTGATAGTTTAGCTGAATTCCCTAAGCATAGTATTTATACAAAGCCGATATTCAAATATGTAAAAAAAGCATCACCCACTGTTGTGTATAATAAACTGCGGGTACAGGATCCTATGGCCATCACATGTGGGGAACATTGTATATACTTTATTAGTAAAATGTCTGAAGGTATAACGTTTAGAAATTTTTTAAATCTATACTCAGACGATTTAGTAAACAACGATGATGTTGTTATGAAATATGTGAATGAAAACTACAGGACAATGTCACACGTTGTTAAAACAGACTCGGGTCTCTGTCAAAAGTGTAAGGTCTTGTAAAGCTGTTATTTGTACTTGTGAGTGTCTAAAATAAAAAACATCTTAAACAAGCTTTCATCCTAGGCATTTTTTTTTTTAATCCGTACTGTGTACATTTTCAAACCATTCATAAATAAAAAGATGGCATACTCTGGCTGAAAATTTAAAAGTGTTTATTACAAGCATGTTTCAACACGAACATTTACATGGTTAAACATATAAAATGAAGCACATTTTTTCGAACCGTAAAAACTTTTAACAAAAAAAACTATACATGTGTGCAAAATTAGATCGGTAGCCATGTGTTCATTTTGAATAGTCTCTTTTTAGGCCCCATAGGAAGATCAGCACGGTCCCGAGCGGGTGTTAGTTGTGGAAAGAAAGGCGATGTCGATATAGCGGGGCTCCTTGTAAAAATAGCAGGGGCCGGGTCTTTTAAACTTTCAAGCTTACGGCGATTCTCGGCATTTCCGATGATCGTGGAGGGAATGTTGAGTTCCGCAGCTGCATTTAGGAACTGTTCCCAGCCTCTAGGAGCTTCTCGTGTTGTTAGGGTTTTACCGTGTGTGAGACCCCGGACCAGATCATACATATGGGAACCAGCAACCGGCTGCCCTTTGTAAACGAATTCACCCCGGGCGTTCCAAGTGGTCAAATCTTTAGTAGTACTCATTTTACTGAGTAACATTTGCGCAGCCCCTCTATATTTCTGACTGATATTTTTTAAAAGGTCTAAGACAAAGGCATCAGTTGTGGGTGTGGGACCTATGTCATGAGCCTGCGTAGAGGGTCCAGGCGGCTGTTCAGCATCTGGGGTGTACAGCGTCAGTTTGGTTTTTTCAGAGGTGAGTTGCTTGTAGTATTGTAGAAAGTTTTGAAGGGCTCCTGAGTAAAGCCCTGCCTTGTCGTGGGGTTTTAAATCAGTCCGGTTCAAAATGGCTTTGATTTCCGCATCGAGACGATGTGTTTCGTTTTTGCGTATGTCCCAGACGTCCGTGTTAGAAGGGGACAGATGATCCACCTGTTGCCGGGGCACGAGGTACATTTTGTGGGCGTGCTCCATCAGGATCGCGACAGTAGCCCTGTGATTAGGGGTATAGCTATACCTAACAACGACCCTATAAAGCCTCCTGACTGTTTGAACAGTTTTCTTTTGGAAAGGAGTGAAGCCCTCTTATTGCTGAGCTTCTTAATAATGTGGCGTTTCTTCTTCAGAACCCGGAACTGGCGCGTTGATATAGGGACATTACCTTTTAGGGTGTTTAGGGCTATTTCTGAAATGGCGGCCACTAAATCATCCGTGGCAGCGCAGAGGATGGCTTTTCTTCTCGCGGGGCTAGCCGTGATCAACATTTTTAGAAGTCCTAAATTACGTCGTAACCGAGCCGACATTGTGGGGACCTTATATTACAAGGTTTAGAGTGTAAATGTTATAAGCAGCTTTTTACTTGTTCTTTTTATAGTTTTTGGACACTGTTTTAGGCGTGTAGGCGACTGGGAAGTCCGGGGGTATTATACCGGATCGTAGTCTGTAGTCTTCAAAAGTGTTGGGTTTCAAATCCACCAGTAAGTAGCCGTGGGGTTTTGCTGTAGCATCGTTAAAGGCATCCATGAAAAACTGGGTGTTGCCGGGGTACATTTGTTTAGCTATAATTGAGATTTGAAGTTTGTCTCTAGGGTTTTTAAATAAGACCAGGTATGAGGCGTTGAGAGTTATGGACCGGCTGCTCTTGCCCTTGTAAAACAGGTTCTGCACTATATAGCATATGCTCAGATTGCGGTGGTGTGAATATTGCGTAAAAGCCCGCTCAAGCTCGGGGTGGTCCCCTCCTTCACGCATGAGGTCATCCACCACGACCATGTTTACAAGGTGTTTTGGTAGCAAGTCATCGTCGTTGAGATTATCGGGGATACCCTCTATAAATCGAATGTGGGGAAATTTTAGGGTGAGCTCAGTGTAAAGATCCTGCCAGCATGAATAAAGCCACACGATGTTGTTGGGGGTCTGAGATAAAACACCGGGAGCGTTTTCTAACAGTTTCTTTATAAAAAAACTTTTACCGCTATTGGAGGGCCCCGCTAAAACGCAGGAGAATGGGTGCTGCAGTCTGGTGTCCATATCTGGGCGATGTTCAAACCTCTAATGGCTTTTAGTAACCGTAAGGCAGTGTTTTGTAGTCCGTTGTGAGGACCCGTTTGTCAAACACTACTCTTAAGGTTTTAAACATAGGCTGTGTTGTAATTTCCCATTTTTTCTTGGACCTGACTATGCTCGGATGGTTTACAACAATGGCTTTGCTATTTTTGTGATCGCTCAATGCAGAGTATTCGTGCACCAGGCCCTTCAGACTGTCAAAGTTTATTTTAATCGTATTGTTGACGTTTAAAGTGATACCTTTGACTTTCATGCAAACCTTGTTGCTTGAGGTCTTATAACTGTACGTCTTAGGGCCTGATGAGGTAAATTCCTGTATATACTCCCCCTTTTCGAGCTCGCTGGTCAAATCCCCTAGATAATCACCCAGCGGAGGATCTTCATCACCCTCTTTACTCACAAAGATAACAGAGTCTGTGTCATGGTACAAACACCGTTCCTGAAGCTGGTCCAACAGCCTGTAAAGCTCTAACCTGGCGTGAGCGGTTGTGAAGCATGCTATAAAGATGTTTATATTGTTACACGTTGTGGGGTACTCTTTGGCGTATTTCCAGCATAGAACGGCCGTCTCGTCGTCAATAAATTCACAACTGGATACGTCATAAACAGGTGTGAATATGTACTTAAAAAGCTCATCCGGATCTGTGACGATGGATGTGTTTGACAAATTGGTCCGCTGTGCGAACTTTCCCCACAAGGAGTTGAGACAGAGCTTAGCTAACTGCCGTCGGGCGGGGTTAACCTTAATGAACGCAGGTCTCAGTTTAATACCCTCGCGCGCTTTGTAATCAGCGATATACTTTTTCTTTGAGGGCTCATCGACACACCATTCTGGATACCCCGAGGCCTCCTGCTTGTCTCTAAGAAACAAGTTTATGTACTCAGAAAAGAGCTGTGTTGTTGTATTTGGAAAGTGCCAGACTTCCAGGATTTTACCAAGCCGATACCCTTTCTCTAGGGCCGTCTGCACCTCAATGGTACACCACGTCCCTTCCAGCAGCCTCTGCTCATCACTATGCCGACATTCGCTAAGCTGTTTACTTTCAGCGCAGGTACGGCATAGGGGGAACATTAGCTTACCGTCGACTCTATAAGGGAGCACCGGAAAGTAAAGTTTCCGCGGAGGGTGAATCTGACACTTAATGATTCCAAAGTACTCTTTGAGAGGTTTAAAGTTCCTGTATACAATTGTAGGGTGGCCCACAGGGTACAACTTCACCTTGTTCACAAATGGATACAGACTAGTGAAGTCGTAGTAATGTATTTTCTCACCAGGGCCAGCTACACGGTACAATTGAATGGCGTTTGTACGGCCGCCGAATAAGGCGTCACGGGGCTCCAGCGGTGAAGGTAGCTGCTGGCTCTTAATAAAAGTGCTCAGTGCGCCATCTTTCGATAGCTCAGTTACCCAATCATGTTCCCAGAGAGTTCTCAGAACAAACCCACAACTCTCAATATACTGCGCCTTTGCCAGAGTCCGGCGGTACAGATGTTCAAACGTGGTGCCCTGCAGTCTATTAAATTCATGGGGTTTGTAACACTGAGGGCAACCGTGGTAAAAACACCCGTTGAACTCAAAGGCCGTTGGAACACCGTTAATTAATGCATACCCGTCTAGATAGTAGCGGCCTAGACGGTATTCGCCGCCCTGCAAAGCGTGCTGAATGAAGATGCTCTCATTCGCAGAGACGTACATGAGCCACTGAATAGAAGGTGTGGAGTAACGTTTCTGCTTGCCGTTATAGAGGTCAGGTGGTATTAAGGCGATAGTTTCAGACCTTAAAAACATGTGTTTATAAATAGACATGCACATTGAAGCCAGAGTAATGTTTTGAAATGGGTCCAGGTATACAGTTATTTTTTTTTCACGCTCGCACGGATCTGTTTCAATAAACACGACCCGCTTCGTCATAGCCACCACAACATCTCTGAATAGGTTGCATGCTTTTCGCAATATCATAACGTCCGCCTGACAGTATGCTCTCAATTCAGTTTGGAAATGAAACCGTTTTTCACGGTTTTCATCGTACCACTGTAGAAAACTCTCTTTTTCAGAGGGCATCATATAATCGCAACCATAACTGTCGGGCGGAGGCATAGGCCCGAAGTAATTCTGATTAGCCCATGTGTTAAAAAAGTGTGGGAAATAACCTTTACAGCCTTCAAACCCAAAGGCTTTTGGCAGTTTGCTCAACTTCATGGGCAGAAAATTCAAGGTGTCTATGAACCTAATGTCAAAAGGCACAACCTTAAGCAGCATTAGTTTGGAACCTTGGGTTATGAGACTAACGGGAAGCTTTTCATGTATCAGGTCCCTGATAATGAAAAAAGAATCATATGCTTTGGAGTTGTGAGCCAGAAATGTATAATCCTGGTATCGGGGTTGCATAAATGTGAGGAGGAAATCATTCACGCAAGCCCTACCTTCAAACTCCCAGCTCCCATCACCGGTTAGATGGTGGGCGTAAATATAGTTTGGTTGGTGCACCCCCGTCTCTTGCGTACACTCTATGTCAAATACGATATAGTCTTCTGTTTTTTTCTGGTAGTGACTTCTGAGCATGTAACACTCATGGGTTGTTCCGGCTATAAAAGGAGCTGTACACCTAGGGCACTGCATACCTTCACATTTGTGATCGACAGGTTTATAACGGCCGCAAGTCCCACAGTCGGCTTTAAGAACACATTGGGCGAGGCCTATGTGCGTGTTTAAGCAGTCTTGCGACCGACAAAACAGCTTGCACGTTGTACAGTTCACTTTCAGAGCATTGTCATTGACACAACCGTCCCTCTGACACATTTTACAGTGTAATTCACACTGGTGTTTGGTCCGGTTGTTGTATATGTGATCGCAATGCTCACACACATACTTGGCGCCTAGAAAACCCTTCAGGTTCAAGACACCGTAAAAGTGGTTTTCATGGTGTAGCACATACACGGTCTTGTTTTTCACACCTTCATTGGTAGTGAAGTACTTCCAAGAACCTGCATGGTATAGAACTTTAACCGTCACGGCGAAGTGATTCTCAAAAAGTCCCAGATCCCCAAAACCGACCATTTTGTCAGTCGGTATCTGAAGCGCCTCATGTGCTGCTACAGCCATCGCCATAATGACGGCGTCTGGGGTAGAGCGGTCCATCAATAAGCCTGCAATGCTTGCGGCCAGACACATGTTGGTAGCTCCGGTATTAAAATCGAGCAACCATCGTGATTTCTTGTCAATGATTTTACTGTACATAACGCTCTTTAAGGCTCTGGAAGCACCCCCCTCGCGCCCCCTAACAACGAGGGAGATGATTCTAAAGGACCCGTACGCCAGTAATTCAGCCTTGCTCTGTAAAAGTTTAGATAGGTTTTCTAAAAACGTTACAGCGTCAAACACATCCCGAGATGACCGTCTGGTGAACAGGGGACTATTGAGACCCTGTCCCTGAAAACGCATCTGAAAGAAATCATTAGGACCCACATCGTGTAACAATCGTTCGATCAGCGTTTGCACAGCCTGATGTATAGCTATGATGCCATGATCTGAGGAGTGTAGGCGATCTAGGTTAACGAACCTAAACTCCTCATAGTGTTCTGTAGCGTTAAACCGCTCTACAACACGACTATACCGTCTCACACTTTCCATAAAAACTGGTTCTGAAGCCTCAGTTTGAGAATTACTGGTTGTTGGAGAGCTCCCAGGGGTGTGGTTAGATGTAGGTGTGTTTTTAGACCTTCTGGTAACGCAGAGTCTGGCTTTCTTTAACTTTTTTATTACCAGCTTGCGTTTTCTAGAGTTACCAAGCCACTCTGGCTTCTTATGGGCCCATCTGGTTTTTGGTAAACGACCCCCGCCGATCTGAACAATGTCTGGCTTGTTTACAAATGGTGACACTGACACTACACCGACTTCGGACGGGGCTCCTCCAGACTGCTTAAGGCTGAGACGGCTCGGACCGCCACCCCCAGACGGCCTGTAAAGACCAGCAGCACCTCCTAACTCTATATTTTGAGGTCTTATGGGTGCAGGGCTTGGGGGTTGACATGACCTCTGACTATTGAGCGCTCGTAAAACTCTTAGAGCTCTACTAAGCAGGTGCTGGGGCTTCTTTTCATATTTAGACCTATGGCCCCCTGTACTGGTAAATGTAGTTCTAACATTCCCCGGGTATGTACGCTCACCTAGTCATGACGGGATGTTACCCATGGCCACAATTGTTGAAGCGCAAGTTTGGGCCATTGTGTTTCTACACCGAGCCATCAGCTGTTTTAAAGCCTTTATGCTAGCTCTGGATGCCCCTCTATTACCGTCGTTCTTACATAGTTTTAAAGTTTTTAGATGGAGTTGGCATTTTAACTGTCTGAACGAATGATGGATTTCTTTAACGTAGTTGTCTAGAACTCTAGCCCGGCTTGAAAGGTTTGTTTCAAGGCCAGTACTTGTGACACTAGAGGGGTGATTGCCAACTCCCTGAGCATCCCCAGTTATAGGACAGCGGCCGTTGTTATCACCCCCAATCACGGCTGAGGGATCAGAGCGGGACGTAAAAACAGGATTCCAGTGTGAACATCCAGGAGTTTGAGAGCCCTGATCATCGCTCGAGGGTGTTCCAAAACTCTGATTTTGCGTTCCGCTACACCCTATACTGCTGTCGGGGTATATTGATGATGATGGTGAAGACCATTGCGCACGGGCACTTGGCGCAGGACTGGTGGGGTCGTATGCCCCCGGGGGTGTATCGGGGGACATCAGACATGGGGATGCCGGGGCTTCAGAACTTTGGGTAGTACCAGCTAGAGCCTTAAGAAGCTCTATACAGTGGGAGTAGGGATCCTCTGCAGGGTGATCATTTTCCATGGAGGGGTCACATAACACAGCGGGGATAGTTGTACACCCTGGAGAGGTTAGGTCGAGGCCAGGCACGCCGGTATTAGAACTCTGGACCCTAGGGGGAGCCGGTTGTACCTCAACAAATTTTTTAAAAGACAGGTCTAGAGGCCCAGATTGTTGCTCAGGGTTCTGGAACTTCTTCCTACGATTCTTTAAGGACAGCCGATTTATTTTAGGGTTGCTGCACTGTTTTGGGGACCCTCCAGAGGCTTCACAAGGTGCAATCATTTGGGCGCTTGGCGTTGTAAGAACGATAATGTCCGGATGGTCACACCCCAAACCCTGGATAGTTGTTGCAGAAGTGCCCGCTGTACTAGGTATTCCCTTTATGATGGATGATGTGGTGTCGTTATGAGTTGTACCTGGTCCAGGAGCGACGGATGTGGAGATGTTGCAGGGCGGGTCTCGGTGCTCGGGTTGGCTCACGAGTACCGATGACTTTGTGGGGTTTTGAACAGTCCCAGTGTAGACCTTTAAAGATGACATCCGCGGCTTAGGCTGAGGGCAGGCGTCTCCGGAGCTCTGGTGTGATGATTCTAGGACGTAAAGATAGCAAAATATAGATTAGGGCTAGTTAGAGCGGCTATACCTATGGGTCGGAAAGACGTTTAGACACACGCTGCACTGTATACACCAAACTCTACATTTTCTTAAACTCACCATGGTTTTTCCGGCTTGAGGGTCCCTTCTTAATGGGCGGGCCGTCCTTAGAACCAGGGGACTTCCTTTTGCGGGGCTGCTTTTTAAGCTTTCCATCCATATCCCGGCTCGCTTCATCCATAGGAGCCCCTCGGGATAAAAAACATAAAAAAATAATGTAACACATACAATATAATACATAGACTATACGAACTCACTGAGATGACCAAATATAGGTCTGATTGTTAGACCCTGTTAGGTTTTCAATGGGGGTACAAAAAGACCCCTAATATATACCTGCAGAAACGTTATCCTGTGACAAGGTGCTTGACCCCTCTTGAACATGGAGGATTTGTTGGAGAGAGGCAATCGCGCACCTGAGTTCTGCATCATAACCTATGCAAACACATGGGTGCCCATTAGAAGTAAAATAAAAAAATAACATTCCTGACAACGTCGTTCAGAACGACCAAGGTCCTGTAACTCACCTTGCTGCACGGTCTCCATTTGCACAGGGGGTTCCCCAGACTCTTGACAGTCCTGTGTACAAGAGAGACAGATTTACCTTTAAACATACCACAATTCATCTTCTACGTCCGAACCCTTCATAAAAGCACAACAAGGGTAGGACAAAAAGAAAAAAAAAAAAAATGTAAAAAAAAATTTAAAAAAATTATAATAAATAAAAAAAAAAAAAATTATAAATAAAAAAAAAAAAAAATAAAAAAAATAAAAAAATGTATCTATCAAGATTCAAATTGTTGAATCCCTATGTTCTGTAAGTATAAATACATATTGACAACTGTAAAACTTTTCTCAAAAACTATACAAGGTTTAATAAACAAATTCCACATGGTGGCGCTCTTGCATAATACTACCTCTAGGACTGTCTCTATAAGACATAGACTGGAAAGTGGATCCTAGGATCCAGGCCTGGTTTTCACCTTAGCTGAACAAGGCTGTGAACCATGTGTGGGGGCGGAGCTCAGTCTAAACTCCTAGCTGAGCCAATTCCAACACCACACAGTCTTTGTTTTAAAAGAAAAAGAAAATGGCCGGATGTGGATGCAGCATGTGTGAGGTCCTGGGTTTTTTCAAGGCAACAAAATCAGATCCAAAGCCATCCTGAACTAAGGTGAGTGGGCTGTGGTACTTGAGGGGTCTGAAAAGCTTTTAGCAGGGATAGTTATTTTTTAATCATTATTATTTTAATTTAATTCAATTTTTTTTTTTATTTATATGCTTTTAAAAAAAACGACCTTGTAGGCCCCTAAACCCCTGTCCACACTTGCCACACAAACACACACAGATATATATATATATATATATATATAAATAAATAAATATATATATATATTTTTTTTTTTTTTAAAGGCTGTCACATGATGGCCTGGGGGTCTCTGAGCCCTGTGCTCAGGGACCTCATATTTGTATTTGTATTTTTTTTTTTAAATGCTGCCCTAAGGGGCCTTGGGGGCCCCAAGCCCAAGGCCCCCAAAACGCTATTCATTTTTATTTCTTTTTTTTTTATATATTTGTATGGGCCCTACGGCCCTAGCGCGCGAGGTCAGGGCCCACAGACCCGGCCTCGTGCCATTACTATTTTTTTTTTTTTTTTTTTTTTAAAACAAACAAATGCCGCACTCTGGCGGCAAGCGATCGGATCCCCGAGACCATGGGAAACCCACGAGGTCTTGGGGATCCGATCGGATGGTTTAATTAGAGAGAATACCGCGCTGAAACACGCACGGCATTCTCTCTAATTAAACTTTCAACGCGGCTCTCAGAAGCCGCTGGGGTGTTCCCCAGCGGCTTCTGAGAGCCGCGTTGTTAATAAGCCCATTTAAAAAAAAAAAAACTGCCGGCAGAGGTCTCCGAGGCTGTAAACGCTCGGAGACCTCGTTATCAAGTTAGGAGATCTCTTCACGGAGGCAGCGCGACCTCCGAGAAGAGATCTCCTAACTTGATAACGCTGTCTCCGGGCTTTTACAGCCTCTGGAGACACGCGCTATTAACTTAACAAAGCGGATCCCGGAGACCTGCAGGTCTCTGGGAGCCGTTTTGTTAAGTTAATAACGCGGGTCCCCAGAGCCCAGGACGGCTTTGGGGACCCGCGTTATTAACTTAACAAAGCGGCTCCCAGAGACCTGCAGGTCTCTGGGAGCCGCTTTGTTAAGTTAATAACGCGGGTCCCCAGAGCCCAGGACGGTTTTGGGGACCGGCGTTATTAACTTAACAAAGCGGCTCTCAGAGACCTGCAGGTCTCTGGGAGCCGTTTTGTTAAGTTAATAACGCGTGTCCCCAGAGCCCAGGACGGCTTTGGGGACCGGCGTTATTAACTTAACAAGGCGGCTCTCAGAGACCTGCAGGTCTCTAGGAGCCGTTTTGTTAAGTTAATAACGCCGGTCCCCAGAGCCCAGGACGGCTTTGGGGACCCGCGTTATTAACTTAACAAAGCTGCTCTCAGAGACCTGCAGGTCTCCGGGACCAGTTTTGCTAAGTTAATAACGCCGGTCTGGGAGCCGCTTTGTTAAGTTAATAACGCCGGTCCCCAAAGCCCAGGACGGCTTTGGGGACCCGCGTTATTAACTTAACAAAGCTGCTCTCAGAGACCTGCAGGTCTCCGGGACCAGTTTTGCTAAGTTAATAACGCCGGTCCCCAGAGCCCAGGACGGGTTTGGGGACCTGCGTTATTAGCCTAGCACAGCTGCTTTCAGAGACCAGCAGGTCTCTGAAAGCAGTTGTGCTAGGTTAATAACACCGGTCCCCAGAGCACAGACCGGCTCTGGGAACCACGAGTTATTAACCTAGCAAAGCTGCTTTCAGAGACCTGCAGGTCTCTGGGAGCAGTTTTGCTGTGTTAATTACTCGAGCCCCAGAGCGCAGTATGGCTCTGGGAACCTAGTGATTAACTTAACAAAACAGCTTTCAGAGACCTAGTGGCCTCTGAGACCAGTTTTGCTAAGTTAATCACAAGGGCCCCAGAGCTCAGGCCGGCTCTGGGGGGCCCTTGCTATGAACATTTTGGCGCTGCTCTCAAAAGGCCACGCGGTCTCTTGAGAGCCACGCCGCAAAAGTTCATAACCTGGGCACCCCAGAGCTATGGTTGACCCCTTGGAGCGTAGTTATTAATTTTAGAGCTCTGCACCCCGGAACTCATTGCGCTGAGCTCTAAAATTAACAACTAGGCCACCCCCAAAAGCTCACCACTTAAACACACTATTGCGGCCATATAATACTGGCCCATACCATAAAATACACATAAAAAAATACATAAAGAGCCCCATAACATTTCCTGTACAAATTAAATACAGCCCCACCACTAATACCCTTAGCTACACAACCCCCTGAACCATGACGTACACAATAAGCCCACCAAACTGCCATCAAAATAAGTGCAACCCCACAAAAATACAGGCCCCTACATAGTCCCAGAACCAATATGTACATATTAAGCAGTCCAAATACACCCCACATCGTAAGTGCACTCGCCCTGAAATACATGCCTATACATTGCACATTAACCCACAAGTACCAATTAAACAACCCCTAGCCCCACAAAACAAGTGCAGACTTTAAAAAATACCGACAGATACACAGCCCCAGAATCAGCAAGTACACATTAAAAGAACACCATCCCACAAAATGAGTGCAGATTTTCAAAAATACATGTCCATACACAGGTCCAGAACCAGCAGGTACAAGTTAAGCAGTACCAATACAATCCCCAAAATAATTGCACCCCCATAAAAATACAGACAAATACATAGCACAAGACCCTACTAGTACCATTTAAACAAAATCACCCCACAAAGTAATTACAGTATCTCAAAAATACACTAATAGCAGCTTTTACATTTTTTATTTTTTATTTATTTTTTAAAAGCAGGCATTTTACATCTCTATGTATAGTTAAACAGATTGGTGCTAATGTCATTGTAAAACTTTAGTAAAACACATACACACATCACACTGTTACAGACCTTAAGTAGAAGATGTTCAGCATCACCAGTCTGAGCTCTGCCCTTCATGTTTCCAGCCATTATGTCCTGATGCGTCCCTGCTTGCCACAAATGTCAGTATGTAGTTCAGAAAAAAAGAGGCCTGTGAAGTTGGGGGGTTCTTATACTAGGATCACAGTGGTAATTATGCCTGGGCTCTGTGATTGGTGGGACCTGGAAATAGGCATCTGTTATAGGTTAGCAATATTTGGCCTTTGTTGTGTTTCAACTTTTAATTACTATGTCTGTTTTCTAATTTAACCCCACCTCTGTCACCCCTGGAAAGAATGTAAGCCCATCTCTGTTTTAGATTAGCCATGCCACAACAACCTCTGTTGTGTTTCAATCTTTTAATTACAGGGGCAGTTCTGGGAACCCCTGAAAGAATGTAGGCCCATCTCTGTTTTAGATTAGCCATGCCACAACAACCTCTGTTGTGTTTCAAACTTTTAATTACAGGGTCAGTTCTGGGAACCCCTGAAAGAATGTAGGCCCATCTCTGTTTTAAATCAGCCATGCCCCTCAACCTCTGTTGTGTTTCAAACTTTTAATTACCGTGTCAGTTCTGGGAACCCCTGAAAGAATGTAGGCCCATCTCTGTTTTAAATCAGCCATGCCCCTCAACCTCTGTTGTGTTTCAAACTTTTAATTACCGTGTCAGTTTCTAATTTAACCCCACCTCTGTCACCCCTGGAAAGAATGTAGGCCCATCTCTGTTTTAGATCAGCCATGCCCCTCAACCTCTGTGGTGTTTCAAACTTTTAATTACTGGGCCGGTTCTGGGAACCCCTGAAAGAATGCAGACATGTCTCTGTTTTAGATTAGCCATGCCACAACAACCTCTGGGGTGTTTCAAACTTTTAATTACAGGGTCAGTTTTCTAATTTAAACCATCTGGGAACCCATGAAAGAATGCAGGCCCACCTCTGTTTTAGATTTACCTCTCTACATTGATAGGCTGGCTCTAACATAAGCAGCATTTGACCATTCCCACTTTATTTATTTTTTGGATTAGCCAACAGTGTGGAGGTTTGACCAGACCGCCCACTTTGCAGCCCTGTGCAGAGGCCCCCTAACTGGCACTTGGGCATGAATGTCTGACATGTCCAGACCTGTCCCACTCAGGCTCTGAAACCACTTGCACAGCACTAAGTCATACTTTTTTTTTTTTTACACAACTCATAGGCCAAAACCCAGGGGCTAGGACCCAGACACAGGGCTAACACATGACACCACGTGTTCACAAACCACGTGACACCCCCATGCACGTCACTTCCGGGGAGGGCTTTCTGGGACACCGGAAGTCCCAGCCACCGGATATGACGTCATTTCCGGGGCGGGACAACTGTCACTTTTAATATGGTGATTAAAGGTATCCCTTCCTACTACTCATGTCCCTTTGCTGTCTTTAGGAATGCTATTGAGGTTGTTAATCCTGTGGTTAATGGCATTCTTAATGCTGCTCTTGGCGTTGGTGCCTGAGACATGGAAGATGGCAGTGGTCAAACTGTAGTTGAAAAAGCCAACAGCAGACCCCGTGTTTTTTCTAATTTCGGGCTTATCTCCCTTCTCCCTGTCCCTACTAAAATATTGGAAAAATTAGTCCATGAAAAATGTATGGTCTTTCTTGAAAATTCCAGCATTCTTCATCTCTATCAATCATACCTTAGGCCTGGGCTCTATACAGAATCTGCTCTTTTACAAGTATCATAAACACTAAAAGTAACACAGAATTAGGGTCTGAATGTTAATTAACCAAGATATCTCCGCAGGAGTAAAATATGACTGTTCCATCCACTTCTGCTCTAAGGTTTTATACGTGTTGGGTACTTGTTGTTCCCAAATTAAGTCATTACAAAATTCTTTGAATTTCTTCCTTTGACAGCAAGGAAAACAGTGACCCTGAACTCATCTCAAGGCTGGATTACTACAATAGCCTATACCTTGAGATTACTAAACAATCGTTGCACAAGCTTCAAATGGACCAAAATGCTGCAGTTAGACTTGTACTTGAGCTTCCCCGGAACTGTTCGGTCTCTCAGGGACTCAACAAATTGCACTGGCTTCCTGTCTACAAGTGCATCCTTTTTAAAACTGTAACCTTGGTTTTCAGAATATTTTACCTTAAAAGCCCCAAGTACTTTTCTGATCAATTTGTGCATCATACCACCCAAAGGACGTCGATATCCTCTAATTCAAAATTGTTATCTATCTCTTCTTTCAGGCTTTAAACAAGAGGAGTGAAATGTTTTGCTTTGTTGGGGTCTAAAGCTTGTAATAGCTTTCCAGATCACTGATATTTATAGAGATCGAATCTGCTTTTAAAAACTGTCTGAAAACCTGGCTTTTTTCCTTACCTGATGAGTTGTGTAAACGGATGACTGAATGATTTTAGTTTTGGTTTCATCCTTGTCTTGAAATGTTAATGTTCTTTTCCCCTTTAGGTTTAGTAAATCGGTCAGGTATCTGAAAGCGTGCCAAGATGCTCTGTTTTAAGTGACAGTGCACTTTATAAATACATAATTTAATTTCATTTCATTTCATTCCTAAAAAGGGTTTGTTTAGGTAGAAATTAATTCTTATTAGTAAAGTCAAATCTGACCTCTACGTTATGCTCAAAGTCCTGAGTTTGTACATCTCCAGACCAAGCACTCTTAAAAAAGGCCTACCAGGATGAATGTCATGTGAATCCTATACCGTGCAGTCCCCTTTGTCCTATGTAACATGTTCTCTACACTGATTTACACACATATGATTTGTTGTCTCTGTAAGTGTGTGTGATGTAAAGTGCTTCGAAACCCTACACTGGTATGAGACACGCTATAAAACAAATGAAGTACATGAGAGAGAGGAACTATACGATGACAGACACTGTCGGAGGATGCTAGTGAGAAAATCAATGAGGAGCCCCAACAAAGATTGGTGTATCCTGGCGCACTGTAAGGTCATCATTTACTATGCTTTAGAAGCTAATACAAATGGAAATATGTGAAGAAAAATCTGTTGTAGAATGCACCACTTGTAGTAGTCCGGCTCACATGCTGCACTTGCTCGCTATTCACCATACGGGGCCTGGTCTTGCAAAACTTTGCCAGGGCAGCTTTGGGTTCCCAATCCGGCTCTGCCTTTCTTCGAGGAGAGACCCCCGTTGCAACTACAAAGTTATCTTTTAATCTTATCCAGTTTTGATCAGTGTTACTGTCTGTGCACTATACCCCATTTCCTAGAAGGAGAATCCCAAAGTATCCTTTACATATGGATTTATATGTTATCCAAATTTACTAAAGTTAGAAGACTCTTCCATCAAGCCATCATTAATGATGGGCCATGCATCCCTAAGCATACATTGTTGGCTATGGCCCTGGTTGAAAATGCTAATTTTCCTATTTGTTGATAGTTTGAATGGGGTGCTTTTGTCAGATTTCATGCCCTAGAGGAGTGGTTCCCAACCTGTGGTTCGGGGACCCTGGAGGTCGCCGAATCCTCCTCAGGGGGTCCGCGACAGCTTAGAAAATTAAATAATATTAACAGATTAGATCCCCAGCTTTCAGTAATGACTCAGTGGGGGCTCCCCGGATTCCAATAATGATTCAGTGGGGGTCCCCGGGTACCAGTAATGATAAAGTTGGGGTCCACAGAAGTCAAAAGGTTGGAAACCACTGCCCCAGAGTTTCTGTTGTTAAGTAATTTTTCCATTCGCCTTTGAGCATTTGAAGACCACATTGTTTTAGCTGTCATGATTCATAACGTGCAGTCTGTAATTTACCCTTTTCTTCTTTTTTTAATATTACAGACAAATAGGAAGAAGTACCGAACAGGATGAAAAAAATGCCGTTGTTTAGTAAATCACACAAAAATCCAGTGGAAATTGTAAAAACCTTAAAAGAGAACTTGGCAATACTGGAAAAGAACGATAAAAAGACTGAAAAGGTATGGACTTCATTGTAACCCGTTAAGATAATGTCTCAATCAGGTGGTGAAAATACGAAATTAAATATATGCTGTGCATCAGAATCTATAACGCTGTGGCCAGCATTTTGCGTAAATGATTAAAATACCTTGTTAGGAATAAGCAAGAGTGAGCTTCCCTATTAAATAAATGTGTCATTTTACAGTTGTAGTTCATAGATGGTGTTTTCTTTATTTAGGTAAGAAACGTTGAATGGTCATTTTTAAATTATTCTTTTTGTTACACAGGTCAGTGTTACTAAGATTTGTAGTTGCAATTCACAAGTAGTTAGTTGTAACACTAACACCTTCTTTTATAAACCGCAATGCTGTGAAAGGTTTTGGTTGTTTATAATGTATTGTATATAGATTTTTTTAAACAATTTTTATTGGCCTACATGCATTTAATGAGAACATAGCAACAAGGCATATCATAGTCATTAATGTTCCACAGACAATAGAGATCTTTTACCCTGCCCATAATCTGTGAGGTTGTATGCTTGTTACATGTACATTTTGGTAATCTTGGCTACAAAACTCCAACATAACTCCTCCCCATGCTGGATACTACAGTAGTAGGATAACATTCCCCCATTACATAGGTAGTATTGCATATTGATTAAGATAGGAACAAGAGACCGCAGGGATGATGACTATCTAATGGTTGTAATATAGTAACAAGCATAGGCATAGCCAATTGGTCTCGGCAATGGGAGTGCCTAATTACAGAGATGAAAAAAACAGCATGCAGCAGTATGTTGGGGGTCAGAACTGGGGGCGGGGGTGCTGTGATTGTGGGATTAAAAACTACCTACTCTTCCAGAGCGGAAAGAGGAACTGAACCATGCATTGGGGGCAGTGGGTGGGTGGCTCAGGCTGGCTGAAGCATGCAACCACATTTAAGAAATCAAACAGGAGATAGTATCTGGTCTTCTGTAACACAAGATGAAAGAAGGTGAAACCTGCAGCTATCCCCCAGAGTGAAACAACAACAAATAAAAGTGTGCTGCATTTTTCTATGAGTTTTTGATATGTTGGCGTCTGCCATGTGCACTATAACCACCCCATTCCTTCAGGTTGCTTTGCAAACTGGAAATACTCTCTCACATACATGCCAATAGACCAGATTCAGGCGATTCATTGCCTCTCGTTCAATAGAAGTCAATGGGAAAAATACTTTCTCCTGACTGTTTTGTTTGTTTCCAAATCTCCCACTTTCTTTTTCACAAATGTTATTTATGCGCATGTTGAGGGAGACATCTGCTGCCTAAGAATTTGAAACATGTGTCAGTAGGCAATGTTGACTGCTGCTTTGATATCATGCCTTTAACTTGTTTCACTTGTCTATCATATTCACCAAAAACATTCAGCAGTTCTGCAAATGTAAAGTATGCATTAAAGGACTAGCCGATATACATGTTTTAAGGGGAGGCTTTTTTTAGATTCTTGAGTCATTGCAAGTTTATTTATTGGTTTCAGAATCTCTTTTCCTCTTAACCCCCCTGCTCGCTTTATTGAGTGCCTGGGCACCTATGGTTCCTATGAATGCCACCCGCCCTGCTTGCAGACCTTCCTCATTCTGTGGAAACCTGTGCAGTACTTCCTTGTGTAACAACTAAACTAACTCTGCCTTACAGGAGTAATTCAGTAAGGTGTTTCTCTGAGTGAGCTGCTGAAAGCAAAACCAAAAAAAAGATTAATATGTGAAAAATAAGCACCGTACTGAGGATAACTTGGAGTTTTGTAAGGTGAAATGGATATATGTAAAGAGTAGGAGCGTGAAGTGTAATAATAGAGATCTGTGCTCGCGGTTGGATCATTCAGTAAAAAGCTGCGTAGGGGCTTTCCTCTGAGAGCGGATTAAAGTCATCAGATGAAAACAGGGGGGTGCGATTTTTACACATGTTTTATTACATTTATTGTTGATTGGTGTGCAGGAGAGTGACAGTAGATGAGGGAGACTTATTAGGTAATGCATGGGATCACAGGAAATGCAATTAAAGTATTTCCACCAGCTGGTGTATTAGGACAAAGCAACCAACAGGAGGGGAATCCTCTTCATGCTAAAGCTGAATTCAGAGCATGTTGTACTTTATTCAAGTGAACATCCCAACAATAATCTGAATAATATGGTGCAGAATCACAAGAGCGACTGTGCAGGCCAAAGACAGCGAGCACATGGTCAGATATAGGGCAGCAGAAGACAGAGCAGACCGAACAGAAAGAAAACAGAACAGAGACTGAGCTGGGAGCGACTCTGACATTTGAACTCGGTTTTTGAATGCCCATAGAAACAGCGCTAGGAGCAAGCACACTCATCCACCAAAGACAGACAAACCGTACCCTGATCAGGAAACAAAATAAAAAATAGTCCCTCAAAACGAACCATAAGAACCAAAGCGTAAAGATACAGTACTTGGGTAATGTTCTGTGGGAGGAAACAAAACACAACGAGGGACAAAGAAGAAGGATTCACCAGTAGCAAGGAAGGATTTTTAAAGTACAATAGAAGGAAAGAATAAAAGGTTAATGGGTATGCCGTAAGTCCACAAAGTATAAATATTTCTCAAAGAGACAGCAAGAGCACTGTCTAGTCAACACCTAGCAAATACTCAACCTATGCTCTTTGAATGTTTGATGTCACCTAGGGTTGCCTCCTATATTGCAACAGGTGTTGCATTACCAAATTAGACTTTGTCAGCTGACGTCTGCAGCAAGCTGTACATCACATGTTTAACCCTCTGCAGTTTCAGGTTAACTTCCTTGCCTGCTACAGTCTAGGGATGTTTCTGAATTTCCCCTGTACCTACTTGTATATCCATCACCTTTTCAGGCTTCTTGGTTCAGTAACTGTTTCACATCTTTTTTTGTTTGTTTTTTATTACATGTTAATACAAATATATAGTACAGTTGGCACTTATTGTATATAGTGATCACATTCGCTATTAAATTTGCTCGTCAACAGGTCGAAAACGTTTTGCTTCAGGCATTATAACGCGTAATCAACCTAAGATTTCTAACTTGTTCAACTAACTATTCAGAACTTGTCACTTTTTGATATCTTACAGTCTCCCACCCGTCCTGTGAGCTCTGAGAAAGTGGCTCCCATTCAATACACATTTTAAATATTACTTGTAGGCTAAGCCAGGTGAAGCCCTCGCCTCCGTTCCTGTAGTTTCTTCGAAATTCTCAGGCAGCTGGAAAATCTGTTTCACAAGTACTTTTGTTTGCACTTAAATATGAGCAATGCCCTATTCCTCATGTTCATTGGGGACTGATGCCTGGTTGAGTAATCTACATATGGATCGTAGTTGCCCAAACCATTAGGGCCTTGACTAATCGTTCATCTTGTCATACCTTTTTCATATAGATTTCCTCTGTACTAGTCCACTCCACCATATCCTTAAGCCACCCTTCAATAGATGGCAGGCTACTACGTATCCATTTAATAGCTATCCTTCTCTTAGTAAGGACGAAGCCCAGTAGTATACATTTTCTGCTAAGTTATTTTTTTTCTCTTTAACGATTAGGCCCAACAAACATTGCTTCATTGTTGTACATTCCTACCCGTAGACATGCTTAATTTACCCACCACTTCTAACCAAAAACTCTGTATCCCAGGGCAACTTAATTTCATGCAGGGGAAATTTGCCTCCTCCCCAAGACATCTAGGGCTTATGGATGAGTGCTGTGGGTAGATTTGGGGTAGTTTTTTGTGGGCTCTTATACGTCAAGTGGACATAGTTGAACAGAAAGAGTTTAAAGCAAGCATGTTAACACTTTTTTCCTTGCAGATTAACTCTATTCCAGTCTTTGTCCGTAAATGGTTCAACCACAAGTTCCTGCCATCTTTCCTCTACTTTTAACTGTGCCATGGGTCTGTCTTTGTAAAGCATTCTATTTAAATTAGTTATCAGTTTCCTTCATGCAGACAATGCCAATAATGCCTCCATCGTCTGCGTGAGAGAAAGCGCTTCTGGAAAGGTTAGTAGTGTTTCTCTGCCCATAGCCAAAATCTTGGCATATTGCCTCACGTGCTTCCTTGATGGTCCGAAATCTCTCATTTGGGTAAAGAGCTGGTAACGTTTCACAACCACTCTCTCGCCACCTATCCGTAGTTATTGACTGGGCAATCCGCGTATGGTGATATGCAGTCCACATAACTGTTTCAGATCTCAACTCGTATTCTCCCAAGGTAGATTTGCAGAGTTTTGCAGAGTTTTGTACAACGTTGAGCAAGAGATTCTCCATGGGCAACTAGCATTGTTTACACTGCGAGCATCTTTTAGGGTTTGTTTTGCTAAATTAGTCCAAGCACAGCAGTAGAAAATAGGCTGCTATAAAACACGCTTGAATTCCAGAGGTCAGGAAGAGCATTGCTAAATGCCAGTCTGATAAATATGATCGATGAGTGACAATGTTTATGTAGACAGTAGGGTGTAAGAGGAGGGTTTTTCAACCATGACATCTTAAATGTACACTCACAACTGTCTACCTTCCAAATTTTAGTTTTGAACATTCATTGCCCTAGGACTGCACTGTGCGTGTTTAGTCAGTAGAGGAATAACCTCTATCTCCTAAACACATCCTTGCCTATTTTTCATAATGCCAATTTAGCACATCATGATCAGTTTCAATTATGTCTAGCAAGTAGGTCAGTTTCCCTTATAACCAGTTATCACGTATCTGCTAGTTGTCACTGTGCACAGAGAGCAGATGAAAGCCCTTGTCCCTTATATCAATAAACTCAAACAATATCCATTGTACCCATTTAGCGCATTATAGCTAGTTTCCAGGATCCCCCAGTTGCAAACTACAGTCCATTTTAATTATTTAATTTAGCACAGTATATCCCGCTACCATTTAGCAAATGTACCTAGCAATTTTTTTCGAACAATGGTAGCGTCAATCTTCTTACTTGTTTGTCAGCTACAATTATGCCCGTTAAGCATATCGTAGCATGTTTCCATTATCCCAGTGAGGATATCATAGCTCCCATCACGCACTATAAACGCATCATGCACATTTCATAGATGGAATTCATTATGTCAGTTTTATACCAGCCATTTTTCGTTATTGCCATATAGCATATACAACCTGTTATCATTAATCCAATTGGTACTTTATGACAGTGCCAGCCATTTTTTTAATTGAGCACATTCATCACAGTCAATAATAGGACATAGCAATTAAATTCATATATAAAAAACCCAAGAGAGCTCAGGTGAAAAATATATTGGGTACAAAAGAGAATTACAAAATGTAAAACGTTAGGTGCTATATACCACAGTACTTTTCACGTAATAGTGCCTCTTTTCTCATTACAGTAAAAAAAAAAACTTGTATAAAGTGCAGAGGTGCATAAAGTGCTTGTGCCTTACAGTACATGAAATTCTTAGGCCAGTACAAAATGTGATACTGAGTACTCAAGAGTAATTAGGGTGCCCAGAGCCATTCATTGCGGTAGAGAACTGCAGGCATATATATCCAACAATGCACTTATACACTTCATTATATTAACTTATTAAATCGGAACCAATCCTTTATACCCCATACATGAGCTTAAGGATAATAGACTGTATACACATGCTTAGATTGAAAAATAGGCCATAGATGTTCGTTCTTACAGTGCTATGTGTAATAGTTTACAGACAAATAGCCTCACTTATTGCTTCAGCAAAGTGCAATAAACAATCGGACATGGAGCACTTTGCATTGTTACAATCTTGTACCATCTAGCTAAAAGGTTCCTTACAGTTTTTAATTTAGAGATATCCCTCTCGCCACACAGCTACAGTACAGGTGTCCCCCATCAGCCCATAAAAGTGCATTGTTATAATTACTTGCCTTAACTTTGTAAGACATTACTTAAAACCAGGATAAGTAACAAGAAGGATCTAATCTAAGAAGAAGTTTTACTACACATTGATGCCACATACTCTCCTGCAAGAAATGACATGTAGGATAAAATCTTGCTATAGTGATGTATTTCTTAGCATATTACAAGAGGTCTTGATGTTCACTGCAAGTAACAAATATTGAAACCGTGCAATCTAGCTACTTTATTCCCACACCGGAACAGAAAGGAGACTGTAACCTGGGTATAATGATAGTTACTTTTTTCTACAGCTTCTCTACGTCTGAGGACTAGAAATGCTACATAATTTTGTGCATGTTTACACAATGGCCTGGGAGCGGGAGACATGATGTAAGAAATTCCAGGCTATGTGGCGTATGCACATTTGGATGAAGGGGAACGTTGTATCATTCACTCTATCTGAACAGCTGTAGCTGTAGTCTCTCATACTATAGGTATTACCTCACAGTCTTGACAGGATTTTTGGTTCAGTTCATCACTTCAATACTCTGTATGCCTTTAGATAGATGGATTAAACAGTTGGGTATCTTATGTCCTTCAGTCGCTGAAAATCAAATTATTCATTTTTCCTTCCTCTCTTTGAGCAAAGTATTCTAGTAAACTAGCGAATGATTTTCTAATGTATTAGATAGGAGAGGACCACCAGTGACAAGTGTGCACTCTAAACACAAAGCCAGTTTATAGCTACAATTCGTTGAGATTCAACTTGCATTTCAGTCAGTGGAAATAACTGCAAAAAGATGCATCAGGTTCAGACCCTCATCTTTAAGTGGTTTCCAAAATCAGGAACATCTGTCTCCCATTTGCAGGTGGTGTACTCTTACTATATTTTTGCTCCATAAAAGGACAAGTCCAAGTGTCCTTGTCCAAGATTTTCATTGACTCATTTAATTCTCAAGCGGAAGTGGTTATGGATGCCAGTCTGGCAAGACATAGAGCGGACTCTGGAATAAAGTGGCTGCTTGTGTACCATAGATTTGCAAGAGATTTGCACAGTATATTCTTCTGATGCAAGGTGAGAGACAATAGCCATCGTTTAGGTATGCACCTGTTTTTAGATCATTTCTGTTCCTCATATATGTGCCAAGTGCCACACAGTCTTTCTAACTTATGAGAGAAAAGGAAGATTTTTTATTCGTCCCCAGCCAACTAGCCCCTGGCCCACGCACTTTGGTTCCTGTAATAGTTGAGATTTGTCATGACAAGGGTAAATAATCTATTGTACCCTCAACTCAGACTCGGTTCAGAATAACAGCCTTGATTATGAGGACTCAGTGCTATCCATATCCTTGTTAAATGCAAAGTAATACATCATCAAGAAGTTGTGAGGTAGGAAAAGAATGTAACGTGAAGAAGAGAACAGTAGTGAGAGATCTGCTGGTGAATGGAGCATTATGTGGCAATAAACTTAAAGCAGGATTTATCTTTACATTAACACATGTGGGTCACTCTTTCGAACCTCTGACCAGGACAGTTGGATCACAGATCAACCGATTGCTGGATTGCAGTCACAGCACGTCAGCACTAGCAAGCTGTTGTAACCTCACCCATAAGAGAAATAATGTATGCATCAAAAGGACGAAAAATATACTTTTATGAAGAAAACTGATGGACAGGGTGAGCCACGTCAATTCCTTTTGCTCTTTCAGTGGGCTCAACTACATTTTGCTTCCAATAATCTGAAGCCCTGAAAAAAACTGTAAAACCAGTCCATAAAGATTTTAATGAGGTGTGCACTTAGCAAAGATTGGAGGGGGGGGACTTATCTAATGCTAAGGATTGTTACACAACAGGGGAATGGCAATGTACGTTAAAACAAATCCTAAAAGAATCAGTCAAACAAGTGTAGCAAAACAATGGCATAGTCTTGCCCTGTGACCATCACATGTACAGGCGTGAAGAATCTCCAAGCACAATGTGTTTCAGCGTAAATTGGCATACAACAGTTAAGTGCATTGTTGTGGTCTGAAGAAATGATGCTGTGTGATCTCAGGCGCAGTGTTTGGGGTGCAACAGCCCCCAAATAAATACATTATTTGTTTGTTAATTGGGTCTGGAGAGCCTGAGTAGGTTCTGCTGTGTCGGTGTCGGTTTTTCCTGTCATCCTGATTTCACTAAGAGGTTTTAACTTGTTCATTTTTTGTTTCAGGAACTTAAATATATTTAGGCTCCGATTTACACAGATTTTGCCAAATTGTTTTGACGCAGCCCTGATGCAAAATCCGTTTTTGGTATTTACAAAGTCAGGCAAATGTTGATTTATGTGGCTTTGTTAGAAAAATATAATGCAAAGCTGTGCTTGGTTGTTCCCGTGCATCCACCCATGGATTTTGACACAAACCCTTATAAACAAAGAGTTGTAGATATGGGTTTGCACAGAAATGGTGTGTCTGCCTGAGGCTGGCGTAACACGCAGAAATATCTTTAGTTCTCCTCTTTATTTCCACTTTGCATGTATGCTTTGTTCTGCAACACACATACAAAGAGAAAAAAACCTCCAAAGATAGTTTTTGTGCTGGGAGGTACTCCTTCCTGCACAAACATTATCCTGACCATAAAGCAGACACCCTTGAACAGTGGTGCAAATGTGCCTGCATTGGTGCTAAGCATCCCAAAGTGCACCAGTGCATGAAGAGAACAGAACTGATCTCATTTATTTGAAGAGATGGAATTGATTCGCCCGCTTAAGGTAATTCAACACAGCAACTTTGATTGCTGCGCTACATTGTGCCACTTCTTTGTAAAAATGACCCTTAGTGATCACTTTATCAATGAAGTAGCAAATCTATGCCCATAGAAGTACTCCTTGAATGGATGCAAATTAACTATTTTTCAGAATTCACAAACATTGCAGTAGTAGGCTTGCAAAGCTGAGCTAGTCTCAGGTTTCCAGGCATACTATTATCAATCAAACATCCAAAAGGTAATGGAACAAATGCTTTGAAATAGTCTAATCACTGGCAATCCCTTGGGGTACATATTTCAAACCATTGATTTTGACCCACTGTGCCACTCTGGACAGAATGCCTGATTTGGGATTTAGCAGACAGTGTAAAGGCAGACAGGATGGTGGAGGACTTTACTGTCTTTACTTTGCCCACCAAATTTAGAGATGTCCACCAGCCTGGCGAACATCTCTATACATTGATAGGAACTACAATGATGGAAGTTCATGTCAATGTAGAAAAAATTAAATGGCCTGCTCCATCAGACATAATGGCTGGCCATCCAACTTTTCCAAAGTTATTTATTTTTTAAAAACAAACTCTTGGGTGGCATGGCTTAACACGTGATGGAGTAAGATACGCTTCTACATCTCTCTGGGCTCCTATTCTGCTTCCACCGCGATCTGAATCACAGGGACCGGCCTGTGGCAAAGAAAATAATGGGGTAGGCTTCCTGCACCAACCTCCTCCCTGGTAAGCGACGATTGCTGCGATCATTGGGCTGAGGCTGGCTGCTTGCAAGAGGCCACGAGGACTGATCAGGGCTGGTACCTCTGCCATATTGAGCGGTGCGCCTACACCGCCGCAGTCGCCTGATCGATCTGGGGCCCAGCAGCGAGTACCGACCACTGAGTTCGGTGCTCCCTCACCTGTCCAGCCCTGCGGTGTGGGCCCGGGCAGGACCTCTGTACCTTCACTGCACCTGCTTGTCAGGATTGCCGCACTCCCCTGTCTCTAAGCAGTCCATCGGTGTGGAGTAAGATGCGCTGGGGTAACGCGATGGAGCCACACTAGATGATGCCAGGGCGGGCCCTGCAGGAGAGTGCCAGAACAAACGCTGGCAGGGCTCCCACATCAGGGTGAGCCCGTCTGATCATTGCTGACCCAGGTGAGGGCCCTGAGGCTTGCTGATCGTCCTTCTGGCAGCGCCTAGCTTGGTGAGAGGCCCCGCCGACTGAAACTACAGGAACCTGGGGTGAGCACTACAACACTGCTGCTGTCCACAGGGAGACTTGGAGCCATCACCCAGCCTGGCTGTGCGCCCGGGGGAACGCATTTACAAAGCTGGCATACCCCCCTGCTTGCAGAGCTTCCTTGAGCACTATGAAAGAGCTGTGTCACCAGCCCATGATTGAAGAGATGCCATGTTTGGAGAACCAGGCTCAGAACCCCCGTAGAAGGCAGCACAGTGCCCATCAACACGTCAGGGGGCCTGGGTGTGCTCGTTAGAATCCGCTGCCTTTGTCTCAGCCTGCTCTTCTCCCCCTGCTCGGACATTGGGGCTTCCGACTGGAGCACACCCTTCCCACCCTTTCTTGTGGGCCCTGCATTGACTGAAAACCCGGGGGCACCACAGTAGGGGCCCCAGGGAGTACGCCACCACCAAACACCCGATGGGGCTAGCACAGACACCTTGCTTTTGCCTTCCTGCCCCTCCTGTGGAGATCTCTTGATGGGCTGAGTGCGACGAGGAGGACACTTTCTGCTTGGAAGATTGTATCGCCTGTACCTAGTTGGTAGCCCAGTGAGGGGTTGTGACTGGAAGCCCACCGGCAGCTTCAAGTCCTCATTCCACTGGGCATCTACCCTCTGCTCCTCAACATTACCCCCCTAAGCACTGCTTGACTGTCCACCTTGCATGATCCCTCCAACCTCCCCTGTCTGAGAGCATCTGCCACCGAACACCTCCTTTGTGGCAGAGGCCGCAACTTCGACCCCAATCACTTTTAGGAACCGTACCTGGGGTGCTCTCCTTGTTGTAGTGCCGGTTGTGGCAGGATAGGTGTCTGGGGGTCTGTTGTGTGGCCTGGCGGGGAAGACACCCACGCAATCCTGCCTGCTAACTACATATTGGAGGTGACCCCGAACTGGCACGCATACCTCCATTTCTTCAGAAAATCTGCACAGATTCCCTCAAAACAAAGCTAAAAACTTGCATCAAAGATATCAATAGGGATGTCACCAACATACGCGAGTGGACTGATGACTTAGAACGTACTGCCCACGCAAGATCAGAAGATCAAGAGATGCTGTGGTGACAAATTGCAATCCTGGAGGAACAACATATTGAGCTCCAAGCTTCAAGGACATTGAAAATGGGGGCGACGCAATAATATCCGCATCCGCGGATTGCTTTGAGGGTCTGAGGGCTCTGATATCATGGCGTTCACAGTGGCACTCCTCATATCAATAAAGGAAGACCCAGATGCCCCCGCCAACCCTAGACCCTGCATACCTGGTTGCAGAGCCCTGGGCCCCCGTGCAGCCTCTGACATTTTGACTTGTGTCCACTACCTTATCTCCTCTAAATAGCACAGCTGAAACCCAATCTGATCTTCCAAGGACACACACTGCAATTGTATCAAAACTTATCCCCAACTAAGCTACTTCGTAGGAGAGACTTTAAATCTGTGATAGTCAGACTAAGGAGCATGGACATTAAGTACAAATGGAGACACCCATTGGCAATGTTTTTTGAGTGGGAAGGAAAGAGACGCTCGCTGCGCTCCCTCAGCAAGGCAGAAAGACTGCTTGGCATGCGGAGGAACACTTCTCCTCAGGTGCAACCTCTCCCAAGCCAGCTACGTCCACAGTCCAGTATCGATGCTCTGACAAATGTCCAAATGAGTCTGTGACCCAGGAAGCTTAACAAGACATTATCCAACAGCTCTGCATGACGAATACCACCACTTCGCTGAACCCATCTGTTGCGGGCTCTCTCTGACCAAGGCGGTGACACCAGGCCGATGAACTGCCGCTGTATGGGCTACACCTGCCTTTGCTCTCTCCTTGTGCTGGCATTGGGCATGAGGGACCACCTACACCTTTCTGAGCCTCATCTCGCTCCTGATCCAATGGTTCCCCCCCCAGCAATCCGGTTTACAAGAGGGTGCCACCTCTGGCGAGATGCAGACCCTGTTGTGTGGTAGTCTATGTGGACACCGATAGCACAAATTGGAACGGGTTGGCCTGTATTTGTTCTGTGTTGTTTTTCCTTTTTCCTTTTCAGGTAGGCCCGTAAGCTAACTATGCACTATGGTGGGCTCGGTTTTCATACTCGACTCATTAGCTTGTCCTTGTCCTCTACCCACTGGGACCAATGCCCGAGGGGGACTGTGTTACAGTCCACACTTCAAGCAGGTTTCCCCAAACTCTGACCTCCTTCAGTAGTGGTATTAAACTTCTATCCCTCAACATAAGTGGACTCATCTCCTCGAGTAAGCGCAGATACAGGGAGTGCAGAATTATTAGGCAAGTTGTATTTTTGAGGATTAATTTTATTATTGAACAACAACCATGTTCTCAATGAACCCAAAAAACTCATTAATATCAAAGCTGAATATTTTTGGAAGTAGTTTTTAGTTTGTTTTTAGTTTTAGCTATGTTAGGGGGATATCTGTGTGTGCAGGTGACTATTACTGTGCATAATTATTAGGCAACTTAACAAAAAAAAATATATACCCATTTCAATTATTTATTATTACCAGTGAAACCAATATAACATCTCAACATTCACAAATATACATTTCTGACATTCAAAAACAAAACAAAAACAAATCAGTGACCAATATAGCCACCTTTCTTTGCAAGGACACTCAATAGCCTGCCATCCATGGATTCTGTCAGTGTTTTGATCTGTTCACCATTAACATTGCGTGCAGCAGCAACCACAGCCTCCCAGACACTGTTCAGAGAGGTGTACTGTTTTCCCTCCTTGTAAATCTCACATTTGATGATGGACCACAGGTTCTCAATGGGGTTCAGATCAGGTGAACAAGGAGGCCATGTCATTAGATTTCCTTCTTTTATACCCTTTCTTGCCAGCCACGCTGTGGAGTACTTGGACGCGTGTGATGGAGCATTGTCCTGCATGAAAATCATGTTTTTCTTGAAGGATGCAGACTTCTTCCTGTACCACTGCTTGAAGAAGGTGTCTTCCAGGAACTGGCAGTAGGACTGGGAGTTGAGCTTGACTCCATCCTCAACCCGAAAAGGCCCCACAAGCTCATCTTTGATGATACCAGCCCAAACCAGTACTCCACCTCCACCTTGCTGGCGTCTGAGTCGGACTGGAGCTCTCTGCCCTTTACCAATCCAGCCACGGGCCCATCCATCTGGCCCATCAAGACTCACTCTCATTTCATCAGTCCATAAAACCTTAGAAAAATCAGTCTTGAGATATTTCTTGGCCCAGTCTTGACGTTTCAGCTTGTGTGTCTTGTTCAGTGGTGGTCGTCTTTCAGCCTTTCTTACCTTGGCCATGTCTCTGAGTATTGCACACCTTGTGCTTTTGGGCACTCCAGTGATGTTGCAACTCTGAAATATGGCCTAACTGGTGGCAAGTGGCATCGTGGCAGCTGCACGCTTGACTTTTCTCAGTTCATGGGCAGTTATTTTGCGCCTTGGTTTTTCCACACGCTTCTTGCGACCCTGTTGACTATTTTGAAAGAAACGCTTGATTGTTCGATGATCACGCTTCAGAAGCTTTGCAATTTTAAGAGTGCTGCATCCCTCTGCAAGATATCTCACTATTTTTGACTTTTCTGAGCCTGTCAAGTCCTTCTTTTGACCCATTTTGCCAAAGGAAAGGAAGTTGCCTAATAATTATGCACACCTGATATAGGGTGTTGATGTCATTAGACCACACCCCTTCTCATTACAGAGATGCACATCACCTAATATGCTTAATTGGTAGTAGGCTTTCGAGCCTATACAGCTTGGAGTAAGACAACATGCATAAAGAGGATGATGTGGTCAAAATACTCATTTGCCTAATAATTCTGCACTCCCTGTAGCTTTGGGGCTACATTTTGCACCATGACCCTAATGTGGTTTTCCAACTGGAAACACATCTTCAAAGATTGACAGACATAGAATGGCCCATCAGAAATACCCTATATGCCACTGGGCTTACACAGATTCCAAAATGCTGGATGTAGATGTGCTTATTAAATTGACCTCTGGATTCCACATCACCAAAGTAACACAGGACAAAGAGGGGCGGTTCCTCACATTACTACTGCATCAGGGGAAATATTGTCTCACTATGCTCAACTTATACACCCCAAATACAGCACAGGATGCCTATATCCGGTGTACCCTACGGGAACAACTCCAGGGGGTTTAAGGGGATATAGTAGTCGGAGGTTACTTCAATATGGTTTGGGATCCAGAGATGGTTCGCCACTCCACCACCTATCGGGAAGCAGGAGCTTTGTCCTCGCAGTTTAAGAGGGAGATCACAGCTTTAGGTTTGGTAGACGCTTTGCGCTACGTACACTCTCACTCAAGGGACTACTCCTTTTACTCCCATTTCCACTCCACATATTCCCTCATTGATCCCATTTTTGTCACCCATGCTCTCCTTCACACCCTAGACACTGCAGAGATCTTGGATATTTCCATAATGAACCATGCCAACAATGAGCTCAAATGGACTCGACTGACTCCCTTGATGGCGGAGCCACCACGTTGGTGCATGCTGCCTCTGTGACTCTGTTGACATAGAGGAAATACAAAAAGGGATCATTGACTATTTCACCTATAACACTGAGCAAGACATATCCCCACACTCACTCTGGGCTGAGTTTAAAGCCCATTTACAAGGATTAATATCCTCTGTGGCCATTGCACAGGGCAGGAAGGCCCGGCTAGGAGTTGTTGGGTCACATTCTGATATCAAGAGCTTGGAACAGATATAGACAAGGCAAACCCCACCCAGATGAACAAACATCAGCTTGCAATACTGTGGGGCCAGTTGCCCTCACATAGAGCGAACAAAGCCAAAAGTTCACTATTGGCGCTTGAGCAGTGATATTATGAAGGGAAAAGCAAAAAGAGTTGACTCTTAGCTGGTAGACTATATCAGTAACAGGCTAGGGCACACATAGCAGAAATCCGGAGGCCAGACCGTGGTTGGGTGATTGCGGAGCTTGATACAAGGCACAAATTTTAGGCCTGCTATTAGGCAATCTATGAGCGAGAGGATGCTCCTCAAACGCTCATAGACTCCTGATTAACAGCATGCGACTGGGCCTCACTCCATCTTGGTCACACATAAGAGCTAGATTAGGTGTCTCCAACCAGTCGATCGTGAGCTACCAGTAGCTCCCAAACCCCTTCAAAGTAGCTCATAGCCTGGAGTTAATTTTTAAATAAGGACAGGGTTCAGATTTTTCCTTTTGAAGTTAAAGAAAGGCTGTGTTTATTTTGCATTATTATCATCAGGCTGCAGATAGCAGGGCCTGATAAGGAGCAGTACTGGAGTCAGATTTATGACTCGGGCATAGAGGTGAAGAATTGAAGCATTTAAATATTAGCTAAAAGTCCTTGCCAACTTAGTGTTGGAGCTGAGAACAAAATTAAGTTTCTCAATGCTATTAAATGGGAGAAAATTAAAATGAAAAGTTATCTTAATGATTAAGTTAACTTTCATTTAAATTTTTTCAAATTTGTTTTCAAACTGTTGTATTTACAAACAGGCCACTTGCTTCCAGTGGCCAGTAGAGAACTGTGCCATATTTATAATTGAAAAATAGTCATTTTTTAAATGGGAGAAAATTAAAGTGCAGAAAAAAGTTCCATATTACGAACATTTTTTCACCTAAAATTTCACCTATATAAAAAAAAATGGTTATGTTTGTGTTATACATGTAACAGTGCCACATATGGCGAAAGATGTGTCCTTTGCCACATGTACATACAACACAGACATTCAGTTACCCATTCCCATATAGCCCATTCACATGCGCACACATGTTCATACATCCCCAAAGAACACGCTGTCACAGACACACATCGCAGCTCTCTCATAGTGCCCCTAGTCAGAGTTTTTTTTTTTTTCTCAAACTTTAGTATCTGGCTCTATAGGCATTAGGCTTAAAGCCAAGGAAGCTGAGCGTGGGGGTGTTTTGTAATAATGTGCAAGTTGTTTAGTCTTCAGTAGCTCATAATGATTTTCACTGATCAGAAGTAGCTCTTAGGACAGAAAAGGTTGGAGACCCCTGAGCTAGATGCTCTGGTCACGCTAGAGGAAATTCGCCTTGCACTTCGGGCTCTCCTGCTGGGCAAGATGGCCATCGGGTCAGCTTTTATAGGCTGCTCTTCTCTGATCTGGGTGAGTACTTGACATGTATATTTAACTTCTTCACATATGACACAGGCCTCACGCCTACCATGGCAGCAGCAGAAATGTATTTAATCCCTAAACTGGGCAAAGATCCAACACTTTGCTCCTCCTACCGCCCCATCGCCCTTCTAAACACAGACGCAAAACAATCTACACCAAGGCTGGAGCGTTTTCTCCCAAGCCTTATCAAACCTGATCAGGTGGGATTTATCTGTAACCGCCAGGGAGCAGATAATGTTCGTAGGATAGCTCACCTGGTAGAGCAGGTCCACCATTGCCAAATCCCAGCTTGCCTTCTAGATGTGGATAAGGCATTTGATAGAGTGAACTGGACCTTTTTCCACTCTGTCCTGAAGAAAATCGGACTAGTCCCCACCCAGATTATGGCTTCTTATGCTGCCCCTAACGGCCACTATCTGGATCAATGGCCAACATCAGACCCTATAACTTTAAGCAGAGGCAGACAAGGCTGCCCTTGTCACCGCTGTTGTTCTCCCTGGCTGCGAAGCCCCTGGCCAACACGATTCGCCATACCAGGGAGATTGAGAGAATCCCTTTTGGAACGCAGGTACATAGGGTCAACCTCTTTGCGGATGACCTCCTCCTTACCTTGACACGCCCTGACACTTCACTCCCAGCTGTGGTGTCCTGTTGTGAGAAATCCGACGGAGACACTATACTTACCTCCCGAACATATCTGCCACAGCCGCACATACCACCATCACCTCTGGAACAACTGCAAAAAGAGAGAAGAAAGGGTTAAACCAGGTGTATTCCCCCGACCACCGAGACTAAAAAAGGACTACTCCCAGGAAGGCGAAACCACTCATGGAGATAGCCAATCAGATGAACCCAGAGGAGAAGAAAAAGTTGCTGTCATCAGACCAAAAGAAGAAGAAGAAGAGAGAAAAAGCCCAAAAGGAGCAGGAAGCTGCCGTCTTGAGGGAGAACCTTTTAACACCTCAGATGCCATTGAAGACTCCTCTGACACAGAGGCAGTTGCCGAGACCTGGAGTGTGGAGTGGTAGACTCCCCCGGAGGATGCTGAAGAGCCTCTGCAACTCAGGAGAGTTGCAGCTGAGAGGGTGAGTGCCGATGGAGGAGATTTGGCTTTTGTAGAGGAGGGAACAGCACGGGTGATTATATTTTTATTTGGATATTAAGCTTAGGCATAACAGTGAAACCACATGGGACCATCTAGACAACACTGCATATTGGGCATATCATTATTGTTTCACATGAGCTTGTACTGCCAAAACAACCCCACATTTCGAGCTTTTTTTTTCTTTCCTGTTGATAGCCGGAATGATAGCCGGAAGCATTATTGGACCCGAAACCGACCTAGGTGACGTTTAACTGGGACAGTTACCCCTGCACATTACAGAGTAATAACCACCCGAGACCACCACTATTGACCCTTGAGGAGTACTCAAAACAAGACAAGTCCCGGGGTAGTTCAGATGCATGTTTTCCTCAGTTTAGAAAAAGAAACCCAGCACAAAGAGAAGGGCACACCGGGGATGGTGATGGTTTACCATATATATTTCTATATACCTACCGCTATTTGTTCTTCCGAGACTCTTGGCCGGCATAATACCATAGAAGAAATCTGGAGAAGGAAGATAGAAGAAATCTTTGTCATCAGGTGTTAACTATAACATATGGTGCCTGATTTTGGATATACATCTACATCGTCGTAACTTTAACAATCTGCATATACAAATAAAATCAACATTGAGAAGAAAATGCAGTCCCCTCTTCCATATACCCTCCCGTCCCTCCTACACCTCCCTACACACATGTGCATCAGCCTGGGGCTTTAAGGTCAATAAGTCTAAGTCTAGCATATTAAACCTGACCATCCTGACTGTTGATGTACCCATGCTGCAGAGATTGGCGCCCATCACTTGGTCCTCTAGTGTGATCAAATACCTGGGTCTCAATCTGATGCCTACACTCTCCACATGGATGGCAGTAAACTGGCTGCCATTACACCGCGCGATAGTGAAAACCTTAGATGCTGGAAGAATCTCTATATCTCGTGGCTTGGGAGAGCAATTGTGCTTAAGATGAATGTCCTATACCCCTTTCAAACTCTCCTCACCCCAGCCACTTGTTTTATATGGACAGGGCAGTCGGAGGTAGACCCTTGTGGGATCTGGCCTGGCTCCCTAGGCATGCTCGACCCCGCAGCATGTATACCGCTTCCCCAACCCAAGACAGTGGTAGATATTTGGGAAAAGCTTGCAGTATTGAGAGGTCTGACCTCCTTTCCATCCCTGCACACTCCGATCTCCCCTAACCCTGACTTCGCCCCTGTTTAATCTACTTGTGCATTCTAAGCCTGAATCTTCAAGGATTGTGGGACTTTGCGCGACCTCTTTCATGGACCAGCAATGAAATCCTTTGAGCAATGAATGTCTGTGTACCACCTTCCTGAAACAGCTAGACTGCAGTATCTCCAGGTGAGGCATTGGGCACTTCATCCCTCCGTTTAACCAGTGGTCACTCAGCCTTATACCCCAATCAAAACCCTGGTGAGAACATAGTGCAGCTCAAAAGGGCTAATATCCAATACATACCAAACACTCCAATACGCAACACACACTGCCACACATCCCTATCAATCACTCTGGAACAAAGAAACCACTGAGGAGATCACGCCTAAACAGCGGGATACCCTTTGTGCAATACTCCTAAATTATTCCTCAGCCTTTCCTTGAGGGAAATGGCCTATAAGCTCTTGTACCAATGGTATTACATACCCTCCCTTTTATCAACCATTTACCCCAATACATCAGCCTTATGAAGGGGGTGCAATCTAGAAGTGGGCGACATTGTGCACAGCTGGTGGACCTGCTCCGCTAAACACACCTTCTGTAAAGAGGTTGAGACCTATAAAAGCTGAGGTAGGGTACCCCACATCCTGCCACTTCTCTTACTGTCATTCTGGGACCCCAACACCTGGCAGGCATGATGTACACTGATGGGGTACTCGTTAACCCCATGCTACAGGCAGCAAGATGTTTGATTTCATTAGCCTGGAAACAGACCACCCCACCATCATTAGTGCAGAAGATCACCCACCTTTAACATGTAATAGCATTAGAGCAACCTACCCACAAACTACCTGGCACAGATGCTAAATTTAGAAGGATATGTCACTCCTACTTACCTACTTTTCACGAATAGAATTCACCTGCTTCACTCCACCAAAGCTGAAAGCACTGGAATTGTCCCTTTAATCTCCCCCTCTACACTATTTAGCATTATCTACCATGCGCCCTCCATTATCGGCCCGGCTTCCTAGGATGGATGACCAACATTTACCAAAGCCCTACCAACACTGAACGCTTCTCACTGAGAACTGATTAATTTTTATTCTTGATTCCTGTTATAATATATTGTTTTCCTTCCCCTCCTGATTCCCCACCCCTCCAACCTTCCCTTACTCACCCATAGCGGCAGTGCTCATGTTTGTGATTTTATATGGCTCACGACATGCAGGTGCGCCACTCGTTTCTCCATCACTATCTATAGTTGAGCTTTCTTTTCTCTTACCTAACAATAATGTGGTGCAATAATGTTTTACCGCTGTTTTTCTTTCATACGTCACTTTTTTTCAATCTCTGCTATTCCTGTATACCTGTAAACCTCAATAAACAAATTTCAAAAGACAAAACAAACTCTGAAAGCGGGAGTTGTTTTTTGAAATATAAAAAAAAAACTAATGACCCGCCACACCAGTTTTCTCTAATGGTATGAAGGTCATTTTTCTTTTATTACTGTCCCTCACCACCAGGATATACCTGGCGGTCATGGTCAGTTATAAAAAAATAAATAAAAAAAAATCAGACCATCCACTATTGGGGCCAGACCGTCGGATGGCTTACTTTGGATTTATCGGGTCATTGAAGGAAATTTTACTCTGACAGAGTAACGTTTACTCCATCGTCAAACTTGTGGTCCGCCCAACTCAAAATCGAGCTGGCTGACTTTAAGGTTACTCTATCCCCGTTGCAGCGGAGTAATTTACCCCCAAACTTTAAATCAGCCACAGAGCCCCACGTACTGCTAATCAGTACTGACCCTGCGCCTCATGGGAACAGTCCATTCTGAACCTTGGTCACCTCACATATCCACCCTGTGGCCACCTGCTTTTTTAAATAGTAAATTTGAGATTGAACCCCGCCCCAGGAATGTCACCGACTGAGCTATGCCCGTGCCTCAGCATGCGGCCACACTGAGTGATCCTTTTCTTCAAAACAACCGGGAGATCAAAGTCTATCTGTACAGCACATTACACTGCGAGTCGCACGTTTTAAGGTAGTCAACTAAGTGATATACGTTTATTGTTTAAAATGTATCACAGGCAGAAGTTGTTTGCTAACAAGGCAAAAGAAAATAAAAAGAAGGGGGAATGTTTAAATAATTCCACTGTCAACATTTCAGCTATTAATATTCATTACTTAACAGAGGTAGGCTGAGAAAACTAAAAGTTTGGTGGATATTAATCTCAGTAGATAGAGCTAAAGGTGGGAAAGTACCATAAAGAACTTGTGCATTTTATCTGATGTTGGTGGTGTTCTTTCTTGCTTCTGTCATGCAATGTATTGATCATGCAGTAGGCTCCTTCCGGTCATGCTAAGCGTCCCTTACTGTTTTTCCGGCGTTCTTCCAGAAAGTGAGTGTCTTGTTGTTCCTCGGCGTACACACAGCTCCTCTAAGGTTGGCACATTAAACGTCATTACTCGGGCACTTTCGGCCCTCTGGGGAGGTGTTAAGGAATTTACCCTGTATTGTTGGGGTTGACGCCCTCCATTGCGCACCTATGACTACTTGTCTTTTTGTTAAGGAGCCCTGGCTATCTGATTTTTAGGGTTGTTCTCCTTGTACCATGCCTATGACTATCGAACCTCCTATGTGGTCATTTACTTCTATGCACGGAGGCAACAAAGGCCACATTTTTTCCATTGTAATGTTTTTTCGATCTCGGCGTGTTATCAGAATTGCAGACGGGAGTTCCCTGGGTGGCGTATCTTTAGGGGTCCCTCCCATTTGTATAGCTTCCCTTGCGTACCCCTTGTTTTTTGATTGTTAAGATTGGGACCTGCTCACCTCTTCCAGACCCTTATGACCTATAATGGCTGATTGAGCACTAAAATATCTATTCTTTTGGCATACCCTATCTCCTGGTGTTTAATCAGACATATTCACGTTGTTGTGTTACAGATTTGTTTGATTCAGCCCAGATTGCTTTGAATTCCTGACTAATTGCACGATTAAGGGTATCACTGCTCCTGACCTGTACGTCCGCTTTTAGGTCCTCTCCCAACCCCCTTGTAGACGCTAGGATTAAATACAAACTTTATCCTGAATGACTGGTGAGTACGGCCCTGACTTAGGTTCAGTTTGGATTTCAGTAGGATATTTCTGCTTTATTATCTCATAAATGATTCTAGCAGCCTGAATAACTTCTGTGACTGGGCTTCAGCCTAATGTGGAGATTCATGGGGCCTTATATATACTTTTGTTTAACATGACCTTTGTTTGTGGACCTCTTGTCTCAATTTATTTGGGTAATTGCTCCCTCTGGTTGTAGTGAGCTGAATTAGTTGGCTTTGCTATTCAGGTCGGTGCTTCACTGATTTATCATTTTCTGGACAGCAATCTCTTTGGGATCCTGCCTTTCTCCCCTTTTAATTGCTCTGTATGTCCCTAATGGATCCTGTTTATATGGCTCTCCTCTTTTGTTTTACAGCATTACAGTACATCTTTTCTTTTCTCCAGTCCTGATGATGACCCTTAAATAGACAAGGGTCGAAACGTCGACTGCTACCACAGCTAATTGGGGCTATTATTGTTGAACCATTACATGTGAATGATTTATCAGAGACTTCCTTATTTTCACATGTATTTAAATTGTTCTCTATGACGGTGGCCCATTGGCTGTTATGTACATATTCGTTCACTGTACCATTCACAAGCACTTCATTCATGTACACATTATGCTCACTTGCACTATTCTCATTTTGAGAAATGTGGTTGCTGTTGCCTCATTGAAAACAATAATACAAATATAAATATGGGTACTCCCTTTTTGAGTATTAGACTTTTTGATTTTTCAAATACCTTTATGTGTGTCACAAAGTTCTCCAGTGATGTGTAAAATGTTCTTATGGACATGATGGGAAAAGGCAGAGTAAGCTCTAGAGTGGTTTAAAGATAGTCTTGCTACCGCTCGCTTCTTGGGCTTCCTAGCTCTGGCTGACCAGTTTCACCAGCAACTCCTAAATTTATGGGTGACTTCAGTGGCCTGGTTTATCACTTCTGACTATATACTGAGTATAAGAACAGTGGTTAATTTTACTTTTGAATTTTGGTTCACTTCTAGTATAGTGTATAGTATAGTGATTCAGAGGGCATATCTGAAAACGTCTTCTTTCTTGCACACCGGCTTACATTTAGAAGTCACAAATGCAGATAAATCCAATTGGTAATTACAAATGTTCTACTATTCTGGGTTTCCACATTTTTCAACAAAAAACGCGACCTGGAGATGACATAATTCAAGCAGCACAATCTACACTATACTTTTTAATACAATGTTTGTAGCTCTGGATTTTGGGCCCTAACTCAGCCACCACCCAGAAAAATGTACCGTCCCCATTTCTGAAAACTAGGTACCCGGGTGTGTCCACGTTGATGAGACTTGTGTGGTTCTCATGAGGAGTTTTAACCCTAAAGCCACAGCAAACCTCAAACTTAAATTAAAAACACACATTCTCCTCAAATTTCTTTGAGGTGAAATTCTGGCATCTGTGGGGATCCACAAATTTCGGATCCCCTACATCTGCAGCTCCCCATATTTCAAGCACGTAGAATACCTCTCAGGGTATTTTACATTACGCTTTTGGGATATTGTATGAGGTTGGTCAAAAAAGTGAAAATGAATCTGCTTAAGTCTAGTATCACTTAATGTTCTTTTAACCTGACTGCATGCCAGCTTCTGATATTCTTCTGTGAGGAACTCCTGTATGTCATCCTGCCAATGCTGCCTTACTTTAAGAAGGATCTTAACACTATTTGCCTTCGGTGTCCTGTATAATTGTGAAAGTAGCCTGTGTTCCCTCTAATAACGAACAAAGAATGTAGTGTGGTTAATGATGGGTTCCGCTCTATGAAATTCAGTCAGTATTTCGTATGAAGTGTTTTGGCTGCTCGAGCATACTTCAGAATCTGGCCCGGTCTGACCCGAAATGTGTTCTGTGCCTCTGCAAATGCAATGAATAACCTTCGTAGGTATCATTATCCATGTGCAATTCATCCACCCTCTCTCCATCTTCATACCAGCATACCATGGCACAAATGCTTTAAGGACTGAGGGCCTTATATAGGAACATTCTGTTAGCAAAAGGTGGTCACAAATTTGGCATAGGGTACTTGCCAATGGGAAGTGAATTTGCGAACCAACCTAGGTATTAATATCCTGGCTCACAAAATAAGGACTCCTGGTAAGTTGCAGATCACCATGCCTAATGCATTCACTAGGTAAATCGTAATTTGCAGCACACTACGATTGATCACAATGATGGTGAGTGTGACATGCTAGAGTCAGCATACCACCATGTCTGATTGCCTTTAACCAAAGTATTTTTTTTTTGCCCTCCCCCCCTCCCCCCCCCCCCCTTAGCACTTAATACCTAATGGCAATTGGCAACTGGGCCAAGATGAAACTGGACTCATCAGATCTCAAAGGTGAAGAAGACCACAGCTTGGGCCTGAATGCCTCTCCCCACGCACTCGTAATCGCAGTAACAGCAAACGTGCAAGGGATCTAGACTTGATTTGGAAAACTACCCGACTCCTGTCTCCGATGCCGTGATGGGGGAGAGACAAGGCGAACAAGCAACCTCCATCTTCCCAGCAAAAGATTGACCAGTTCACGACGCCGGCTGGCCAGCGAGGAGAGGGAGACACAGCTAGCGGAGGCCCCGCACCGGACGGAGTGAGTGCCATCCTTCAAGCCATTCAAGCATCACAGTCTGCTGTGGAGACTAAGATCGGGGAAGTACGAGAAGACGTGGGTCTGGTTCGGCAAGACCTCAGAAACGCAGTGAGCCGGATCACCGAGGTTGAAACTAGAGTCTCCCAGACTGAAAACGACCTAGCTGACCTTAGAAGTAAAGTGGCCCAGCTGCAGACTCGAACCGGCGAGCTGCACCGTCGTGCGGAAGATGCAGAGAACTGATCAAGACGCAACAACCTGCGTTTCATCGGATTTCCGGAGGGCGTGGAGGATGGTGGGGCATCTGAGTTCCTAGAAAAGTGGATTAAAGCATGGATGCCGGACCAGTCCCTTTCGCCCTGGTTTGCGATTGAAAGAGCCCACAGGGCACTGGCCCCGCGCCCCCCACCGGGCGGCCCAAAACGACCAATGATTGCGCGCTTCTTTAACTTTAGGGATAGAGACAATATCCTTAAAGAGGCTAGGAGGTCGGAAGATCTTCAATGGGAGAACCATAAAATCTTAATTTTCCCAGACTATACCCGTGAGGTCCAGATCCGCCGCCGGTCGTATGAACACGTTAAGCAGAAACTTAGAGCGATGCAACTTCCATACATGCTCCTCTTCCCCGCGCGGCTCAAGGTCCTCTTGGCCGGGCGAGCACACTTTTTTGAAACACCTGAAGAGGCTTGGGACTGGCTGACGGAGGAGGGCATCGGAGCCCGGAGGGGGCCCCTGGAGCACACGGAGGGGGCCCCTCGGGTCGGACCCCTCACCCCGGGAGGCCCCCGGAGGAGCCGGAGGCGCACCAGATCCCGGAGAGGGAGACCGAAAGACACAAACAATTTGGACAACAATGAGGAAATCCGAGATTCTGGCTCACAAACAGAGAAGAAACCCACAGACCCTTCTGGGCCTCAGATCTCAGGCCAAACGGCAGATGATAACGGCCTGAGCCAGTCCCCGGTCCTTGGTTAATATGACGCATTTGACACCTGCTGATGGGAGTCCAAATGACTTGAGATGTCCGTTTCACCTATGCAGACCTTACAAGGGTCACTACAGAAGGCGTCATGCCTTTCTACTATAGGATACCTGAGACTTGGCAGGTCACCTCTAATTGTAATTGATCCGATTATATGGAGGGGTCCACCACTCCACCCCAAGGACAGTCCTGCTGGCTGTCTGGTTTTGGTTGGGTATTTGGGCGACAGATGCTTCCGGGGTGGGAGTATGGGGAGGAGGGTGGTTGGGGGGAGGGGTTTTTGAAGTTAGCCTAGATAGGAAGAAGTTGCTTAGCTTCCTTATTATCTCACTGTTTTGTTTGAAATGGTCGTCCCTGGGTCCACAGCCTGACACTCAGCCCTATGCAACACCTATACAATTCACGCCTGGCACTCATTAACTCAGGTTCTTTCTTGGAACGTAAATGGTCTGTTGGATAAGATTAAGAGGTCAGCAGTATTTAACACTCTCCGCAGATACTCCCCCTTAGTGGTCCTTCTGCAGGAAACCCACCTCCTTGGGACTAGGTGCCCCATGCTCATACGGGGAGGGTATGACAGAGTATACCACGCAGGCTTCTCCAGGGGCTCTAGAGGGGTAGCCATTTTACTTCACCGCTCTCTGCCTGTGGTGATCACAGCAACACAGGCCGACCCACAGGGCAGATTTGTAGTGGCTACAGGGACTCTTCATGGAACTCCGATAAATTTTATATCTGCGTATGCCCCCGACGAGACTTGATGCCTTCTTGCACTCGCTTCGCCGAGTGGTTGTGGGATTGCCCCAGGGGGCCACCCTGCTGGGGGGGGATTTCAACACGGTTCTCGATCCGGATTTGGATGTATCCGGCGAGATCACGGCCAGTAGATTAGCCAGGGCTTTGGCTCTTACTAGCTGGACCGAGAGCCTTGGCCTCTGCGAGGTATGGAGAACTTGGCACCCTAGGGATCGCCGGTACACCCACACGTCGGCCGCCCACCGGACGCAATCCAGAATTGATCTGGTATTCATGTCTGCTCTGGACCTCTCGAGTGTCACAGGGGCAGAGATACTCCCCCGGGGAGTCTCGGACCACGCACCAGTGCGGGTCCGACTGGGTGGAGCGGATCCCTCCAAACGCCCAGTATGGCGCCTAAACGCATGGTATTTACAAGACAAAGACTACACCCAAGAGATCAGAAATCAACTAACTCAATACTTCGATCTGAATCTGGGGTCGGTCCGCTCCCCAGGAACATTATGGACCGCCTGTAAGGCTACCCTCAGAGGGCATGCCAAGTACCTTCTCCGTACCCGCGAGAGGGACAGGAACTCCCAGATCTCTGACCTGGAGGCCAGGGCCCTGAGACTGGAACGCCAACAAATGACTTCTTCGTCTGCCGCTGCCCTGAGACAGTTAACTATGGTTAGAGAAGAAATTAAACACATAATGCTAGATTCAGCCAGGTGCATTTGGAGAGCTTCGGTGGCCCGTATATATGGCTGGGGGGGACAAAAATGGGAAGCTCCTACATTGGCTGGCCGCGCGTCCTCTGGCCAGCAGGGTTATACCTGAGATTTTGGAGCCCTCGGGCGCCCTCTCTAGGACACCAGCTGAAATCGCACAAAGTTGTGCGTCCTACTATGCCCACCTCTATGCAATGCACCCCCGCCCCGCCATTGAGAAAGAGACTCCCCTCCTGAATGAGATCACTCTCCCCAGGATCTCTCTGGAGGCAAGAGACAGGCTAGATGAAACTATTAGCCTTGCAGAGATCACCAGTGCAATTTCCGGCCTGGCATCGGGCAAGACCCCCGGCCCTGACGGACTCCCGGCAGAGCTATATAGCAAATGCAGTGATATACTGGGTCCCCACTTACTCAACATGTATGGGGAAGCCGAGAAACTAGGCCGATTTCCCACCGAGATTGACCAGGCGACAATAGTAGTGATCCCCAAAACTCAGCCCCCATCGAGACATTGTTCGGCATACCGACCCATCTCACTTCTAAACATTGAGATCAAAGTGCTTTCCTCGACCCTGGCCTCTAGACTGAAAGGGATAATGCCTACACTAGTGCACCCTGACCAGTGTGGCTTTATGCCCACTCGTAGCACCAGGCACTGCATTAGGCGGTTGCATCTGGCTCTGGCACATCGCAATACTCTGTCGCACGCACACTTGGCATTACTCTTGCTGGACTTTGAAAAAGCCTTTGACACAGTGGATTGGTCTTACCTTGAACTGGTCTTGCAGAAAAATGGGCTCGGTCCCAGATTCCGAGGCCTGGTGAGACTCCTGTACTCCAAACCGACAGCTCGAGTCCGGGTGAATGGAGTGGTCTCTGACCCATTTCCTATTGGCCGTGGAACCCGGCAGGGTTGCCCGCTATCCCCGTTGCTCTTCGCATTAATGATAGAGCCTGCGATACTGCTGCGAGGAGATCCCTTGATCGAGGGCTGGTCCTGGCCTGCCTGTGCAGAAGACCGTGTGGCGCTATACGCAGACGATGTCCTCCTATACCTATCCAACCCGGCTAAAAGTGGCCCCCGCGTGCTAGAGATCCTGGGCCTCTTCGCGGAAGCCTCAGGGCTGATCCTGAACCCCGCCAAGTCCCTACAGGTCCCCCTACACCGCTCCGGGGATTGTGTGGACTGGCAGCGAAACATTCCAGTACGAAGAAATAGCTTCAAATATCTGGGAATGTATATTTCACTTCTCCCTGAGCTGACATGGGAACTTAACATTACACCGTTAACCAGAAAAAACAGAAGTGATCTCCTACACTGGAGGACACTCCCCCTTAACCTGCTCGGTAGAATCGCACTCTTTAAGATGATGATCCTTCCTAGGCTCCTCTACCTCCTGCAAAATTTTCCCCATCCCATCCCTAGGAAATGGTTTGGGAAAATGGACTCATTGGTGCGCCAATTTATATGGAGCGGAGCCCGCCCACGATTAGCGCTCAAAACCTGCCAGAGGGATGTATATGATGGAGGTTTGGGCATGTCCAATATCCACTCCTACCACCTCGCGACACAAGTACTTGTGATTAATGACTGGGTGGGGGGTGGGTGGACAGACCCGGCGTACCGACTGGAGCTCCAAACGATGGGTTACCCACGGATTTTGGACACCCTCTATGGAGGTCCGATCTCTCGAGACGTCCCAGATGTGACCAGGGTGGTTCTACAGGGATGGCGGACGGCTCAAAAGTCGACGGGGTGGTGGGGACGACTTACCCAACATACCCCACTGTGGCATGGGAGGCAATTGGTGGAGGTGGCGGGCTTGGAGGGGTTTCGGAACTGGGACAACATAGGCATCTCCACACTAGGCGATGTCTGGAACGGGTCACACATACGGTCCTTTGAAGACCTCCAGAAAAACTTTTCATTAAACAAGACACAGTTCCACAGATACCTCCAGCTCCGACATGCCTTATCAGTACACATCCGAGAGGGAGAAAACATACCTGAATGCAGCCTCATGGAGGCCAAGGCATTGATGGGGAGCCTAGGTAGGGGAGGTGTTTCCCAGATATATCGCACCCTGGGCTTCGGCACCTCGGGCTCCCTGGGGGTACTTCGCCAGAGATGGGAGGGGTGGGTGGGCCCCATGGAAGAGATGGAATGGGGTGAGGCGCTAATGGCCCTGCGGGCCCTGGCGATCGCCACCCGTTTCAGATTGATACAAACTTACTTTTTGCACACAGCATACCTCACACCCGACAAACTACACAGAGCGGGCCTCCGCCCCAACGCGGAGTGCCCCCGCTGCAGAAACATTACAGCTGACTTCTTCCACATGGTGTGGACCTGCCCGGCCATGGTAGCCTATTGGGGAGCGGTCCTGGGGGAGATTTCTGAGGTGTTGCAGGAGAATATAGAGAGAGAGCCTCTACCCCTCCTCCTCGGGATCATGGGTGACATCGAGCTAAGGAGACCAGATCGAATTTTCCTTGGGGTGGCGTGCTTAGTGGCTAAGAGGGACATAGTGGCAAACTGGAAGGCCAAGAATGCCCCATCATTGGCTAAATGGAGACAGGGAGTGGATTGGTGTGCGCAGAGTGAAAAACTTGTATATGAGGCTAGAGGATGTCCGAATAAATATAATAGGATATGGGGGAAATGGGAGGCCGCACTAGGCTCCTGAATACTATGTTATCTTTAATATTAGTGCTATCTGGGATCACAGGTTCGACCAATGTTGGATGCCCGTTGGCATCGTGTTATGACGTTTGTATCATGGTTATTCTTTCTTTTGCAAAAATCAATAAAAATGCTTTATAAAAAAAAAAAAAAAAGTATCTTTTGTTGTTGTTGTAAGCAACCAGTTTCCCTTAATAGATAGATTGCTTCATTAAAAAAAAAAAAAACACTTTTTCAGAACCTTTGAGAGTTGGCAGTGGCGGGGCACTGCCTACTCCCCAACAAACTTTTTTTTTAAACATTCATAAAGGGGAAAGGTCTCAAGAGACCACTTTTTTCAGTGAATGGGTTACTATTCCAACTCCAGAGTGTGTAATTTTTGAATGTTTTGCGACCGCATTCTGACACCTATTTGTAATTAAGAAGATACACCTTCAATATGCTCCTTATAAATTGCGACTTGATATCCATTTGCAATCCCATTTTAGGTTTCGGTAAAAGTTTAGTGACTCCAAAAATGGGATAGGTACCTAGTAAAAATCTTTTTGCATTAAAAAAAATGCACTTCTTTAGTGAATCGTAGCATTTGCGACCGCAAAGGTAGGTAGGCCCTTCTTCTCCTATTGTCCAGCTAACGGGGTCGCTAGAGATCCGTCTTTACTGCAGCCACCCAGGCGGATCCCACCTTGTACAATGCGTGCACATTGGGATATGGTGGCTGTTACTCTCCTGATCAGCTACACTAAAGTCATTCCAGCCTTCTATTGATCTCTTTTGCCTTTGTCACCCTCTTCCATCTGTCTTGTTGCTTACTGCATTTTACGACGCTATATTGTGACCAGGAGGTCATTATAAAATGTAAGAACTCCTACTCGAATTAACTGAAAGAAGGTAGGCTAATTTGATTTGTCACTTTCACCGACATGGCTATTTGGCTATTTAGAATACGTCAAGCTTTGGGTGTGGGCGTGTGAACGAAAGGAGATTGCCAGATCATTACTAAGTTCGTTGTTGCCCTCTTCACTCGTCTTTCTTTGATAAGCACTTTCGCCTGTGTAGCAAGCGCACAATAAATGAAAGCATTGATATTAAATGAGAATACATTTTCTTTTACGTCTGCTCCTGAGGGCATTGATGTTCGGTCATTTGCCCAGTGATTATTTTTAGCTTCACTTTTATTAACTGTGCAACAGGCAGGCCTGGGCAAAGCCTCATGTCTCGTGGCCCTCTTCCGGTTTTTTCAAGGAGTAGGCACGACGAGCTATTTTTTTTTTTAAATTCCTTTGCCTGTCTGTACTGCACAAAATAATCACGTTGCAAGATCTACTTTCACACGAGCCGTGCGTGGTTTAAAGGGAAACAATCTTTGTGTTTCATGACTCCGCTCACGTGGTGCACTTGGAGAAGGTGTATCTTTTGCAACGTGAACGAGTCTCCCCTTCACAGAGTAAGAAAGCGCATTCAGCTGTAAAATAATATTCATCGTTTACTGTGTCCGAGTGTCTTGGCTCAGACGTGTTCTGTCTTTTGCGTGCGCAGCGCGCATGGAAGTGCACCGGGCGATCGGGGCTTTACATTCTGGTAAGTAACGCGCGGGCCGCAAACGCGCGGTTGAAATGACATGGACACGGGACACACAGGTAGATCGTTACGCTTCCTCGGCCGGGGGTCTTAGTCCCACCCACCTGCCGAGTCAAGCACTTTATTAGCTCCCTTGCGTCACGGCGCCCATACCATCTCGCTCACATAAACAGGGAGGTTGGAACCTTCCGGCATGCACAGGGTTTAGACATACAAAACACCCCTGTGCGCCAAGAACTGTGGGGCGCCCCCCCCAAACATAACATTCCTCCTCAACTATAAATTAACTTACAACTAAACAGCAGTGTGTTCTTCCTTGAATACGTGGTTGTAACCTTGCACACACTGACTTTTCCACTAGCATTTCGACCACCATAATACACACCCCTTACAGTGTCCACTTTACTCACACACATAGTCCTTCAGCCGCTCTGGGGGTGATACGCGGGACCTCAGATAATACCTTCCTTCTCCTCTTCTTTGACTCACCACCGGCTGTCTTTCTCCACCAGCCCCTCTGCAGATAGGCTCTCCTCAACCGGGGTTGACACCCCCGTAGGTGCCAGATCTCCCACTCTGACATCCTCCCCGTTGCCGGTATGACTAGTCTCAAGTTCACTCCCCAGGAAAAACCCTGGTCGCTCTATATCTTCATCTTCTACCTCATGGCTGCGATCACTTTCGCTCCTGTGATGAATAAAATGATCTCTGTGGTATTTTTTGAAACAAGAAATGTTCCTGGTTACCATCTCGCTTCCTCGGGTGACGGTCACTAGCGTCCCCTTTACTCGAGTGACAGTCCACAGGCCCGATTCGAAAGTTGTTCTGAACTTCCCAGCCAGATGTCGATTTTTCATGAGTACCACATCCCCTATACTCAGACGTCTGGGATGCGCTCTCCTTTTCCTTGACATTCTCTCATTTTGGACCTGTCTCTGTCATAGTCTCGCTTCCACTTGTTTGTGCCTATTCTTTGATTGTCCTGATGCCTCGGTGAGGGTTTCCACCTGGGGAATGGTATCCCTTATTTGTCTTGGCATGCAGATCTGGCTCGGGGAGACACCAGTTGTACTGTGAGGGGTCAGTCGATACTCTCTCAAAAACTCAAATATCGCGCAGTCTATATTTTTCTCCCTCGCTACCGCAATCCGCAATACCTTATTGAGGGTCCTCATAAACCTTTCGGCCTCACCATTGGCTTGAGGCCATCGTGGAGTGATTTTTCTGTGGTGGATGCCATGCGATGCCAGATATGCTGCAAACTCATTGCTCGAAAATGGGGGACCGTTGTCAGTCCTTAGTTCCTACATCAAACCATGCGTAGCCATTATTTTCTCTATACATGGTATGACCTTTTCCGTGACTGTCGATTCTAAAACTTCGACCTCCGGATATTTGGAGAAATCGTCAATCACAACTAGCATGTGTCTTCCATCCGGCAAACTTCCAAGATCCGCGCTGGCTCTTTGCCACGGCTTTGCCGGGATGGATTCGGTGATGATGGGGGGCGGCGGATCCGTCGGCCCTACCATTTGACATGCGTGGCACCTCTGTATGATCTTCTCTACCCAGATGTCTAGGTCAGGGAACCACACTTTGCTCCTCAGTCGAGCTTTTGTTTTAACCACGCCCTGGTGAGCACTGTGGGCCAACTCAACAGTTTTGTCTCAGGCGGTCCGGAATAACTAACCTACTTCCTCTCAGCAGGCAGTTTTCCGGCGACACGGCCAGCTCTTGCCTGACTCGAAACGAGGCCTGCATATCGTGGTTGGCTTCCTTGGTTCTTAGATTCAGATTCTGCTTCAACAAATGCCATCTCCCATCACTTACACAGGATATTGCCAATTGCAATACCTCATCTTCCTTTGTTGCCTCTTGTATTTCTTTTAGGGATATGGGCAGTGGCCTCGACCTCTCCACTATCAACCTCACGTACTCCTCCGTACTCTCGATCTCCTCCTTTTCCCGTTCAGTAAACGGTCTTGCATGCCGAGACAAATAATCTGCTGGGTTTTGTGCCCCTGGGCGATATACTACTGCAAACTGATACCCGTGCAACTGGAGAATCCATTTTTCAATTCTAGGGGGAGGCTGTGAGGCTGTCTTGTTGAATAATGGTATCAGCGGCTTGTGATCGGTGTATACCGTGAATGGGTGACCATATATATATATAGATGATAGTGGCGACAGGCCCAGTTGACTGCTAGTGCCTCCTTTTCTATGTGTGAATATCTTTGTTCCGTTTCTGTCAATGCTCGACTGGCATATGCCACAGGGGTCCAGTCACCTTCCTTTTTCTTTTGAGACAACACTGCTCCAAGACCTGTTGGGCTCGCATCGACTGATATTTCTGTTTCTTTTGCTGGGTCAAAGAAAACTAGCGTCGTCTCTGCTGATAGTGCCTGTGTTGTGTCCTGAAATGCCTTCTCTTGTGTCTCATTCCACTCCCACGGAGTGTGGGCCTTAGTGAGCTCCCTGAGGGGGGCCATGAGGGAGGTTAGATTGGGAATGAACCTCCTGCAGTAAGTTACCATCCCCAGGAAACTTCGCACGCCGGTGACTGAAGTGGGTGGTTGTGCTGATTTTATGTCTGCTACTTTCTCTGGGTCCGGCCGAACTCCTTTTTCTGAGAAATGATACCCAAAGAAAGCAATGTCTTTTCTCAAAAACTCGCACTTCTCGCGATGCAAAGTTAGTCCATTTTCCTGCAGTCGTTGGAATACTGCCCGTAATCTCTGCATGTGTACCTCCACTGTGGGTGCATGTACCAAGATATCGTCACTCACGTTTATGACTCCCTCCAGGCCAGCTAGAACTCCTTTGATTGTGTCCTGGAAGACTTCTGCTGCGCTGGCAATCCCAAAACTCAAACGTCGGTACTGGCGTAGTCCCACATGGGTAGAGAACGTAGTGATCGCTCTAGACTCCGGAGCCAACATTATTTGGTGGTATCCTGCTCGTAGATCCATTTTTGAGAACCACTTGGACCCGCTGACCTCTGCCACTATATCGTCTACCGTTGGGGTGAGGTGGCGCTCCCTCTTGATGGCTACGTTTGGGAGGCGCATGTCTACGCATATGCGTACCTCCCCTGGTTGCTTCGGCTTTCTAGTGACCACTATGGGTGACACCCATGGGGTTGGCCCTTCTACTTTCTCAATTATGTCCACCTCTTCCAGTTTTTTTAGTTCCGCCTCCACTTGTGGGCGGAGATGAAATGCAATGCGTCGGTGTTTCAGCGCGACTGGTTCTATTGATTTATCTATATGTAGCTTTATTTGGCGGCCTTTTAGGCAGCCAATTCCTTGGAAGATGTCTGCGTATTCTTCCTATAGACTGACTAGCCCCCCGACGTGAATGCTAAATGCGAACGTCACTAATTTCAACTCTTCTGCAGTGCGGCAGCTGAGCAGCATTCCGGTTCCTATTTTGGTGACGTACACCTTGGATTGTACCTTTTCTTCCTCATGATTGATATCCGTCACGAAGACTCCCGCCATTGGGAGAGGCCTGGTTGATCCGAATGCGAAGACTTGTACTGTGGTGCGTCGCAAAGGGGGGCGACATGGCATTTTATCGAAGTCAGATTGTGCCAGTATATTTATTGACGCCCCTGTGTCAATGAGGGCCATAACCTGGTGTCCCGCTACTGTGACTTGGCATCTGGGAATTTTTTTCCGGCTTGTACAGCCTGGTTTCGTTGCATGGATTATGTACACAGTGTCTTCTGGCTCATCATCATCATCCATGTCAGGACTGAGATCTGGTGGTTGTATCGCCTTGGCCCCTTGACTTGTCTTTTGTCTCTCTCCTTTTGTTCTGGTGTTTGATCGACAAACTTTTGCAAAATGATTCAGCTTTTGACAATTGGCACATTGTTTCCCTTGAGCTGGACATTTTCCTTGGTGTGGGAATGATCCTCCACACATGTAGCATGATCGTTGCGCCCCTGTCAGTTTTGTTCTGTCTTTCTTTTTTGTCATGCTGTTTGATGCTATGACGTTTACCGGTTCTGTTTTTATAGTTTGTGCAAGCGCTGTTTCCATGTGTGCGGCTCTCACCCTGGACAGTTCTTTTGACCTGCCCATCGTCAGCATGTTCGCCATCGTCATGCCTGGGACCTGAAGGATGTGCTCTCTTAGCTTTGTTGAGTGGCATCCTTGGATAAATTGTGCTCTTATCTCATCATCTGGGTCAGGCAGTGTGCACGTGCTTGCTAATTCCTTTAACCTTGCATAGTATGTATCTACTGATTCATCTGAGCTTTGTTTGGCCTGGCGCAGGAGGAATCGTTCATAGTCTGGATTTGCCATTGGTTCAAAATATGCAGTTATTGCCCTTTTTAGCGTTCGGTACGTGAATGGGGGCCCTTCTTCAGCTACTGTCTTGCTGACTCTGTGCAGCATCGCTCCTCCCATGTGCAGAAGCATTGGTCTTTGTCTATCCGGGTCTAGTGCATGGGGGTCCTTCCATAATAAAAGGCTCTATGACCGGGAATGTAGCCATTTTTTTTTTTTTTAATATATATGTGTCCCCTCTTTATGTCCTTAACTTTTGTCCAACTTTTCCGGCCTTTTATTGTTGTTCCCCTTTTGTTTTCTCAAAATATGCTTTGTTTTTCTTTTCCTGTCCCTTCTTCTGTTAATTCGACGTTTATTTATTTATTTTTTTAATTTATTGAAAACCCAGATGTCTGTGCCCCTTCGTTTGTGAGCCTTACTCTCTCTCACCTCCTTTCTGTGCTCGGGCTGTCGACCAGTCTCCACAGGCCGTTGTATTGTCTTAGGACACCGTCTACTTTCTTTCTTGCTGAGCGCGCGTTTCTCCGGGGCTGCAGCTCACTCCAGTATGGGCAGGTGGAGGATTAATTTCGCCTCGCGCTGATTTGCTTCAGCGGCTCTTTTTTTTTCACACCGCCGCTTTCGCCACGTGGGTTCGCCGCCTCGTCGCCAATTTGTTCTGTCTTTTGCGTGCGCAGCGCGCATGGAAGTGCACCGGCCGATCGGGGCTTTACATTCTGGTAAGTAACGCGCGGGCCGCAAACGCGCGGTTGAAATGACATGGACACGGGACACACAGGTAGATCGTTACGCTTCCTCGGCCGGGGGTCTTAGTCCCACCCACCTGCCGAGTCAAGCACTTTATTAGCTCCCTTGCGTCACGGCGCCCATACCATCTCGCTCACATAAACAGGGAGGTTGGAACCTTCCGGCATGCACGGGGTTTAGACATACAAAACACCCCTGTGCGCCAAGAACTGTGGGGCGCCCCCCCCAAACATAACAAGACGTATGGTGCAGTATTTCTCCATGCCTTATATACCAACCTCTTCCGAGATGAAGTCTGAGTCGGGCATTACAAGTTGTGATGTCGAGGTTTGCTGTATTTTCACCGTGTCCCTGTTTGTGCAGTGGCGCGCCTTTTAGTTAGGTGTTCTGGGCACAGACAGGCACAGGGCGCCCTACTACAGACAGGCCTGTCAAGTACCACGCATCAGGCGTTAGACTAACTAATTGTAATGTGGCTGTCCCCATCACCTCACTAAAATGGAAAGTCACACATTTATAGCGCCTCAACTGTCAATCCGGAGCGCAGTTCCTTGCACTGTTAGACAGGCTGCAGTGCACGGTCGTTTCTGCTTGCTGCAGGGTTGGGGGTGGCTGGATCAGCTCATGATTAAGTTGGCTTAAGCAGGCTGAGAGGCTACAATGTAACAATGCATTTATATACACTGTGATGTCACATGGCGGAGTGAGTCAGTCTTTGAAAATGGCCAATAGTTAATGCCGAGAGAGACGACCAGGAGAGGACAGACTCACTCATTGGCGGGCCGGACACTGAGTGCACCCGTCCAGCATCAGTGCTCACACTGCCCATTTGTTGACTGTGCTGTAAATGTGATACTCAAGTTAGTCAACCAGCAGGCCCGGACCTGTCGCTGGAATGGTGGTGCCTTCCAGGCAGACTGCTGGAGTGCAGTCCAACAGCACTGAGCTCAGCAGGTAGGCATAATTTCAGAATAGAAAATGTCGCGCCATGGCCGACGAGGAGTCATAGACTCAGGACTCCTGGAGGGTCGCAGCCAAGCCCATGCAGGGCCTGGAGTAATTGCGGCAGGCCAGCCCACCGTCAGACTGGTACTGCAGCTGCTCGCTAATAGTGTTACTACTAGTATCTGTCTCTCAATCCTTCGAGCTGGGCCTGTGTAAATAACGAGGAGGCTGGCTTAGTTTACAGCTTCAGTAGTCTGAGCAGCCCTCATGGTTACACATTTGTTTAACAGTACAGTCCGGTTACAAGGGCACTAGGTAAGTGGCCCTTCCATTTCTGGTGCTTTGCATCAATTTTAATATCTTCTTAGAGTTGCTCAGTGCTCAAACGGGTATAATGCCTGATATATGTTCCTTTGTCTTCATTGTTTGATTTTGTTCGCGCAGAAAGTATCACTCATAGTCATTGAATGTCACTGATAATTACACTGAAATAATGAAAATGTCACACATAGCAATCTGAAACCTTGGCAGCTATGTACAGATTGTTAGATGCCCTCCATAGTACGCCACTAGGCCTTTCGTAGGCATTACTATGACACCAGACAAACCGCACAGGACTCTTACTTAGTCATTAGGTGCACTGCCTCCCGTGCGGCGCAGGTACATTTACTTCTTCCTTCAGACCACGCCTGGCCATCGGGATGAATGTGTGTCACATTGTATTGTAGCAGCCGGGTGGTCACTACATCCCTTTCCACCTTTAATTAAATAAAAATCATAGAAAGAAACAAACTGACACCAGTGCTGCTATGCGATGTCGGCCTCCATCTTTAGAGTCTTAATTTCAACATGCATAGTCTTTCAGTCTCTGGATGCGATGGGGGTTGCCATGTAGCTGATATGTATGGCCTTGCCCGACATCCTCCATGAGGATGCAATCTAGTTCTTGCCCATCTGCTGATCCGCTGTTGTGGACATTGTCACCGCTGTCCACTTCTCTCACTGGTGTCGCTGTCTCTTCTCCCACACGAGGTGGGTGACTCCACTCAAGTTATCCGGGTTGAATGCAGCTTCTGCCTCCAGACCTGGGATTGGTCCTTCGCTGACCTTTTTGAACCAGGACATGTGCCTTGATAGCTCTGTGCTTCCCTTTCTGACAGTGACCATGGTGCCTCGGATCCTCACAACTTCCCACAGTTCCTTTTTTATAGGGCGTGCAAGATTTCCAACCTGGGTAGCGGTCATTGATGCCTAGGCGGTCACCTAGCCTTAGCAATGGTTCACCCACCCTTCTCTCTCTACTGGTTCTTTCATTGTTCGCTCGTCTATTTTTCTGTGTCTCCATTGAGTCCATGACAGCAGGTGTCCACTGGGGTCCGGCTGGTATCATATCGCACCACCCTCTTCATCAGTAGGTCACTGGGTGCACAGCTAGTAGTGCTGTGAGGAGTATGGCGATAAGCCCTCAGAAATTGGTGCAGACAGATTTTCTCCAGCGCTGGTTTCACACTCAAATGCCATAGAACTGACAAGCTCTACGGCTGGGAATTTAGAGTTTCTGTCCATAACTATGAAGGTGAATCTGTTGTCGCTAAAATTCCCAAAGTCCATGCTTAAAGAAGGCCAGGGCTTCATCACCGCTTCCTCTGTGATTACTGGTGCAACTGGAGGTTCTGCGCTTGTGGGCACACAAGATCGACAGTTCTTCACCTGGTCCCCAACCATTCGATCCATCCTCAGGAACCAGACCTTGCTACGGAAACATGCTTTTGTTTTGGCAATACCCTGGTGCCGCTGATTAGCTAGTTCCACTGTACAGCTCCACAAACAGCGGGTGTGACTATTTGGTGACCCCTCAACATAAGCCCTCCTTCACTTCCACTGAGCTCGTCCCTTCACCGCCACAGCTGTGTTTGTGCCTCTCGCTCTACTTCCGTCAAACTCCACAGTCCTGCCGTCCAAGTAACATGCTCTTAACTCCTGTCAAACATGTAGTCTCTACAATCTCTCACACTGACAGCACCCTCAGGTAAGATATTTTGGTAATCATTTTATCAAAACCTTTCACTCCAGCTTAGTCTTCTCCCTCATCCTTGGAGTCCTTTGCCATTGGGTGAGGCGTTAGGTAATCTGCCGGGTTGTTTACACCTGGGGCGAAATACATCAAAGGAGTATTGTTGCAGCTGGACAGCCCACCTTTCAGTCCCTGGTGGCCCAACAGTGGTACCAAAATGTTGTGATCGTTTATCACTTGAAATATCTGGCCGCCGAGGTAAAGGTGAGTGTTTGCACGTGCTCTGCTCGCGTATGCAATGGGAACCCTTTCTCCTTGGCCTTCCATCTGCAGTAGCACCACACCCAGCCTGACGAGGCTGGCATTGGCGATCAACTCAGTTGGGTATTTTGGACTGAAATACGTCTTGGTGGCGTCATGCAGCAATGCTTTCTTTACTTCATTGAAAGCTTTTATAGCCTTAGTTGTCCATTCATATTGTGTATCTTTCTGGGTTAAGATGCAAAGTTGATTGGAGATGGTGGCAAGATTCAGTATAAACCAGCCACAGTATTTTACCATGCCCAAAAAGCTACAACTTTCTGATTGGTTTCAAGGCATGGCAGCTGTTCTTATAGCTTCCACGTTCTGGGGGTCCACTTGTAGTCTGTCTTTAGAAAATCAGTATCTGAAGAATTGCACTTCGTTGGCATAGAGCATACACTTTTGGCAGTGGAGAGCTAGCCCTCTGTCTACTAGTCCCTGTAAAGCAGCTGTCAGTTGCATTTGGTGGTCTTCCAGTGTGTCAGAATAAATCAGAATGTCATAGCTTACATTGATGGCACCCACCAATCCTGACAAGGCCTCACAAATGGCTTCCTGAAACCCTTCAGCCACTGACGATATGTCAAGACTGAGGCTCTTGAACATCCTGAGTCCCACATGTGTGGAGAATGTTATGTAACAGCTGTCTTCCTCTAACATCAGCTGGTGATATCCAGATTTCACATTGATGTTGGTGAGCCATCTAGCTCAATTAATGTCCGCTACTATCTCGTTGATCATGGGGGTGATATGTCGTTCCTGGTGAATGGCTTGGTTGGGTACTCTTATGTTTCTACATAGCCTGATGACCCCCAGTTGTTTGGGTTTGGGGGCTATGACTAAAGGTGACACCCATGGAATGGGGCCGGTTACTTTCTCAATTACCCTAGTTTGTCCCAACTGCTGCAATTCCTTCTCCACCAAGGGACAAAGGCGGAGGGCTGTTGGTCTCACTGACTAGTCAATATGGAGTTTAACCCACCCTTCAGACATCCTGGTCCTTGGAACAGTTCTGGAAAATCAATGAAGATCACGTTGGCATGGGATTGGTGAACCCGTTTGGTAAAGTATACCAACCCCAAGTCTTCTGCTGTGTGGCTGCCCAACAATGTTCCAGTGTTACCCTTGGTCACTTGAAACTTCGTTTTGTTTTTTTGTGTCCCCATGGGCTTCCTCCACTTCGATGACACCCTTCAGTGGAAGGGGTTCTGTTCCTCCATAGGTGTACATTTTTGCTTTTGTTGGACACATTTCTGTTCAGGGTTCAAGTCTGAGGAATTGTTTGGCATCAATGATGTCCACTGAGGCCCTTGTCTCTATTAGGGCTGTGATCTGCGTTCCATTGATGTCTATTTGACACCTGGGGGAGATCTTCTCCGCTGGTTTTCCCTCCCAGTGAATGATATTGTGAATATTTCCTCTTCCAGTCTGTTTGTGTGGGCTTGGTCGTCCTTCTCGTCCTCCAGCGACAACTGCTTAATATTTGTGTCTCGCTGCTCCTTCGTGGCTGACGTTCCCATAGCACTGGAGCTGCAGCAGACCTTTGCAAAGTGATTCACTCTTCCGCATTTTAGACATGGTTTGCTCTGCGCCGGACATCCTCTTGGTGGATGGCGTTCCATTCCACAATTTCCGCATCCCTTCAAACCAGATTTGGTGTTGGCAGCCCCTTGGGTCCTGGTGGGACGTCATTGGATAGCTTCTACACGTTCCTCTTTCACCTTTACTGCCAGGGCATTAGAGCTGTGGGCAAGCACGGATTCCTTTGCCTCCGCCTGACCGTCCGCTAGTTCTTGGGACTGCGCCAGGATTAAGATGCCGTTGAGGGTTATTCCAGGTTGTTGTTATATCAACTTCTCAAAATTGGATGACCTGCATCCTTGGATCAACTGTGCCCTAATCTCAACTTGCTTGTATATCCCTGTGTGCGCTTGCCAATTTCCTGAGCAGTGCAACGAACGTGTCCACAGATTCACCTTCGGCTTGCCGTACTTGGGGAAGTGTAGTTAGGATTCAACTTGGGGTCGAAATGTCTATGCAGCTCTGCCACGGCAGTGTCAGTCATCATCAGCCCCTGTGTTCGGCAGATCCTCAAACAGGTTGTACACTTCATCTCCTCCCATGTGCAGCATCATAGACCTCATGACAGCGCCATCAGTTTCCTGCGTAGTGCGGAAATAGTGTTGTAGTCTCCCAGTCAACTTGTGCCACCGCAGTGCAGCTGTCGCTCGGTCATCAAGCTGGCTAAAAGGCGGCAGCTCAGTGACTGTGGCGCTCGCGCCATGTTGAGCAGGGGGTACCGTTGCCTGATTCGATGCCAACATGGTGCCTGTACACTTGCCTTTGTCTTGTTTTGTCTCTCTGCACCTGTGTCTTTAGGTTGGTGGTAATGTTGGGTTCCCTCTGTGCCACTTATAGGTAGGCAGTACATGAACAGTTGCTGGGAGGGGCTTATCTATCCTCCCTTTCCACCGCTCCTCATGCACCTCCACTTAGGCCCTGGAGATATTTTTCTTTTACTGTATTATGTTTCCACTCTAGAGGGGAAACACCAGGGTCACACCACCAGTCACTCGTCTCTTTGCTCACACAGTACCTGGGCCTGTGCACTTTCCTCCCTCCCCACCACGTGCTATTCAGTAGGCACGTCACTGTGCCATGCACGGCCATTCATCATCGTGGGTGTACAGACCTGCCTGCAAGGCAGGCTCATTCCTCACTTGCTGGTCTCTGCCACGTGTGCTCTCTCCAGTGAGCTGTGCTGCTGGCAGCGGCCGCACCCAAGTCTCCTGCATGCGTATGTGCTTTGGGGCGCAGGCATGCACTTCTCTCTCTGTTCACTCCGTCTTACCAGGTGGAGCCGCTCCATTCTATCACCGTCGCCGCCTGGTCTTGTCCCAAGTGTTGCGATGCCTCTTGCCGTCTGTATCAGTGTACGAGCCCTCAGCATGGGCCCACCACCTCATGGTAATTGCAGCGGCATGCAGTAGGACGGTGCCTGTCTCGTCGACCATGTTTGATGCCCTCCGAGGTACACCACTAGGCCTCTCGTAGGCCCTGCTATGACATCACACAAACTGTACAGGACTCTGACTTAGTCATTAGGTGCACTGCCCTCTGAGCGGGCAGGCATGTTTATTTATTCCCTTGGATCGTGCCGGACCCTCGAGCCCAATGTGTGTAACATTGTATTGTAGCTGCCGGGTGGCTCACTAAACAGATGACGCACTTCTCCCAGGGCTGACACAAACTTGGCCCTGTTCTGTGAGTGCATTAGTGAATGGGAGATCAGCTTTTTCAGGCAGCTAACCCATTTTTCACAGTGAAGGCAGCAATTGGCCTGTTTAGAAAACATGGCAGAGATCCTCTCCCTGTGGGTGGGTGTAGTGATTTTCTGCACCACCCAGCAGGGGGGTGGTTTGGGATCTTTGAGATCCTGTTTCCCACAATTCAGAGGCCAACCACGGAAGGTAAACTGATTGTGCCTTGCCACTTACTAGCATGGGACAATCAATGCCGCTTTGGAATTGTAATATGTATTACAGAGCGCAATATATATTAAAAAAGGGGCTGTGTGAGCTTTTGCTGCTATTTCTATAAATTCCTCAGGAGCACAGAAAGCAGTGGCGGTTGGTGACATTTAAAAGTGGTGGGGCTTAATCCTTAGCTTGAATTCCACTGAGCCACTTCTTAAAGGGTTCTCTCACACTTACTTGGAACTAAGGGCCTCATTTACAAAGATTTGGCGCAGGGCAGCGCCGCCGGTCTTTTTGATGCACTGCCTTACGCCAAATCGAAGGGGCAGGAATGCACCGTATTAACCAGATATGGTACATTCCTGTCCTTTCAGCCAGTGAACTATGTGATGCCCAGTGCCAATGTAAGCATCCTTGCACCATGTTGGAAGGGTGTCTGTATTGTTGGCAGGTTTTACAATCCATGCAGGCGTTTTCCTCAGAATACAGCACACATGGAAAGAGGAAAAAAACAAGGAGAAATAAAAGCATTTCTCCTTGTTACGCCTTGAGAGGCATAAGGTTTTGGCAGTGCCCAGGTTTAAGGGACTTTGTAAATCTTGGGCTGTGTCAAAATCCATGGGTGTTGCATGTGAACACCCACCACAATGCCCATGGAGCCCTTTGTGCTGCCTTGCCTTACTCCATATCTATAAGGCCATTCAGAGCCATGCAGGGTGGCTCTGCATCACCTCATAGATATGATTGAGAGGCCTGCGCCGCTGTAGCATCTATAAAAGGGATGCTCTGGCAGCATGGCCTCTTGTAAGTAACTCCCTAAGTTTACTGTCTCACTGTGACTCACTCATTCTCATTCAGTCTCACTAATTCTCACTCATTCTACTCTGGCCTACTCTATCTCAGTTCCACTCATTCTCACTCATTCTGAATTACTCAGTCTTACTATGTCTCCCTCACAGTAACACACAGTTACACTCACTGTCATTTTCCCTCCCTCACATTCATTCTCACACATACTCGTCCTATCACTCATTCTCACTCACTCTCACCTACCCTTTCACTGACTCTCACTGTAACTCACACACATAGTCACACAGACATGCTAAAAGTGCTGGGATTTCACCAGCTCTGAACAGTATCTCTGATAGCTGGCAAAGGCACCTTCCTGCACCTGTGTCAGCAGTCAAACAATGTCACTAGCTCTAGCTACCTCCGCTTGTTGCAGGACTCGAAGCTGGCCTGCATTTTTTTTTTTTTATACAAATAGTGAGTAATTATTCACTCTTGATACAATAAAAATGGACCACAAAACAAGGAGGGTGTAGTGTATCTGTGGATCCCATAAAGGAGAGCTGCCACTGGTCCAGGGACACCCATCCGTCAAACCAATCCATCCATTCAATCATCCATCCTTTACTTTTCCACCCCTTCATCCATCCATTCATCCATCCTTTCACTCATCCACCCACCCTTTTGCTCCATGTATCCATCCTTTTGCTCCATGTATCCATCCTTTTGCTCCATGTATCCATCCTTTCACTCATCCATCATCCTCTCTTTGACTCATCCATCTGTCTACCTTTCACTCAGCCTGCCATCCTTATACCCATCCATAAACCCTTTGTCCCATCTATCTACTCGTACATCCCTCCATTTACCCTTTCACTCATCCATCCTTTCACTCACTCATCAAACCATCATTCACTCTTTCACTCTCAATCCATTTTCATCCAGACATCAATCTATCCTGCCTTTCACTCATTCATCAATTGATTTACTAATACATCTTTACATAAACACTTTAATTCATCCATTCTTTTGCTCATCCATCCATATTTTCACTCCATCCTTTCATCCACTCATCCAGCCTTTTACACATCAACTCATCCATCCATCCTTTCACTCATTCTTCCATCTATTCTTTCTCTCATCATCCACCCTTTCACTCCTCCATCCATTCACCCTTTCACGTATCCATCAATCCACCCTCCCTTTCACTGGTGCACCCTTTTTTTCCCCTTTGCAATTCTTACATCCATCCTTTCACTTATTCATCCATGCATCTGTCCATCCACCATTTCATCCATCCACCATTCTTCCTTTCACTCTCTCACCCTCCCAAGTTAATTATGATCCTTTGTCTGCCAACAAGCAGACAGGAGAGGCCATTCCATAACCCCATCCGCACCCGTAGCTGATGGGGTTGGGCAGGGGGTGACAATGCCCCTGATGCAAAAGCTTAACTGTATACTTACCTCTTAGTCCACTAGTGCAATTGTTGTCCGCAGCATGTTCCTTCCTTCTCTTGGACCTCTAGGTAGTCAAGATAAGGAGCACTCTGTGTCTGTCATGCTCATATCCATAATGTTTTTTTTCCCACAGTGAAACCACATGCAGTAGTAAACGTGTTACTGCAAGGAGAGCAGCCTCCTGCACCCCTCCGACAGCCTGCCGCTCTGTGATGATCAACCATTCCCTCCTTGTCCTCATCGGCCTGCCCCACCCCCAGCCATTGAAGTAAATGGAGCTTTGCTAACTCCTCCCAGGGCCACTGTTCATGCACCCCAAAAGCAACCAGATCCATCACTGCATTCTAATTCAGCACTCCCTCTCCTGTGATGTCACTGCTGTAGCTTGTGTCTGCAGGTCGAAGAACACCTCGCCTGGCTGGCACTTGTGCAGTAGGACAACTGAAAACTTCACTAGACTTCACCCAGGAGATTCAGCACACGGTCACAGAGCAGTAATTTATTTTCAGCTGCTCTGTTTTTTCCCCCTGTGGCAGGGTGGAAGGGTGACACCCCTTGTGCCCGTGAACAACAGTCACCCCTGACAGAAAGGCATTGCAAGTGCCCATGACGCCCCTGAGCCACTTTATGTAATAAAGCCGTTGGGGCACAACTGGCATATGCGCACCATTCCTATATCCCCATGGTACTGTAGTGTTACCTGAGGGATATCTGACAGACCTGAGTGCAGAGTCAAAGAGGCCGCCAGGACGTGTACTGGCTGTGTGCCACAAAGAGATGGTCCACAGTCAGCACGCACCGCAAGATGCCCTCTGAAAGAGGGGATATGGGATCCCATGGACATCCCTTCTCCCCCAGTACCCTGCAGGCAGGTGTAGCCAGTCACTCAACCCACCTGCAAGGGGGCTCTGTCCCTCATTTGAAGTGTAATGTTGTGGGGTGCCCCTAAACTACGAAAGATGGAGCAGCTGCTTCAAACAGCCACCCCATTTTTCACAAATGCCCTGCCCTCAGGACAGCACGTTATTTGTACATGGGTGCACTGTTCCTGTTCGCTCCTGGCATACCTCGTTAAAGGTGTACCTCTGTCCAAACATGGACAGGTCATCCTAAGTATAATACCTCTGATTGTCACATGTTTTATCTCCCCATTACATTTTACCAGTATTTTCCTGGTGAAATTCATATTGGAAAAACAACTCAAAGTAAACCAGCACTACTTGTAATCTCTGTTGGAGTGAAAACTGCCTTTTGTTCCTGAAACGGGAATTAAAGGAATTCGTAATAAGGTGTAGGAGGCTGGCCTGGCTTATAGTGGGTACCTTGTGGTACTTATACCTTGTGCCAGGTCCAGTTATCCCTTGTTAGTAGAATAGAGGTGTTCTAGCAGCTTAGGCTGATAGAGGTAGCTATAGCAGAGCAGCTTAGGCTGAACTAGGAGACATGCAAAGCTCCTACCATACCACTTATATCATATAGCGCTATATCATAAGAAAACACAATACTCAGAGTTACTAAAAATAAAGGTACTTTATTTTAGTGACAATATGCCAAAAGTATCTCAGAGGATATACTCCCTTAGGAGGAAAGTAATATACACAAAGTATATGCACACAAACCAAAATCAGGTAAGTAACAGTTAGAAAAGTAGTGCAAACAATGTAGAACACAATAGAATGCAATAGGGAGAAATAGGCCTAGGGGCAACACAAACCATATACTCCAAAAGTGGAATGCGAACCACGAATGGACCCCAGGCCTAGTGTAGTGTGTAGAGGGTCGCTGGGAGTGTAAGAAAACACTAAGGGTGTCCAAGATACCCCACCCCAAGACCCTGAAAAGTAGGAGTAAAGTTACCCTACTACCCCAGAATGACAGTAAAGTCTAGATTGGGGATTCTGCAAGGACAACAACTGACTGCAAAACACTGAAGATGGATTCCTGGACCTGAGGGACCTGTAAAGGAAGGGGACCAAGTCCAAGAGTCACGCAAGTGTCCAGGGGGGGAGGGAGCCCACTAAACCCCGGATGAAGGTGCAAAAGGGCTGCATCCGGGTGGAAGAAGCCGAAGGTGCCAGCAACTTCTCCTTTGGTCAGAAGATGTCCCACGGCGCAGAGTTGTTTCCACGCAGAAAGACCGCAAGCAAGCCTTGCTAGCTGCAAGAGTCGCGGTTGAGGATTTTGGGTGCTGCTAGGGCCCAGGAAGGACCAGGAGGTCGCCCCTTGGAGGAGGAGACAGAGGGGGCGCTCAGCAATACAGAGAGCCCACGCAGAAGTAGGCAGCAAGAAGTGTGGCTCAATGGTTAGCGCGGCAGACCCTGATGCAGAAATCTGGCCCGGGACCAGGGTTCAATCCCGCCTCGGCGGGCCTTGAGCTCAATTTCCTCGGACCTGATAATTCTCGCATCGGTGCCTAATCTAATTCATGGGTCCCACTCTGTAACTCTGGGCAATAGCTTGCTTAATCTCCACAACGGCCCCAACAGCGCTGGGATGCCTGCTTCACTTTGGAGGTTGCCCAGGAGTGGGCACCTCACAGGGAAAAGCCAGGAGGGGTTCCATAGCGGTATGTGTACAGCGCCTTGAGATCCTATCGGGTGAGTAGTGCGCTATACAAGTACGAAGTTTACAGTTTACAGCACCCGCAGAAGTATCTGAACAGGCATTTAGAAGATCTGAGGACAGGTGTCGACTTAGAGTCACAAAAGAGGGTCCCACGACGTCGGAGTCCAACTCAGTGAGTTGGGCAATGCAGGACGGAGTGCTGGGGACCTGGGCTAGGCTGTGCACGAAGGAAGTTTTGCAAAAGTGCACAGAAGCCCGAGCAGCTGCAGTTCACGAAGTACACAGGATTACTGTCTGGCGTGGGGAGGCAAGGACTTACCTCCACCAAATTTGGACAGAAGTGCCACTGGACTGTCGAAGACACTTGTACCCAGCTCCTGTGTTCCAGTGACCACGCTCGTCAGGATGAGCGGGGACCCAGAGGACCGGTGATGCAGAAGTTTGGTGCCTGCGTTAGCAGGGGGAAGATTCCGTCGACCCACGGGAGATTTCTTCTTGGCTTCCAGTGCAGGGTGAAGGCAGACAGCCCTCAGAGCATGCACCACTAGGAAACAGTCGAGAAAGCCGGCAGGATGAGGCACTACAATGTTGCTGGAAGTCTTCTTGCTACTTTGTTGCGGTTATGCAGGCGTCCTGGAGCAGTCAGCGGTTGATCCTTGGCAGAAGTCGAAGAGGGAAGTGCAGAGGAACTCTGGTGAGCTCTTGCATTCGTTATCTGGTGAGATACCCACAGGAGAGACCCTAAATAGCCCACAGAGGAGGACTGGCTACAGACAAAGGTAAGCACCTAGCAGGAGGGGTCTCTGACGTCACCTGCTGGCACTGGCCACTCAGAGCTGTCCATTGTGCCCTCACACCTCTGCATCCAAGATGGCAGAGGTCTGGGACACACTGGAGGAGCTCTGGGCACCTCCCCTGGGAGGTGCTGGTCAGGGGAGTGGTCACTCCCCTTTCCTTTGTCCAGTTTCGTGCCAGAGCAGGGCTGGGGGGATCCCTGAACCGGTGTAGACTGGCTTATGCAAGGAGGGCACCATCTATGCCCTTCAAAGCATTTCCAGAGGCCAAGAGAGGCTACTCCTCCCAGGCCCTTCACACCTATTTCCAAAGGAAGAGTGTGTAACACCCTCTCTCAGAGGAAATCCTTTGTTCTGCCTTCCTGGGACCAGGCTGCCCAGGCCCCAGGGGGACAGAAATCTGTCTGAGGGGTTGGCAGTAGCTGCAGTGGAGACCCCGGAAAGTTAGTTTGGCGGTACCCGGGCTCTATGCTGGAGACCCGGGGATGCATGGAATTGTCCCCCCAATACCAGAATGGTATTGGGGTGACAATTCCATGATCCTAGACATGTTACATGGCCATGTTTGGAGTTACCATTGTGACGCTACATATAGGTAGTGACCTATATGTAGTGCACATGTGTAATGGTGTCCCCGCACTCACAAAGTCCGGGGAATTTGCCCTGAACAATGTGGGGGCACCTTGGCTAGTGCCAGGGTGCCCACACACTAAGTAACTTTGCACCTAACCTTGACTAAGTGAGGGTTAGACATATAGGTGACTTATAAGTTACTTAAGTGCAGTATAAAATGGCTGTGAAATAACGTGGATTGTATTTTACTCAGGCTGCAGTGGCAGTCCTGTGTAAGAATTGTCTGAGCTCCCTATGGATGGCAAAAGAAATGCTGCAGCCCATAGGGATCTCCTGGAACCCCAATACCCTGGGTACCTAGGTACCATATACTAGGGAATTATAAGGGTGTTCCAGTGTGCCAATCGGAATTGGTAAAATTGGTCACTAGCCTGCAGTGACAATTTTAAAAGCAGAGAGAGCATAAACACTGAGGTTCTGGTTAGCAGAGCCTCAGTGATGCATTTAGGCACCACACAGGGAACACATACAGGCCACAAACGTATGAGCACTGGGGTCCTGGCTAGCAGGATCCCAGAGACACATATCAAACATACTGACAGCATAGGGTTTTCACTATGAGCACTGGGCCCTGGCTAGCATGATCCCACTGAGACAGTAAAAACACCCTGACATATACTCACAAACAGGCCAAAAGTGGGGTAACAAGGCTAGAAAGAGGCTACCTTCCTACATAAGGTCTTTAATTATGTTAAGTTAGTGGCATAGCCATAGTGCCATGAGCAAGAAAAATGCTCTCTGAACTTTGATTGGGAAGTAAAAGGCTGCCTTATTTGGGTTGCAGTGCCCCACCCACCACTTGGCCTCGAAGCCTTTGCACCCGCTGCACTAATGACAGCCATGCCTGCTGTTTTTAGGGAATGAAGTACAGCTCCACTGAGTATGGTGGACTCAGATATCCGATCGCCTATTTAGGTAGATTGAGGTTGTGTGAGGTTTTTGGGTGTGTTTATAAAGTATTTGAAACAATTATTGTAATATTGCTTTTGCTATGATGGGAAATAGAAAATAAATGACAATTTTCCCATTCTGCTAATGGCAAAGCTAGGTTTGTGTACTGTGCTTGCGCTAGGTGCTTTTTTGAAAAAAAACATATCTGACAATAATGCTGTATTTTACCTAGGCCTCTGAAGAAGTATCGAAATCCTTGCAAGCTACAAAGGAAATTCTTTGTGGTACCGGCGAAAAGGAACCACAGACAGAAACAGTAGCTCAGCTGGCACAAGAACTATACAACAGCGGTCTGTTGGTCACACTGATAACCAACCTACATCTTATAGACTTTGAGGTAGGTCTGGTAATGTCTGTTTTGTTCTCACAAGCGGGAAAGCATGGGTGAAAACCGTGAATTTGTTTTCATAAAAATATTTTGAGTCACATGGCATGGGATGGACTGCAAGGACGTGTAGGGAATCGCAGTGATGCATGGTAAACTTAAAAAAATTATCTTAAGAACAAGTTGAACAGATTGATATGTACTAGTCATCAAATATTAAGAGCGCATAGTCTAGGGATTCATTCTGATTCTCACAGTCGGTTTTTGAAATAGTACCACTCAACATACTTTCCCAAAAAAAGTTCCAAGTTATCCATGTATGCAATTTAACAGGTTACTATCATTTTACAAAAGTAAGAAGCATTCCCTTTCACGTTTACTAGCTTAATTCCTTCAACAATTCTAAGTGGATCACACAATTGATAATCTAATTGGAAGAGGAAGAATGACAACATGACTATAAAAGCCTATTAATACAGACAATGGTGTAACCATCAGACCACTAAGAAACTGACCTTTTCAACCAAGGAAATGATGGCCCTCCATGAGCAATACCTTTAAAAAAAAAAATTAAAAAAAAGAAACGTTATTTTAAATTGTGTAACTCCTCATAAAACAAGAAGCGATGCATCATCCATTGTGTCGCAAAAGCATAGTACGTTTATGCGCCTGGCATATTCATATCAGCACAGGAGTCGGAGAAAGAAGAACGCTTCAAATGCTGCTCTATCGAGAATATGGAAGGAGAAACAGTGCATGAAGTTCACAGTCAAAAAGAACATTCACTTCTAGTTTTCAGGAGCGGGCAGGGTCTGTAAGTAGTCTCTCTTGGGTCGCCATATATATTTTTTGGTGGGGAGGTAGGGGTTTGCAGGTGAGCATATGGCTTGCTATTCATGTCGCAATAGATGAGGCTGCGGATCAATGCGTTCACATTGGGTGGGTGTTTACTTCCCTAATGTAGTGCAATTTCTCACTTTGCTAGAAGAAAGGCAATTGCAGTAAATCTGCATGTGGATTTGGGGATGTTTTTTACATAACCCAATAAGGAAAGTAGAGGGGAGGGGTGTAGTGCATCTTGAGTTTTGAGCGTCAATCTGGTGAATACTTCTCTCCAATATGGTCTTACCTTAGCACAGTTCCACGTCATGAGGGCAAAGTCAGCTCTCCCTGTGCGACATTTGGGGCAGTCTGAAAGTCGAGTGGGATCAAGGTGGGTGACCACGGCGGGCGTGGCATATACTCTGCTTAAGAATTTAAAATGTAGTTTGTGCCGATGGTTAACGGAAACATGGCATGATTGAGTGCAACAAGCAGCCCACATCTTGTCTGATATAGGGTGCCCTAAATCGTTTTCCCAGGCTAGCCTAAGTCTGGAGTCACGTGTTGGTAAGATTTGCATGCATGAGTGATATAGTTGAGAAGTGAGCTGGCCTCCCTCCGAGGCGTTGACCACCAATGGGGGGAGAGGCAGGTGATAAGAGGGAATCTGGGCCCTCTGTGTCCTTGGAAGTACAAAGTGGTCCATGATGGGGGCGTTCGTGAAGCATGGGTCAGTAGTACGAGAAAATACCTGCCCATTTGGAAATAGATCCCCAAAAGTGGTTAAAATGTGTTTCGACAATGTACATTGTATCAACTGCTCCTGTGTTATGGGAAGGCATGGGTTGTTTGCCAAGGGGTAGTGCTAGAGAGTTTGACCACCCAACAACTGAAGTATCTTCCTCAAGGCCCAGCATGTCGTTGACAATGTCTGTATGTCAGTCGGAGCTAATGAGATGCCTGCCAGTAGGAGGGCCCCCGTAGGAGTCGGAAGTGGAAGGTCAGCTTCAGGCTTGGAGGAAGGTATACGAGCATGCGGGTGGTACCAGTGTCTGGCATACCGACACTGTGCAACCAAATGATAGAGATGAAAGTGTGGGACTCCAAACCCTCCTCGTTCTTGATGGAGCACAAGGGTAGTCTATCTGATTTGGGGCTGTTTCCCTGCCCATACAAGTGGTGTCAGTATACTTTGTAAGGATGCAAAAAACAAGCTGGTGAGGGGTATGGGAATGTTTTGAAACAGGTCTAAAAAGCGGGGCAGCACTGCCTCCATGGACAGTGGAAAGCGGCCCCATTGGTCCACCTGCGATGACATTCGATCCATCACTGGGCCGTAATTTAGGCATATAACCTGATCCTTATTTTGGTGAATGTGGTAGCACAGTGGTCAGAGCGACCGCCTTGGGAGCTGGGGATCCGGGTTTGAGCCCCAGCGTCGGCGCAATGACCTGTGATTCTCAGCAAATCACTTAATCTCTCTGTGCCCATGGACAGCGCCTGGACACCCTCACGGGTGATCAGCCATGCTATATAAGTCTGCACTTTTAATTTTTTTTATTTCTAAGTAGCATACAAAGTCTTCACTCCACTTCAGCGGGAAGTCGCAGGTTATCCAAGTGGTTGCAGCAGTCAATGGAAACCATTCCAACTTATTCTAACTAATATGGAGGCCAGACAGGGCTCCATACCAGTTCAGTTCCCTGAGTATTGGGGCTATGTTTTCAGTTGGGTGGCGTATAAACAACAGATAATAGTCCGCATTGAGTAGTGGACCAGGTTTAAACTGCATTCCTCTATGGAGCTATTCAGTCGGTAGGTAACGTACTAAGGCAGTGGTTCCCAACCTTTTGAATTTTGTGGACCCCCACTTTATCATTACTGGAGCCTGGGGACCCCCACTGAATCTTTCTTGGAATCTGGGGACCCCCACTGAGTCATTACTGAAAGCTGGGGACCTAATCTGTTAATATTATTTAATTTTCTAAGCAGTCGCGTATCCCCTGAGAAGGCTTCGCGGACCCCCAGGGGTCCCCGGACCACAGGGTGGGAACCCCTGTACTAAGGAATCCATTGCTGTTATGAAGAGTAAGGGCATAGGAGGCAGCCCTGCCTCATTCCATACGTAATCGAGAAGGGGGCTGAAAGCATCCTGTTCACTCTAATCCGTGCCATTGGCAATGAGTACAGAAGTGAGACTAGAGATGAGAAATTGCGGGGGAGTCCCATTTTGTTAAGTACAGCATGGCGGAATGGTCACTCAAGGGAATCAAAGGCCTTTTCTGCATCAAGCAAGGCTATAACGGCAGGCACTGTGGGGGGGAAACTTTGTTAATGACTGCAAAGACAGTTCGAAGGTTCAGAGACGTGGAGGGGTGCAGAGCAAAACCCGATTGAGACGGGGAAATGATTTGATCCATCATGGAAAGCGAGGTGGGTTGACAGTAGTTTAGCTAGGATCTTGTTATCAAAGTTTAGTAATGACGGTGGTAGGTAGGAGTTAAAATAATGTGGGTTTCTCCAGTTTCAGGAGCAGTGTAATTACTGCTTCGTGTTGCGTGGGTGGCAGTGTGCCACACTGCAGGGCCTCCGAGTAGAGAACAAGGAGGTGTGCGGCTAAGAGGTGTTTTGTATGCCTCATAAAAGGCGCCTGTGAAGCCATCAAGGCCAGGGGCTTGGAGCCATTCATAGAGTTGATTGCCTGAACAATCCCTTCAGTAGTAAAGGGTTCACTGAAAAACTGTTGCTGGGCAGTGGTAAGCCACACAGAGGCAATTTCACCCATGTAGGTTCCTCATGCAGTCCCGTCGTCGTTAAGGTGCGTAGTTTATACGTCTGTGTAAAAGTGAAGGAGTTTGGCCCGTATATCAACTATGCCAAGAAGGCAGGTGCCATTCCCCCAGTGTAGTTCAGAAATAAAGGATGCAAAGAGGGCGCAGAAGTCTGGCCAGGGTGCGTTCTGGTTGCTCCCCGTCTCCATAGCAACGGGCCTCTCGCTGATCACCTTCATTGAACTCAGCCATCAATATGGCATGCGTGGGCAGTTGAACAGCAGCGCCTGGTGAGCATTGGTTTGGTCAATTTCAGCGAGTTCGGTCTCGATGTAAACCAGGGTTTTGCTCAGATCTCACTGTATGCCTGCACGCTTAGAAATGCACACCACTCCGATACATGCCTTAAAGGCCTTCCACAGAGTGGCTTGTGACTGTACTGAATTTATGTTCAGATCAAAGTGCATTCAATGACAGCCAATCGCTTTTCTGTGCAGAAGAGGTCATCTTGTAGTTCCTTATATGGGAATTGCCATTGGTGCTCAGTTCCATCAGCAATGGGGATATGCAATGTCATCATCACAGGAGAGTGGTTTGCGGGAGGTGGGTTACCATGGCAAGCCATGGTCTTATTATAACTGAGAGGAACCAGGAATCTGTTCACATCCAAATATCATGTGGGCCAGAGTAGAAGGTATCAGCAGGTGTTGTGGGGTGTAACAAGCACCATGAGTTGTGTAGTGCATGAGTGTCGCAGATGTTGCAAAAGAATCTTTAGGGATCTTGGTTTACCTACTGGGTGACATGCAGTGGAATCTAACATCTAATTCAGGAGCATATTGAAATCCTCTCCCAGTAGAATATGATCCATGTCTATGCGGTCAATCATTGTAAGGAGTGTACAAACGTGCCATAGTTGGAATAGAAGCGATTTGTGTCCAATGAACTGGCAAACGGGAGAGTCTAGGTGGCAAAAGAGTCTCTTAAAGGAAGACTAATTTTGAGTTGTCGTAGGTACTGCAGCACCTGTTTACCTTTGCAAGGGCTGTTGAGGCCGCGGATGTTCCAGGACTTGAAGTTTACACCAGTGGTTAGGTGTATGTTTGTGTGTGTGGGCCTAGCTTGAGTATAATCAGTATATGATGGATCAGACATACTAAGCAAGTGTAATGGTGCATCACGAAAAACAAAATAATAGAAACAAGTCTACCACAATAAGTCCCCACCCACACCCAGCTAGGTGCCAGGTGAATCCCCATTGTGACAATGCAACACAAAACATATACCCTTGAAACATAACTGTGGTTTAAACCAGTGGGATTTGGGAACACCACGGTGGGTGGCTCTGATATCGGATATGTCACAATAGGAGGAATCTGGAATAGAATGGGCCCATACAGCACTGTTGCAACTAAAACATAATGTTCAGATATCACTTGTGTCAGGTGGAAGAGTAAAATCAAGTGGGGGGGTCCGATGAGCACCGAGTGACATTTCACCCGGCCTGCATCAGGTAGTGTGATTAGTCATTTGTTCCGTCTGGAAGAGGTCCATGCTAGTAGCAATTGGGGAGTCTTAGGGTGCTTGTCCAGTCAAAGGCATGCTGGATATAACATTCCGTATTTGAGTCCCAGTTTGCGTGGTGCAGTTTTACCTTTGTTAAACTTACTCCTGGCATCTTGGACCTGCAACTGTAAAGTCCAGAAATAGGGAGATAGTGGAGCCTTAATACTGGAGCGGTCCCAACTCACAAACCAGTTGAAGCAGCACGTTTCAATCCCTAAAATTAATGAGTTGTGGGATAATTGGCTGCTGCTCTGTTCTGGGTGGTGACCCAGGGATCTGTGTGCCTGCTCAACTACGAATGTTGAAGTGTTCTGTCTGCCCAATAGGTCAGAGAGCAGGCATTCAGCAAAGAGATCAAGGCAACCAGTGTCCGTTGTCTCCACTGTTTCTAGAATATGGATATTAAGCCAGATCCTCATTTTTAATAACTATTTTTTTCAGTTGGGTCTCCAAATGCTCCAGTTGATTCACCATGTTGGCATTGTTGTCTTTGTTGTGAGGTTATTTTAGCAGCTTTTTATGGGCACATTATTTTAGCCATAGACCTGCAGCTTGTGCCCTTTAGCCTAGTAACAATTCATTTTTTTTTCTGAGCAGAAGCTCTCTCCTGTGGTGATGTTTTATTTTCCTTTATCTCAAATGCTTTTAGCACAGAAACAGTTTTTATTCCTTTACTCTGACGTTCTCATTCTGTGTTTTGCTCAAGGCTGTCTCCACTGTGTTGTCAGTACAAAGTGGAAAGCCGCAAACTTTGTCACTTCACAAGAAACATACGTGTTCTTACGTTAGGGCAGGTTTCTCAGAACACCAGCTGTTTTATTGTAAAACAACCCTCTCCCTTCTATACATTAATGGGAGAGTTCCAGCCAGAATGATGCCACTGCATGCTGTTGCCTCATTGCAGCTGTTTGTTGAGACTTTACGTCTTTTCCACCCAACTGAGAGGACTCTCAGTAGGTCAACAGCCCTTTTTGTTACAGCCATATCCAGGTATGGGGAATGGTGTCTTCCTAGTGATCCTGAAGGGCAGATCAGGGCTAACACTGCTGTGGTCTAGTAGTACCGTAGAATTCCAGCTCAAAGCATTCTGACACTATGGTGGAACTTTTCTTATGTTTCACTTTTCTTGTTACCGCATTGCTATTATTATGTTTCATCACCCTATTCATTGCAGTCCATGCTATTTTATCTAGAAAGCAGTTGATTCAGTAAATTGTATTGAACCAATTCTTGCCTATGTGAGACGAATGTAACTGAGAAAAAAGGATAAGATCTTTTACATCACGATTTCCCTAAGAAATCAGAATGTCATGCGCACAGCTGCCCAAATCACCACCACTTTCAGGTGCTGTTGAGGTACTGCAAACTGTCCCTAAAGGTTAAGCCGACAGTTGTCACACAGTGTTGAATTGGACTCAGTACCCCACAACCTAATAGTGCTGCTGCCCGAATCCAGCAGTCTCATTCGTACAATGAGAGCCAGCACGACATCCTCAAGTTCTGAAATGCGTCCCTCCGCGCCTACTAGCCTGGTGTCATGTCAGTGAAGGCGTTCATTCATATGGTTGAAGCAAGTAGTGATGGAGTCAAATTGCGCATCAGTTGCGCGCAATATGGTTTTCAGTTCCGCCATAATTGCTTGCAGGCCTATCAGCGTTTCAGCCATGGGCCCCTTGGCCGCAGCTCCCTCCATGTTGAATTCAGTTTCAGCCCCTTCGGCGGTCTTCAATTTCTCGAATGGAAATTTCTTCTTTTTAGGGTTGTTCCAGCCCATGGCAGTAATGGGCTCAACTGCAGTCTACTCCCAGTTTCCAGAGGGGGAGATGGTGGTCTGGTCAGGTGGCTATAGTGTTTGCAATGAATAAGGAGCCCCAATACAGATCATGATGGAAGAGGCAGCCAAGTAGCTCAATTGCATTTAGCAGTATACACGTAGGCCACACTCCAGGGAGCTGATGTGAAGGAGGGTGGGCGGTGGGCCCCGCCGATATGACCGTTTAGCAGGATAGCTCCTAGTCTTTATGTTGATGGGCTGCAGGGAGAGGGAACGTCAAAGGAGGGCCCTTCAGTGATGATGGATAGTGTAGGAGACTATCCCCAGGGCTATGGTGGGAGTGTCATGCACAAAGAGAAGCAGCGGACCATGACACGAAGTCAGAGCATGCGGGTCACAATGTCAGGGATACCCTGTTTAAAGGCGCTCACCTCAGCAGTGCCGCCATGCCCAGCAGGCCCGCTCCGTAGGCCACAAAACGCTTCACGGGTGCAAACATGCAGAATAACTTAGAGGGGGTCCCTTCCTCTCCAGCAGCACGTCGCTCCAGGGAACAGGTGGGATGCCACATAGGCACGGGCCGCTCTGCGCAACCCACGCACCCGCACCTCAAGCCTGCCCGTGATTCCTCCAAGACATGCGGCGGTTGTCAAGCGCAGTCCCTCCTACCTCTGCATTGCGGCCAACAGGAGAAGCAAGGTTTGGTCCCCAGGAGCAGCAGGTGACAAGGGAGAGTTCTCCCACAGTTAGAACCTACAGTCAGTGTATGCAGGGTCCATCTGTCCCATGATCAGGGCCGTTGAATTGGAGCTGCACCACAGTGTGGCCATCTTGGTGGCTGGTATGGCCACGCCCCCCACATCCCACATGAGTAATACACGTTTCAGATTAGCATAGATTATCACTTAAATATCAGTTTGAAATGTAGTTTAGATGTGCTATATTTTTGTCACAAAAAATAAGCTTGTCATTTTCTGAAGCTATATTTATTGACAAACACATATCGGCTTGATTTTCATTAAGTAAATAAATAAAGCAACAAACACATTGTCATCATTTAGTTGTCAAACATCAGTCTCTTTCATAAAACACATCAACTTATTGTCAAACATCTTTTTTAAAAAAATCAGTAGATACTTTGCCCTTGTGAGGTGAATTGATGATATAACTTCAAGAGGTAGTCAGATTCACATTATAGGACTAATAGACCATAGTAGGGGAGTCCATCAGGTCATGTGCCTTCCCCATTGATTAAGGCTAAAATGGCCTTTGTTATTTCTGATGCGTCAATGGAATTGTCAGATAGTTGTCTATCAGATAATTGTCTCGTTCTACCAGTCGTGTAGGTAGTGCTAGTTTCTTGTATGTTTCAGGCGAAGATAATCAGACACAGTAGTTCTAGAGTACTGATACTTCGTTTGGTGGCAGTGATAAGTGATTTTGAGAATTATGAATTATCCTTCGAAGTTTCAGACACATCCAGAAAACTTTACACCAGCCATGGCTCTCCAGAGCCTCTGGTGGTTTCATGCCTCTCCAGCTGTGACTCCTTCTATGGACATGACAACAGCATAGTATAGTAGGGGCCAACTGGTGCACTGGCATCGTTTTCTGTTTGTACATCTCATTTATGTGGTTCTAGAGATCTCTGTGTTTCACTTAAGAAATTCCTCAGCACTAGACATTGACTGGGTCAGATATCTCCTAAAGATGACAGAAGAAGATGTCCCTTTTGGATCCACATGACTACTACATGTAGCATTTTGGATTGGAGCTGAACGCTACAGCCTGTGATTCTAGTGCCTGCATGCACCTAAAGACCATCCAGGAGCAAGAGACCAAATTGTTTCTGGCTAAGGCGAGAGAAGTCGTCTTCTTTCTCCAGGAAATGGTCCTTGCCACTGAACACTTCCTCATCATTGGAGCAGATCCTGATGTAAAAATAGAACATGGCAAAGATTCCTGGTCCATCAGCAGACCTTGCACAGGTAGAGGCCTTCCAGCTTGCTGTGCTGGAGCTATTGAGGACAACTTCTGGACTTTCTGGGATACCTCAGAGCATGCATCTATGGGCTTGGCAGCTCTAGTGGCTCATACACCAAGAAAGAAGTCTCAGTTGCAATGGTGCCATTCATTGTTCAGTAAGAGCCCCCTTGGATGCTGACACAGACATGGCCTATGGAGTTAACTATGATGGCACTTTCAAAGCATTCGATGGTGGAAGACTTATGTGGCAAGTGGAAAAGGTAAGGCACTATTTAATGGTGTTCCATGAGCAGAGCATCTCCCTAGGGTTCAGAGGTTTGCCCAGATGTAGAAAAGTTTTGGTTCCAAGTATGATGCCCTTATAGTGCATGACAAAGATTATGGTCTTACAGAGGCAGTGCTTAATTTGTAAATAAAAATGTGGCTGCTGCAATTAAATGTGCGAACACGGAATACTGAGGCAGCATGATCTGAAGCCATCCGGCTGTGCCTCTTCCTGGAGAACCACGGGACAGAGAAGATAACATGGAGGATTTCATAAGGTAAGCAAATGTCTTTCTAAAATAAATAAGCTTTATCAAACTCTTCCTCCTAATATATTTATTTTTGAAGTTTAGGCTATTGGGGAAAAAGTTGAATAGAGCCATTAATGTCCTTATGACATTATTTTTTTTTATTTTTTATTATTATTCTTTTTTTATTTTTTTTAACCTGTAAAGGTAAACAACAAATCGAAAACATGGCATTATCCAGGTAGAGCACAGTACAACACATAGGGGGTTATTACAACTTTGGAGGAAGTGTTAATCCGTCCCTAAAGTGACGGATATACCACTAGCCGTATTACGAGTTCCATAGGATATAATGGACTCGTAATACGGCTGGTGGTATATCCGTCACTTTACCGTCACTTTTGGAACGGATTAACACCTCCTCCAAAGTTGTAATAACCCCCATAATGTTAACAACAGTTTAACTGTATAAACCAGGGTGTGACCGAATAACGGATAAATCCCCACCATATGGCATTCCTGGCGTCTTCGAGATGCAGCAGTATAATGCTCTTCCAAAGCTCTGGGTTTCTCTGGAAAGCAACTAAAAAAGGCGCCAAATTAGCACAGGATCATATAAAGGGGCATCTTCCTGAAGGAGCTCACTAGAATGATAACTTTTCTAGGCAAAAAGAAACCGAAGTCTTTCACTGTAGATCTGTGAATCACAAATTCCATTAACTTAATATTCCAGCTGAGCTTGGGCTGAGATAGGACCAGGTGTAGGGTAAGGAGCAGTGACATTGATCAATCTTGAAGGGCTTCAACTGGGATGCATGAAAGACAGGGTGACTCAAAGGCATCAAAGCTTGAAGGCTATGGAATTGATACATTAATTAGTACAGAATGGACTACAGAAATGAGGTTTTAGCTTACTAAATTAGGACAAAGACAGTAAAAAGTGTGAAGACAACCAGACTTTTTTTTCCAAAGTATTTCTTCATCGGCATATCAACTTACGTAACATTAGCCACAAGATATACAGTCAAAAATGTTTGGCAAAAAGAACACAGTAAAAGGGTGCTGCAACTCGAGTATTACATTACTGTTTACTTTTACCAAAAATTTGAGGTGTTATAATTCACAAACTTTAGTAACCGGACAGACCAAGAATAGACAATTAATTTTGTAAGGAGGAAATGTGAGGAGGGAGGGAGCCAACAGTGCACTGTAGAAAGTATTAAGGAGTATCTTGTTTTCCCAGCACCATGCCAAAACTGCAGCTGTTGCTGGGGGTGTAGCAAGGGTTGTGTACTAGATGGCCAGTGATGTTTCTTGATAGCAGCACCAAGTTTAGTTATTAATATTATAGTAAAATAGGGGTCGCTGGATTGAAGGTGAGGTCGCAGGATGTTCTGGTTCTCCGGTTGATCTCTCATCTGATTTAGCCTCCAAGGTGTTCAGGTACCCCTCTGAACGCAGTGCTGGTGGGACTCATGCAGTGGTATGGAAAAATTGTGCGTGTGCCTCAAGTTCAGCATATGCACCCCCCTTCAATTCATGGCACCAGCTGCAGGGAAGGGGCATTGAGGACTTCCAGGCCATGGAAATTCGCCATTTGGCAAGTGCCTGGGCAAGTTCAAATATTTTGTGCATATTTTGGGTATGTTTTGAGCGCTGGGTTAGTCCTAACAGGCAATGTGGTGTTACCTGAGGGGAACTGCCTCCCCACTATATTGCAGATATGCGCCATGACCATTTCCTAGTAGTCTGCTATTGGGCAGAATTACACAATTTGAATGAAGCCTGCATTGACCTCAGGACACCACAGGCAAGTGCGTATGGACCCCACAAGCATGTGGTCTATCCGCTGAGGTGTCGAGTAGTTTTAGTGTAAATAATTAAATTGAAACAGGCATTGCGAGAAATGTTTTTAACTTTCTGCAGGCATCATGCCCACTGGATGTCAGTAAGTTCCTGGCAAATGTCCAACGCCCCATGTGCCCTATGGGCTGAGAGAGGGGGCTCTGTCTTGTGTTGTACTGTGATGTAGAGGTAGGCCACTGCATGCCTGGCACAAACATTTGTAACGGTTGGGAGACAGTTGGCATATTGTGTGTTCTGTTCCAAATCGCGTAAAGTAAGTGTGCTGTTGCTGCGCAGAGGAGGATATTCCCAACATGGAGTCCATTGGTCTTGACTAGAGCATTGAACTACCTCAAGGCCATCCGAAAATAGGTCCCCCAGGCGAGTATGCCAACCTCCCTAAATGGCCTGATGTTGAATCTGAGTCATCGGTTCAGCAGCCTGTCATTACCCAAAGTGGAAGGGTAGAAGCATATGGTCCCAGTGCCCTCTCAGTGTAAATGCCCATCGCTCAACTGTGTCTGTCTTCCGTCATTAGCGCATTGCCCCCTGCTGCTGAGCTCACTGAATTCGATCCTAGGAGCCATTCTAGGATACTATTCGGGAGTGTGTCTGGAAGCCAGTTTCCCAGTTCCTGAATACAGATCCTGGCCAGCTAGCAGGTCAGGCACTGGAGGCGGCTGTGTAATACTGTTCATAATCTGGAGCCCCCAGTACCTCCCTGTCCAACAGGACATATAGTTTGTGAATAGAGACTCTACATCTTCCTGCACTCCATGTTAAGGTGATTTAGTTGAGACTGGAGTGCACGAAACAAAAACCTGCTGAGAGTCACTAGTATAGTGGAGAAGAAGTATATAGTCTGAGGAGAACCAGTATCTTTGAAATGGCCACCCATCTCATAGTGGATAAATGTAGGCCACTCCTAAAGGAGAACAAGAGCCTAATACTGGCCACTGCCTTCCTTATTAGGTTCCCCGCAACAAAGTCTTCCTCCCTGTGGTATAAATGGACTCCCAAGCATTTAATAGTGTATGCATGTGTAAGGGGAGTAAATGGCAGTGTTAGGCGCTGCGGTGTTGCTACCAGCATAAGTGGGAATATACTTGATTTGTCCTAGTTGACACTTGGGCCATATATCACACTAAATTCCTCCAGTAGAGCAATTAGGGGAGCCATAGCGGGTGCATGGTCACAGAGATAGATCAGGGCATTGTCTGCATATAGAGCGATCATATGCCATCGACCCTCCAGCTGTATACCCCATTCAGGCCCTTTTGCTTGCAGGGCACAGGCCAAGGGTTCCATAGCCATTGCAAAAATAATGGGGGACAGTGGGCACATCTGATAAGTGCCACGTTCTTTGGGAAGTGGGTTAAGATCATTTGAACTAGTTGTACAATTGTTTAAAACATGTGATGCACTAACTACATTTCCTCACATGTCTGGCTTGGGTATTGAGAGACAGTGTGGTGAGGCACGGACACAGGACCAGCTCATATAAGGGGCTCATTTAAATTGTACACAGGATGGCTAAGTACCAATTCATGAGGTGGAATATCCAAGGTTTGGGCTCCACTAGAAAGCGACATTCTGTGCATCATTATCTACGGAGGAGGAGTATACAAATCGCTTTTCTGCAAAAGACATGTGTTGGGAGGGGAGGAAGAACGCTTACAGAGGCGCTGGAGGGGATATTGCTATTGTACCACATACTCTGGCTTTTTGCGGGGGCCTTGGTGTGGATCTGCCCTGGAGTTCCATTCCAAACGTTGAGGACAGATGTTGATCCTGAGGGTATATATGTGCTGGTGGATGGGCTCCAGGATGGGAAGCAGTAGTACTAGGTAGTATGTATGCTCCTAACACGACACACCCGCCTTCTTATTTCAACTTGCTACTATATTAACACAATGGACTCATAAACCATGGATACTAGGGGGCGACTTGAACTGCATAATTGACTCACGCCTTGACCGATCACACCCCCACTGCCTGGCTCCTCAGGTTGAGACGGCGGCAGTACTGTTTTCTCAGTGGCTCCAACATTGGCCCCTATTAGACAATTGGAAATTTCTATATCCAAATGAGACAGACTACTCTCACTACTCAGTGGTGCATGATTTGTATGTTAGGCTGGACAGAATTCTGTGTGACCCAAACGACCCAACTCCGTATGGTAGGGGCGGAATATCTGATCACGATCCATTACAGATACAGCTAGAGTGGGGTGCTGCTAGACCACCGGTTCCCTCCTGGCGACTGCAACCAGCCTTAGTTGAGGATCAGACACTACGAGCTGAGACAGACGAAATGTTGATGCACTACTTCCCTGAGAATTGGGGCACATCTACCTCCAAGCTCATCAAGCTCATAGATTGGGAGGCGATGAAGGTAGTGTTAAGGGGTCATTTCATCTGTACAGTAGTGGGGGCTACATCGACCATACACAACGACTTGACGCAAGTGGAGGCTTCTCTGAAACCCCTGGAGGCGGTCGTTAGGAACAACCCCAACAAGCAGGCACATCTGAACAAGGAATTAGCTACGCACACATGCCTTTGGAGCAGTTGCGGTGCATTGACTTTAGGTCGTATCAAGTTAAGATGCACGCTGAGGGCGATAAGGCTGGTCATCTGTCCGCTTGGCTACTATGTAGCGCTGACTCCCCCGCTCCTATTGTCAGGATTCATATATCACCAACAGAGTTTTCCTTGCAGCAATCTCAGATACATGATGCATTTACATCACACTACTGTACACTTTCTAATCCCTTGCACTTGCCCCGACACAAAAACATACGAGAGTTCTTAGTCGTGGTGGTACTCCCAACATTAGCGCCCACAGAGAAAGAAGACTTTAATACCCCCCTCACCTTAAAAGAGGTTAAGGGAGCAATCAAGGGAGCTGCCACTCACAATACGCTGGACATCCTATCAAATGTTATAAGGCATACGAGCATCACCTTGCCCCTAAGATACTCAAATTGTACTAAACAGCAGTGGAAGAGGGCCATTTACCACTGAGCATGCAGGAGGAACTCCTGGTCTCTCTCCCAAAGCCAGGTAAAGATCCAGAGGAACTGGCCTCCTACCGCCCACTGTCTATGTTGGGATCGGATTACAAGATCCTAAGCAAGATCATAGCTGGCCGCCTTTATGGACACATGAGAAGGTTGGTGCACCCAGATCAAAACTGGTTGATACCCAGGTCATCTACCACGCTAAACATTTGTCGGTTGCACAGTGTGATTGAACTGGCCCCATCCCGATGGCCATTCATAGCATGCCTGGTATTTGATCTAGAAAAGGCATTTGGTATGTCGGAGTGGGACTATCTCTTTTCAGCAGTGACGGAGTTTGGGCTAGAGGGGAGGCTTCAAGCATTAAACTGGTTACTCTATGTGGATCCGCAGGCGAGGGTCAAGATTGGCAGATGTGCCTCACAGCTGTTTCAGATCAAGCGTGGGACCCGGCAAGGTTGCCTGCTCTCTCCGCTTCTATTCAATCTTGCCATGGAGCCTTTGGCACAGAGGCTGCGCCAGCTGGTGGATGTATGGGGCATCCCGCTATTCAGTGAGATGAACGTCTTCTTGCTGTGTGCAGACGGCATCTTGATTTATGTCCATGATATCAGGGAAGGCATTGCGCCCATACGGATGCTACTGCGGGATTTCAATGAGGCATCAGGACTCTGGGTACATGGGCTAAATCCTGCTTGTTCCCGTTGCACCCACATTGCCCTCCACAGGACCTCATTATAGAGGGTCACTAGGTAAGATGGGAGCCTCACACATTCAGATATCTGGCCATTGATCTATATCACGACAGGCTAGATCTCCTAGATGGCAATTTCACGAAGGCAGTAACGTCACCGAAACCTCAGATGGCCTTTCCGAGAACACTCCCATTCACGGTCCAGGATAGGGTGTCACTTGCTAAAATGATAGTACGCCCTCTCCAGTTATACTTTTTCCAAAACCTTCCAGTCAACATCCCCAGGTCCACCTTCCAAGCTCTACACTGTACTCTGGGGTCCTTTATTTAGAATAAGGGCCGCTGACGGGTCGCACTTTGTAAGTTACAACTTCCCACAAAGAAAGGGGGGTTGGATGCCCTCAATCTCGAATATTATTACCTGGCCGCACAATTGTAGTGGCCTGCATAGTGGCTGGTGGATCGCCACATTGAAAAGTTGTCCCCTTTTTATCTGGGGTAGGCACGGGCGGAGCTGAGAAGTGCACTGAAGCCTCATGCACGCCCTCCCCCTGGGGCGAATGGTCTACTGAACATTGCATTTAATAGCTATCAGCGTAGCCTGAAGTTAGTGCCATGTGTGCTACTTTATTCACCGGCTATTCCATTGGGGTCGCTATCTAGTTTCACTAGAATGATGGGAGGAATGCATACGTGGACGGCGGCAGGAGTAGATACGCTAGGAACGCTATTTTGAGAAGGTTCACTGATGACTTACGAGCAGCCCCGAGAAATATATCACCTACCTGTAGGGCATTTCCTGGGGAGCGCACATCTCTTGGCAGAGATGGTCAATCTCTGGGGCATCCTAGATACAGAGCCGGACTCCCACCAAATAATTCACCTATTATACACCATGGGTGAGGGGCGTAAATTGGTAACATGGTTTACCCAGGCATTTGCACGAGCTGTACAGGATCCACTTTTTGCGACTCATAGAAAATGGGAGGGTGATTTGGGTAGGGAGATTGCTATGAAGGATTGGGCAAACATCACTTAGTACCTAAGTAGGGTGTCAAACGCACAGTTCCAGTATATTTAACATAATATATTGCACTGGGCGTATCTTACGCCTGCCTCTCTCTCCTGAATGTTCGGTTCCCTGTCCACATGCCCATGATATCAACAAACAGAAGCGGATATCAAACATAAGTTTTGGGCCTGCCCGGTTATGGCAGAGTACTGGACTCGGGTAATAGCTGAAATAGAGCGATTATCGGAACACCACTTACAATGGAGGGGGCATTGTTGGGCCTTTTCCACAGGCCAGTAGCAGCTAAAGCCAGCAGTAGGTTTATAGATTTGGCTCTGCTTCTGGCCAACAGGCCTATTACATTACCCAGCACTGGCAGGTAGCAACACTAAAATGGGGTCGGGCAGAGGCGGTGGCCCTAAGGTGCGAAGAGATAAGGGGATTACAGAAATATCCCGTAGTCCCGACCTGTGAAGCATTGCTCAGTGGCTTACACCCTCACCCAGAGACACCTAACAATTCACAGGAGGATATATGAGATCCGTTATACATCCTCTGTCCCACCCATCATAGTCTTTCACCCCCCCATATCACACACTTCACGTCACATTCTTTAAGTAGTTTGTCAACCTGGATGGAACCTACGGTACTACTCATAAATGGACCCTAGAGACCAGGCCTATCTAGACTGAATACAGCTATACAGGGAAGATGTAGTTGGTGCATCACAAGTCGGTTTTATGTGCAGTCATGTTATAACTGTATGGTAATGCATGAATAGTTACCCCTACAGTGTAACCGGTGTTCCATTTGACATGCTAGAGAATTATGAGTGAATACTCATATAGATTCTGTCACCAGTTTGCTCTATTGTATGAATTGTACTTTTGTATTTCAATAGGTCATTTGGCCTGTATTCACATTCTCTGTAAGGGCCGTGTAAAGAAGATGTATCCACGAGAGAATTACTGTCCTAATTTGCAGAGTACTGTCAACAGAAAAGGCCACCCCAAGGTGTCAAAGTTTTTTTTTTTTATATCCATGGGGGTGACCGAAGGGCGTATGCTGTTAGTTCACTCCGTGTCATTTATTAGAAACAGTAGGCACACATTTAGTGAAGTGTTGCATCCCGGAATGAAGCCATTTTGGTCCAGATGAACTATTGATTGCACTTTTAACACACATTTTTTACTAATATTTTGCCCATAACTTTATTGTCCGTATTCACCAGGGACAAAAGTCGATATGAGCCCACTAACAAAGGGTCCCTTCCTGGTTTACAGCGAACTGTGAGAAGAGCTTCTCTCACAGAAGGTAGGAGCTGTCCCTTTTACGTGTAACCTCATACACTTGTAGTAATCTAGGGGTCAAAAGCTGAGTGAAAGTGCTATCAAAATCCACAGGGAAGAAGTCTGTGCCAGATTCCTTACCCCTGGCCATCTGTGAGATTGCCAGTGGGATCTCCTTGACATCTAGATTTGCATCTAATTATAAGGGCTATGGGGGGGGGGGTGATTGTCAGCAAAAGGAGGGCATCCAAATATGTCTCAATGTGGAGTATATTGTCTGTCTCGGGGCAGTGGATAATGTGCTGTAGTTCTCCCAGAGTGTGTGATTCGTTTCTCTCTGTGTGTTCGCAATATGTCCCTGTGAATTGCGATGGCTGCCACTTCACAACAAAGCAGACAAGCAGGGAGATGTCCGCCTTGTCCCCCTCTCCATGTTGACTAGCCATAAATGCTGTGCAATCTAAAATGGAGAGTCGAGGCAGTGCATTGGTATGATCTATTTTTGCTTGGGGTAGTGTGGTAATAGAAGAAGGGTCAGAAAAAGAGCGCTTCTCTAGCGTACGAATCTTGGACTCTAAAGACGTCAACTCTCCCTAGAGCACCTTCCTAATACCGTATGTTGCTTTGATAGCCAATCCTCGAAGCATCACCTTGATGGCCTCCCTCGCCCCGCCCCCCCCCCCCCCCCCCCCCCCGACGAGAGTATCATGCCTTTGTTTTTGCGAAAGTAATTTCCACAGCTTCCCACAGGGTCACCCGGTATTCTGAGTCGTCAGGAGGTACTATATGGGTATATGTGTGCGGGTTTGTGGTCTGGCAAGGTGTGCCCCAGATATTTGGTCCTCTTGTCTTAGGGGCCAGGTCTGCAGAGCAGAATATGACATCTATTCTAGTGTGAATTCCATGAAACCCGGAATAATGTGACATGGCGCCTCACCCAGACGACTGACTTTGGAATACTCAGAGACTTGCTTGTGAGAGGCCCAGCGTTGGAAGTGCCTTATATTCCTTAAAGATTGGGTCCTTGGGACAGGAAGGGTGGACCAGTCCATGTCGATATCAGGCACACTCTTGAAGTCTCCACTCAAGAAGCATGATGCAAGTGTGCTGGTCAGTAAGACAGGTGTCAATTTATAAGAGAAGGCTGCCTGATTGGTATTGGGGAATACAACATCACTATCGATAATGCTGACCCATCTAAAAGGGCCTCAGAGCCACATAGTAACCCTCTGGATCAACCATAGAGTGCTGTGGTGTAAAAGGGACCCCATATGCTATCCATAACAGTATCCCAGTAGTGTAACTGGAATACCCAGTTTCAACTTCGATGCCTCGCCACCGTTTTCTTAGCTTTGTCAATTCTGCTTGTATGAGGTGTGTTTCCTGTATGCATGCCAAGTGGAAATGGCGTCTTTTCAGGTAAAGGTGTATCTCGTATTGTTTAACTGAGCTAGCCACACCCCTAGCGTTCCAAGTGAGGCAATTCTAGTGGCAGTTTCTAGTGTTTATGACGACCCCTATTGGCTGTATAACAGAGTCCTATGTTGTGTTATTATACAAAGCATATATCACCCCTCTCTACATGTGTAGCAAAATACAGCTTGAGAATTGTCAAGTAAAACAATAAACATGATAGGAATGAAATTCTGGAACGAAAGCACCGCACCTCGCACGCCCTTGGCAAACTGCCAGTGGGTAGCCGACCTTTTGCACCACCTGGCATTAATTTCTGTGCCCCTCCCCACACGGCGCGTCACTGGGGGCATTATAGTTGGGGCCTTAGATGTACCAAGTTTGATGCGGAATCTGAATACCACCCGTTTCAGTAGAGGCTCACCTCCCAGTGAAAGATGTGAAATAGGCAGAGACGTGCCAAATCTGTGATGACCTCCAGTGAAAGACAGGATTGCAACAGTGCTAGCAGGTTTCCGTCAGTGTACAGTCTGAAGCCATTGGGGTAACTTGTTCAATCGCTGCCACTACTTGTGCTTTTTCACCTGCACCTTGATCGGCCTCCATGTTGTCTCCTAATCTTGCGGTGTCTAAGTCCAACAGCCTCCACCATTTCCCTCGATATCTTGTCTTTGTTCCCCAGTATGGACCTTGTCTCTGTCTTCTAACCAGGCCCAGCCAACATCCAGAATGGAGAAGAACAGGGTAGACTCTACCTGGATCACCTTAAGTTTGTCAGGATAAATAAGGGCATAGTGGAGGCCCAAATGCCACAACTGTTTCTTCATTCCATTTAGGAAGCCGTCTGTCTCTGGGGCTTGGCAGTGTAATTTGGATAATTATGAATATTGCTGTTCTATATTTGCAGAGGGCTTTTAGCGCATACCACCTGGAGGTGGTAATTAAAGAGCTAAGCCACCACAGGCCTTGGTGGTACACCAGGGGTAGGTGGCCGGCTCGGTACCCTATGCGCATACTTCACAGAAAATAACGCAAACTGGCATCTGCCCAGCACCATATTCACCAGATAGTCTTCCAGGAAGAGCTCTGACCCCTAATTCTGTCAGACCCACTATGCAAATCTACTCTTTGTTTCAGGTCTCGGATTACATCTTGGAGGACCCATATATGCCTCCGCATCTCTGTGACTGAAGGGCGCGATGTCGTCAGTGTGGATTTACTCTCATCCACCCTTTCCTTTAATTTCCGCCTGCAATGGGCCCACGTTTATCACCAGAGCGTCTAGCTTGGTCTTCAGGGAGAATTTGATGTCCATTATAGTTTTGAGAATCTCACTGAATTCACCGGAGTGCTCTGTCAATGTTTGTGTAATCGTGGGAGAAGGGGTCAGTCTCTCCATCCCATTGTCTCCGTCAGTCGTAGCTTCCTTCTTTGTGATCTGCTCGATGATCATTTTGGTCCACCTCCAGGCACCTCCAAATCAGGAGGAGGATTAGAGTGGCCAGGTGAGGGAAGGGGTTGGGGTAGGAACAGCGGGAAGAGAGATCTGAAAATGAAGAGCTTATGCAAAACTGAATATACCCGAGTAACAAGTACCACACTCTCTGGAGATGCTCTGAATGTGGTAAGTGATACGCTTGTTTCTTGAATGAATATCCGCACACTCAGACTGACTTCTTTATAAAAGATTCGGCATGTGTTCAGCAGAGATGATGAAAAGGCTCATCTGACACTCACCATCACACTCGCCACTGAGATACCAATGTAAGCGTTAAAGTGTAAATGCAGTTATTTCACTGCAGTGTACTTTAAAGTAATTCTTGTAGTTCTGCTGTTTTCTAAGATTGACATTAAGTAGGTTTGTAATGGAAGACTGAAAGCCAATGGTATAGTCAGTGATACAAGATTCTTTGGATGCAGTTGAGAATGAGTGAGATACTCCCTCTGAATATAGCCAGTAATTTGATGAGTTGTACGTTTGTTTGATCGCACAGTCACTGGCTTTGTACATTACTACAAGGATTTTCAACAGGAATCACTGCAAATGTGCCATGACACTGTCATCACTGGTCATTGAGGAATTAAGGACACTCTTGAATTTCTTCTATGATACCTCCGATGGCCATCGGTAAACAAGGATGTTGAGCAGTATGTTTTTTTTAATTGCTCTTCATTGTTTTATAAGTTCGATAATGTTACTTTCAAGTATAATATACAATAATCTGAGAGCATGTCCCCATGATGTACCACACAAGCATCAACAGTCAATATAAAGTAAAACAATTCTCTCTCTTAAGACCCCACCCCCACACTCCGAGACAGTCTATTACATTCAATATTGTGTTTATCTTTTCCCGTAGTAAAATCACAAGCTTTTCTGGCCAGTATACTACATGAACCCCTTTCATGCTTGTCACAGGGCTACAAGTATGTTGTTCAGGATGTCCCCACTCATTAGAGATCAACAATCTTCTTACTGGCACTATGTATTATTTATAGGGGTTAGTTTTTGTTTGCCATTGCTCATGGATTAGTCCTACATTCATAGTGGCAGGTCGTCATTTTTGGCCTTGATTGCTGGAAGTAAGTCTTGCTACCATTTAAGAGTCTGCACCATATTCCCTAAAAGCATGAGTGACAGCTAATTCCATTGCTTTCCATTTATGTAAGTGTTATAGCCATTGTGCGTTAGACTGTGCCATTCTATCCTTCCACCCTCTCTCTGTTTTCCTTTTGCTAAAATGAATGCTAGGCCCAAAAACAACACTTATTTTTTCTCTGTTTTGTGTGTTTTATAATTCCTAATAAACAATACAAGGAGTCAATGACCGTTGTTCTCTTGGCTGTTTCCTCTGCTGTTTGCACCACCAGTGACTGGTGTGCTTTCATCTGTCTGCAAACTCACACCATGTGATACAAATCAGCATTGTGATGGCCAGAGTGACTACAATGGTTGCCAAACAAGACATTGCTTCCATATGGAGGGCCCCTCATTCCCCTATTTTGATAGATTGGTGGAAGGGGGTGACTAGTGTGCTAAGATGGAACAACCACTATATCGTGCTAGAGGCTGTCGTCAAAAACGTACTAAAATCTGGGTCAAATGGTGGGCTTATTACAGACTGGAAATTATTGAATAATATGCATGAAACTAGGGAAGTGTTGAACTAATGTATTATTGCTCTCGCTTTGTTGTATATAAAGCAAATTGAGTTCTTTCTTGTACGAAAAAGAGTAATAATTCATTCTCATAAAAAAAAAATCAGCATTCTGTTGGCATCTGGGGCATATATCTGGCACTATGGGGGAATATTCTATTTATACGATCCAGTGAGAGTTATGATTGATGTAAGTAATTAATCTGTGTACATTTAAATATTTGATTTCTAGTGACTATCTAGGGTTACAAAACATTCAACCTTCGGAATATCCTTCCACTGATTACGTTCTTAACTGTGGATACGTAAGTATAGAATGCAGGAGCAAACGTTGCCTCTGGGATAGTGATGACATGTCTACAGTAGCCCAAGGTGAAGAGATTCGTAAGTATCTCAGAGTGCTTAGGTTCAACGTCCTCTGTTTCTCATGTGAATCTTGCAGCTCTTGTCAAGGCTATGTGCCATAAAGTGACCGGCCACTATGCCCATGTCCTCCTGTAACCTCTCAAATCCCATCAGGGTGCCCCTAGTACAAGTCTACGACTGTTGAGATCTCAGTCCCCTCCCCCAAGTTTAATATTAAACGTCTGTCTTAAGGTATGACATTCTGAAAGGCACCACAGAGGTACGTCTGGTGCATACAGGGTCCAACCTCCTTTTTTAGCTGAATACTTCTGCTAGTAACACTGAGCCGCCAGAGCATCCTGGGAATGCCCTTTCACATCCCTATGGTTCCCTATCAACAGTCACATTACCCCCTTCAAATGGGAGCCTGCTAATATCAGAAGGGGCTGCAAATGTCTGATAGCCATTTCATCAAACATATGAATTGTGCAGTATAACAGTACACTCTAAATTTGGGGACCCCGTACCTCCGCCACTCAATGGCTGTGCCATCTTGGTCACTGCCAGTCGTTTCCACTTAGCAGTCAGGATTAAATCAGCAAGTAAGCCATTCATTTCCATACAGTTGTTTCTTTAATATTGTTGGAAGCTCAATATTTTCTAGCTAGTCCAATTTCTGCTCAAGGGAAATCAGTTTATTCCAAACTGTAAGGTCATCTACAACCTGTCTTGGTCTCTCCTGAACCACATTATACAATATCAACTCCATTCTGAAGGCCATTGAGACACATTGGTGCCCTCTGATTTATTTTCCAAGATGCCTCAATTTTCTCATTTTAATGTCTATACCATCTGCTTCCATCATAGCTAAACAATTCATCACAGGCATCTTTCAATTACATGAACTTTCTCATAGCATCATTTCCAATTGAGGTTCTCAGTATATTTCAGTTACAGAAGAAAACGAAGCAAGACTTTACATAGCAAAGTGACTGATTCTTGCTTTCATCCTCATCATGAATGGTAAGACCAAGCAAACTAATCGGAGCCTAGAACAGCTTATACATTATTTCTGTAATGCAACCCAACTCAATTGGATTTCCTTTCTCCTGATTGCAGAATTCTCCTGCAACAATTCTATCCACAGTACTACCAAGGTGTCTTCATTCTTCAGTGTGTAAACATTTGAGCCCAGGGTCATTCCATCCACTCCTTGCATCTTTTCATTGGCTCCAGCTGGTTTTATCAATTATCTCTTGAAACAAAGAATTACAATCAGGGAAAGTCTGCTTACATCTAGGGAAACAATGAAGGAATTGGTTGAAATTCACAGATCGCCTGCATCATCTTATTCTGTTGGAGATAAAGTCTTCTTGTTTAATGGGGGTGTGTGGCCAAGGTGGCAGCCAAGATGGTCTAATAGTACAGAGCTCCGCCGCATCGCCATGTGTTTGATATCCTGTCATAATTTGGATCTCCCTCCCAGAACAACAAAATCTTCCTGTGCCTCCCTCAGCTGCACCGAGACAGCACACCACTGTGTGGGGTCACCAATGGTATTCCCAACCGACTGGTCGCCGAGCTAAGGACAGGTTGAGGTCTGAAGCTCGCCAGGGGTAGCCCTCCTACCTGGGCTATGCTGCAGCATACATTTGGTGGCCCCTGATGTCGTTGAAGGCCGCTGACTCCAGGCATACATCTGGCCCAGACATACAGAAGGTTGTTTTGCCGGACTCCATACTCCTGGCCCTGAACAGTGATGCCACTCCTAGCAGGAGGCCTGCGTATTGTGGAAGCCCTGAGCAGATGATTCCTCTGTTGCCTCACTTCATAGAGAGGCCAGGCCTGTAGCACCTTCACGGTGGCTCGCCTTGCTTGTACCGTGTGTTGAGGGTGAGCGGATCCAGCTGCGCAGACCATGCTATATGCTTCCCCCACCTGAGTATCAAGGCAGGGACACACCTCATGGGGGCCCAGATGCAGTTCAGCAGCAACACTGCTCCCTGGTGATGTGGGGGCACCTCTCAGATCGTGCCTCCCACCAACGTGCAGTCACTGCAGCAGATTGCCCTCACTGACTGCATAAGACACTCCTCCCTTATATCACCACCCGCCCGCCCCTCCCCCTCCCCCACACACACACACACACACACTCCCAGCCACCATGGATTAAAAGCTTGGCGTGACGTAGGTCATTTGTGCAGTTTGTGAATGCAATAGTGGCCTCTGGATGACTTTGCCATAGAACTATGACTCTTTCTACTCCCTGGGCTGCAACAGCTGCCACAGAGGACTCTAGCCCTATGATAGGTCGTCCTGGGAAGCTACAGGGACCCTTTGTGACCCCTTAATGCCTACAAACAGTTGCAGACCATCCTCTTCCCAAACCTCCTAACGCAGTGTGTCTGTGCAAAACAAACTCAGTATGGTCAAGCCGAAAATGACTAAAGTGCCTCTGACCATGGGCGATAGCCCCTGTCAGCTGTTCAAGACGCACAGTGGCACATAGGAGGTTTTTCCTTCCCTCCTGACAGCCGCCCAGAACTTGCAGCAGCCCTTGTGGGGTTCATTCCAAACCCTTTAGACATTTGGTAAGACCAGTCGGGTCTTTCATGCTAAGCCTTAAAATCACATTTATGCACTGATACCTTTGCTATGCTTAACTGCTTGGAGACAAAGTCTAAAAAAAACAAGTGAACCATGGTAATTAAGTCATCCCCCTTTATGGATAATATAGGGGATGTTTTAATGTTGAATCATTGATAGTGGACACTTGAGCTTCGAGTCTTCTGTTTCGAACATTCTTTATGTTAGTGTTAGAAAGCAGAATAACTGCAAGAATTTCTTGAAAGTACATTGCAATGACATAACTGTATGCATATTTTAACACTTAGATTGGTATCTCAATGGCGAGTGTGACGTGATTGTGAGATGAGCCTTTTCATCATCTCTGCTAAATGCATGCCTAATCTTTTATAAGGAAGTCAGTCTGAGTGTGAGGGGGTAGGAAGTTGGCTCTGTATATACTAACTCAAAGTGAGAGATAGTGTGCACAGAGTCCAAGGGTTCCCCTTAGAGGTAAGATAGTGGCAAAATTAGATCATTCTAATGCTCTATTTTGTGGTAGTGTGGTCGAGCAGTAGGCTTATCAGAGGGTAGTGTTAAGCATTTGTTGTACACACACAGGCAATAAATGAGGAACACACACTCAAAGACTTACTCCAGGCCAATAGGTTTTTATATAGAAAAATATATTTTCTTAGTTTATTTTAAGAACTACAGGTTCAAGATTTGAAGTAAATACATAAAATGCAAGGTACTCCACACAGGTAAGTTAGGAACTTTGAATTAAAGCAATATCATAAACAGTCTTTGTTAAAATGGCAATAAGCTATTTTAAAAGTGGACACTGTGCAAAAATCAACAGTTCCTGAGGGAGGTAAGTAAAGGTTAGCTTCTGAGGTAAGTAAGACACTTACAAGTCTCAGTTCCTGGGCAGAGGCAGCCCACCATTGGGGGTTCAAGGCAACCCCAAAGTTACCACACCAGCAGCTCAGGGCCGGCCAGGTGCAGAGGTCAAAGAGGTGCCCAAAACACACGGGTGCTCCGGTTCCAGTCTGCCAGCAGGTAAGTACCCGCGTCCTCAGGGGGCATACCAGGGGGGTTTTGTAGAGCAATGGGGGGGAAACAAGTAGGCACACAAAACACACCCTCAGCGGCACAGGGGCGGCCGGGTGAAGTATGCAAAGCAGGCATTGGGTTTTGTATTGGTTTCAATGGAGGGACCCGGGGGTCACTCTAGCGGTGCAGGCAGGCACAGGGGGGGGGGAGGCTTCTCGGGACAGCCACCACCTGGGCTAGGCAGAGGGTCGTCTGGGGGTCACTCCTGCACTGAGGTTCGGTTCCTTCAGGTCCTGGGGGCTGCGGGTGCAGTGCTTGAGCCATGCGTCGGGTCCCTTGTTACAGGCAGTTGCGGTCAGGGGGAGCCTCTGGATTCTCTCTGTAGGCGTCGCTGTGGGGGACCAGGGAGGTTGTCTCGGGCTACTCATGGGGTCGCAGTCGCTGGGAGTCCTCCCTGTGGTGTTGGTTCTCTGGATCTTGAGCCGGAGGCGTCGGGTGCAGAGTGTGAAGTCTCACGCTTCCGGCGGGAAGAGTGAAGTTCTAGAAAGTTGCAAAGTTGTTGTTGAAATTGAGCAGAGCCGCTGCTCACAGGAGTTTCTTGGTCCTTTAGTCCAGGGCAGTCCTCTGAGGCTTCAGAGGTCGCTGGTCCCTGTCGGATGCGTCGCTGGTTTCAGGTTTTTGAGTCAGGAGACAGGCCGGTAGGTCTGGGGCCAAAGCAGTTGTTGACTTCCATCTTCACTGCAGAGCTTGTAGGTCAGCAGTCCTTCTTCTTTCTTCAGGTTGCAGGAATCTGATTTCCTGGGTTCAGGGTCACCCCTAAATGCTCACTTTAGGGGTATGTTTAGGTCTGGGGGGCAGTAGCCAATGGCTACTGTCCTTGAGGGTGGCTACACCCTCCATGTGCCTCCTCCCTCAGGGGAGGGGGGCACATCCATATTCCTATTGGGGGAATCCTCCAAAATCAAGATGGATGATTTCTAAAGGCAGGGGTCACCTCAGCTCAGGACACCTTAGGGTCTGTCCTGACTGGTGGGTGACTCCTCCTTGTTTTTCTCATTATCTCCCCTGGACTTGCCGCCAAAAGTGGGGGCTGTTTCCAGGGGGCGGGCATCTCCACCAGCTGGATTACCCTGGGGCATTGTAAATCGAAGCCTGAGCCTTTGAGGCCACTGCTAGGTGTTACAGTTCCTACAGGGGGCGGGGGAGGTGTGAAGCACCTCCACCCAGAGCAGGCTTTGTTTCTGGCCTCAGAGGGCACAAAGGCCCTCACCCCAGGGGGTCAGAAACTCGTCTCTCAGCAGCAGGCTGGCACAGACCAGTCAGTCCTGCACTGAAGGATTGGGTAAAATACAGGGGGAATCTCTTAAGATGCCCTGTGTGCATTTTTTAATAAATCCAACACTGGCATCAGTGTGGGTTTATTATTCTGCGAAGTTTGATACCAAACTTCCTAGTATTCAGTGTAGCCATTATGGAGCTGTGGAGTTTGTTTTGACAAACTCCCAGACCATATACTTAATATGGCCACACTGTACTTACAATGTCTAAGAATAGACTTAGACACTGTAGGGGCATATTGCTCATGCAGCTATGCCCTCACCTGTGGTATAGTGCACCCTGCCTTAGGGCTGTATGTCCTGCTAGAGGGGTGACTTACCTATGCCACAGGCAGTATTTTGTCATCCTGAGGAGGATGCCATGTCGACTTTGCCTTTTTCTCCCCACCATCACACACAATCTACAATGGCAGTGTGCATGTGTTAGGTGAGGGGTCCCTTAGGGTGGCACAACATATGCTGCAGCCCTTAGGGACCTTCCCTGGTCACAGGGCCCTTGGTACCACTGGTACCTTTTACAAGGGACTTATCTGTGTGCCAGGGTTGTGCCAATTGTGGAAACAATGGTACATTTTAAGTGAAAGAACACTAGTGCTGGGACCTGATTAGCAGGGTCCCAGCACACTTCTCAGTCAAGTCAGCATCAATATCAGGCAGAAAGTGGGGGGTAACAGCAACAGGGAGCATTTTCCTACAGAGGGCATGCATAACATTTGCCGCATTCAGAGGGTTTCCAGAGAGCGTGGTGCCTGTTACTCATGTGTATTCAGTTTTGCATAACATTTTCCTTTTCAGATCTCCCTCCCTGCTGTTCCTACCCCAAACCACTCCCTGACCTGGCCGCTCTAATATTCTGTGCTATTAAAATATTCTGAGTAGGATGTGCCTGGACGTGGACTAAAATTATAATTGTGCAGATACCAAGGAAGGAGGCCACTGGTGACAGAATAGTGATCCAGGGAATTACATTCCTTCTGATTTGCACAATTACCTTTACCACGGCTATCTTAGATGATTAAATGAAGGTGCTATCCCAGATGCAAAGGGGCTTCATGGAGTGAAATGTGACCGCACTACTTGCAGACAAAGTGGCTCAATTGCAGGCTAAGGTAGGGGAACTTTGAGGGAATAGGGACCAAAATCTCTTTGATGCCCCTTTGACAAAGACTCCAACTCACCCTGGCATAACTCCAACACATTGTACAGGGGTTTCTACTCCCACAAACGTTTCCGTAAATGTCCATACTCCATTACCAATAGCCACACCAGAAGACTCGGGGAAGATACTGTTTTTACTTACCCAGATAGAGTTACATTTCAAATGTAGACCCAGTGCTTTTCCTGACTCACAATCTAGGAAATGCGTTTTTGATCTAATACTTATCTGGAGACTGCCACTTGGGCAGTTCAGTTGGGACAAGACATCCGCAAGGGAGTTACTGGATTTAGACTTGTACAAAATGACTAGACCTCCCTGTTCTCAGTTTCTATTAGGTATGAATTCTAGTCTTTTTTCTGTGTTTTCAAAATCTTTGAAAATCAGTGGCTCTCAGTGTTTACTGTTTTTTGCTTTGTAAAAAAAATCATGGAGATGGTGTTTTTTCCAGTGCCTATATAGAATCTGGCTTTTATTTTCTTCTTAACCTGATTTATTCCTATTAATAATTCTCTGTTCCTTCTTTCCTGCCTGTTGGGAATGTCCCTCTCTTCAAGGTCACCCCTAAATTTTCTGCGTTCCTTCTCCTATTTTGTATGCTAACCAGTGCTAAAGTACTTGTACTTACTCCCCTAAACATGGTTTGATTAGCATATGCCTGAAGGGCATGTTTGAATTACATGTAAGTCCCTTGTGGAGTGGTATACTATATTCCCAGGGCCTCTAAATTAACTGCTACCAGCTGGCCTGCAGCACTTATTGTGCCTCCCATGTAAGTAGCACCTTAAAACATAGCCAGGCCTGCCATTGCAGCCTAAAGGCAGTGTCCAACTGCCATGTTGACTTCGCATCTTAAACCACTCATCAAGCCTTAAACTCCCCTTTTAGTACATATACGTCACCCCTAAGGTGGACCCCCAGGTAGCCCATATGGCAAAGTGCTATATAATTAGAAGGTCGGACATGTACTTTTGAGCTTTCCAGGGTCTAGTAGTGAAAAACTCCCAAATTAATTTTTCACAGCTACAAGACCTGTCCCCTTCATAAGGTAACATTGGGGATTCCTTATTACATGTAATGAGCTCTAATATAGTAAATGAGTGGAGGTAGATATGGCATGCTTGGTACCTTAATAAACCCTCTTTAATGGTAAAGTCAAATTTACCATTACAAGTTTGAAAATGCCACTTTTAGAAAGTTGACATTTTCCTGCCCTTAGCCCTCTGTGCCTTCAGTCTGCCTTAGGTCACTTGACTGGGTGTAACTGACAGTTGAGACTTTGTGAATTCACCCCAGGCAGTCATACAATAGTTGGATTAGCAGAGCCTGAATGGCCTCCAACTTGTACCTGCATAGGCTGTGACCTGCCACCACACAGTAGGCTTAATGACCCTGTATTGTCCGTGCAGCCAGCTAGGATCCAAGGCAGGGGAAGCAGGAAACTCCTGGAATTTCAAATAACCTTTCTAGAAATGTCTCCCACTTTCTAGGAGCAGGACACCAGGGAATAAAAATAGGGTTCTCAGACACACTCTTCAGTTCACTACTGGAGCTGCAGAATAACTCTCAGAGGACTGCCTACTACTGTGACCGGCTGTGCACTCTACCAGTCTGCTGCTGTACCTGGAAGGACTGCTTTGCTACCTGGAGCCTGCCTTAAAACTTCAGAGGCCGTCCCTGCTGTTGAGCCCTGTATCTTCACCTGCACCCAGGACATTTTGTGGTTCACCCTGCAAGGGATTGTAGCTGTTTCTTGACCAGGGCTCCCACCCCAGTCAACCAACAACCCAATTTCTCACACCGCCCCTACTTTTTTTCTCTCTACCTTTTCCTTTGCTCTCCCAAGTAATGTTCACCTTCCTTCCTGCCTGCCTCATTTCCCATCACTCAAACTCCTCTTTCCAGCAGTCTGGTTCTACAGTATGTGCAGGATGTACATCGATAGGGGTATCTTGGCACCCATTAACATTTGATTACAGCAGATAAAATGTTTTTTTTCTTCAGACGAATGATAAACATTGACTGTATGATGAGTTTCTTCTTGGGACGCGAGATATATATGACGGGACCCCATTCCCCGGGCCGGTAAATTAATTGAACTAGGGCCACATGGCCCCTCCCCCTGGACCAGGAGAGGCCCCAGGGACCCCATTACCTGGGGGCCAGCAAGTTAATTGAAGGGGGGTGCACAGCCCCCCATCCCCTGCACGGAGATCCCATCTCCCAGGTCCAGTATCTAAATAGGAGGGGGCTGTGCTAACCTCTTCCCAAGCCATAGAATGGCCCCGGAGACCCCATCCCTTGGGGCCGGATCAGTGATGGTGTCCTGGGATCCCCAACTCCCAGGACACCATCCATTTCCCTGCCCGTAAGCATGACAATGCAGGGTTCTCCTGCCGGGCAGGAGCACAAAACTGCACCCGGTGAGAGAGCAAAGCATTTCCCTGCCCACGCTTTCTGGCTGGCAAACGTTGTGATTGCTCCAACCCCGTGGAAGCAAAAGAAAACTGCTCCTGTGGGGTTGGACCAATGACGCCTCCCACTGGATCCGTGATGGGTGCAAGCTGGGGAGCCAGCAGGGCTGCGGGGGCCCTGGGCCTCCCTCCACAGTCCCTAACAATGGATGTGCTGTAGGGTGCCCTGGATAGACACTGGGGCACCCCACTAAAAAAAAGTAATAGGGAATTTGTGGCGTGTCCTAGGTGGGCAGCGGGGAGTGACACCTTTTTTGAAAAAACAAAAAAACAGGGCCACGGGGGCCCTGGGCATCCCTGTGACCTCCAAAAATATTTAATTGCCATTCTAACATTCCAGCCCTCCTCATGCACTGCTAATTACCCCACATATTACATGACTCATGACATCTTCTATGGCATAATTGATCATATCACTGCAGCATTTGCAGTGAAAGTGATGAGAAAACTGCATGGCAGGACGCAAGATATAGTTGCCTTAGAGCATGAGTGCTGCTAAGTATAACTGCTGAATTTCTGTGTTTTTTTAAAGTTCAAAACGTTAACGTAGTCAGTGAGAAATTCACCTAACTATAAAGTTACTTTAACATTTTTTCAGTGAATTTCTAAGGTTTTTCTTTTAACAACCTATTTCTGAATAGATTTTCAAAATTAATGTATGTTCTGTAGAACGCTCAATTTCAGCAAAAGCAGCACATGGACCTCTTGTGAGCCTCCTCTTTACTGCTGATGATGTTGATGAAATGGTCCTTGTTTTTCTTTATGAAGGGATACAGTTTCGATACAAAGGTTTTTTAGACCATTGCCATATAAACCTCAGAACAGGAGTGTTAGGTACAGCGCTTTCTGTGAGGACATTCATTATGGTGGCATCGTATACAAAGTGGTCTTTGTTGCCACAATCTCAGTACTTGATCTTTCTGAAAGCAAAGCTCTGTTCTGCTCTCAGTGTAGGAGTATGACATCATGCTGATGCCTTTTCTCCTTTACTGAGACCCTGCCCCTAGTTTAGCAGTCAGTCTGTTGGCCAATACACAGCAGTGTGCAGTGAATAGTGAGCCATTCCCCAAAAGTGCAAGTGAAAATATATTTTATTTGATAAAATTGGTTTTAACTGAAACACAGAAACCCTAAAAATGATGCAGTCATACTGAGCGAAGAATAAATACATTGAACGAGGCAACTGTTCTTGCATTGTTAGTGGAAGATACAGTGTTCTAATCAGTCATCATCCTGAGACTGCAACACAACTGCTCCCACAACTCTGTCAGAGGTGTCAGTCTTAACAATTAACTTATTGTCTAGATTTGAATGGTGTGGAACTTGTGCTGGAGTAAAGGTTTCTTTTGAGTTTACAGAAGGATTAGTCTGCTTGAGTGTCCCAGTGTTAAGATGTATGTAGATGTTGATTCTTTAACGTCTGTCTGGATAAGACGGCAAAATCTGGAATGAATTAGCAATAGAAATTTAGGAATCCTTAAAACACTATGGCCCTCATTATAAGATTGGTGGTAAATGCTGGCTACTGCGTGGCGATGGCTGCCAAAAGACCGTCTCCGCGACTAACATCCGTCCGCCAAATTATAATCACAGCTGGATTCCCACCACAAGAAGAGCAGAAATCTGGCTGTGGCCGTACTGGCGGATGGTGGTAAGGTGGCGCTGCTACCACCTGCAGCGCCACGCCAATAGACCGCCGCCAGCCGTATTATGAGAAATAATACGGACTGGTGGTAGCAGGGCCCCATCCCGTCCCCTGCCGGAAGCCACCCTGGATGCAGGTAAATTGGGTTTCCGACAGGGTAGGGGGGGTGTTGTGTGGGGGTGTGTGCATGTATGGGTCAGTGTGAATGTGTGTGTAGTGTATTTTGCGTGTGTGTATGCATGTGTGAGAATGCGTGTATGAATGGAAATGTGAATGCGTGCCAGTGTGAATGTGTGTACGGATATGTGCGAGAATGAATGGATGCATGCGTGTATGAATGCATGTATGCCTGATTGAGTGTGTGTGCGTGGTGCGTGTCTGCGAGTGTGCGTGTATGGGGGAGGTGAGGGATTGGAAGGGGGGAGCGTGGATGGAGAGGGGGTACAGGGCGTCTGGGGAGTGTTTCCTCCTACCAGTGACAGGGAAGAAATTCCTTGTCACTGGTAGGGCCTACCGCCATGGTTTTCATGGCGTGTCGAACGTCACAAAAACCATGGGGTTATGCAGGGTCAAAATGCCGCTGGTGGTACATTAGCAGCCACCGGGCTGGAGATTGTCATCTCCGGCGGATGTTACAGCCATTGCGGTCGGAGTTGTATATTGGCAGGAAGCCAACCCGCCAATGTCATAATGTGGCGGTATGTACCACCAGCCTGTTGGTTGTACATACTGCTACATTATCACCGACTGCCGGGGTCATAATGACCCCCTGAGTTTCTTTAATTGAAATTGGTGAAAGCCACTCCAGGATCACAGATCTCTTTTTCAGATCAATTGATAACACTTGATAACTTATTTAATATCTAAGATAATCCACTTCCTGTGTCTCAAACTCTTATTGTTGCATTTGACAGAACAATTAGTGTTGAGGTAATCAGGATAGTACACTGATGACATATTCCTTATGTTCTAAAAGTGTTCTTGAGTAAATCCGAATGTTGTCCTGAGAAACTACCACAAATTGTTTATGAACATCAGCAAATATTGATCTGTAAACCTCTGCAAGATTGAAGATGCTTTGAAAAGCTTAAAGTGACATAACATGACATTCATAGTGAGCAAATGGAGTGGAATAGGCCGCCATCCATTCATCACCAGGTTTGACTTAAAAAAAATAAAGATGATATACCCCTTGAAGTTCTAATTTTGTGAATATTATGACACTTCTTACCAACTCAAGACATCTTTAATGTGTGGTAGAGGGAAGCAATACTTGATGGTACTCTTATTGGGTCCTCAATAGTCCACACAGACCTGAAATTCCTGAGAGTTCTTGGGACTAAAGAATAAAGATGTATCAGCAGAGCATGAAGCTTCTGTTATCAACCCAGTACCTAGATTTTCTTGCACATATTTCTTCACAGTCCCCTTTCATACTGCTGAAAAAGGGACTTTCAGTGGAACTAGATTCAAGTGGAATTGTGCAGTGATGCTCCTTAGGTGGCAGCAGAGGCCAGACTTTCGGTTTCTTAGACATCAAGGAAGGGATGATATGGGATGATATTTGCTTGGAAATAATTTATGACTACTTTAACTGAGTCTTTTTTGGTTTCATCTTTGAAGACTGATAGTCATTGGATGAAAAATAGTGGTCAAGACAGATCAAAGTAGAGTCATCTGATTTTGGCTTCCCAATTTCTAGATTGATTTATTATCAAACGTAATCTGTAAATACCAGCATAGTTAGATGTAAGATGCAACAGTAACATCAAAGGACATAGTTAGATGTAACAGTAACATCAAAGGACAAAGTTGTGATCACCAAAGGTCGCAGACAGGGAGCTGTCTCACCCACTGGTCCAGGAAAAAGTGGTGTACCACCAGAAGTCAAGACGAGAAGACAACTTTTATTGCGCACCTTGAAATGTGGTTCTTTCAACCCAAACTAAATCCACATAGATTCCATTCGCTACTGAAGCCAGCGGAGCTAGAATATGGAAATCAACCATATCTTCAATGCAAATAGCAACTTGCAGGAGAAAAATATAGGATTCCAAAGTATTCAAAGGGATGCTTCTGTACATCATTTCCCCCTTTAGAAGGTAAACCTTGGAGTCTCTCTACAGCCTTTGGGGGCCTTAAAGGACAAGCTTGAACTAGTTGCCCAGGTTTGCCACAATACATATAGATGTCAGATCTTCAGCAGTGCTTTATTTCCGAAAGGGACGGAAGGCTGTAGTTGCTCGTATTAGTATAGAGTCTTCTTGAAACATTGGAACTTGATCAAGAATGTCTTCAGTCTTTCGAGAAGGGAACATTTTAAGAGCCAGTCCTAGCACAGTAGCTTGAGTCCTACTCTTCTCAGGTCTTCTTTCGTTCAGACAATGTTCTGTTAAGAGGGCCATGTCAGTTAGTCAATGAGACCAGCAGGCCTGGAAGAATACCTAATGGGTTGTCCTAGATTTATTTTTCCAGACCCCTCCAAAATAAAGTTATTTGAGTCTTTTCTGTTGATTTGGTTTCTGCAGTCACTTGAAAACGGGCAACATAAGAAATGACATCAGAATTATTTGTGGGTTTTCACTTAAGGATTCTTAGAGAACTCTGAATCAGGTCATGCAAACATCCTTTTAAAAGCCTCCATTAACATGGAAAATTCAGATACACAGAGGTCAGAAGAAGTGACAAAAGAAGTAGCCGAGGTGAGCGTAACTCACAATGAAGCCCCTCTTTTGTGGTTAGGTACAAATTGAGCTTGACAACCGGCAAAAAAAAACCTTTAATTTCATTGGGTGACCTGAAAATTAAGGGGCACTAGATGTGACTACTGGAAGATCCTTGATGCTAGAAGTTAATGACCGCAATAACAAGAAGTTATTTCGTAATTGTGGTAACTCCTGTGTTTTTTGTTGGTGTGGGATTGTCCCCTGCATCGTGTACAGTTATTGTTTCCTGCTACGAGTGCTCAACTGGAAATATCTGGTATCCTGGTTTTTGACTTTGCCCCAACCTCACAATAACCTAATGTGTGTATGAACATTCTAGGCCTGCCCCTTGACAGGAGTGCGATCCTGGACTTATACTGTGTCTTAACAGAGTTTTGTGAGTCAGTAGTTGTGACCAGACCATTTTACAGAAGTGTAGGCGTACAGCTCACTCGGCTAAAGTTCAACTTCTTTGTGCTAACTCAGAGCCTATTAATTGACTTACTAGAGTATGTTATGCACTTATGTGCATGATTTGTGTAAAGGATATATTGTGTATACGATTGGGTATTGCAGGGCGGCTTCTTCCATTCTGGAAGTCCCTGGCATGCGATGGAGGAGAGGTTATTTTCACAGACAGTGGAAGTGTATTGCTTACATTCTTGGAGCTGGAGGGAGGAAGCCTAGACTGTGAACTTGGAAAAGAGGTGATGAGGGTCCCATTGGAAATTTAATTAGGTTATTGTGCTGAAGTGGGCTGTAGATTAGTTTTCCTGAGCACTGCCATTAGTTAGAAGGTGGGGCTGAAGGGCAGGGCTGCAGTCTGTTTGGAGTGTGAAGGGCCCTTTAGGCGAAATCAGCCTTTTATCCCTTTCCTAGTCACTGGTCAGTGTGCTCGTTGGTAGCCAAGTGTAGAAAGCTCTTACCTCTGTGTGGGTACTGCAGGCTGGAGACCATCTTGCTGCACAAAGGCTGTTTCTGGAGAACGGCCTGGAGAGGCCAGATGAAAACAGAACCAACCCAAACCATTTCTAATAGTGCATCCCTTCTCTACTGTTACTGCAAACAGGTGGTGGCCATTTACTGTCTTGTTTCAGTTCCAGTTCTTCTTTGACCGCGAAAAGCAGTGCTCCACATTGTACTAAGAGGACTGCTGTACAACTGGTGCTCATGTGTGAATGACAACCAGCTTCCCAGAGGTGAGATGTCACATGAAGTCTGACCTGAAAGGTAGAAGCTGTGTTTTCTAAAGATGCTAGAGGCCAACCTGTCTGTTCAGAGAGGGAAGGAGCATGCCAGTCCTGCGGAAGGTATAATTGTTCAGGGTGAGCCAGAAGCAGGTAATCCCCAAGCTTGAGGGTCCATCCACAGAGGAAGACTGAGTGATCTGCATGCTCCATAGATCAGTGTGCAGTCTTTCCTGATGAGCAGTCTGCACTGCACCAATATTGATAAGTTGTGCCCTACCAGACCACGCTGCTGCCATATTGTGAAGTTCTACATCGTGGACTGTGCTGCAGCATATTCCTGAAGTTCTTCCTGAGTGTACTATGCTGCTGCAAGATTGTGAATATGTGCCCCCAACGGACTGGCCTAATATGAATTTTAACCACCTCTGAGCCAACTGTGCTTCTACCCCAGCAGTATGAGCTGTGGTGAGTTGTGCTGCTGGATGACATGGCCCTTGAGGTGGCCCCTTGATACCGATGTTCCATCATTCCAACTCACCCAAAGCCCAAAAGCAGGCTTGTGACCATCCAGAGACCTGCAGTGACACTGGAGCATGCTTGTCTGCAGTCTCTGGGTGGCAGCCTTTGTTGTAGTATTCTGCGGACTTGACTTGAGTGCTGGGGCACTTGCAGATTGCAGGTAAACTGGGATTAATACAAGTAGAGAGAGCAACACTTCACCTGTGCACAATACCTGCCTCAAACCAAGGATAAGAGAGAGTGAAGGGAAAGGGGTATTAGCAGCCCCAAGTCAACTTCTCCCATGCCAGTGAAATATCCCTATATAGGACCTGTTGGGTGTAGTATTGAGTTTTCTGTTTGTATCAAAGTGCTTTAAAAAAAAAAAACAACAACAAAGAAAAGCACTAGATTGAAGAGTCCATTGCTACACTGTTGATAATTTGATAGCTTTTGAGCTTGAAGCACCCCGAAACTACCTCCCTGAGAAGCCAGTGCATGCTCTCCATTGCTATCACTGAGAGGCTAATGCTGAAAGGGTTGTACTTGGCCTAGTTTCGAAAGCTGTAGTAGGACACACCCTTGAACTACAGAGGCAACCGACCCCAGTCCTCACTGATGCGTCCCAGTAATCCCCACTTGCCTTGTAGCTCCTAAAACGGGGTCTGACAAATGGTTTGAGCAAACTTCTTGAGTTAGGTCCAAAACAGAGCTTTGATTGGAATTCTTTATAGATAGGAACCGATCAGCTGCACCACAAATTGTCAGTTTCTGAACTGGACTTGAGGCTTCTGTCTTTACTTCGGTATTACGTGACACTTCCATGACTCCTTAAAACCCTGAAGGGCAAAAATCGCCAGAGGCAGATGGAAAAATTTGGGGGAAAACAAATCAGGAGTTGATGTGAAGATGAATATGCTGACTCTAAACTACCCAGCACTGAGTAGCAAAGAATCTGGAATCAGAAGACTTCCATAAGAGATGTGCAAAGATTCTTGATTCCAAGGAAAATCCTGTGTTGTGGCGACCTGCGACTGACTTCAGCTATGTTTTAACCCCTTCGCTGCCAGGCCTTTTCCCTCTCCTGTGCCAAGCCCTTTTTTGGCTATTAGGGGTAGTTCGCGTTTAGGCCACCATAACTTTTTGTCCACATAAGCTATCCACACCAAATTTGCGTCCTTTTTTTCCCAACAGCCTGGATATTCTATAGGTACCCAGAGTTTGTTGGTTCCCTGGAGGAAACCGAAAAATTAGCCAAAATACAGCTAAAATGTGGGATTTTGGGGGAAAATGGGAAGAAAGTGCTGCAGAATAAAGTATCTGTTTTTTCCGTGCAAATGGCATCAACAAAGGGTTTGCGGTGCTAAAATCACCATCCTTCCAGCTTTCAGAAACAAGCAGAATTGAATCAGAAAACCAAATCTTTCAGCACAGTTTTGGCATTGTACTGGGACATACCACATTTTTACTATTTTTTGTGCTTTCAGCCTCCTGCCAGTTAGTGACAGAAATGGATGGAAAAACAATAGTGGATCCTGGGGGAGGCGGCGTTAAACATTTCTGAAAAGAAGATAAAATTCTGAATTCAACAAGGGGTCATTTGTTTAGATCCTTCAAGTTTTCTTACTGAAAGTAACAGTTGCAATAAAAAGATATTGAAATTGAGTTGAAAAAACAGCCATTTCTGTCTGTTTTCTTCTGTAACTTTTTCCAGCTATGGCAGAGTTTTGAAAGCAATATACTGTTACGTCTGCTGGACCCTTCTGGTTGCGGGGATATATAGGGCTTGTAGGTTCATCAAGAACCCAAGGTACCCAGAGCCAATAATTACCTGCACCTTGCAATGAGTTTTCATTGTATACCTGGTATACAGCAATTCATTTGGCAAAATATAAGGAGCGAAAAATAGGTATCAAGGAAACCTGTGTATTTCCGAAATGGGCACAAGATATGGAGTTTAGAAGCAGTGGTTATTTGCACATCTCTGAATTTGGGAGAATCCATACTAGCATGTGAATTACAGGGCATTTCTCAAAATGACTTTTTTCGTACACATTGTGTTACATTTAGAAGGCACAAATGTAGAGAAAGACAATTGGCAATAACATTTGTTCTTCTATTCAGTGTTCCCTCAAGTCTTCCGATAAAAATGGTACCTCACTTGTGTGGGTAGGCCTACTCCCCGAGACAGGAAACGCCACAAAACGCACCATGGACACATCACATTTTTCCAATGAAAACTGATGCGTTTTTTGTGACGTGCCTAGCTGTGGATTTTGGGCTCTATCTCAGCCGCCATTTAGAAAAACCTACCACAGCCACACATTTTTAAAAACTAGACACATAGTGTTATCCAGGATGGGCTGTCACCCAGAATCCTTTGCAAACCTCAAAATCCGTCCAAAAAAACACTGTTTCCTCACATTTTGGTGATGTAAACTTTTGGAATCTGAGGGGAGCTACAAACTTCCTTCCCCCCAGCATTCGCTAAAGTCTCCTGATAAAAATGGTACCTTACTTGTGTGGGTAGACCTAGTGCCTGCAACAGGAAACTCCCCAAACGCAACATGGACATATCACATTTTTACACTGAAAACTTGAGTTTTTTTGTAAAGTGCCTAGCTGTGGATTTTGGCCTCTAGCTCAGCCGCCACTTAGGGAAACCTACCAAACTGCACATTTTTTAAAAAGACACCTAGGGTAATCCAGGATGGGGTGACTTGTGGGGCTGTCACCAGATTCTGTCACCCAGAATCCTTTGCAAACCTCAAAATTTGGCCCAAAAAATCCCCTTTTTCCTCAGATTTCAGTAATGGAAACTTCTGGAATCTGAGAGAAGCCACAAATCTGCTTCTGCCCAGCATTTCCTCATGTCTCCCGATAAAAATGGTACCTCACTTGTGTGGGTAGGCCTAGCACCCGCAACAGGAAATGTCCCAAAACGCAATGTGGACACGTCACATCTTTACACTAAAAACTTGTGTGTTTTTTGCAAAGCGCCTAGCTGTGGATTTTGGCCTCTAGCTCAGCTGCCACTTGGGGTAACCTACCCAACCCACACATTTTTGAAAACTAGGCACCTAGGAGAATCTAGGATGGGGTGACTTGTGGGGCTCTCACCAGATTCTGTCACCAGAATCCTTTGCAAATCTCAAAATTTGGTGAAAAAACACTTTTTTCTCACATTTCAGTGATGGAAACATCTGCAATCTGAGGGAAGCTAAAAACTTCCATCCACCCAGCAATCCCCCAAATCTCCTGATAAAAAATGGTACCTTACTTGTGTGGGTAGGCCTAGTGCCCTTGACAGGAAACGCCCCAAAACGCAACATGGACACATGACATTGTTACACTGAAAACTTGTGCGTTTTTTCCAAAGCGCCTTTCTGTTTATTTTGTCCTCTAGTTCAGCCGCCACTTAGGGAAATCTACCAAACCCACACATATTTGAAAACTAGACACCTAGGGGAATCCAGGATGTGGTGACTTGTGGGGCTCTCACCAGATTCTGTCACCCAAAATCCTTTGCAAACCTCAACATTTGGAAAAAAACACCTTTTTCTCTCATTTCGGTGATGGAAACCTCTGGAATCTGAGGGGAACCACAAACTTCCTTCCACCCAGCATTCCCCCACGCCTCCTGATAAAAATGGCAACTCACTTGTGATTGAGGATTTGGACTGAAAGTCACAACGATTGGACTGGACAAGCACAATATCTGGTTGTATAGCATCATGTCAAGAAATGTATTTTTATTGTTTTTGTTTGAGGATGGTATTGGAAAATACAAACTGACATGAATAATACATTATTAAAATGATCAAACTTAACATTTAAATAGGTGTTTACAGTGATCTTTTTCATAAACGTACCCAATAGCAATCATACTAGGGTGTCCTGAATTGATTTGATGACTAACTACACTAGGATGTTTCAGATTGATTTATTATAGATGATTGAACAAATGTTTTGAATTAATAGTTATTTTCATATGTGTGCCTCACTTTTTTTTATTCAGTAACATTTTGGTCCCTTTTGGTTCCAGCTTACACTCGTTGGCAACAGGTGTGATTTAGTGCTTAGAGCACCATATGTATTAACAATATTCTATATTTTATGAAACTGTAGGGATGTGCAACTAAGGTAGTCATTGTTGCCATATATTTATAATGGCTAAGAAACTTGTTTGGATCCACAAGAGGCACACTGGCCTGTGCTCCACCGGGTGTCTAGTTTTCAAGCATATCAAGAGTTGGTAGATTTTCCCTAGAAAAGAAGCGAGCACGCTACCAAGACTCTTACTTCTGTGATGTTCCAAACACTCAAAAGAAACGCCCTTATGTTTTGTTCAAAAGAACCCTCACCCACTAACCTAATTGGTGGCATGCTTCATCATTAGGGTCCCACCCAAGACATCCAGGGTGTGCTTCGACGCCTGATTACAGTGGAGTGGGTTTTCTTCATGAAAACTGACATACTGGTTGGATTTGGCACGAGGGTCAGTGTTGGTTCAATAGGTCAAATTTTATTAACAAGTGATTTTACAAAAATTAATTGTACTGTTAATAACTGCAAGGCAATAAAACTGGACCAGTAACTCGCAGCTTGTGAGCTGTAAAGCTACATCAAGGCACCAACCACTTTACAGTCCATTCACACATCTTTAATACGTGACACGCGCAAGACCATTCACGCCGCCAGCCACGGGCCCAGACCATCACAACACTCACATCAACAGATAGCAACATTAAAGAGCACATCACTTTCATATGCCCACATGCCTAGGACAGCAATCACCCCAACTGATGGAGTCTGTGGGCACCACCAGCCAAGCACAAGGTCTCACACACCACCAACCAAGCGCCACTCCACAGACACCACCAGCCAGGCGCCACTCCATGAACACTGCCAGCCAAGAACCACTACACGCACACCACAGGCCAAGCACCACTTCAGACACACCGCCATCACATTTTTTTTTTTTCAAAAAAGAAAAAACTAATTATAAGTAAATACAAAATTACAAACACAAAAGCTGTAACTAAACACATGACAGTAATGCCAAGCGTGAAATTGAACAAAAAATGTAAAACAATACAAAATAGGCAGTTCACATTTACGCTCACTGTAGTTCCCAATAATTCTTTTGGGTGTGGTAACTTCTGAAACAGGCGGACACACACAGCCCAGGCTTAGAAGGACAATCAGGGCAGTACATACTATTCTCCCTCCAGATCTCGGGCACAGACTCTATATTTCTTATCAGGAAAGTCTTTTTTGGGCGTGGGAGGAATGTGATCAGGAAAGTGGCGATCTTTCAATCTAGCCACATCCTCCACCACTGCTTTTCTAGGAACTCTTGCCTGTTCCACTACAACAAGGCTCTCTATCACAGACTTCTGAAACTTAACAAATGTCATCTTTGACTCATGAGAACAATCCTTGAACACAACAAAAGCATTAAAAGTTGCTAAATGGAAGAGATGTATAGCCAACTTCTTATACCAAACGTAAGCCTTACGAACAGCAGTGTAAGGTTCCAACCTCTGATCTACTCTAGATACACCACCCATGTGCTGATTGTAGTCTAAACTGCATGCAGGTTTGCACACTTCAGCAACATGACCCCAAACAGTCACAGGTGAAGTACATTCATCATGGATGGTTGTGAGCATGTAGACATCCCTCTTGTCTGCAAATTGTACAGCTAGCAGCTCATCATTACACAGGGCACTGCACTGTCCCCTCTAAAGTGTTGTTTACACACACGCTCCCTTGGATAGCCTTTACAGGATGGTGCCACGAGCAACAGTGCCCACTTTGAACAATTCCCTGAACAATTGTACACCAGTGTAGACGTTATCTAGGTACAAATGGTGACGTTTTAAATAGTTGTCTACCAAGTACCCACATAATTTTCTCACTAACTCCAAAAATGGACGGACAACCAGGGGGGTCCATATTGAAATCCTTGCCAGTGTAGACCAGGAAAATATAGACACATCCTGTACTACTCTCGGACAGCATATGCATCTTAATTCCATAACTGTCCTTCTTGCTAGGAATGTACTGCCTAAAAAACAAACAGCCCTTGAACAGGACCAAAGACTCAGCCATAGCTATTTCTTTCCCTGGAACATAGATCTCTGAAAAACAGTCTACAAAGTGATCAAGGGCAGACCAAATCTTAAAAAGAAGGTCACTATCAGGGTGATCTTGTGGCAATGCTAAAGCATTATCAATAAGATGCAGCACCCGATGAAGAAGCAGATACTGATTACAACTCATGGTTGCAGGAAGTATAGCCGTTGTCATCAAGAGACTAATAGACCAATATGAAGACCATGATGGCTTCCTTATCAGGCCCATCAAAAAAGTTAAACCCAAGACCTTCTTCAACTCTTCCAGATTTGTGGGAGTCCACCGGGTGGCTCTAGATTGGGGCCCAAGTCTGGCACTGTTGTTCTTCAAATACTGTTCGACGTACAAATTATTTTCCTCAATAGTCACACCCAAAAACATATCATCCATTATCAACTCATAGGCAGAATTTTTTCTGTATTCATGCTACACCCTGGGAGAGCAGTAGAGGCAGGCAACGCCGACTGCACCATGCTTGGGGAAACCCAGAGTTCAGGTATTCCAATAGGAAACCTTTCAGCCACAGGCTGCTCCACTATTGGCACATCAGTGTCCCCCTCTAAAACAGGCACTTCATCTGTACTGAGAGTGGCTTCATCATCAGATGATTCCACTCTGACAGGAAATTCACTGCCAGAATCTTGCACTTCCTCTTCTGCCTCAGGTTCGGAGTCAGTCTCATAATCATGATCAGAAGAAGACTCAAAAAGCATACCAATAACCTGCTGAGTGGTCATGCTGCGGCTAGCCATGATCCTTCATAATAAAAAACTTGACAAATACGTCAACAACAACAAACACTGTGTAAAATAAGTAAACAAAGTGTGGCTTTATCACAAAGACGTATATAGTCAAAAACAATACCACTCACTTGCCTGAGACAGCTAGACTCACCAGCACCTACTCTGCATAGACACAGCAAGCACCAGTAATATCCCACTAAAAAGGAAAAAGAAAAGTAATTACCCATAAGACAACAGACATATCATCCAGCACAAATCTAAGGGCAATTTCACACACAATCCTGCATTTAGGAAACCCCTTACACAAAAAGTCATTCGGGCATGGCAATGATACTAATTTGGAGTAAATAGTCCAAAAAGATTTTCTTACCAAACACATGTAACTATGCAAACTGCTGGTCTACCACTGCCAGAATCACAAGGCATCACAGCAAAGGAATCAAAAGCTTTGAACTAGAACAAAAAAGAGAAATAAAAAAATACGATCACAAATGCAAATACTTCGCCAGTTGACAAACACCCCGCCACCAAACATTTCAAATTTTTCCCTGGTTTCTAGTGATTTCTGCCCCCCTTTGGGGAAGATAGGCCTAATGTAAATAAGCCGATCTGCCCCCAAATGACCAAAATGAATGCCCCCAAAGGGGAGTGACCCTTGCCCAAGGGGCCAACCCCCAAACAAAAGAAAAACACAAAAAGTAATCCCTGGTGCCTGGTGGTTTCTGCCCCCCTAGCAAAAATAGGCTGATATGCTCTGAAGGGGGGCGGAAATGGCCAAAAGTAATGTGCCCCCATTGGGGAGTCACCCTTGCCCAAGGGGCCACCCTGCCATGCAAAAAACGTGCCCCCACACAATAATCCTTGGGGGCAGGTGGGCTTAATATAATAGGCCGATCTGCCCACAGAGGGGGCAGAAATGGCCAAAATGAATTTCCCTCCCAAAGGGGAGCGACCCTTGCCGAAGGGACCGCCCCTCAAACAAAAGAACTACACACAAAACATAATCCCTGGTGCCTAGTGGTTTCTACCCCTCTTGGGGGCAGATGGGCCTACAAAAATAGGCTGATCTACCCCAAGGGGGGCAGAAACTGACAAAATTAATGCCCCCCAAATGGGAGTGACATTTGCCCAAGGGGCCACCCTCCCCAAAGAAAGGAAACACATGCTAAACGTAATCCCTGGTACCTAAGTGGTTTGTTCCTCCCTTGGGGGTAGATAGGCCTAACAGAAATAGGCTAATCAGCCCCCAAGGGGGGCAGAAATGGCAAATAGTAATATGCACCCATGAGAAGCGACCCTTGCCTAAGGGGCTGCTCCCCTTAGATAAAATAAGAAAACAAAATCCCTGGTGTCTACCTGGCATTCCTGCTGCAGCAGGAATGCACAAAGAGACATTGGAGGAAAAGAAAACCCTTTCCTTTCCTCTGATGCCTCTATGTGAAGAAAATAAACCCCAGGAGAGAAACCTACCTGTTTTCTCTCTTGCTGTGCTGGAAACAAATGGCTTCCAGTGAGGTCAGGGTGATCTCTAATGATTGCAGCACACTGTGCAAACTGACACCATTAGATGCCTGGGAGGGGGTAGGGTGGTCATGGGTGGCAGTGGAAGGTCCTCTGCTGCCATCCCCAATTGGGGCCAGTGGGTGGGTGGCCAATGGTGGGAGCGCTAGCGCTTCCACCATGGGTCAGTCCCTTAACGTAATGATTACGTCCTTGGCACAGCAGCTCTACAGCCGAGGAGGTAACCATTATGTCCAGGGCACTGAAGGGGTTAATACTAATGAAACAGAAAGTGACCTCACAGGAAATATAAGATCCATTTTGTATTGAGAAGCAGCCACAAAAATGTGCTGCACCCACTATCTTGTATTGGGAATGGTATATAGTCCAGCTCTGCCTTACCCAGAGACTTCCAGAGAACTACAGGACATGTAAAATTCCAGAATACTGTAAGTGACATCACAGATTCAGATGCGCCATCTTAGATTGGGAAGCAGCCATAGGAATCCACTGCACCCACCAGCCTTGACTGGAAATGATAACGTTTAGCTCTACTCTGCTGTGCCTGGAGAACTATGGAACAAAGAAGACAACATGGAGCATTCCAGATTAAATGTCTTCCTGAAAAAAGTAAGGTTTCCCACATGCCTTTTCCTCCTAAGATGTTCCTTGCAGAGGTTTAGTCTTCTACGTGAAAAGGTTGCGGTGACTTGTGAACCTGTGTGGAGGATCAGTGAACCTGAACACTGTTAAGCAGTTTTCAGCATCTTTTAAGCACAGTAGGCTATAGGCGCTGGTAATAGGGGTGCTCCTGCACCCCCACAATAAACATGTTGAGGTTCAGAAGGTGAAAGAGCAAAAAATGATGCTATTTTACCTTGTTTCATTTTCTCTGCATTAAACGACAGGGGTCAAATGTCAGGTTATGTCTTCTGACATTTTGCTCCTTATTCTTTTAACATGACCCCTGTCATGGCATTTACTTTTCTTCCTCTGACTGTGAATTGAGAGTTTTTGTAAACTTAACTATGTGACAATAATGTTGAGGCACAGGGAGTGTAAAATGATAGGCTATAGGATGTAATTTGTTTTATAACTGTTTTTATTTGTATTTCATACAAGCATAACAAAAGGCCCCATCAGGCAAGGAGACAGGAAAAGCATTGACATATTAAGGTATTACCGATGAAGACCTTACAGATATGGCTTGGTCGTCTGTAATACAAGTTAAGGGTTGTGTCACCAGAGCAGTCGCGTCTCTCATTCCGGACGTTCAACGTGTCAGCAGTTAAGTGGGGTGTCTCCATCTTCGGAGTGTTGTGTGTCCTACAAGTCATTATAAGCCCTCCGCGGTCCCCATACCTTTATAAATTTCCATGAAGAACCATAGGCCGGGTAAATCACTTTCCCTGCTATCATGTAGAGACCCATCCCTGCCCTCTGTTCTGTCATTGTGGGCGTCTTAGGGGATCCCCAGTATTTGGCCACGTCCCTATTGGCCACCACCATGCCCAAGTTGCTGAAAAAAAGTTTAGGGCATGGCAAGTCTACGTCCGTTGGGATGCCCAACAATATATAGCATGGATCAGCCGGGATTTGTACCTCAAGCTCCTCTCCAAGTTCTCCTAGAATATTAGACCAGTACTTCTGAATATGCTGGCACAACTACAATGTATGCATGAAAGTGCCTCTGCCTGTCTTGCATCGTAGGCGCATGAGAGTGCCTCTGCCTGTCTTGCATCGTAGGCAGGTTGGAGCTGGGACCCTCCCAATTATATGGAGCCTCACCCTATCATAGTAAATTCTATGCAGGATTTTAAACTGTATTAACCGTAGTTGGATACGTATGGCCACTTCACGTGGGTGCATAAGAGTGGCATCCTAATCAATGTGGTCTAGGGACCCCAGGTCTTCTTCCCACCTCTCCCTCAAATGTTTGAGTGTATTAGGCATGTTATTATTGAGGGTTTTGTATATCTATGATATTGCTTTCTCTTCAGTTTGGCCAATAAGGAGCCTTCCTTCCAACACAGCATATTCCGGGAGGTCTGATATGTCTGTTTTCTGCCTACCAGGTGTGTGTTAGTTGATGATATCCTTGTGTCTGGGAAAGGTGGTATTCTTCCCGTAGGATGGTGAAGGTCTTCAGTGTTCCTTTGCTTATGAGGTCCCCCAATTTGGAGATGCCTATTATCTCACACCTCAAATCCCCAAAGCTTCCCCAGTTCTTTCAGGTAAGTAATACAGAAAGTGTGAGTTTTGTGTGGCAGCCTATCTTTCTCACTGCTTTATTCCATGCCTCTATTGTTAGCTGCATGGGCATCAAAAGTGACTGTCATTTTTTAGCATGCAACATAATTTAAATATCTGTAAATGAATTGTACAAATATTTGAAACAGTAGCAGTTAGCAAAGCACAAATGAAGTGTCTTTTTGTAATTCTGAAGTGGTATAAGCAAATGTTTTAATAGGATCAAAACATATCAAAAGAGTTTACTTGTTAGTGTGCAAATTATAAATATTTGTCAAAAGCAGGCATCATCTTTTGTGAGCTATATAGATTTATCAATACAACTAAATGTCTCTGCAAATGTAGTGCCCATTTCTATAAAAAAATGCGCTGTCTGCAAATGACAGTGCTACCACCCCATGCTTTACAGTATATTTATGACTGTGTGCTCCCAAGTGCACCACCAGCTAAATATTACACCCTTGGGGGTGTGTCCTAAGATGGACGGCGGGATGCATAAGAGGCTCCCGACCGATCCTGCAAGATCCTGCCCATTGTTGTTTTTCTTTATGCCAGTTTCGCTCATAGAGTGAACCAAGTACATGTCCTTTCCCGTATGGGCAGGCAGCGGTGGCCAGCGAACGATACAGATAAGGATGCAGAATAACTGCAGACGTGAGGGAGGAGTGCGGTGGCCCTGGGCCACCATGTGTGTGTGGAGAACGGCTCCCGGCGCTTTGGGGGTTGGTGATGAGCTCTCAAACACCTCGACCAGGGACTGGGCGCTAGGAGATTTGGAGTGCAAGTCTGCGGCAGATCCCTGCTGGTCCTCCCGCCTATCTGGACCCGTCCGAACAGTGACTGGCCTGGCCCGGGTCTGGTGTGTTCTGCTCTGTGTGTTGTGGTGGAGTGGTCTGCTGCCTGAAGCGGGGTGGGGCCTTCCCCGAGAGAGGAGTCCTAAGTGTGATGCACTGCAGTGGGCTCACGGGCAGCCTCAGCGGATCCGGGATGTGCCTGGGGGACAGTAGTGGGGGGCACGGGCCCCGCAGAGGAGATTCAGCATTGGGGCCCAAGCAGGGGGAGTGGCACCCAAAATGGGTAAACAAAGACAGGCAGGGACCTCCCAGAGCAACACCATAGACCAGTATGCGATGGCAGCAACCCCGTTGCAGCGCTCCTGGAGGCAGACATCGGACAAGAAAGCTTGTGAGCCTGAGGAGGAACCTTAAAGGGTGAAGCTACTGGCTGCTAAACAATGTTCTAGGGAGGCATTGGGGGAAAAGATTGAGTCCGTGACAACAGAGGTAAACCTCCGACGCACAGATCTACAAAAGGTTTCCAACAAAGTGTGAGCCACATAGGGATCCGTAGTGGAACTACAGTCGGAGATGGCCTCTCTTTGGAGGCAGGTAGAGGTGGTCACGTCCAAAAATGAAGCACTTGAGGTGCAAGTTGAGGATGCTGAGGGCAGATCCCGCCACAGTATTGTCCGTCTCCTGGGGTTCCCGGAGAGAGCTGAGGGGGCATCCACCGAGCACTTTGTAGAAAATTGCATCTGCTCCACCTTGAAGCCGAAGGGGCTCTCGCCCATGTTCATCATCAAGAGGGTATGTTGTGCCCTTGTGGTGCCTCCTAGGCCAGGAGCTCCTCCTCATACTGTTATTGCGCGCATTTTGAATTACAAAGATCATGATTGTGTTCTACGAGCTGCCAGGGAAACTAACTCTGTTTGCTTTGAAAACAACAAAATCTCTGTTTACCCTGATTATACAAACAAGGTGCAAAACTGAAGGAAGGGCTTCCTGGATGTCGAGGTCAAACTGAGATCCATGGGCATTAGAAATATGCTGTTATACCCTGCCAGGCTTCAAGTGCTTTCTAGGTTTCTGGGGGGGAATCAATTTTTTTTGATATGCCGGAAATGTCTGGCAGTGGCTAGAGATCTGGGACAAGGTACCCAGGAACAGAGCTTGAGGTCCCCTTAAATGGCAGGGATCCACTTGGAGGCACAGAGATGACACTGCGGTGGAGAGTGGCGCTCCCTTGGCGGAGGGAGAGCCACAGAGGGTAGTTATCCAGGACGACAGCACAATGGCGATTGCTTCCTCAGGGAGGATGACGCTTGTGGAGATGAGTTCACAGACTCAGGAGGAGATAACTGGGCTTCAGTCCTCCTAACCTACGCTGGGTGGTTCACTTTGCTGACTCAGGAGGGTTGTATTATTGGTTGATTTTCTACTCACAGAAACCGAGTCTATGATTATCCAGACCAGCCACCTTAAGCATGCCAAATGTATATTCTTTCATAATATAACTGTCGATATTTCCATTGCTTGTTTCCCTACAATCCAACATGGTATGTTACCCTGTAAGGGTTGTGGTGTCAGCCCCTTCCACATAGGTGGTGGGCATGGTTGGAGAAATTGGGCTTAGGCTGGGTGACGCAACATCATTAGCTATATTGGATTTGCAGTAAATGTGTTTTTGTGTTACTGCTCATCCGGGAAGTAGGGATTTCCTTTTACGGTTTTGTAACAGTTGAAACTGTTTGTTGATACAGTGTGCATGGAGCCCTGCCAATGCGGGGGGGCTAGTGTGGAGGGTTTCACCTTTGTAGAGCAGGACCTCGGGGTGGAGGGGGACTCAGGTGAAGAGGGAGACAAGGAAGCTTATGGCTTTTGGAGGTAATATCTTGGAATGTCAGAGGGCTTAGAAAATATACTGCACAATGTAGGGTACACTCGTTTCTCAGTAGACTGGGAGTACTGATTCCCTGTCTGCAGGAACTACAACTAATGGGCGAGGAAACGCGAAAGTTGGGAAAAAAATGGCACAGGCAGTTATTTACATCCACATACTCTTCTTATGTTTGCAGAGTGGCCATATGGGTAGCACCTGGGGTTCCATTCTGGCACACTTACAGCAAAGCTGATGTGGAGGGTCGCTACATACTGATACAGGGTAGACTGGACAGGAAACCTGTAACGATCCTAAACACTTATGCGCCCAACTCAGATAATCGCATGCTTGAGGATGCGTTGGGTACTCCCCTGATCTGGGCTGGAGACTTTGTGTGCTGAATGGTGACGAGGACTGCAGTCCTACCAGGCAGGGTACAAAACCACTCATGATGAGATCACTCTGGAGGGTAATAGACTGTCTGGGACTGCTAGATGGTTTGAGGGAATTACACCCCAAAAAGCTAGAATTTACATGTCCCTTGAAAACCCATAATACATACAGTTGTTTGGATCTTTTTCTCTTGGGGGGGAATCCGTACCACACAAATGTCCACAGTTAAGCATCTGGGTAGATTCCCCCAGATTATGCGCCAGTGCTGTTAGCCATACAGAGGGAGGGCGGTGGACCTGGCGAATGTCCCCAGATTTACTTGAGGAAACTGTGGGCTGTGAAGCATTGGCATCTTCATTACAGGATTATTTTGAGCAGAACTGGGGCACCATGCAGAACAGAGAGGAGGAATTGGAGGTCATTTGGGGAACGTACATGAGAACTACATGCAGAGTGAAACACCAGCTGGAGGCAGAATTTAAGACACTAGAGAATAAATTGGCAAATCTGCAAGTGAAAGAGACCCGTTCTGGCACCACACATGGGGAATTGCTAAAGGCGCACAGGGACATAAATGAGCTCTAGGACAGGGTTGACAGGATGACTTTAAGGATATATAGTAAGAAGTTGCATAGGGAAGGGGTTAAGTCAGGACGCTTGCTGACTTGAATACTTGAGAGAGAAACAGAGCCTCCCCCCATTTTATACCTTAGAAATGCCATGGGCGTGGTGGTCTCTGGCAGAGATGAGATTCTGTCTGTCTTTGCCGAACATTTCAGGGCAGTATATAGAGCGGGTCTTGCTGGTTTGGAACAGGACCTCGATCACTTTGTGCGACGGGAGGGTCTTCCCCGGCTGAGCCCTGAGCAGTGGATGGAGGAGGCTATATCTCTGGAAGAACTAGAAGAGGCCAGTAAAGTGATCAATAAAGCTTATGAACCAGGAGGAGGTGGGCTCCTTGTGGAATTCTATCAATTCTTTAAGGCTTCACTCCTGCTAGCGGTGTTATGGGAAGCACGGGACAAGGGAATAATGCCAGACTTAGGGGGTAATTCCGACCCTGGCGGTCATGGACCGCCAGGGCCGGGGACGGAGGAAGCAGGGCCAACAGGCTGGCTGTGCTTCTGGGGCAATTCTGACCGTGGCGGTAAAGCCGCAGTCAGAAAAGGGAAACCAGCGGTTTCCCGCCGGTTTTCCCCTGCCCCAGGGAATCCTCCACGGCGGCGCTGCAAGCCCCTAACAGTGCCACTGCACCCGTCGCACACCAGCAACTCCGCCGGCTCCATTCGGAGCCGGCTTCATCATTGCTGGGGCTTTCCCGCTGGGTGGGCGGGCGGCCTTTTGGCAGTCGCCCGCCCAGCGGGAAAGTCTGAATGACCGCCGCGGTCATTTGACCGCGGTACGATCTTTTGGCGGTCTCCGCCCGCCGGGGTCGGAATGACCCCCTTAATGCGCAAAGAGATATGGTATGCCTTATGTTGAAACCAGGGAGTGATGCAATGGATCCCTCAGCTTACAGGCCCCTTACTATGTTAAATTTGGATGTTAAAATCCTCTGCAAGGTCCTGCCGACTAGATTGAGGGGTGTTATTCAAGACTTGTCCACGACACCAATGTGGATTTTTACCGGCGTGTAGCACTACCCTTAACCTGCAGTGTGTCGCACATGTCCTGTATGAGACCTCGGAGGTTGCCCAAAATTTAGCCTTGGTGTCATTCGATCTGGAAAAGGCATTTGACACTGTTCAGTGGAATTACCTTATGACAGTCTGCATGAACTTGGGGCCAAAAGTTTGTGCTTGGGTACCCCTCCTTTATACAGACCCCACTATTCGTATTCGAGTGGGGGCCAGCTCTCTGAGGCATGGGCCGGCAGGTAGGGGTACGAGACAAGGATATCCCATGTCGCCACTCCTATTTGCACTGGCGATTCAGCCTCTTGCAATGGTGTTGCACCGAGATATGAGCCAATATGGGCTAAAAATAGGGACGCAGTCTCATGTTATCTCATAGTATGCAGATGATGCAATGATTTATCTTAGGTCCCCAGAGGAATTGGTGCCCGTGCTGATGCAGTTGCTGGCAACGTTTGGTAATTTTTCAGGTCTCAAGATTAATGCCCAAAAGTCATTGCTATCTCCCTTGGGGGGACTCAGAGTAAGCAGGCGGATCAACTACCGGAGGTGTGGCTGCAATGGGAGTTGGAGGGTTTCCGATACCAGGGCATATGGATCATTCACACGGAGAAGGGACATAACCGTCTCAATGTAGAAAGAGTGGTCAATGACCTGGTGAGCTCTGTTGTCTTTTGGAATAGATTTCCTCAATCTCCGATGGGTAGGGCAGCGGTTGCAAAAAATTTCTTTCTTCCTCGCTGTCTATATCTTGTTCAGAATACTTTATTTCCACTTGTTTCTAGCCTCTTCCAAAAGCTGGACAGACTCCTGGTCTCGCTGATTTAGGTGGGGTGCAACAGCAGAGTCTCCCTTTTAACACTTAGAAAAAAGCTAGAAGACTGAGAACTGGCAGTCCCAGACATGCAGCACTTTTACAACATGCTGCCAAATCAAATGGGTGATGGACTCAATTGGGTGGGAGGAGAGACTATTTCTGGGCATGCTTGGTGGGGACACACTTCCCCAACTTTTGATGAAGAGGGGCAGATCAAAACATCTGATCCTGCACTTAGTGAAAGTCACTGCCTCTTTATGAAAGCAGGTGGTTATAAGATTATCAGACGGGCACCTTTTGATAAGGACTTGAAATTATGGGCTCTAGCACTCTTCAGAGCCATTGAGGAATGTATGTTGATGGACCTATGCAGCAGGGTGGTTGCATTACAGCAGGGTACATATATCTGGGTGAATGCTTTATCCTCTTTCAGCAGGTACAGGAGTTGTTTGGAGTAGGGCCAGGGCAATTTTTGCAATATGCCATGTAACATAGTGAGTTTGGCTTCCAGTTGACTGAAGGAAGGTAGTCCCTCTATAGTAGCCAAATAAGGGGCAATGACTTTCCTAAGCTGTAGATAGAGGTAAAATTGTGAGTGCACTAACACAAATTCCTCTCATAGCTCCAGAAATGAGCTAATATGATTAGAGAATGCTACAACCCCTAATGTGCATATTTCTGGACTTTCCCGCTCTCTGAAGCCCTGGTGGGCAGTGTCTTGGGGAAACTTATTTTCAATTCACAATGGGGTTACGCCCATGTACATGTTCATCCATTCATTCTCTGTTAGATTCTGGAGTTGGGCTTCCCACCATGTAATTAATGACTCTGAAAGACTTCACCCACTGCCCATAATTTGGTTTTGTATTATGGATCTGATGCACTGCCATTTAGCAATTTGTTAATCAGGACTAGATGCACCGAGGAGGGAAGCTGGAAAGGATAGTAATCTAGAACAGATTGCACTTTTGGGTAGGGCAATTATCTTGACCATATCAACTCTTCTCACCATTGTTTAATTAACAGATGATGATCTAGCATAGGCAGAATGTTCTCCGACCAAACCACTGATTCCTTGCCAGCTCAGGTCGGTCAAGAAGTGATCGGCTGATAAGTAGATTCTGGCCTCCATGTTTGTTGACCAGCGAAACACATAGTTTCTCACCCCTCTGACTATTCTACCTAGAGCTCATTTGCCAGAGCGAATTGCAGCAACTAGAGTTGACAACTTTGGCTGGTGCCCACTGAAGGATAAGGAATCCAGTAGGACTTCCTCTACTTTCACACACGCTATTGGCCCACTGTGAACCAGACAAAGAAAAAGAAGAAAAGGAGAAAAAGTTTAGGCCATGTGTGTTCCCCATACGAGTGAGAAGGTGATTAAATTATTTTTCTAAGTTTATCAACGGTATTGCTAGTGTGGTTCCTGCAGTCTGTCTCCCAAGGCAAATGTGTTAAAAATACATCAGCTATTATGACATATGGACTTATGCACCGTGAAGCCACTCTGGCCCTGATGAATTAATTCATCAATCACTTTAGGGTGCACTTTGCTAGACTCGGGCCATGGTTTGAATTTGGCACCAATAAGGATAATAAGCCTGCTTGAGGCACATCTGATTGCCGGGCAGTCCTGTTTCAAAAGAGCAATTATAACTGCCTAGCTTAGTTCCTTCTTGAAACTACCAGCCTGTCATGTTGCCATGAACAACACATGTAGAAGGTGAGAGACCCTGCCAGACACCTAAGAATTTGGCTATGAGACCATTGAGCTTCTCTTTTTACCTTGTTTAGCAACTCATTGACATTAGATGTGAGGTATTTGAAGGGTATAAGGATAGTACCAGAGGGAATACAACCATCTTGCTTTCTATGAGTGTAGGTGAACATGGGATGTAGGTTTCTCGAAGTGATCAGTGCATCAGCAGAGTGGAACAAACAGCAACTGCAGACTCCCTACCTCTCTCTCCATACTTCAAACTATGAAGCCTCTGTTGTGTAAATGTGCATGGTAAGGCTTTCATCTAGAACTGAGAAGGGCCATCCTCGATGCCCCTTCCAAATATCACAAATAAACTTCCACATGAAACAGTGAACTACAACAGTGAGTAGTGGACCACTTTTCAGGATACAGTAGGGTACTGATGGGAGACTCATGAATGCATGTACTAGTTGCATGATGAGAAATAATGCATATCGGGTGACAATACTAGGTGGGTGTTTTTCAGTCAGATGGTAGGTTTTGTTAACTGGGCAACTGGTTCCTGGTTTTGCTGCAGGGGTGTCACTGTTGGATTGCAGATAGTCTCTTGATCTCAGGGTGCTAAGAACACCATGAATGTCACATGAGAAGTGATGGCCAAACATGGGTTACCTGGAGCCATTTCAGACACCAATCTAGAGGGAAGTCTTTTTGGTACCTCCTGTTATCAGTCATTTGGCTGGTGACCTTCAGCTGCAGAGAGGTTGTGTATTGAGCAAGATTACTTTCCATCCTCACGTTAGGTCTCCTTTCTGCCTTCTTCCCTGTTGCTTTGACTGTTTCAAAGAGGGCACATGGACCTTTGGTTTTGCTGGAAAGAACAGCATGTAGTGCAAGTTCATTGATCAGAGTTTCTTCTTCCCCTTTCACGGACTTACACTGCACCAGCTTTGTGTAGTGTGGAACTATCATTATGTGGTGTGCCTCTTATTGAATCAAGTCCCTCTCCCTAGCTGTTTTAAGAATTTTATCTCATAATTTAGAAGATGGATAATTAGAGGCTACTTTGAGGTACCAGGAGCATGCCTCGGAGTGAGAGCCTGGTGTGCCCTTTCAATCACAAAGCACATTGACAACCTTTATTTGGGGATGAAGTTGTGCAGCCGTTGCTGGAGGGAAATTGCAGGGCACATTCCTTCTGCACCTTCTGGGTATTATCGAAAAGGTATACTGGCTACTGGACTTGCGTGTTAATGACCTGATCTATTTTCTCCTTCAATGCTCCCTTTCCCCCTGGCTTCCCTGGTTGGTGTGTTGAATTTCTGTTCCTTTGGTGCTGTGCGCGGTTGGTGCTCTATCTACGTTTGTCCTCATTCATATTTTGTAGACAGCTGGTGGGGCTATCCTGGTTTACAGCCTATGGGGCTGTGCCTGTCATTCTTTACTCTTTGATGTGGTGGTGGTGGTCCATCGCGGTTCAGCGGGCGTGGCGTGCCCTGCTGCGTCCCTGTTCACCACCTCCGGTTGGGTCTTCTGTGGCCCATTCTTCTAGACGCCTGCTGTCTGGAGGGGCCTCTGTTTTGTTCCCAGAGCCCACTATTTTGGGGCCGTGGGAACACGAGGTGGGTGGCATTGGGCTATTCTATCGAGGTTTGTATTGTTTGACTTCTAAATGCCATCTGAAGATTCTGGGGACTATGCTCTTAATGCCGAGGGAATGCACAACTTGATATGGGACATGTGTGTCTATACACATCACACAGCACACAACATAAAATTGCTAACACAGGCCTTTTGAGGACACAGACATTCCCCCAGGAGGCAGGAGAGATAGTCTCTCAAACATACCTCTAAACAGCCCACCCCACGGAATTCACTGCACGGTTCCCCTAGCAACACAGAAAAAGTTGTTCACTAAGACAGATAGTGCTAAATGCCGCACCTTGCTCACCCCTTTGGTTAATAATAGAATAACCGTGAAGGAACTGGAGAACAATGGCAGGCCGTATAAGTGAAAATTCGAATGTGTGCACGTGCAGATTTAATGGACCAGCACCCTAAAACTCACCACACATATGTGCAGCACTTTAAAGATGTGGCTTCCTTTCCACATGCTAAACGAAGGGGGAGAATGAGGGTTAAAGTAAGGTAAGGTGACATATACCAATTAAATTAAATATAATACTACCCATCAGTGTCAATGCTCTGCTAGGCAAATCTGTGGAAGAAAAGAGAAGATAGAAGATGTAAATGCATCTCTCAGGGGTGTGGTGTCGTCACCATCACCCAGCCAAATGGCATAAGTAGTTCATACATAAAAACGAATACAAGACGTACTACATATAAGAAACACTAAAAGACACTTAAAACATGTGAGGCACCTCTAAGAAAACACACGTGGTGCATGCGTGACCTAGTTTCAGGGACGCAGCAGGGCACGCCACGCCACGCCCGTTGAACTGGGATGGACCATCACCACCACATCAAATAGTAAAGAATGACAGGCACAGCCCCATAGGCTGTAAACCAGGATAGCCCCACCAGCTGTCTACAAAATATGAATGAGGACAAACGTAAATCAATCAATCAATCAATCAAAGAGATTTATAGAGCGCGCTACTCACCCGTTAGGGTCTCAAGGCGCTGGGGGGGGGGGGGGAGGGGAGATCACTGTTCGAAAAGCCAGGTTTTAAGGTTTTTTCTGAAGAGTAGGAGATCCTGGGTTTTGCGGAGGTGGGTGGGGAGGGAGTTCCAGGCTTTGGGGGCCAGATAGGAGAAGGATCTGCCCCCCGTGGTGGTGTGTTTGATGCGGGGGACTGAGGCAAGGGAGAGGTCAGCGGGGCGGAGGTGGCGTGTGGGAGTGTGGAAGGTCACTTTCTCGTTGAGGTAGATTGGGCCGGTGTTGTGGAGGGATTTGTGCGCGTGGATGAGGATCTTAAAGGTGATCCTTTTGTCTATGGGGTGCCAGTGGAGGGATTTGAGGTGTGGTGAGATGTGTTCATGTCGGGGCAGGTCGAGGATGAGTCGTGCTGCTGAGTTCTGGATTCGTTGTAGTTTGCGTTTGAGTTTTTGTGTGGTGCCGGCGTAGAGGGTGTTGCCGTAGTCCAGCCTGCTGCTGATGAGAGCGTGGGTGACTGTCTTTCTGGTCTCTGTGGGGATCCATTTGAATGTTTTCTTCAGTGTGCGGAGTGTGTTGAAGCATGAGGAGGTGAGTGCGTTGATTTGTTGGATCATAGAGAGGGAGGGGTCCATGATGATGCCGAGGTTGCGTGCGTGGTTTGCGGGGGTGGGTGCAGGGCCTAATGTGGTGGGCCACCAAGAGGGGTCCCAAGTGTTTTTGTGAGGACCAAAAATGATAATGGTGGTTTTGTTGGAGTTGAGTTTCAGGTGGTTGGCTGTCATCCAGGCAGTGGTGTCAAGGAGTGCAGCGTGTAGGTTGGTTTTGGCGGTGGAGGGGTTGCGGGTGAGGGAAAAGATGAGTTGTGTGTCATCAGCGTATGAGAGGATGGTGGTTCCGTGGGGTTTGAGGATGTTGGCTAGTGGGGCCATGTAGTTGTTAAAGAGGGTGGGGCTGAGGGAGGAGCCTTGTGGGACTCCGCATGTGATTTTGGTGGCGGAGGATTGGAAGGGTGGGAGACGGACTTTTTGGGTTCTGTCGGTAAGGATGGAGGTGAGCCAGTCCTGGGCTAGGTGGCGGATCCCGGCGTCGTGTAAGGAGTGTGTGGTGGCAGACAGTGTCAAAGGCTGCGGAGAGGTTGAGGAGTATGAGTACTACGGTCTCGCCCATGTCGACTCTGGATCTGATTTCGTCGGTGCAAGCGATGAGAGCGGTTTCCGTGCTGTGGTTCTTGCGGAACCCAGATTGGGAGGGGTCAAGTGTGTGATTTGTCTTGAGGAAGTGGAATAGGCGGGAGTTGACTAGTTTTTCCGTGACCTTGGCTGGGAAAGGGAGGAGGGAGATGGGGCGGTAGTTGGAGAGGTCGTCTGGGTTGGCTTTGGTTTTTTTTAGGAGCGCGGTAACTTCCGCGTGTTTCCAGAGGTCAGGGAAGGTGGCGGTTGCGAATGAGCTGTTGATTATGGCTCGGAGTTTAGGGGCTATGGTGGGACTGGCCTTGTTGTATATTCGGTGGGGGCATGGGTCGGAGGGGGAGCCAGAGTGAATGGAGTTCATTGTCTTTTCAGTTTCTTCGTCGGTGGTGGGGGCCCAGGTGGTGAGTAGGTTGTGGGGTGTGTGTGTTGGGTTTGTGTTGGGTGGGTGGCGGTTGTGTGTGGAGGGTGTGTATGGTATGAAGCTGTTGTGTATGTTCTGGATTTTGCGGTGAAAATAAATTGAGAGGGAGTTGCAGAGGGTTTGTGTGTGGGTGGGGTCTTGGTTGCTGGCTTTGGGTTTGGAGAGCTCTTTTATGATGATTGATTGATTGATAGATGCCTGCTGTCTGGAGGGGCCTCTGGTTTGTTCCCAGAGCCCACTCTTTTGGGGGCCCTGGGAACACGAGGTGGGTGGCACTGGGCTATTCTATCGAGGTTTGTATTGTTTGACTTCTAAATGCCATCTGATGATTCTGGGGACTATGCTCTTGATGCCGAGGGAATGCACAACTTGATATGGGACATGTGTGTCTATACACATCACACAACATAAAATTGCTAACACAGGCCTTGGAGGACACAGACATTCCCCCAGGAGGCAGGAGAGATAGTCTCTCAAACATACCTCTAAACAGCCCACCCCACGAAATTCACCGCACGGTTCCCCAGCAACACAGAAAAAGTCGTTCACTAAGACAGATAGTGCTAAATGCCGCACCTTGCTCACCCCTTTGGTTAATAATAGAATAACTGTGAAGGAACTGGAGGAGAACAATGGCAGGCCGTATAAGTGAAAATTCGAATGCGTGCACGTGCAGATTTAATGGACCAGCACCCTAAAGCTCACCACACATATGCGCAGCACTTTAAAGATGTGGCTTCCTTTCCACATGCTAAACAAAGGGGGAGAATGAGGGTTAAAGTACGTTAAGGTGACATATACCAATTAAATTAAATACAATACTACCCATCAGTATCCATGCTCTGCTAGGCAAATCTGTGGAAGAAAAGAGAAGATAGAAGGTGTAAATGCATCTCTCAGGGGTGTGGTGTCGTCACCATAACCCAGCCAAATGGCATCAGTAGTTCATACATAAAAACGAATACAAGACGTACTACATATAAGAAACACTAAAAAACACTTAAAACATGTGAGGCACCTCTAAGAAAACACACGTGGTGCATGCATGACCTAGTTTCAGTGTTTGTATGCTAATTGCATGATAGGTCCTCCAAGAGGGGGGTGTGCATATAGTCAAACGCTGTAAAATATACACAAATGAAAATGCGGTGAAGGTAAAGCTCAACAACCGAGTTCTGAGTACTGTAGGTGGTCTAGGGCATACAGAGTACTTACTTCCTCAAAGCGACACTCCCACCAAAAATCTACTCCTCACCTCACCGTGGCCCGAATAACACAGTGATCCCCATAGGGATCCGGGTATTTGTAACGAAGAACTGCTCACGGGTCCAGACTTGGCACGTGAGAAGACTAGACTGATGACCTTCCAAGATGGCGGTCATCGGTGGCCCAATGAAAGACTGAGGGTCCCCTTTGGCCAGTTTCTCAGACTCAGGAGAAAATGTTCCGAGGTGCCTGATTATAAACAGCAAGCTCAGAACCTAGCATCCAAATTGGTGGCTAGGAACTACCCCCCAAAAATCATCAGCCGTGCCATGAAACGTGCATGCAACAACAACAGAGAGGCCCTTTTGGACATCCCTCCCTTTGAAAGAGAAAGAAGAAAGGCTCATATGCATCACCACATTTAATGTAGTCTCTAATCTGGTACATGAGATTATCAATAAACATTGGCCCATTCTGAACAGCGACCACCTGGACCTGCCGAAACCTATGTTTTCCCAATAGACATGGCAAAAGCATAAAGAACATACTGGTACACACCTGACCATGTCAACCCAAGCGAGGGCTGAACACCACCAACCTCCTACCACATTATGCATGCAGCAACTGTAGTGTATGCCACTTGACACATGCGACCAAGAAGGTAACTTTCAATAACGACTCCACATGGGAAATCAGAGGTTTTACCAACTGTAACACCCAAGGAGTAGTTTATATGATTACATGCCCATGCAACCTACATTACGTTGGAATGACTTCCCTCAAAGCAAAGATCCGCATAGGGGAACATCGCAGTAACTTAAGGTGTGGCCGTGCTACAGCAAAAATGTCCTCCCATTTCATCGATAACGCCCACACAGTAGATGACTACCAGTGGGTCATCCTCGAACATCACAAGGAGGTTAAGTCCGAGTCCTTCCTTCTTGAAAGGGAACAACGCTGGGTCTTCAAATTACGCACTGATCAATTTGGTCTCAATGAAAACATCCCATGAGGACAACTAATGCAACATTAATTACTTTCTCCCCCCCCCCCCCCCCTCCCCTCTTGAGCAAGACACCTAGATGTCCAACACCATATGTGGACTTAACTCTTTTGGATTCCTCAATTACCATCAAGCACCTTTTTCCAGCCTTAACCAATGACAATTTTTTCTTGTATTGCGTAAACCTTCCTCTCCCTCCCTCTTTCTCTTCCCCCTTTCACTCTCCCTTTCTTCCTCTTCTCTCTTTTTCTTTCTATAATTTTGATTTTTCTTTCAATTTTCTTTTTCCCTTCCATTAGACCTCCTCCCTCTCACTGTATCTCCCTTCCCCCTCCTTTTTCCTCCTCCCCATTTTTTATTTGATTTTTTTCATTTTTTTTCTCTTCGTAATTTCTAATTTGTCTTTCACCTTTTCTTTTTCCTCATACCCCCTCGCGTATACCTTTCTCCCCTTGTTTCCACCTTTTTCCCCCTTCCCCTGACCCCAGCCACCCCCCCTCCCCGTGACACTTCTTTGTGTGTCGCTCTTCTACTTCATTGATGCCATACCAATACAGGCATCTCGAGGGGCATCCACTATTTAGGACCCTCGTTGTCCTTCATTGGGCCACCAATGACCGCCATCTTGGAAGGTCATCGGTCTAGTCTTCTCATGCGCCAAGTCTGGATGCGTGAGCAGTTCTCCATTACAAATACCTGATCCCTACGGGGATGGCTGTGTTATTCGGGCCACAGGGAGGTGAGGAGTAGGTTTTTGGCGGTAGTGTCGCTTTGAGGAAGTAAGCACTCTGTATGCCTTAGACCACCTGCCGTGGGCAGAAAGGGCTCGTTGAGCTTGAACTTCACCGCATTTTCATTTGTGTATATTTTACAGCGTGTGACTCGAAGTACACCCTCCTCCCGGAGGACCTATGATGGAATTAGCATAAACACTGAAACTAGGTCACGCATGCACCATGTGTGTTTTCGTAGAGGTGCCTCACATGTTTTAAGTGTTTAGTAGTGTTTCTTATATGTAGTACGTCTTGTATTTGTTTTTATGTCTGAACTACTGATGCCATTTGGCTGGGTGATGGTGACAACGACACAAAAACCCTGAGAGATGCATTTACGTCTTCTATCTTCTCTTTTCTTCCACAGATTTGCCCAGCAGAGCATTGACACTGATGGGTAGTATTTAATTTAATTGTTATATATCCGCTTAGCACAGTAAATAGTAAGAGTACTTCCACTAGTAGTAGGCACACAAGGAGTGATACTAGGGAGATCACTATGGTTCTGAAGAGGAGTTTAGGGGTAAACTCCAAAACATGTAGCCCACTAAGGAGGACAGGTACATAATAAACCCACCCTCTTGACACCCCTTTTTAATCATACCACCCCTGTGAGACGTATTAAACTAGTAATATTATCCAGAGGGGGGCTATTTTTAAGTTACCAAGACCCCACCACTCCTAGCCTTTTCTAGCATCCACATCGCTGACACCAACAGTGCTCCCACGTATTCCATCAGTCGCAGCATGCCTCGTTCTGCAGCAGAACGGGAAGAAACCCAATGATGAAGCATCTAACAAAAAACGTTTTTTTCTGTGGAAGCTTTCCCCTTCTGGGTTGGGTCTCTTCCCTTCCACAGCCTTATGCTCGGGACACTTCACGGCTTAGATTTACAGATAGCGGACTATAGTCATGGAAGAATGCTAAAGTGACCAATACCTTACATTATGCCATACAAAGGTTTCAGAAATAGAACAAACTGCTAGGGTGCATCACAATTGCCCAAATTATGGACCAGATTACCACCATTGCTCACCCTGCGCCCCCCAAACCCGCACAAACTATGCCCCTGCGAGAGTTGCCCACGGTATAGTTAGGAAATGAGTCAAGTACCCCAGCATTTATTCACATATCTTGGACTAGATCTGATTGATGGCATTCAACAACGACTTTCCCAAATTAAGGGAAGAAACACACAAATGCTACACAGAACTAAATAGAATAACAGCCATGGGAAGTTTGCTTTGTAAGGATCTGGATACTTTGTTTAGCAAAATAGTCCCGAGAGATCTGTCGGAGGACTGCAAGAAAGTGACAAATTGGCCGACAGAGGAGCTGAGAAAGGGGCAAGGGGGGATACCAGGAGATGAGGTAGAAAAGGCAAGGAAGGCTTTGATGGAGTACATAAGAGAAAAGGTGCCAGAAGAAATGGTAGGTTGGTCAAAAATAATACACACCCAGCAGGAGAAAAATGAAAGTGTGAACTCTTACTATGACCGCCTTTTACAAGTTTACCAACAGATTAGTGGTGTGAAAAACCCACTAGGAGAAGGAATGGCAGCCTTTGTCACCACATTTGTCTACGGGTTCCAGCAACCCATTCAGGCACATCTACAGACCTCTTTTGTCTGCTGCCAGCAGGAGCCTTTAGACAAGGTGCTGGCAGCAACAAGGTATTGTGAAGATCACCAAGCACATCTACAGGCACTTGAGGAAGAGAAAGCAAAAAGTGAAAAGGCGAAGTTGATGATGGCGCTTGAGAAGTTTTTTAGCACAGGACAAGGCAGGGCTAGAGGAAGGCGAGAGTCAAATGGGAGAGCATCCTCCCAACTCGTGTCCGGGACAACTTTTTTCCACTGTATCCAGCAAGGACATTGGAAGCCGGATTGCCCCTTGCTAGGCAGGGGACCCAGGGATAGGAGCCAGCACGTCTCCTGCCCACAGAGCGCACCACCCCCCTACACAGTGTATTTGATACAACTTCAAATGTACAGGCCCACCCAACAACATTATGGTTCCATATATGCCCCACCACCTCCACAGAGAGGGAATGGCAGACCATGGCCCTCTGAGCACAACAACAATCAAGACTACCCCGCCCCCTTTACCCACCGCCGCCCAAAAAATATATTACTATGGCTGCATTAAGTAAAGAACATGTTTAGTAGCCCGTGTAATACCGGTAGACGAGGAGGGCCCATATGTGCCAGGGACAGTGCTAAGTAGGACTGTCCCTTTCTTGGTTGACACAGGTGCCACAAGGTCAATGTTGAAGGCTTCCAACATACCCAGAGGCAGCATTGTCAGGAACACAAATAACAGCTGTAGGCAAGACAGGACGACAAATTGACGAATATCCGAGGCAGCTCCTGAAACTGATAGTGGGCCCTATCACGGTTGATCACCAGTTTGTTTTCAGCAGGTACTGCCCTGTTAACTTTGTGGGAAGGGACATACTATGTAAGTTACAGTGCACCATCCATTGTTCACCTATAGGGGTATTTCTAGAGAGCAGGGTGAATGGACTGTCTGTACAGGCCTTTATGAGATGTGGCTCCCAAGGAAAGACCCAGGGAATACAACTAGAATTGCAGGATTATGTTCTAGATAAGGTCTGGGTGCGCAGACCAAATGATGTGGGGCGAGTACTAGACTACCCCCCTGTGCAGGTCAGGCTGAGACTGGTGGTGCGACTGCCACGTGTTCCACAATACAGTATACATAAGGAGGGTAAGGAAGGGATAGCAAGGGTCCTCAGGGAAATACAAGACAGCCCCTGCAACACTCCCATCCTCCCAGTGAAGAAGGCCTCTAAGGGACCAGACGGGGCCCCAGTAAATAGATTTACGCAATACCTTTGAGAGCTGAACAAAGTAGTGGTCCCCTCATTCCCAGTGGACCTAAATCCAGCTACCATCCTGTCCAGTATTCCTAGTACGACCACCCACTTCATGGTCCTAGATTTGAGTAATGCCTTCTTCTCTGTGCCCCTTCACCCGAATTCCCAGCACCTCTTTAGATTCGTATTTAGACAAAGAAGACTAACATGGCAGCACCTTTCACAAGGGTTTTTAGACTCACCCATCATCTTTTCCAATGCTCTACGGGCAGATCTGGCATCCTTGCAGCTACCTGGGCGGTCCACCTTAATTCAGTACATCGATGACCTACTTCTGGCCTCACCCTCCCGGATAGCCTGCATTTAAGACACTGTAGTCCTATTATGCCATCTACCACAAAAGGGTCATAAAGTATCCCCTAAGAAATTGCAGTGTTGCCAGCAAAGAGTGCGATATTTGGGCCATGAACTGTCACATGGAACAGAGAAATTATTGCCAGACAGGATAGCCGTCATCACACAATTTCCCAGACTACAATCACAGCAGGAGGTAAGGGCCTTCCTTGGAGTAGCAGGGTACTACAGACACTGGACCCTGATTACACGCCTACTGCAAAACTTCACCCACAAAGGTGTGCCAGATAAAGATGCTTGGTCCCCAGACTGAAACAACATTCCAGACACTGTAAAGAGAATTGTGCGCAGCACCCGCACTAAGCTTCCCAGATTACAGCAAGGACTTCCACTTCTTTTGCCATGAGAAAGTTGGCTGCTCATTGGGGTGCTGTCTCAGAAACATTGGGTCCTTCTACCATCCAGTGGCATACTTTTCTGCCACCCTTGATCCTGTTGCAGTGGTGCTTCCACCCTGTCTGGGGGGAGTGGCCTCCGCAGCCCTGCCGGTAGAACAATCCGAAAACATAGTACTGGCACATTCTTTGGTTCTGCATGTCCCACATGCCGTGGACACATTACAGACAACAACGAAGAATCAACACCTTACAAATGCATGCTTCACACAATATGAACTAATACCGCTGGCACCACACATCATTATCAAAAGATGCACTACTCTGAACCCAGCTTGTCTGTTACCTACAGGCAGGACTATGATGACCCCCTTAGCGGATAACTCCTTTCATGATTGTGTACTAGCAGTAGACAGACACACCAAAGTGAGGCCGGACCTCAGAGACACCCTGTTTCCAGGTGCTGAAGGGGACTTGTTTGTTGATGGGTCATGCATTAGGGATAACACTGGAACGCTGCAGGCTGCTTATGCTGTGGGCACTGTGAAGAGATTGCTAGAAGGAGGAAGATTGGCAACTGTAAAAAGTGCCTAGGCAGCAGAGTCAGTGGCACTAACTAGGGCCAGCCACCTGGCTGAAGGGAAGTCTGTGAATATTTATACTGACAGCCAGTACGCATTTGCAGTGTCCCATGACTTTGGCCAGCCGTGGGCAAAGAGGAGATTTGTTACGTCGGCTGGCCAATTAATACAACACACACATTGATTGCTGATTTATTGCAAGCACTGATTTTGCCAAGAAAAGTTGCCATAATAAAATGGTCCACTCATACTGTTGCCAAAGATTATGTTTCTACAGGAAATACGTTCATGTATGGGGAAGCCAGAAGAATAGCATTGGCTGGGTGTGAGTACTCAATGATTCAGGTGACATCTGCTCCACAGATTAAAGAAGAATGTACATATTTTGATCCCAAGTGTATTCAACAACAGGTTCGGGGAACAGATGCGGAAGGAATGGAATCGGGGAGGTTGTATACAAAATAAGGAGGGGATTTGGGTAGCTCGGAGTGGTAAGATATGCTTGCCAGCAATGCTACTACCCTCCATGGCCCACCTTTTTTATGGCTCTTCACATGTGTGGCGGGAAGTGATGATACATTTATTTTCTCAATGCTGGCATAGCCCACAATTTTGCCAATATGCTGAACATTTATGCAAACAGTGTACTATTTGTTCCCAGTATATTACGGGTGAGGGTACACCCACAGCACCGGGCCACTTCCCACCACCACATGGGCCACTTCCCACCACCACATGGACCCTTTGAGAGTCTACAAATAGATTTTATTGAAATGCCCCCCACCCATAAGTACAGACATGTTCTGGTCATCGTGTGCATGCTCAGCAAATGAGTGGAGCCATACCCTATCAAGAACTGTGATGCACAGACTATTGCTAAGTGTTTGTTGAAAGAATTGATTCCCCATTTTGGGATACCAGCCCTTTTGAGTTCTGACAATGGACTCTGATTCATCTCCCAGGTCATTCAAGGATTGTGCAAGGGACTGGGAATATCACGGAAATTACACAGTGCCTACCACCCACCAGCAGCGGGGCTGTGTAGAGAAAGAACGGAATATTGAAAAGTAACATAGGGAGCAATTGTGTACCCACTGGACTTTCCTGGATTGATGGTTTGCCACTAGCCCTATTAGCCATGAGAAGTACCCCAGACAGGGTGACAAAACTGAGTCCCCATGAGAGCTTATTTGGGCGCCCCATGAGTATCTCAGGCTACATATCAGTTGCCCCCGCTAGCAGTATCGGATAATCTGATGCTACAGTATTGCAAGAAACTAACAGAGACATTGCGTTGTCTTCACCCCCAGGTGCTGCAGGCCTTGCCAGAGCAGAAATACAACGAGAATACGGATTGAGGCCTGGGGATTGGGTGTGGGTGAAGACCCACACCAGGCGACACTGCCTCCAACCCCGATGGAAGGGTCCTTATCAGGTCCTCCTGACAATTGCTACAGCAGTTAAATGTGAGGAACTGAGGGGGCGTGGTTAGCAGCATAGAAAATGGCTGCCTTATGTGAGGCTCCGCGGCCCCACAGCTTCATTCCCCGCCATCCACTGCCCGGAAGTATGGTGACTAACTGCGCCGTGTCTGTGGCACGACAGCGGCTGTCTGGCAGCGTTGGACTGAGCCCTGGTGGAGGGCCGCAGAGCCGCAGAGCCGAAGGCAGGAGGGGCCTGCGCCGCTAGGCTGCACAGCCCTCTGGAGCTGGTGGCTATGCTGAGGGATGCGCCTGGGGGGTTGATCGATCCCTGGGCATTTGGCTGAACTATGCACGACGCTGACCAGACCCGGGTTGTGAAGAACCCTGTTATGTCAGACGGGGACCGACGCCTGGGTTGAGAATGCCGAGGGCGCCCTCCCGGTGGGGCTGGATGCACGGCCTATGGGGTTGCAGAGGAGGCAGCAGGTGGTGGTGGCCCGGCAAGTGAGGGAAGAGTGGCGATCCTCAGTGGGGTTCACCGACGCCTGGGCAGCTCTGACGGGCCTGGCCTCTGCCCTCCACATACCAAGGAGGTAAGCATCCCAAGCATGACAGGGAGGCAGTACAGCTGTTGACAATGAGGGCCTGGTGCTGCGGCCTGGGGGGTGCCGGTCTGAGGAGAGAGGTATTGGCCTTGACTACCTAGGCAGGCCGGCTGAGGAGTGGAGGACAACAGATTGGAGGTGGCGGATGCTGGAGACAGTGGCATCCTGGGGCTGGGGAGGAGAGCCCCTTGGGAAGAACTAGGCTGCAGCGACAAGGTGCCATTAAATTTCACATGCAGTTCCTATAATGAGTAGAAATGGATGTGAGTGTGTCCGGTTATATGTGAGCAGACATTGAGAGCCGTTTAGAAACACTCACTAAAACACAACACCTGTGGCGAGAGTGGGGATGGTAGCAGCTGCAGGAGAGAGTGGCACCCAGGGAGCTGGAGAGAGGTGCCCCCTGGAAAAGCTAGGCCACAGCAGTGAGGAACCATCAGGATATCTTGTGCAGTCTTGTCTGCTTAGATGCGGAATGGAAATGATTGCGAGGAGACACTAATGAGCGCATAAAGCACACGATCTTTGCCAGCATGGTAAGAGATGGCTCCTCGTCTGTGAGGCACAGGTTGTCAGAATGGCATTTTGAAGGCTTGACCTAGAGTGGCCTGACAACTAAGAGAGGACTGGGTGGTGCCTTGGCATCTGGGTTCTACCCGGGCGAGGAGTTGCTGTGCCTGGTGTGTTGTTTGTCGCTGCGACTGCAGTAAAATTTTTTTATCCGGATTTCACTTTGCGTGGGTGACCGGGCGTCAAGCACATGTCCAAGATGGTGTGGGACATGGTGCCGGCTTCCCCTGCACAGCAGAAGATTGCCAAATACACAAAACAAAGAGTCTCTGGTGTGAGGTGGGAGCGGTTGGCAGGGCCCCCCAAGGTGGAGAATGCTACTCAGACGCCGGCGATTCTCCAAGTGATTATTGACCTGAAGGTCACCATGGAGGGGAAGATGGGGGAGTTGAAAGTGGATTTGGCCCTAATCAGACAGGACATCCGCAACACCACCCAAAGGGTCACAGAGGTGGAAGGATGCCTCTCTGAAGCAGAGTATTCCTTTACACAGCATGAAAAGCACCTAGTAAAACTGCAGCGCCTGGTCAGCCAACTTGAAGCCAGAGCTGAGGATGCCGAGGGTAGGTCTAGACAGAACAATGTGCGAGTGATCAGCATTCCTGAAGGCATGGAAGGTACCACACTTTTTAAATGTATGTGGGACTTGTTGCGGAGTTGGGTCCCCAAAGCCAACATATCATCCTGCTTAATAGTGGAGCGCGTCCAGAGGGTCCTGATGGCTAGGCCACCGGCGGGTGCTCCCTCACAACCGTTTATTGTCCGCCTGCTCAAATATGCAGATAGGGATGCAGTCCTCAAGGCGGCAAGACAGACAGAGCCTCTGACCTTCAAGTCGTCCTTGGTGATGATATTTCCGGTCTACATCCTAAAGGTGCAGCAGCAAAGACGCTCATTCATGGAGGCTAAAGCTAAGTTGAGAGTGATGGGACTCAAATATATGTTATTATACCCGGCCTGCCTGAAAGTTCTCTATCAGAACAAATTGCTTTTCTTTAGCACACCAGAGACTCTCTGGAGCTGGATTGAACAACAGCTGCCCTGAACTGTATCCTCCCAAATAACCTTACAAGGCGAGGGTACGAAGATGCCAGAGAGGGCCTGGCACACAACATTGCATCAACGGACACTGAAGAGGGGGCGGCGAGCTTGGTCATTAGAACACAAGATAGTTATAGAAAGGAGGGACATGGTCACCGCCGGCGAGTCCCGGGACCTCCCTGGATGATATGGACCGGGCACAGGGGCCTCTGCTCGCTGCATGGCAGTAAGACTGAATGGTCAATGACTGGTCTCCGAAGCTAAGTACAATGGGAGATTTCAAGGGGTTAGAAATCTACTGTTTGACAGGATGAAGAAGGGGTTTTCTGTAGGTTTGGGAGGTGTTTCTTGTAGGGGAGGGGAGATGTGATATGGGGAGTGACACTAGTCATGGGCCGGCTTAGTCAGCTGGGTCCCTAGACACAACACAATAGGGACTTCTAGTTTGGGAAGTATGGGATGGGGATTGGGTGAATGGGTGGTTGGTTTCAAGTTAACAGGTTAATAAGCAGTTTACAGCGAGCCGAGGCAATATATGCTAAGGGATGGGGAATTAGGAGTGTGGGCACATCCCTTTATTCCAAGTTAGCATGGAATGTAAATGGGATTTCAGACAAATTTAAACAAGCAGCAGTTCTTACAGCAGCAATGAGAAAGGAGGCAGATATAGTGCTTCTTCAAGAAACACATTTAATGGGGAAACATCCCTTCTTGGTGCGTAAGGGGTTTTCCCAGGTTTATCATGCAGGATTTCATAGGGGGTCCAGGGGCATGGCCATCCTAATAAGGAAGCGCACCCCAATGGCAGTGACATGTATGTGGAAAGATGGTATGGGGCGATATGTGGCCATTACCGTGGTAATCTAGGGTCAACCCATATCAGTACTCAGTGTCTGTGCCTCACCCCCACACACAATTGGGTTTTTAGCTACACTAGGCGGGCTACTTAGAGACCTGCCAGAGGCTCCATAGATAGTGGAGGGAGATTTAAACGGTGTCTGTGATGTCCACATGGACCGCTCCTCAAGTGAGATGGGAGGCAGCGCTTAGACCTTCCTGCTTATCTTTCTGCACAATCTGAACCTGGCAGATATATGGAGAATCCATCATCCTGGTGAGAGGGGCTATATCTTTTACTCCAGGGCACACAAGACCTTTTCTAGATTTGACTATTTTCTCATACCAGGGGAACAATGCCACAGGGTACGGGAGGTGAGGCACTTGGTGCGTGGATTGTCTGATCACTCACCGGTGGATATGATTTTGTCCTGGAGAGAGAGGGGGGTGAGGTCCAGGTGGAGACTGGATGGGTGGTACCTATACCATTCGACTTTAGGGAGATGTGCTCCAAGAGGACTGTGCAATTCTTTCTGGAAAATAAGAAATTTGATATCTCGCAGGAGGCAGTGTGGGAAGCTCATAAAGCATACATGAGGGGTCAGGTCTTTAGTTATGTAAAAGGTTACAAGGAAAGATGCAAGCAAAAGGTCCAAGAACTGGAGTGGTGCATCTCTGATTTAGAGGGAAGCCGAGATTCAGTGGATCTGGGGGGTCCTTTGCATGATTTATTTCACACACAAACTTTGTTATGGCAGAAAAGAAAGAGGCTCGGGAGGCCTGGAGAGCCACACGCAGTAAGTCCTGTCAGTGGGGGGGCAAGACGAGTAAAACCCTGCACTGGCTGTGCACTACTAAAGCGGGGCCATCTGCTGCGCCCTACCTGCATTTGCATGACAGTACGCAAATGTTGGGCCAATGGCAGACAACCCAGGCTTTCACTAGCTACTAGCGTGATCTATATTGGGCGGAGCAGATGAGTTCCCGTGCCAACATATATCAATTTGTGCAGGATCTACTGGTAACAAGCCTGTCCTCCTAGGAGAGAGACTCTCTAGAGGTGGATGTTATGGTAGAGAAATTAAGGGCGGCCTTGGCTCAGCTGAGACCTGGGAAGGCTCCCGGACCAAATGGGGTCCCACCCAAGTATTGGCACCAGGTGTGGCAGCTGGCAGGCCAACCTGTGCTGGAGATATTTTGGGAGGCACTGGAGAGGGGTGTACTTCCGATGGACAGCTGACATTGTGGTGTTGCCCAGGCCTGGAACAGCTGGAGTACACTGTGAGGATTTTCAATCAATCTCGTTACACAATACTAAAGTGAAGGTGCGGGCTAAAGTTCTGGCTGCCTGTGTAGGAGCAGTTATTGGTTGTCTGCTCCATCCGGACCAATCTGGGTTCATGCCAAAGTGAGCTACCAGACACAATTAAAGGCGTGTACATAACGCTTCTGCTCTGAGCGAGTCAGTGGGGGAGCACAGAGCTCTGTTGTCTATTGATTTTCAGAGGGCCTTCAATTTGGTTGATTGGACCTATGTGTTTGCCCTACTAGAAAGAATTGGCTGCAGACCCAACTTCCTCAGATACATATGTTTGCTTTATTTGGATCTTAGAGCGAGGGTCCGAATGGGGGGGAGGGGTGGTGTCTGATTGGTTCCCAGTCGAGTGGGGCACCATACAAGGTTTCCCCTTATCTCCATTATTATTCTTGGTTGTGATTGAACCACTGGCAGCCTTGGTGCGAGAGGACGACCTGCTTCAGGGGTTTCCACTGGAAGAATGAGGTGAGGGACAAATTACCATTGTATGCAGATAATGTGGTCCTGCACCTGGGTAACCCTGACATATCTGGGCCGAGAACATTGTAAATACTGGAGCAGTTTGGCAGGTATTCGGGGCTTCACCTTAACCCTCAGAGAATCTATAATTCATCCTATAGCCTCATGCCCCACGGATATGCCGTGGGCATTGGGCTTAACGGTCCAGCCCGAAGGGTTTAAATATTTGGGGGTATTCGTTCCCAGGAATGTGCACCACTCATTTGAGAAGAACCTGTTGCCACAGTTAGATAGATTGTCCAAAGATATTGTGTTCTGACATGCTCTTCCATTGTCATTACTAGGATGCTCGGCTATATTTAAAATGGTGGCCTTACTATGCCTATTGTATCATCTGCAAAATCACCGGTTTCCATTTCCAAATTCTTCTTCCAAAACAAGAATGCTCACTTGCGCACATTACTGTGGGGGAGTGGGGCTTCGCGCATTTCCCTGGATAAATGTTGTAGACCAGTGTTTGAGGGAGGTATGAGCACACTGGATGATCGTCTTCATTACTGGCGGCCCACCTCCTCATTATAAATGACTGGTGGTTTGGGGGATTCATGGATCTGGCTTATGCCCTAGAGGGGATGGTTACGGGGCTACAAGATTTACAACATCTGTTGTATTGGGGCGCAGCACGAAGGAAACTACTACCAGCCACTTGAGTAGTGCTGAATGCATGGGAGGAGGCTAGGTTGGAGGGACAGACTGTCACTCGCAACACCCTTGTGGCGGGGGACTGGCATCCCACGGGTCCCAGCCTTGCGTGACTTCATGGGGATCTGAACTTTAGGGGACATCTTGACTAATGGAATATTGAAATCCTTTCAAGACTTACAACCGGAATACGCTTTACACCATACGCAGTTCTTTCGATACTTACAGCTCCGACATGCATAGACAACCCTGACATCCCGGTGTTCTCGTCCATGGAGGCTAAACTCCTCTTAACAAATATAACAGAGCATAAACTATCACAGATTTATAAGATGCTGTCACGTAACAAGTACGATTTAATGGAACTAATGCACAAGGTATGGAGGAAGGACCTGGGAGACCTTGGTGATCTGGATTGGGGGGAGAGGAGCATCGGAGGCACCCAGGTGCAGTGGTAATAGCTTCACAGTTTCAACACATTCAACTAAAAGTACTTCATGGAACATACTATACTAGGGCGTGGCTTCATCGAATGGGCTTCCTGACAAATAGTGAATGTTTGTGATGTGGAACTACACCTGGGGATTTGATACACATGTTTTGGCACTGTTCTGCCCTCTCACATTTTTGGGAGGGTATTGTAACAATTGGAGGAGGTAGGGGACTGTCCCGAGGGACCCTAAGTTGATTCTTCTACACATTACTATTGACCTGGGAGGTACATGGTGTCAAAGGTTGCTCCTGTGATTGGGTCTTGTGATTGCTAAAAGGGATATTGCAAGGGCTTGGAAACATACAGCACCTCCCTTGATGGAGGGTTGGGCCTCGGGAATGGATTTCTGCATGGGTTTGGAAAAACCCATCTATTATGCGAGTGCTTGCCCCAAAAATATTACGAAGTGTGGAAGGGATGGGCAGAGGCGAGGGGAGTCTACCTGGAGCCCTGCCCGTCTAGGCCATGGGCACTGGACAATGGGGAAAGGGGTACCAGGGGATCGGAGGGGATCATGAGGTATCAGGCAGCAAGAGGATGGTGGAGGGGAGCATACTCTGAATATAATGTGCATATTGCTCCTGTTGTAGTGCCTTACACTTTAATGCTGTCATTCTTTACTGCTGTTTTTCTTATTGCTGCTTGCTCTGTATGTAAGGAGCTTAATTGCCTCAATGTAATTGTAAAGGTAAAATTCAATAAAAGGTTCTTTAATAAATGTGAGAGACTGACTTCCTGGACCCATAGTCCCACACCAAGAATGCAGCAGAGCCCAGTGACCACCCTCAGACACCAGAGGCACAACCAACAATACTGCCCCTGTCATCTGGATATAATCTCCATTCCACAAAAACAGCAAAAGAACAGTGACAGGCTGCTCGTGCTGCACCCACTTCCGAAAGTCAAGGGGTGCAAGTGGACCCTGTGTGGACTCCAGATTCTAGATAGGCATACCTTTGAGGACTACATGGTACAAGCGGGTCCTACTCTGACACTTCTACAAATGTACCCAAGTGAGCATTATGTGCTAGATTGACCTCTGATACCACATTGGGAGGTACAACCGGAAAAGAAAATTGACTAAGACATTTTTACTTACACTCAACATTGAATAGGAACAGCTGAAGGACAAGTGACAGGAATAAAGGCCGGAATGCATATCTCTACCCCTATCCCAGGAATACAGGGAGTGCAGAATTATTAGGCAAGTTGTATTTTTGAGGATTAATTTTATTATTGAACAACAACCATGTTCTCAATGAACCCAAAAAACTCATTAATATCAAAGCTGAATATTTTTGGAAGTAGTTTTTAGTTTGTTTTTAGTTTTAGCTATGTTAGGGGGGATATCTGTGTGTGCAGGTGACTATTACTGTGCATAATTATTAGGCAACTTAACAAAAAACAAATATATACCCATTTCAATTATTTATTATTACCAGTGAAACCAATATAACATCTCAACATTCACAAATATACATGTCTGACATTCAAAAACAAAACAAAAACAAATCAGTGACCAATATAGCCACCTTTCTTTGCAAGGACACTCAAAAGCCTGCCATCCATGGATTCTGTCAGTGTTTTGATCTGTTCACCATCAACATTGCGTGCAGCAGCAACCACAGCCTCCCAGACACTGTTCAGAGAGGTGTACTGTTTTCCCTCCTTGTAAATCTCACATTTGATGATGGACCACAGGTTCTCAATGGGGTTCAGATCAGGTGAACAAGGAGGCCATGTCATTAGATTTCCTTCTTTTATACCCTTTCTTGCCAGCCACGCTGTGGAGTACTTGGACGCGTGTGATGGAGCATTGTCCTGCATGAAAATCATGTTTTTCTTGAAGGATGCAGACTTCTTCCTGTACCACTGCTTGAAGAAGGTGTCTACCAGGAACTGGCAGTAGGACTGGGAGTTGAGCTTGACTCCATCCTCAACCCGAAAAGGCCCCACAAGCTCATCTTTGATGATACCAGCCCAAACCAGTACTCCACCTCCACCTTGCTGGCGTCTGAGTCGGACTGGAGCTCTCTGCCCTTTACCAATCCAGCCACGGGCCCATCCATCTGGCCCATCAAGACTCGCTCTCATTTCATCAGTCCATAAAACCTTAGAAAATCAGTCTTGAGATATTTCTTGGCCCAGTCTTGACGTTTCAGCTTGTGTGTCTTGTTCAGTGGTGGTCGTCTTTCAGCCTTTCTTACCTTGGCCATGTCTCTGAGTATTGCACACCTTGTGCTTTTGGGCACTCCAGTGATGTTGCAGCTCTGAAATATGGCCAAACTGGTGGCAAGTGGCATCGTGGCAGCTGCACGCTTGACTTTTCTCAGTTCATGGGCAGTTATTTTGCGCCTTGGTTTTTCCACACGCTTCTTGCGACCCTGTTGACTATTTTGAATGAAACGCTTGATTGTTCGATGATCACGCTTCAGAAGCTTTGCAATTTTAAGAGTGCTGCATCCCTCTGCAAGATATCTCACTATTTTTGACTTTTCTGAGCCTGTCAAGTCCTTCTTTTGACCCATTTTGCCAAAGGAAAGGAAGTTGCCTAATAATTATGCACACCTGATATAGGGTGGTGATGTCATTAGACCACACCCCTTCTCCTTACAGAGATGCACATCACCTAATATGCTTAATTGGTAGTAGGCTTTCGAGCCTATACAGCTTGGAGTAAGACAACATGCATAAAGAGGATGATGTGGTCAAAATACTCATTTGCCTAATAATTCTGCACTCCCTGTAATGGTGACAGTTGTGTTGATACTGTATGCTGATAAAATATATATACCTTTCCTAGATGAGCACCGTTCCATAAACAAAGTGATATGCTGTATGAGGAACAACAAACATGTATTTCAGGAGCAGCAAGGATAGGAGGACTAGGAGAAAATGGAAGTAGGGACCAGGTGGCCTGGAGCGAATACAAAGAGATATAAGCCACTAACACCCTCATACAAATGGTAGATGTGTATGTAAATTTGACAAACATATCAGACTGTTATTTGTACACCCACTTACCAACAGACACGCAAGACGTGATGATATACACACCCATCCCACTGAGTAGATACGTAGGGTGTAATATGACGATACAATTGATGCAACATCATTTTGGAGTACCCTTATGGCATACACCGATGTCCAGTGGGGCTGGCAGTCGCAGAACAGAACTTCCACGTCAGACTGAAGGCTGGCACGAACAGGAGGTGAAATTCCTGGGCCGGCTGACAAAAATGGGGGAAAGGGAAAAGAGGAAAACAAAATACCTAGCTAGTTGGCAGGCACCAGGGAATAGGACTGTGAAAAGCCTAGGAATACAACACCTGCAGGTTATCAACATTGTTATAACCCCATGGTACATAGCATACAGCTGGTGTGGCAGCCTAGCTGCCCCCAATACTCAAGAGTGCAGAATATGCTCCGTCTTTAAAAGTCTTCTTATTTACACAGGATGCAAAGTTCTCAACATAATTAATGCAGGGCCCAACTTATACGTAGGCACTAGTAGGTACTGTACCATTGCCAACATAGACAGATAGAGGGACGGTCCTGACGGGTTATTGAGAAAAATATCCGGCCCTTGGGGAATCTATTTCATATGTATTTACTCAGCATAGTTCTACCTTCCGGCACTAGTGCTGCCACGGATGACTCATATCACCAATATGTCCCAGATAGGTGATGTGGCCTGTTATAGGCTTCGCATGAAAAGGGATGCCGCCAGGCTAGACAAAACAATATCAGCTGTGGGTGTCATGGTACCCCATTTGGGATGATGTATTCAACAGCAAGAATTACACCAACTCGGAGGGCTAATAGAAGAACTCGCAGATTTCACAGCGGCGACCCTGGGAAATTTAACAGAGGAACTAACAGATACAAGTGCTGTAATGATACAAAATCATATTGCACTACACATTATCCTGGCCATGGATTGTGAGGGTCTGTCACATGATCTATCAAAGTTGCTGTGCCTACATTCCAGATAATAGTGACATAATAAACATGGCCATTGGGAAGATAAGGAAGGTCCAAAAGGAAGCTACAATGGTGCATATCTCTACAGATCTTGGTGGGATATGGGGGATATTGAGTGCATTTTTGCGCAACTGGGCATCATGGTTGGTAGAGGCACTGGTAATAGGAGATTGTGATCCTGATAACGTTATGCGTGCTGGTACTAGCCTGCCCCACCTCCATAAAGATATTACTCAGGAAGTGCTGAAATGGGGATAAATTATCCTCTCGCTATACTCCAAGGAAAGTAGTTCCCAGGTCGAGGGATGCTGTGGAGATGGCCCAACTAAATGATTAGGTATAGATTATCATTGCGTATCAGAGGCTGGGATGTATAATTGCAATTGTATTGTTAGGAATGTAGTCCATGTTGGATTTCCTGATCCTGTGATACTCAGTGGTAAAGTGAGGCCTGTTGTTGAACAATTCATAACCCCCATGAACCATGTTTACTGTTTTTCACTCTGCTTGCTCGGTACGCAGTTATGATGCAAGGCTTGCCAAAAAGACAGCATCATGGTATACTCCTGCATGCTAGCTTGAGCAAAATACTGAGTAGTCTTCTGATTATCATGTAGCGCAGGTAGGCCATTATTTTGTTACCACTTTAACTATTTCCTCTGTCTGACCTTATGTATCAATATTATGAAACTGGAACTGGAACTGGAACTTTGATTTTAATGTTCGAGAACTTGACCAGGTGGCAAATACTGATTGGACCAGAGATGAAACACCTGGTTACGCCTTTGTGGTTTGGGAGAATAAAAGATTGTAAGTTCCTCAATTAAGACTCTCGACCCTAGTTTTGCCAATCAGAGTCTCCGTGTCATGTTAAAATATAATCTTCTTTTTACTTTTCTTGCCGAACTCCTGTCTTTGATTTTTCCCGAGTTTTGAAGCTTCTACTTTACTAACTCGACACCTTATGCATAAGATTGAGTCCAGGCTCTTTAACCTGTTTTAGTCTCCTTGCTTTCCCTGTCTCACTACTTTCATGAAGGATATTTTTGGAGCGTTTTATAGAAACAAAACACGTTTAAACGTTTAATAACGTCTCTTGTGTGTTCTGAAAAGTTGAAGCATTGTACTTTTTGTGTGCCTAGAAAAGCTTGGAAATTTTAGTAATTTAGGGCCAGATGTACCAAAGGATTTTACCCATTCTGTGTCTATGGGAAAATGCTTTAGTACATATGGCCCTTAATCCGCCTTATTTTCGTTTTAGGCATAATTTGTTCAGGTAGAATATTACATAACACGCAGTGGTGTAACACCTCATATAATATCGTGACAACTTGATAAAAGAAACCCACGTGCAGTTCAGCCTAACATTTTATAGTCATACATTAAGCTGTGCAGTGCAGAATACATTAAGCTTTGCAGTGCAGAATCCCGCCCACGCTCAGCATTGGGCATTCCAGTACAGCGCAAATCCCCATCTGTGCTTTTGGAGGTATTGTTTTAAATCCCTGGTGATTATTTGGAAAGGCAACACACGTTGCAAAACACAACAATAACCGTATTAAGTGTCAAAGTGTAATCCCTAATTTTGTTATTAAACCTTTGTATCCGACAGCGTCCATCTTTAGTTTATATGAGCGCGTCCTTCTTAATCATTTCTCAAGGAAAGATTATGGTCTTGTGACCCATTAGAGCTACAACGTTTGTGAACCTATTAGGAGTTTTCAAAAATGAGATTATAAATAATACCTCTCCTCGGGGCACGACTGTAAATAGTGTTAACAGCAGGCGTTACTATGATACAAAATGTGTCAAATGCCAAAGGATAAAAAGGCAAAGTTGACTCTCCGGATCTGAACTCCTGAACTGCAGATCATACCTGATGTCAGCAGCAAAGTCTTAACTTGCCGGGCAAGAGAAGTTGTAATCGAGTGAAATAAGCGAAGTCCCTGGTAGTGACCTGTCTTGACTCCTGCATAAGCAACTGTTCAAAAGAGAACAGAGCCAAGGAGCTAAAATTACTTCAGCCACGCAGAGGTGTGCTATGCGAGTTTGTGGTCACCATTTTGAAAGTGCTTTAATCCTTGCGTTATCATGACCTGTGTGCACTGCTCAGTTCGGCACTTTTCTTCTTGTGCCACAAAGCAAGCCGGGTTTGAGTCCAGCATTTATCAGCCGAAATGGTTGGTTCTTTTTCAGTTATTACTTTTTTTTTTTTTTTTTTTACTAAGGAAGCACTTGTTTGCAACAGTCCTAACAAGGCTCATTATAAAAGCGTGATCTGTAGGCTCCACTGGAAATAGAAAGTGGAAGCAAAACATCTTGCAGAATGTGTGTATACTGTATACCATTTCAAGCCCAGTTCTACTGTCTCCCTGTCTTATAGTGAATGGGTGTCAAGGGTTTTAATGTGAGTTGCAGTAAGGAAGGAATTAACAAATGTCAGGAAAACATTGACTTTGTAGTCAACGATGTGAAATAAGTAACAGAAGAGCTTTCTTGGCTTTGTGCCCTATCGCTTACAGACAGCTTCACCTGTCGGTTGAGGTCCGCATCGCACACTATACTACGCAGAGTTTGCATTGGGTCAGCCCTTGCTCATAATTGTATGGCTTTCTTGCCTATCTCATTCCCTTCCTCTTCATTTAATGACTTTCCTTCCTATGCTTTTGTTCGTCCCAGCGCTGAAGCTTTTCTTCTTTACCCTTCCTTTTAAATGATTAAGCTGTATCCTTCCACTGCTGACATCTTGGTTTTCTTTTTGTCCTATTTTCGTTGTTCATTTAGTAGTCCAGCTGAGTGCATGTTGTTCTGCTTTTTTTAGGCACTGTGTGAATTTACAGCACAGTCATGCTTTTTCCCTTGCTCCGACTAACTCCTCCAGCCTATCTGTCTTCTCAGCCCTCTTTCAGAATGTTTGATGATGTGCACTGCTGAAGCTTGGTGTTGGGATCTCTATTTTTGCACTTTTTTATATTAACTTTTCAGTTTTAGTATGAACACGACAACATTACATAAGTAACTTTGCGACTGACAGATCAGGTCAAATTCAGTATCCCCATATTCCAGCATTACAGTGCCTAACGTGTACGGATAGCTTAATGCAGCTATTTCCTGACTCCTCTTGACTTGCATGCTGTTACCTAGACCGAGCGGAACAGGTACCACCTTGCAGAAACTTATAGCTACCATCCCTTACACTAACACTACCCCAAACGTCATTCAAGGTCCTCACGTACGTCTCTTCACGGACCCCATGTTTAATAATTTTGGGGGATAACCTCAAGCTTTTTATACCAGTTCCTCTACCTGCAAGCACCAGTCGCCTTTGGACTTCCTCCTTAACTTTGTCAGCATGGAGGTGCCTCCCCAGAATCTAATTATATCCTTTGTAGCCACCATCAGTGATTCTTTATAAAAATGGAGTGCATATCTGGCTGTGGTCTGCGCCCCCCAGATACCCAAAACCACTAGTTGAAGGGTACATTTATTAATTCTCCAACAGTCATTACTATCCTTCGCCTCACTCCAGCCCCAAATCCCTGTCTCCATGGACAACACCAGACCTTATGTAATATTTTCAATTGGACCAAGCAAAACTCAGCCTTTATGGCCACCTCTCAGATATTTACAAGCTTCTCCCCGGTCTACGTGTTCTAACCTCCCCAGGTCTTCCCATTTATCTCTCAACTTAGGGGAGATTTTACTGTCAATAAGTAGGGTAGCATGCATCTGCAAAGCTGCATGTTTTTCAAACGGGCTCCCAGAATTCTATATTCCAGTGATGTCTCTTCCGCCACGTCATATAGCAGCTCTTTGTGGTGAAGAAGGTCATTTTATAGAACTCATCCCAACAATGACAGGGACAACTGTTGCCAGTGTCCCACATTCCTTTTATAGTCTTCCAGCATGGTTGTTACTATGAAATAGCACTTGATCAAAGGTTACATAAATTCCCAAATAGGTAAAGGCCACCTCCTCTAATCAAACACATCCTCCAATCAAACCCATCCGGCAACTGGTTGCCATTCTGTCGATACGAATGCCACTGTCTTTCGCCATTTTATATGGACACAGGTATGTGAGCCAAATACACCCATGATTTCTAGGATCATCAGGATCGACTGCTCCAGGTCTGCTAGACGCAACATTATATCGTCTGCATAGAGAGAAATGACATCTTACCTGGGTTCCACTTTAGACCACTGACCACGAATCAGTGCACTTCCTATCCAAAGGACAATGTAAAGAGCAGAGGGAACAGAGGGCAACCCTTCCTTGTCCTCTTGCTTAGTTAACCTTGACTCTGGCCATCAAATTGTTGTGTAAAAGCTTTACACATGCTAGAAAGAAGGACCCAAAACCCAGATTTTCAAGGATTGTCATCAAGTAGGGTCACTCAAGTGAATCAAATGCCTTCTTTGCATCCAATGCCAGCAATACAGCTAGTTCCTTTATAACCTATCTAGACATCAGACAGCGGTTCCATGCTCCCTTTCTACCATAAAACACTCCTCTTTTCCCTTCTGCTGACTTTCTCTTCCTTTCCCACCCCTCTCCTGACATCCTTCTTTCTCTCTTTCTGTACCCTTCTCCTGCTCATCATTTGCACCATGTTAGCTTTGTCAATACTTGATCCTTTTAGAATACACAGGCACAGGGCTGTGCCAAGGCCCTGCCTTAATGGGTCTGGAACAGTGGTGCTGTAACCAACCCCCTGTGATGACCGGAGATGCAGGCCAGGTGATCAGTTACATCAGCACCCCCAACCAATGCGTGCATGCCAGAAGGTTGGAGTGAAGCATATGAATGTCATTAGCAGGAGAGGCTCACTGTGCTAAATAGGGGCAGGGCTGCGCGGGTGGGGGTGTGAATTAATAAAAAAAAAAAACTTACCTGTATCATCGTTGCTGCCGCCACCGTGCTGCTCCTCTCTTGCAGACAGGTTGCAGGCATGTACTCCCAGCCTGCCCTGCTGCCAATCCTGACGCTGCTCAGAGCAGCGTTAGGATTAGCTGAGAGCGCCCTGCAAGGGCGCTTCCAGGCAGACTGGGAACCTGTGCCTGCACTCTCCAGCTCGGCAACACAGTGCCGGGTTGGAAAGAGCCTACTGCACATGTGTGTTTGGCCGACCACTCGATGCTCGTCAGCCTGTGGCACTGTCCCTTTTTCCAAAAAATGATAATAAACAAAGTTTATTATCATTTTTTTGTAAAGAGTTTGCAGCTGCTGCTGCTGGCGGGGGCGACGCTCCTACCCCCTAGCGGAGGAGCCACACCTGGTCATTAGTGGCGTGGCCAGAGGCTGGGACTTTGTGCATGTGACAGAAAGAAATACATGAACACCATCTAGTGGTTGCCACTTTTCTGACTTGTATTAGTTCTCTTTTTATTATACTAATTGTGCATAACACTCTGTTATTCACTATTGGTGAAGTAAAAATTAGCACAGTGTGAGCTGAAATGGGACCCTCACTGGCAGCAGATGTAATAAAAAAAAAAAATTAAATGTATGTTGTTTGCTTGTGGGTGAGAGACTGTGAGTGAAGGCTTGTGTATGTGTAATTATGCATGTCTGCTTATATATATATAAGCGTGAGTGTGAATAAAAAGGAAGTGAGAGTCGGTGACAGGTGGTGAGTGAGAGTTAGTGAGGTTGAGTACCAGTAAATGACTGAGTAAGACAGATTGAGTGAGAGTCCGTCAGTTAGAATAAGAGTGACTGCAAGAGAGAGCATGAATAAGTAAGAATGATTGTGGGGGAGTCTGAATGAGAATGAGTGAGTCAAAGTGAGTGGATTCAATGAGTAAGAGTGAGTGTAAGTATGAATGAGGGACAGTAAGAGTGAATGAGTGAGTCAGTGAGTGAGAATGAGTAAGAGAGGAAGTAAGTGTTAGAATGAGTGCTAGCGAGTGTGTTAGAAAGTAAGAGTGAGTCAGTAAGAATTATTGTGAGTGCATGTCATTGAGGGAGAATGAGTAAGGATGAGTGTGAAAAAGTGAATGACAATGAGTGCAAGTGAGTAAGAATGAGTGAAAGTGTATCGGAGTTAGAATGAGTATGAGTGAATGTAAGTGTGCACGAGTGAGAATGTGTTATTTTTGCAAGTCTGCTGTTGCCCATGGGATACTGCGGGGAATTTCCATCTAATAGAGGTAGCACAGTAAAATACTGGCACTAGCATAATAGGGCTAACTATTAGCATAATAATAGTCATCCATGGTAAAGTACTGATACTGGCATACTAGAGGTAATTCTTGGCATTAGGGGCACCCATAGCAAATTGCTGGTGTCAGCACATTGAAAGTTATTCCTGGCACAAACGAGAACTGTGGTGTATGTGAGGGGGCAACCATGACAAAATGCTGGCCCTAACATACTAAAATAATTTTTGACGTAAGGATCACCCATGGTATATGCAGTGGCGGATGGTAATTTTAAGAGGAAAGGATTGGGAAAGGGGGATGTTACACGCACACATACACCTCAGTCACACCCATTTATTCTCACACGCAGTCACACAACCATTCACAACACTCATTAACAAATACACATACATTCATACACGCACGCATCAAGCATTTAAAAAATAATAATAGTAAAACTTACCTCTGGTAAGCCTCGGAGGTCCCAGGAAGGTTGGGACTGCTCCCTTTCCTTATTGGCTGGCCTAAGGTCCCAACTCGTCACAGAGTGGGATGGGGTCACTGAGAGTGCTGACCCCACCCCACTCTGTGATGAGGTGTCACTGATTTCCACTCTGCCCTGGGCGCTTCCAGGCTTAAAACTGAACTGACAGGTCCAAAGCAATCCGTGATGTTTCCGCTTGTCATGGTGGGGAGGACCTCTAGGCACCTTTTCTAGGCTGTAGAGGTCATGCCCACAGGGGTGTGGCTTCATCAGCCCAGCAAAGTTCAGCTAAGGCAGCCAGGAGTCTGCGCATTTAGGGCATGTCCAACTCCTGGCTGCCTGACCTGAACCAGAAGAGTATTCGTCAGGCTGACGTTTGTTCAGCCTGACAGATACTCCTTTCAGGAAAAAGGTAGAGAGGCGTGGCCCCTCAGCCCGTACGGATGGGACATCATTAATGGCAAAATTCTTGCACTAGCATATTTTATGTATTTTTGGCATACGGTGGCACCCATAGTAAATTTCGGGGGAAAAGTAATTTCAACTCTTGGAGTTGGTCAGGTTTCATTGGCTTGTCATATTTAATAAATGTCTTTTCAGAGGCTATGACGTTTTAGCAGATTTATGAGAAAATTGTGTTTTAAAATGCACAATTTGATTCCATTTATTAAACCTTTTCTCGAGGAGAGAACCTCCCTTAATCTTCTGGAGAAGGGGTCTGACTAACTCACTTCGCTCCTTAACTATCAGTACTATGCCCCAGCATTTTCAAAGATCCCTAATATGTGGGTGGTATCAGCAATAAATATTTGCCTGTGCTGTGTTGTTTTATTAATCATGCAGTTGTAAAACATCTGCAATGTCAATTATTTTGATACCCTCAGGGTTAAGGTCATCTGATATGACTTTCTGGGAGAAAACAAGTTCAAAGGCCATACTGCGTCACTTCCTGTGATATCATTAAGGTCACTTCTGCTACCCCTGGAATTTTGGTGACTCAAGGTCCATGAGGAGATGGAATGAAGATAGCGGGCTCCGGGCTGGGTTTCCTGGCCTTCCACAACATGCTGGCCAGTGGAAGATAAACTCCCTGCTGGGGACTGAGTTTGCTACCTTGAGACAGTGTCCGTCTCAGACAAAGTTTGTGGGAGACCGTACTGATAAGTTGGCCTTCCAGAGAAAGCGACTGGATTAAACAGAAGCAAATGGCGGGGGATGGATGGGCCCCTGTGCTTCTCCCTGCTCTGCTTGCAATGGGTCCTGAAGGCTGCCCCACCCACACCTGAGGTGATAGCAATGGGTGAGGGAAGTGGCATTCAGTTGGGGTTCCTGCCTGGTTCTAATCAGGCAAACCCTAGCTAACGGATGCAGGATGTCTCATTGCACTGAAGTTTTTGAGGGTCTTGGACATCGGGACAGTCTTTAACTGATGTGTGTAAACAGTATAGTGGAGCATTCTCACTGCCGCAGGCTTGCAGAAGCACATCCTGCACAGTGGTGCTGGGAGGAAGGTGCCAGTCCAGAAAGGCAGGGCTTTGTTGGTTTTCAACTTGTATTTGTATGTTAATAAATGAACATTGCAAAAAAAGAAAAGCAGGCATTACAGCACTTCATGGGACGATTCATCCCTGCAGACCTTAAAACTGAGCTGCTGCTCTTTCGGCGTGGACCCTGTCTGCGGCAGTTGAGGGTACTGAGTGCGCATGTGTAAGCGAATGAGGCAAACACCAGGGAGATGCATCCCCTACCTAGAACACTGCACCAAAAGGTGGAAGTTGGCTGTCATTCCACACCACTTGCATTAACAACCGGAGACTTAAGCGTTCTCTGGACACATGGGGGTGACTTCATGCATGTCGAGTAATGGCCCCTCATAGACAAATAGCTCACCAGACGAATCACTTGTTCACTGTCCGTTTGCTCGAACCATGAGAGGAGTAAGGAATAAAACAGAAACCACCATCAAGGATATTCTTCGGCAGGGTGCCACCTGCAAGAATGGAAGCAAGAGGGGTTGGAATCAGTTGAAGCACCAGTGATGATGTAGAGGTTAGAGGGCTCAGGCCATCACCAAAGACTTCTGTTGCAAGTATTTCAGAATGTTAAGCGCAAAATCAAATCAGTCAAGAAAAAGTTGCAACAGGGCCTGAAAGAAATCGAAAAGGATGTTAAAAAGCTGGTGGATCGAATTAGCACCCTTGAAGGAAACCTAGATGAACTGGTAGATGACTGCAAGTGCCTACAGGCAAGCATGCTGCAGCTGCAGGTAGACACCTATCATCTTGCCTGAGAACCACTGCAGGCAAAATAATATTGCATGTGTGCGTGACATCAGTCAAAACTATCTAAGCCAATATGTGTCAGACTTGTTGGCAACAATCCTAGAACAGTTGGAAGATAAATCAGTCAGGTTGGACCGAGTCCACAGAACAACCCTCGAGGTGTCAAATGGAACCCCTCCTCTTCACATATGAATTATTGAGGGTGCACTTCATTTCAGACAAGGAGACTGTAATGTTTAAAACACAGCAATGGGGGGGGGGCCTACCTCTTATAATGACGCACAGCTACAGCTTGGCTAAGCCCTATCTCCAATAACAATCGCAAAGACTTTAAACCCATCACTGACCTCCTGCAATCCAAAGATGTTAAATATTATTGGAGACACCAACACCTTTAAACTGCTCTGCCTATAGGAAGGAATACAGCACATACTCCACTCCTGATAGATGCTTATGCAACACTGGGTGTGCACCTTGAGTAGGATAAAGAACCCTCTCTTCAGGGAGACATGCTATACCAGCCATGCAAGAAAGGGCACAGTTTTCCATTGACACAATGGTAATCATCCAGATAGAGCTGAAATTCCAACGAGCAAGGCAGCGATGATCCAACGCTTTCTCAGAGTTGCTGAGGATATAAACTCCAGCACTCAAGATAGATGAAACTAAGAAAGCATGCAAGTGGGTGTTTCTTCTCTATGCAAACCTCTCCAAATTCTAGCATTAGATAAAACCATAGCCTCTAGTAAATCCTTATTCAACCTGGGAAACTCTAAATCGGGAGGTTAATCCACAACCAGTGTTACTTCGTGACCATGCAGTGACATTATTTTGAATATCCATTTTTACCGCTTTTTTCTCCCTCGCAGGCCTTTTAATGCGCCAGTTAATGTCATACATGCCAGACTCTTCTCTTGAGTGTATCCAGAAATGCGAGCTTAAATATCTGCCTTTAAAAGTTGCTGCTGTGGGTTTCTATTATTATTATTTCTCCAAGAAGGATTTGTGAATGCCATTTTTTGATAGCATTGCTGAAAAGAATACAATCATTGGAAGCTGTGCAAGAAGTGGTATACAAGAAAAATCTGCTGCCACCTCCCACACATGATGGTGTTCTCTATAACAACACAGATGCAATCTGTTGTGTGGATCATGCTACAGCACAATTTAAAACTAGTGGTCAACTACCTGCTGATCATAAGACTGCCCTCTGGACTGCCAGCCATTTCACCCAAGACCCTCTTTATCATGAGCACTAGATATCCTGGGGAACCAGGATACAAACATGAACAAACAATGCAAGTGGAAGACACAACCTAATGCAACCAGCAAATCAACACTGTTGAAGCATTCTACCCCTCCTTCCATTTGCAGGCGTGCACATCTATGAGTGTTATAGTCCGAGGCATATTGCACACCAAGATGGCACTTCAGAATTCACTGTGAACATCACTGTGAGCTTTCCTTCACACATCGTAAGTCTTGCAGATACCTGGTGCTGCGGATCATAATCTAATGGGAACACACACAAAATACACCTCGAGCTACTCAACACAGACCCTGGGATGAATGAACTACAAATGCCCCAGCTAGTGTGAGCCAGCAAGAACCACACAGTCAATCGGATACTGTAAGGTAGTGCACAATATTTGCAGTGCTGTCCATAACATAATAGAGTACTAGAAAGCTATGCATTAATGTATTAGGACACACTGGTGGCAAGGAATGCTGCTGGAAGCAATCTGTGAAATGCAGGCACCTCAAGAAGATGAAAATCTCATTTCATTAGTGATTTTAGTAGTTTGCAGCTAGCACCATGTCACCACAAGAAAGGACGTCTGCCATAGAGGAAACTTCCAGTGACATCAGATCCACAAGCTGCAACCACAGCAGGACTGTACATATGAAAGGCAGGAGAGTCAGATAGATGGCAAATGGCAAGAAGTGTGACTTCACCAGAGACAAGAGTTTCAGACACCATTGAGTTTGAAACGTTGTTAGGACTGCTACTTCTGCATTTTATGTCAAAACCGGAGGCTCTATTATGCATCCTTTTCTTTCTTTATTTTCAATAGCAGCAGTCAATAACTACAGCTCCCAAAAGGACTAGCAACAGGCTAGCCAATGGGAGTAAACAGAATCAAACGTTAGACCAATAAGGGAACCCCTCCAAACCATAGAGACTACCCTTGACTGCAAGCAGCTCTCTTTTCTTGCTGCTCGCAGTCAAGATAAGCACTCTTTCATGGTTTTTCCCTTTATTATTGTGGAAATTATATTGTTTAACTGTGTACGTTAGCTCTCACTACTTTGATACTGCATTTATATTCGCCACGCTGTTTTCGCTTTTATTTCATTGTTGACCCCCTTCTTCCCCTCCCTTTTACCGGGTTCTCGTGCTGCGCGTGTTTCAACCGCTGCGCGTTCCATTCAGCCGCCTTTCTTCGGTCCCTGTCAGCGCGCTGTTTGCCTCGCGCGTCTGACCTCAGGGACAGTTTTGTTGTACTTTGTTCTGCTTTTGAGGTCGTTCGCCTGAGTAAACGGCTTCTTCAAGCTCTTTTTCCATAGTTCTGGGACTCCGACTTCGTTCCGCTCGTCGTGCTGCTCTTTCTGAATAGCAGCGAAGTACTAGGGGCGCGGGCTATCTCTTGTCCGGCTTCCTGGTGCTACCCCACCCTCGGCAGTGGTTTTTCTTCCCCGGAGAGCCTGTGGTGAATACATTTAACCCCTGCCTGCCCAGGTTTGCATGTAAACTTCAGTTTATTCACTTTTTGCTGTGTTTCCTTCGTCTTGGGCAAATTCTTACCAATGGATCATGACAGTTCGCCTACTATGCCTGATATTAATGAGGATGAGGAAGTTTTTAAACAGGATTTAAACATGTTTATTCAAACATCAGTGAAACATGCTTTACAAGCATCTATGGACAAAATGTAAAAAAACATTGAAAATACTGTGAAGTTCATGGTGTCCAATTCTCTGGCCCATTCTGCGGGGGAAGGCAGAAAACGCAAATTAACTGCGACTAAACCTGGTAAAGGCGCGCAATTGGAAGGTGAGCCTGCCTCACAAAAGACTGAGGACTTGATTCCTCCCAGGCCTCCTACGAAGGAGGGGAATATTGCTAAAAAACTTTTGTTTTCTCCTTCAAAATGTAAATTTAGATCAAAACATATTAACGTGCCAAAAAAGATTGTTGTCTCAAAAATCTTGGACACAGATGATGAAGACATGGACGATTTGTCTCACTCTGATAATCCTGATGATTTTTTTCCTCCATCCTCTCCTCCTCCTAAACGTTCCAAACTCTCTGTTGGTGATCCCTCTCCCAGTATTGTTGATTCAGAGGGTGTCCCGATGTTCGATCCATCTCTGATCCAACACCCTAATTCCACTGAGTGGCTTCCTTTGGATCACGTGGGTGATTACATAGCTTCTCGCTTGCGTCTTCCTTTGGACAAACAAACACGATCGAAACTGAAATCAGAATGCCCTAGACCTTCTTTGGATTCCAACATAACAGCCACTCCAACTATTGACCAGTCGCTTATAACTTTTTTCACAAAATTCGGCAAGGATCCCCGCAAAGGGGTGGACAAGGCCTGGACGACGTGCCAGGACCAACTCCTAGATATAGTGGGACCCCTCTCTAGAATCTTCGACTTAGCCGAATCAGCCAGACTGGAAGATTCTCCGATCAACCCTTCGGATCTCTCTCTTTGGATTCAAAGAGCTTTCTGCTTCTTGGGAAATGCCAATTCGGCATTCATGAGAGACGAAAGGGTCTCCTACTAAAGATGGATCCTAAACTAGCTAACCTTGCCACTTTGGATCCTGGCATCCAGGCCGATGGCAAACCTTTCGGCTATTCTTTCATTAAAGATCCCAGCCATTTTGTCTCCACTTTTTCCTCTTTGGACAAAGCCCAACAGTCGCTAAAAAAGGTCTTTAACCAGCAGGTTTTTTGCACGGGCCGGTAGAGGCAGGAGCCGCCTTACCGGCCGGGCATATCGAAACCAAGGCTCAAGAGGCTCCTCCAACTCCTTCAATACCTACGGTCAGGAGTTTAAACCCCAGTTTTACCCACAAAGATCAAGGGGCTTCCGCAACGGTGGACACCGCTACACCAGGTCTACCAGTACTCAAGGTAAGCCAACTTTCTGGCCTTCCCGTGGGAGGCCTGTTATGTTTTTTCCTACCAAAGTGTAGGTCGATTTCTTCAGACCCTTGGGTTCTAAGCACCGTTCAGGGTTACTATATCGAACTCCTTTCTCCTCCTTTCCAGTCCCATCTCCCCCCCCCCCCCCCCCCCCCCCCCCCCAAGAATTTCCCTCTCAATGTCCTCTCTCATTTCTTCAGAAATTCAGTCACAAAAACGCGATTCAACCTTGTGCCCCAGATTTTTCTGGTTTCATCAGTTCCCTTTTTCTCGTCCACAAAAAGAACAAGAAACTAAGACCGGTAATCAATCTGAAATCGTTCAACCAGTTTGTGTTATACTGACATTTCAAGATGGAAACCATCATCCATCTCAGAGATATTCTTCTTCAATACGATTGGTTGGTCAGATTGGATATGCAGGATGCTTGTCTTATCATTCCTATTCATCCTACTCACATTTTTTTTTTTTTTTTTTACAGTTTCAATGGAAGTCAAAAACATATCAGTTTTCCTCCCTTCCTTTTGGCCTGTCATCAGCACCCTGGTACTTCGTGAAACTGTTGAAACCTGTTGTGGCCTATATTCGGTCACTGGGCATCAGACTCATAATTTACCTCGATGATATCCTTATCATGCATCAGAACATTTCCTCCCTTCAATCAATCAATCAGTCAAAGAATTTGTAAAGCGCGCTGCTCACCCGCTAGGGTCTCAAGGCGCTGGGAGGGGGGTGCTGCTACTGCTCGAAGAGCCAGGTCTTGAGTTGCTCATGAAGGAGAGCTGGTCCTGGGTCAGCCGTAGGTGGGTGGGGAGGGAGTTCCATGTCTTGGCCGCTAGGTAGGAGAAGGATCTTCCCCCGGTGGTGGTTCTGCAAATCCGTGGGACAGTGGCGAGGGCGAGGCTAGCAGATCGGAGCTGGCGGGTGGGTATGTAGATCGTGAGGCGGTTGTTGAGGTATTTGGGGCCCATGTCGTGGAGGGCTTTGTGTGCGTGGGTGAGGAGCCTGAACGTGATCCTCTTGCTGACGGGGAGCCAGTGCAGGTCTCTTAGGTCGGCGGAGATGTGGCTGTGGAGGGGGATGTCCAGGATGAGTCGTGCCGAGGCGTTCTGTATGCGCTGGAGTCTTTTCTGTAGTTTGGCTGTGGTTCCTGCGTAGAGGGCGTTCCCGTAGTCCAGTCGGCTGGTGACGAGGGCCTGGGTGACATTTTTTCTGGTTTCGGTGGGGATCCAGCGGAAGATTTTTCGGAGCATGCGCAGGGTGTTGAAGCAGGATGATGAGACTGCATTGACTTGCTTGGTCATCGTGAGGGAGGAGTCCAGGATGAAACCCAGGTTGCGTGCGTGGTCCGTGGGCTTGGGGGCGGTGCCCAGGGTTGGGGGCCACCAGGAGTCGCCCCAGGCGGAGGGGGATGGTCCAAAGACGAGGACTTACGTTTTGTCAGAGTTCAGCTTCAGACGGCTGAGCTTCATCCATTCCGCGACGTCTTTCATTCCTTCCTGGAGGCTGGCTCTGGCGGGGTCGTTGGTGGGGGAGAGGATCAGCTGGGTGTCGTCAGCGTAGGAGATGATGTTGAGGTTGTGTTGGCGTGCGATGGCTGCGAGGGGGCTCATGTAGATGTTGAAGAGGGTGGGGCTGAGCGAGGAGCCTTGAGGAACGCCGCAGATGATCTTGGTGGCTGCTGAGTGGAAGGGAGGAAGGCGGACTCGCTGGGATCTGTCAGCGAGGAAGGAGGTGATCCATTCCAGGGCTTTTCCTTGGATACTGGCGTGGTGGAGGCATGTAGTTAGGGTGCGGTGGCAGACAGTGTCGAAGGCGGCCGAGAGGTCGAGGAGGATGAGGGCAGCTGTTTCCCCGTTGTCGAGCATGGACCTGATGTCGTCGGTAGCTGCTATGAGGGCGGTCTCGGTGCTGTGGTTTGCTCGGAAACCTGACTGAGAAGGGTCGAGGGAGTCGTTTGTCTCGAGGAAGGCGGCTAGTTGTTTGTTGGCGATCTTCTCGATGACTTTGGCGGGGAACGGGAGGAGCGAGATGGGGTGGAAGTTCTTGAGGTCCGCGGTGGGCTTCTTCAGGAGGGCGCTGATCTCCGCATGTTTCCAGCTTTCTGCGAAGGTGGCGGATGCGAAGGAGGAGTTAATGATGTTCCGGAGTTGGGGTGCGATGATGGAGTCGGCTTTGTTGTAGATGTGGTGTGGACATGGGTCGGCTGGGGAGCCAGAGTGGATGGTGTTCATCACGTGGGTGGTGTCTTTAGTGCTGACGGGGGTCCAGGTGCGGAGGGTGGTGGTAGGGGGTGTTGGTTCGGTGGATGGGAGCGTGGTGTGGGCGCCGAAGCTGTTGTGTATGTCGGCGATCTTGCGGTGGAAGAATGAGGCCAGTGAGTCGCAGAGCTCTTGCGAGGGCGTGATGTCGTTGTTGCTGGCTCTTGGGTTGGAGAGTTCTTTAACGATGCTGAAGAGTTCCTTGCTGTTGTGGGTGTTGTTATCCAGCCGTTCCTTGAATGCCGTCTTTTTGGTGGTGCGGATCAACTGGTGGTGTTTGCGGGTGGCGTTCTTGAGGGCTGTCATGTTTTCTGCTGATTGGTTGTTGCGCCAGGCTTTCTCGAGGTTACGGCAGGATTTCTTGGAGATTTTGAGGTTGTTAGTGAACTACGAGGCTTTGTTGCTGCCTGGTCTGCTGGGGGCATTCTTCATTGGTGCAAGGGCATCGGCGCAGTTGGTGAGCCACTGTGTGAGGTTGCGGGCTGCTTCGTTGGAGTCCGTTGTGTTGCTGGGGGGGTTCTGGCTCAGGGAGGTGGTGAGCTGGTCGGTGGTGATCTTGCCCCAGCATCTTCGGGGGGCCCGATGCAGGTGGTGGTGAATCATGGTTTTCCTGAAGCTGAAGTGGACGCAGTTTTGGTCTGTCCAGTGTAGTCTGGTTGTGTGGCTGAAGGAGATGTGGTTGCTGGATGAGAAAACTGGGTCAAGTGTGTGGCCGGCATAGTGGGTGGGGGTGTCCACCAGTTGCTTGAGTCCGAGGTTGGCGAGGTTGTCCAGCAGGGTGGTGGTGTTGTTGTCATTGTTGTTTTCCAGGTGGAAGTTGAGGTCCCCTAGGAGGATGTAGTCCGAGGAGGTGAGGACAAGTGGGCTGATGAAGTCTGCAATGGCTTCGCTGAATTGTGTGTGTGGTCCCGGGGGTCTGTAGATGAGGGTGCCTCTGAGGGTGGTCTTGTGGTCAGTGTGTATCTGGAAGTGAAGGTGCTCGGCGGCGGTGAGCGTGTCGTCGGAGTTGGTCGTGATGCGGATGGTGTTTTTGTGGACGATGGCGATGCCTCCTCCGGTTTGGTTGGTGCGATCCCTCCGAGTGATCTTGTAGCCATCAGGAATGGCTATGGCGATGTCGGGGGCTGAGGGGGTGTTCATCCGGGTTTCTGTGAGGAAGGCGACGTCCGGTGCTGTCGATGAGGTTCCAGAGCTCGACGGCGTGTCTGTGGACGGAGCGGGTGTTGAGGAGGATGCACTTGAGGTGGTTGTTGTTGATGCTTGGTCCGGCGGGTGGGGAGGGAGGTGCGGAGGCAGGTGAATTTGCAGGCTTGGCAGGTGAAGGGTCCGTGGGTGCGTTTCGGGGTTGCTCGGTGGCAGGTGGGGGTCTGGCCAGTGTTGAGTGTGTGGAGGGTGGTGGCATCATAGATCTGTCTGGTGGGCTGTCCTTGACGGGGGCCAGGGGTTCTGGTGCTGGGCGCGGTCCAGGCACGGACGGGCGCAGACTGGCTTGCATTTGGCGCGCCGGTGGCGCGGCCGCTGCGCAGCCTCCATAAGAGGGGGAGAGGGAGGGAGGAGCAGCTGGGTGGCGGGAGAGGGGCGGCCAATGGGAAGCAGGGGGCGGGGCCGCGGGGAGTGTGAGTGGCGGGAAGCAGGTGATACAGAAGGCAAGAGGGGGGTAGGGAGGACAGGGCACAGTGGAGAAGGCAAAAAACACACTGAGGAGTCACAAAAAACGAATTGGCAGTGCAGGCAGGCAGAGAAGGGGCACACGGGCACAAAAGGAGCAAAAAAGAAGGGGAAAATAAATGAATCACAGACGAAATAACAGTGAGCAACCAAGGGCACACAGGAGCAACGAGGCAGTCAGGAGAAGCAGCGGCACACAGGGCGTCTGTGCGGTGGCAGAGGGAGCGACCTGCCTGAACACAGGGTCAAGGCTCCCTTCCATCTCATCTACATACAACCACTACACTCCTTACAGAGCTTGGTTTTCTTATAAATCACGAGAAATCCATGGTTGTCCCTTCCCAACAAATAGAGTTTCTAGGATTTCAAATAGATTCTGTTTTGGCCACTCTTCTCCTCCCTTCTTCCAAGGTTGCCGCAATCAAAAGAGAACTGACTCTTATGCTCCAAAAAGGCCTAATATCCCTCAGGTCTCTCATGAGGGTTGTAGGTCTTCTCTCCTCTTCAATCCAGGCCATCTTTCCAGGGCCGCTTCATTATCGCGCTTTACAACATCTCAAAATCCTCCATCTTCGACAAGGTTTGGCCTTCTCCAACCTTGTGTCTCTAGACAAAGAATCTCGAATGGATATTCAGTGGTGCATATCCCATTTAGATGCCTGGAACGGCAAATCCATCTTCCCCTCTGTGCCCGATCTTGTGTTAGAATCAGATGCAAGTCGCACGGGCTGTGGCGCCCGATGTGGTTCGATATCGACTGGCGGTATATGGTCCACAGAGGAGTCAAAATTGCACATAAATTGTTTAGAGCTTCTTGCAGGCTCCTTTGCGATCAAAAGCTTTACAAAAAGCAGAGTGCGATGCTCCATCCTTCTCCGTATGGACAACATATCCGCAGTAAGATACATCAACCATCTTGGAGGCACAGGTCCAGACCCCTCGCCCTTCTGACCGAGAGCCTTTGGGAGTTCTGTCTGTCCCACAAATTTTCCCTTCTAGCCGAGTATCTCCCAGGGTCTTTGAATTCCACTGCAGATTGGCATTCCCGCCACCTCACGGATTCCAACGACTGGAAACTGCACCAGTCAGTTTTCCAACAACTCGTAAGAAAATGGGGTCCTTTTCACATAGATCTCTTCGCGTCGAGACTCAATTCTCAACTTCCACGCTTCTTCAGCTGGCGTCCGATCCTCTGGCCATCGCTACGGACGCTTTTCTCCAGGATTGGTCCCAGGCGCTCAATTATGCCTTTCCTCCTTTCATCTTAATCAACAGAGTTCTGAACCAGTTCAGGCGTCAGAAAGCTTCTCTGGTCCTGATAGTTTCCTTTAGGCAATCCCAGGTTTGGTTTCCTCCTCTACTCGAGTTATCGGTAGACTTCCCCATTCTGCTTCCAGTGTTTCCATCTCTTCTCCTAGACCCTTTCGGTTGTCCCCACAACCTAATTCTCGACAATTCTCTAACCCTTTCAGCTTGGAAGATCTCCGGCGTCCCCAGCAGGCCTTCCCTATTTCGAAAGAAGCTTCGGAATTCATTAGTAATGTCTGGGTGCCCGGTACAAGACGAGCTTACAGATCAGCCTGGTCTCTTTGGTCAGGCTGGTGTGTAGGAAAATGTGCCAATCCCTTTTCAACGGATCTGAATTTAATTATTAACTTTTTAGCTGCCCAAGCTGGTTCAGGTAAATCTTATCGAACTATAAACCTTCACAGATCTGCTATATCTATGCACCATTCCAATTTTGATGGCAGGCCGATCGGGGAACATCCTTTAATTTGTTGACTGTTAAAGGGTGTGAAACTGTTGAAACCTCCGACTGCCAAGTATTCCCATATTTGGGATGTTTCTTTAGTCTTACATTTCTTTTTTCCTTGGCCAGAAAATTCAAGTCTTTCTCTTAAAATGCTTTCTGCCAAACTAACTATGGTGTTGTGTTTGATTTCGATCAAACGAGTATCGGATGTTAAATCTTTAGACGTTACCGTCCGATAGTTCTTACCTACGGGTGTTCTATTTCATATTTCCAAACGTACCAAAACCAATCTATATTCTGTCTTCTATCCTTTCTTTCCTGACAAACCAAAGCTGTGCGTGGGTCTCTGTTTAAAGGAATATGAAAAAAGAACCTGTAACCTGAGAACGCCCTCTGCTAACCAACTCTTGATTTCTTTTCGTAAACCGGTTTCTTCAGCCACTTTGGCCCGCTGGGTTAAATGGATAATGTCCCTTGTGGGTATATATATTTCAGTTTTTGGAGCCCATTCTTCTAGGGGAGTAATGGCGTCCAAGGCAATCTCCCTGGGGTCCAGTTTGGAGGACATTCTCAGGTCGGCAGATTGGTCTAATGACAATGTTTTTAAAAACTTTTATTGCAAACCTGTTAGAACTGCATCTTCGTTAGTTGTTGACAAGCTTTAAACTTGCATAATAAAGCCTCCGGTCTTGACATAAAATGTAGATTTTCTTAGTAGCTTATGACGGAAAGTCTTAATTTTATTAAAGACATAGAGGCGAATATTATCCCACCATGGTTTCTATTAACATGTATTTTTCTTTTTCCCTCCCAGCGACTCCAGTGTTACCTCTGGCTTCGGGATAGTGCCAGTTGCTCCATCTCCTCCATCGTCAAAGGAAATCCTCTGGATTCTTCTCACCAAACTCTTCAGGATCTCCACCCTTCAACTAGGGTTTCCTGGTTTATTGCCTGTGTTCAGGACTTCTGCTCTGCTTCCCTCGCTATAGCAATTATTGGACTAATTTACCCTTTGTTTTATGACTCTGTTTGATATGCTCGCTCAAGAAAAGAGGGCTGCTTGCAGTCAAGGGTAGTCTCTATGGTTTGGAGGGGTTCCCTTATTGGTCTTAACGTTTGATTCTGTTTACTCCCATTGGCTAGCATGTTGCTAGTCCTTTTGGGAGCTGTAGTTCTTGACTGCTGCTATTGAAAATTAAGTAAGAGTAAGAAAAGGATGCATAATATTCGCCTCTGTGTCTTTAATAAAATTAAGACTTTCTGTCATAAGTTACTAGGAAAATCTACATTTCCTTCAATTATCAATCCTTCCCCCATCTCAGTGTAAACCTGGTTGCTTTTTAAAGCACCCATACACTACTTGGTCTAGGTGCACCACACAAAAGGGTAAATAGATAGGCAAACATTGTCCATGTACATGGACAGAGCCCTGTGAGGCTGCTCTAGATTTCTAGCCAAAGCCAGAGATACCTATGATAGATCACATGCATTTGTTGTTAGGTACTGGTACAGCTAAGCACAAAATCGGACACTAAGAATACTGAGAAATGAGACAACCTGTCTAGAATTACGTAGCACAAGGACTTTGGTAATGACCACCTGAACTTCACCTCAGATATCCAACGGCATAATGCAGTGGGATCAAGTTAAAGCTTTCATAATCTGCCAGAATCACACTGAAACAGCAGAGTAAGAATTTGCTAAAGTTATAGGCATCTAATTTTGCATATCCTACCAGTAGCGTATACTTATGACCAAGTTCAATTTCAATACAGTGAATGTTCTTATCACTTGGCACACTCCACTACCTATTGGTCACTTGAGACCTGTGCCTCTAACACCCTGCTGTCTCAAACATTGTTCTCTTACTCCCCTTTCAGGCTCGCAAACTACCTGGGCCAGCACTCAGCTCCAGCAGTCTCTTCAAATGTACCAACAGCCTAAATACAATCATGGAATGGGGACCTTAAAGTAACATTCAGCAGAACAATGCTAATGTTAGGATCCTTCTTGACGAAGCCGGGAGAGTATTCAGTGCAGGTGTGGGTTAGCAGGTTGACATTATGAGTCCGGAAGTTTAAGATGAAGAAAAAGAGAGACATATTGTGAAATCAAAATAGGCAGAGTTGGCAGACATTCCTGGTATTGATCAGCTGCTGGCTCCTAAGATAAACCTCTGCACTGCTCTTTCATTTATTTATACAAATTAAGAACTGCTACCAATGAATAGGTAACTTTTAATACAAGTGGGACTGCCCAGGTCCACCATTGCCTGAGTTAAGTGCTCCATTCAGAAATCTATCACTTTCCTTAATATTTAAAGATTACGTACGGTTTATATAGATCCTGAATACATTTTAAAATTGGTGTAATGCAAGACAATGTATTTTCTTAGCTCAGAAAAACAATGTGTTTAACAATTAATTTTATTCAAATGAAGACAAAGAATAAGAAAACATAACATCACTTTAAATCCACATTGGTGTGTGTGTGTGTGTGTGTGTATGTATGTATGTGTGTGTCACTATTATTAAAAATCTTGAATTTTGTTAGAATCTCATGATTGCTTTCTGCAGTATCCAAACTAGTAGTAGCTGGAAGGAGTCTAGGCTGTTTTAAGGACCTACATATTGAGAAAGAAGTGAAGATGAAAAGTCTGAGTTGGCAAGGCAAGAGCATAAACAACTTGGAAACATGAACACATTTATAAAGACATTTTTTTTGAAACACTGGCCTTTTTTCCTGTCCCTTGTCCTGTTTATTGGCTTAACTAGTGGTGATGTAAAATAAACAGCAAGGTTTAGCAGTAGAGTGTGATAACCATGTTGTGCTGAGGAGCACTATTCTGAGTCTTATATAGAGGTTTGAATGAAGCTGTTAAAAAGCAGTGAACCATGTCAATTAAGATGTTAGAGTTAGGAAAGGTGAAATACATTCTATACCTTTGTCCTATGGAAAGATGACTTTCTCTTCTAGGCATAATTTTTTGTTTTAAATAATATACTAATTAATCGTCTGAATTGTAAGATATTGTTATTCTAATGAAAATGTTGTTTTTTCTTATGCAGTTGTAATGTTTTTGTTAATTCCGACTTTGGAAATATTTTGTGTTCAACAGGGTAAGAAAGATGTGTCTCAGGTATTTAACAACATCTTAAGAAGGCAAATTGGCACTCGATATCCTACAGTAGAATACATCACTTGCCATCAGCACATTCTCTTTATACTTCAAAAAGGGTAAGATCCTATTACCATATGAGAAATCTGAAATTGTGAATTTATTGCGATTCTCTCAGTGTCTTTTTAAATCACTGGAAAAGTCTCGAAATTCATACCCAACAGATGAATGGCTTTTAAAGTATTTGATAATGTTTTAAAATGTTTTGCTTTATTGCCAGATACACATCAATACATTTGATCAACTTTACAACAAAAACTCTCGGAGTCACTGTATTAGACCTGGTGTCCTTGGCGTGGTTCACCCTGTCATTGTGGCTCTGCCTCCTGTATTTTTTTACTATGTGCTGGATTTTGTTTTTGCTGGTTTTGGTACGCTGGGCACTTTACCAACACTGATCAGTGCTAAAGTGCAAGTGCTCCCTGTCTAAATTGTGATTATGATTGGTTATCCATGATTGGCATATCTGATTTACTAGTAAGTCCCTAGTGTAAGGCACCATGTGTGCCCAAGGCTTGTACATCAAATGCTACTAGTGGACCTGCAGCACTGATTGCGTCACCCACATGAGTAGCTCTGTAAACATGACTCAGACCTGCCATTGCAGTATCTGTGTGTGCAGTTTTAAACTGCAATGTCGACCTGGCAAGTACACACACTTGCCAGGCCCAAACCTTCCCTTTTAGTACATGTAAGGCACCCCTAAGGTGGGCCCAAGGTAGCCCCATGAACAGGATGCAGTGTATTTCAAGGGTAGGATATGTACTGGTGTGTTTTACATGTCCTGATAGTGAAATACTGCCTAATTCGGTTTTCTCTATTGCAAGGCCTATTTCTCCCATAGGTTAACATGGGGACTGCCATGAAATATCTTTTAAGTGTATTTCCCATTGGGAGCAGATAGAGATATGGAGTTTGTGGTCTCTAAACTCACAATTTAAAAATACATCTTTTAGTAAAGGTGGTTTTTAACTTGTGTGTTTGAAAACACCACTTTTAGAAAGTGGGCTTTTTCTTGCTTAACCATTCTGTGCCTCTGCCTGGCAGTGGAATACACGTCTGGGTCAGAATGACAGTTGGGCTGGTTGTGAATTCACTCTAGACAGTCACACAAAGGGAGCTGAGGTGTGTCCTTATGGGTCTTCCTGGACTAGAGTGGTAGGAGGAGCTGGCACTTGCACCTGAATAGAACTGTGCCTGTTCTTACACAGTACAGTCTCCAACCCCTTAAAGTGTGCCTCTGACCAGGACAGGAAAGGCAGGGTCTTGTGCACTACAAAGACTTTCCTTTGTAGTTTGACTACTTCAATGACAGAAGTGAGTATAAGTAGTGCAGCCAAAACCCCATACTTTTAGAACACTTCTCGATCAAGAAGAGACTCTGCCAAGGAGAAGAGTCAAAAAACTGTGAGGAGGAGTACTGCCCATTTGCTGCTGTGCTTTACTGGATTGGCCTGCAGTTGCTGCTTCTGCTTTGGAGAGGACAAAGACTGAACTTTGTTGTGTATCCTGCTTGTGAAGTTTCTCCAAGGGCTTGGATTGAGCTTACCTCCTGTTAAGAAGTCTCAGGGACATCAAAGACTTCACCTGCCAGCCCCTGGGTTCTCTTGCTGAGGACTCTGACTTACCAAGAGGTGCCCACTCCAGTTCCTGGGTCCTTGAGAGTGAAGTCTGGCATAAAACAAGAAGAACCAGGCACACCTCCTCCAGATGACTCCAGATCTGGCACCGCTGCCCGACTCCGCTGCCTGCACCAGAGACCATGGTCCCCGCAGAAGTGCGATTACAGGGACTGATACCGCAAGCCAGATGCTGCTGCAGCACCTCTGAAGTCCTGCAACACCGTGAGTCCCAAATGCTATGTCACCGATGTCGGTGACACCTGACTCCGCTGCAGCGCCTGTGGCCCCGTGGTGTGACCGTGACCATGCGAGGTTGACTCATCACGTCTTGACCTGCTGGACTCATCGCCTCCGCTGGATCGTAAGGAACAGAAGCTTCCTGTTTGATGCCACCTCATCTTAATTTCCTCCGCAAGGAGCCAACTCCTCACCTCCCCTGCGTAACAGCGACGCCACACCTCCTGCGCAGCCATACGGACCCAATGCCTCACCAGCTCCACCAACACCTCACTTCCTCAACTCCGTGCTATGTCTTTGACTCTACCTCAATTCTAAGGATTTGTACCTGGTGTCCATGTGACTCCGTGACAGGCGCTGCACTCCCTAGCGAGTGGCGCAGGATTATTAGGAACGACTCTATTACTACACAGTGATAGCACCAGTTGGAGCTATTGTGTTTAATATTTTAAAATTCATATCTTTGCTGGTGTATGTTGGATTTTTGTCGTTTTAGTCTTGTTTTACCGAGATAAATACTGGCTATTTTTCTGAACTAGTGTGGTGTCCATTTGTAATATTTTCACCGTGTTAGTGTGTGTGGATACAAATGCTTAACACATTTCCTCTGAGATAAGCCTGACTGCTCGTGCCAAGCTACCAAGGGGATGAGCAGGGCTTATCGTAGGAGCATGAGTCTCATACCTTGACTAGCCTGAGGGTCCCTACTTGGACAGGGTGTAAACTGACAGCCGACTATAGACCCCATTTCTAACATTGGTGATAAGCGGTGAAGATAGGACTTGTGCTTTTACCTGACATACTGTGATTGGTGTACACGTCTGCATATTGCAGACCATTTTGTGACCATATACTGCTTTTTGATTTTTCCTGTTTTTGACAACCCTTTGAGTTATCCATAAATCATGTCTTTGGTGACCCAGCAAGTGAACTTGCAGAGGTTGTGTTTGAGAGTAAAAAGTTGAGATCCTTCACTGCGCCTCAACTGAAACAGTTCTTCAAGGATGTTAATTGCCCTGTGAAGAATTCCTCTAGGAAAGATGAGGTCCAAAAAAGTGCTGAGGGTCTTGTGGGCACCAAGGAAAGCTGGGAAGGCTGAGAATGAGGTTGTGGATGTACAGAACTAAGAAGGTGACTGTGGAGCTCAGGATCTGCCAGTAGGGAGCCTACCCTCCAGTAGTGGAAACAGTGTGTCATTCAAAGGAGTGTCCCAGAGAGCTGGAGGATAGGCGACAGGCCAGAGAGCATGTACTGGGAGTTGAGAAGCTCAGGTTGGAAGCAGAAAACAAAAAGTTTGAAATGGAGCATCAAGAGAGGGAAAGTGTCCTTGCTCTGGAGAAAAATAAATTTATTTTATCTGACAAGTTTATTATGAGTCAGCTGGACCTCAAGGCCAAGCAGGCCGAACCCAGCACAAATGGTGACAGCATACTTCCAGTGCATGGTCTCACTCCAGAGCAGTACAAGGACAAGTTTAGGTCCTACAAGAAATCGGATTCCCAAACTTGGTTAGAATGTGTGGATTCTTTTTGCAGAGCACTGGATGGTTGGGTGAAGAGCAGCAAGGTAACAGATTATGAGGGGCTGTAGAGTTGAATGCATGGGAGCACTTCTGTAGTCTTTGCTTTCCAGAGCTGCGCCAGCATCTGATTGACAGCAAGCTGACTGGCTCTAGGAAGCTTTTCCATGAGACGGACAATTGGGCGAGTATCAGGGTCCACTAGAGGTATGGGGGGACTCTGCCAAGTGTGGGCAGAGTCCCCATCAGAAGAAGGGGGGGGCAAGGGTAAATAGGGGGAGTTCTCTTAAGGGCCCCAACCTAGTTCCCAGGGTAAGGATTCACGTCCCCCAGGTGAGAAGAAGTCTTGAATCTCTACAGGGAAGCCTGCAGAGCAGGGTCCCCACAAGTGTTATACATGTGATCAGGAGGATCACATGGAGGGAGGGGGGAGTCCCAATTGTCCCAAGTGGACACTGGCACCCACTGTTGCACAGTCACAAGGGTTGGCCAGTTTAGCGCTTGGGAAAGAGTTGGTTCCAGGAGAAGGGTCGGAGCCAGATGACATGACCCTTGTCTTGGTAGGGGACAGTGACATGATCCAGAGGACACTTGTGCCTGAGCACACTAAGAAATACAGGCAATGGGTGACCATCAGTGAACAGAGGGTGGAGGTTCTGAGAGACATAGGACCGGGGGCTTGGGAAACCTCCCCCAGAAGAACCAGGAGGAGGCTGAACCGGAGGGGGGCGCCCCAGAACCTACAGGGGAGCAGGTGGCCTAACTGGAGGATGTGCCTAAGCTGACCCATTGCATTGACAGCAAGAAGGGGGTCCCACCAAGGAGGAGTTCTGCAAGGCACAGAGGACATGCCCTTCTTCTGAGGGTCTGTGGCACCAGGCTGCAGACCATGATGCTGGCAAGGAGTCTGGATCACATTGAATCTACTGGGAGAGTGGTCTCCTGTATAGTGAGCCTAAGGTTGCTGTGCCTGGGGCAGCGCAAGTGCTTGTGGTACCTGAGCGCTTCACAACATTTCTTCTGGGTCTGATATGAAGCAATGGTATGACCAGAATACCACTCCGGTTGAGTTTCAGCCTGGCCAGAAAGTGTACTGCGCCTTTTAAGACAGGAGAGCGCGAGAGTAATGTAACCTACCTGGTAACCTGCAGACTCCAAGGAACCTTTTGAGGGTCCTACATGTGAACCGCCTCAAACCGCATTTTGAGAGGTCTGCACCGACCATGCTCTTGTCAACAGATGATGGGACAGAGGAGAAGAGTGAACCTCTTCCTGACCTCCTGTCTGCCAGAGAGCAAGATAGGTCTGTGGAGGGTGTGAACCACTCCCAATCAAGGGTGAAACTGCAAGATTTGCCCATTGGATTCCAAGATTCATTGTATGTTGAAGTGGGAGATTCCTACCACCCAAAATAAGTAAGAGTCTTTTTAGGACTTGCTGGAATTTATGGCCAACTATTGGACTGTAGTTGCCACATTGACAGCCCTGACATCCAAGAAGCAGCTCAAGAAGGTGATATGGAAATCTTTTGGTGACCTCAAGAGTACTATACAGTGCACATGTACTGAAGGCCTCAAACTACAGTCAGCCCTTAGTGGTGTAGGCTGATGCCTCAGATTAGGGCATTAGAGCAGTGCTGGATCAACTTAGTGACAAGGGTAGAGAACATCCGGTGGCAGTCATTAGTTGGAGAATACTTACCAGAGAACTGCTAGATGGCTATTGGGAAGGAATGCTGTGCCATAGTGTGGGATCTGGGGAGGGTCTGGTCATATCTACTTGGTACTGAATCATGGCAATGCAGGTTGACTGTCCTGCCTGTTTGTGTAGGGCTCTCCCATTTATGGTGTACGGTCTTGCTCCATGGCGTGTGGCCCCTTGATGCGATCTGACACCCCCTGATTGCCTTTCTAAGGAGTGACAAATTTAAAATGCTCACTCTGGCCTAGGGTCTTTAAGCCCTGTACACTTGGAGTTTGGATGATATCCTTGGGCTAGCAGGATGTGTAGTTTTATGTGCCCATCCTGCAGTCCCACAGATGCTGCCTTCGGTTTGTGGTGGGGTTGGAGCATTTCCAATTTGCTGTTCTACTCTACAGCTTCACTGCATGGATCTCATTTTTAACATCACGCTTTGGAACCAAAAACAACTATAAAGACCCGCAGCTGTTACTCAACCATGTGCACAACCTGACGCCAACAGAAGTATAAAGAATGCTATAGACACTCTGTGAGAGGCATATTCAGAACCACAACAACTTGTGTGACCAGCTTGAGGCTTTTTGCATCAAACCTCTCGTTCTGGGCTGAGGTAATGCCCCCTCTGGTCTCTGTCTGGCAAAAGCCTGTATCCCAGATTCTTGGAGTGGTTCAGTTATTCCGCTGATCTTCAAGGGAGGCTCCAAAGCTGATCCCAGCAATTATCGCCTCATAGCACTCATTGATAATGACGCTAAGCTATTTGCCAGTCTTTTGCTTGATGACCTTAAATCCTGTGCAGGTGTTGCACACATCATCCCTAGGAATCAGAGTGGCTTTAGAAACAATTGTGGCACCACAACAAACTTGATGGTGGTGGCGCTAGTGTGCAACAAAGTCTGCAGGAGCGGTTCATTGCTTTATACATTTCATTGGCTTTAAAGCTGCATTTGACAGCGTTTCTAGAGGCTCTCTGTAGTGCAGACATCAGGACTGGGGCCTGCCAGCTGACCTGCTGAGGGGGATCATGCAGCTGTACGCTAACACCTTGGTGCAGGTCACATTGGGGGATGGCACATGCGTTTCAAGGAAGATACCCACAAATTTGGTCCTGAAACAAGGCGGCTTTCTTGCCGTTATGCTTTTCAACCTATATATTGCCAACATGTCAATGGTCCTGTATGAAGTCAACTGTCATCCTCCTAAGCTGGTAGGGCACCTTATGACACATCTGCTTCATGCTGATGACTTTGTGCTGTTAAGTCAAACCACTTTCTTGCCTGCACAATTACACAGTCAGAAACAGTCTTGAAATAAATCACAAAAAACCAATGACAGTCTTCGTCTGCAAGAAAATGGTGGGCTGTGTCAGGTGGCACCTAAATGGTGAACATCTTTTGCACATCACTGAATACAAATACTTAAGCATCCTTATGGATTGTCATGGATCGTTCAAATCGCACCTTAACACCCAGAGGAATATAGCCACCAGCCTCATGCTTGCTCTTACGACACATGCCCAGAATCTCCAGGGTCCAAGCCTAGACTCTTTATGGAAGTGAAATCACTAAGGCCCACTTGCTGGGCAAAATCACTACCAAAATCTAAAAAGGTACTCTGCGTTTTGACAAAGCGAGCATCACCTGCACAAGTAAGACTTGATTTTAATCTAATAAAGCAATCTTGGGCCAGAAGCAGCACATTTCTAACTTTCTGTCATAGGCTTAGGCTTGCCTCAACAGTGGCCTACTTTGGAAGGATTTAGATAGCTCAGGACCCTCCCTTAAATGTCATCTTCAAGTCAAAGTAAAAGATCTTTTGCTCACAAATGCTTGGGAAAAACATATTCCACAGTCTAAAGCTTGCAGTGACCACAGTGAGAAGGCTGTTGCTGCATCTTGCATAGATTGCAGTCACAAGCTTGAGCCTGCCAGGCCATTGTATCTCACAGCAGCTAATTAACCATCTGAAGCACCTTAGGGGCACATCAGTGTCCATAATCATGCTGCACTTAGTACTTTGTACTTTTTTGCTTGCATGGTCAAATATGAATACTCCCAATACCTGAAGCAACTGGGGCTGTTTGGCTGCTGTTCCTGTCCCTTCATTTCTTCACATTTACACTGGTGGCAAACGAAATGAATGTCCAGTGTACAGCATTGATTCGGCTGACTGCGCATTTTGGAGCTATGTTGCGTCTATCCTGAACTGGACAACAGTGAGCATCTTCTGCCCCAATTAAGCACCAGGTTAATACTGATAACATGCCCTGTCTAAGTGACTATAAACTTTCTCTCATGAAGCCTAGAAGCATATTTTAACATGCCATCCACTGCTTTCCATTCTATTTGTTTTTTAATTGTCTGGATTTTCACTGAGGGTTCTAATTCTATTTTTATTTAAGCTGTAAGTAATCCCTCTGGGGATTCGGTGACTCACTTCATGACATTAATAAGTTTCATGCACCACCATTTTTTTTTCTAAAAGAAACTACTAATGTTGAAATGATTTTAATGAGAAATATTTTGTGAAGGTTTTAATTAACTGTACAATAAATTTAAATAAAAAACTAAATTACAGCCTCACCTTTTCCGCTATGGTGTTTATGAAGGTGATGGTGGTGGTTGTGTGTCTTCTTCACAAGGTTGAGATACATATATTCCCATACCTTGACAACTGGCTGATCAGGAAAGGCCACCATAGTCAGTCACAGACTGTCTTCAAACAACAGTCACCCTTCTTTCATCCATGGAGTTTACATTTATCAATCTGGAGTCTCATTGGATAACAACTCAGAGGATTCTCTTCACAGGGGCGATACTGGACACAGTGGCGTTCAAAGACTTCCCACCTCCAAATGAGCCCTGAACATCTAGTGTATGATCCCTGTGTTAGATGCTCAATCCTGGGCCATGGTGAGATCATATCCGGGTCTTCATAGGCTTCTGCTATCATGCATCCTCTTGGTCCTCACTGGCACAAGCAGGCCTTGCAATGGAACCTCAGTTTTTATGGACGCAACCCCGGGGCTATTTGTTGGTGAACCTATGCATGTCCAGGAGATAGTCCAGGACCTTCAGTGGAGGCAAGTGAACACTAGCTTGTCATGCAGTAGGACGTTTCCCCCCCACTCCACCCATCCCCCACCCCACCCCCACCCCATCCAGAGGTCACAGTGGTGTTGAATGCATGATCTTTGGCTTGGAGTGACTACATGAAAAAGGTAGAAATAAGAGGTCTCTGGTCCCCAGCCCTACTATCAACATCTTGGAGCTCTATGCCATCCGGCTGGCTCTGAAAGGCCAGAAGAGTATAGTTCCCTGACATTCTGAGCCTGAGCATTTGAACTCTGACCTGTCTGCTTCTCCTAGATAAACACCAGGACAAGATCTTACATCTGAATCTTCATAAAGTGCGTTTCCAGCTGTGGACATTAAGCAGTTACAACCGAGCAGTTTCAACTTGCCTGCTTAACTATTTAAGTAGTGAATGTGATTCTTGTGAATATTCACCTCTTTAATTAATCCATTTATTCAGGGTGTTGGCAGAGACTTCTGACCTGGTGTAGGCACTGTCAGTTTTATCCCCTGCAGGCCAAGTTGTCAGATGTTTCATTTGTTTCATCTTTGGCCCAGCAAGGCTTTGCAGTGGGAACTGGCAGAAGCTATATGTAGGCCTTTTTATATTTGTTTGAACCACTTTCTTGCCCTATTCAAGTCAAAAGTTGTGAAGAGGTTTTTAAAAGGTTTAAGGCACCTTTTTCTACCAAAGCATTTCATTGTTCCTCAATGGGACCTTAACCTGCTTCTCATGGCCTTGATGTCCACGGCTTTTGAGGGCTTGTACAGTTGTTCTCTACAGCTCCTTTTATTTGAAATATGTTATGTTTGTCTGAGGAAGGTGGTGTTTAATCTTTTGTCTACCACCAAAAGGTAAGTTGACATATTTTGTAGGCGGGTTGTAACTTCTTGACTACAGTATGTGTAATAAGAAATAAGAATATCTGTACACTTTTTAAGATGAAACAGATACCTAGACGCCTTGTTTTAAAAATAAATATATGATTGCTAGTTTGAGTGAATGAGGTTTAGGAGAGTCCTACGGAACTAATGAATGTTTTGTATATTGCATTAGTATTTATAATATTGACCACTTGTGTGGTTTCTGTACAATGTTTGACTGTGTGTATCTAACTACGTCCATTAAAGGACAAATATTTTCTATAAATGTGTTTTTTAATTTACACTTAGTTGTGGGGGTTTGCCATTGTAATTAAGTCACAGTCTATAAACGATTTGGAAAACTGATTCTCTCGAATTTGTTAGAGGGGTGCAATATTGCTCTTTGAACTACCACTTATCAAGCAGCTCAGCATTGGCACAGTGTCACCTCTGATCTGTCGTGATTGATGTGCTTCTAAGACCATGGAGGAGTAAAGTATAAAATGTGTGGCATCTGTATACAACTCTGCACTGTCACTTGTGGAGCGGTGCGGTTTAAAAATCTGTATCCAGTCGGGCTTTTGAGATTATTCTGTGGGTTAGAAATCTGTTGTTATAAAGATTATCCACCAGAAAGAGCATGAGTGACAATAGGTAACTTGTTCATCTGTACATGAGTGATAATAAATAGTTGTCTTTGTAATAAGCATATCCCACACATATTCATTCAGCCTTTTCACACACTTCAGGTTGCTCTTTACCGTTAAGGTCTAATATATTACTAACTTTACTATTGATTTACATGTAACTATGAATTTGTCTCATATCACTATTGATATTCTGCCGTTTTAGCTAGGTATACTGGAACTCAGATAAAATGTCTCTTGTTTCACATTTAGTGTTTGATATTTCACATAAGGTGTCCTTTTCAGTCTATATTAAGTGTTTAACCTAAACCCCTCAAGCACTGAAGTAGAGTTTGCTGTTGATACAGAATGGCTTGTGTCACCTCTCTCCACCAATCGCAATTCTCTGTTATTTACAGATCAGTAAAGTGCGTAGCAGAGCTCTCAAAGCAACAACTGGAAACATGTTAAAATGGCATTTCCAATGCAGCAGATGTCACTGGTGATAAAAAAATGTCTCCACCTCGAAGAGGATGTCTGTGTTCCTTTCATGATGGTTCTGGACCTGGGGGGCACATTTTGCTTTGCTACAGAAGGAGAGGGAACAAAGCTAAAGAATGCGAAGAATGCAGCACTCTTAGTCTGAGTAATACATTTCTTAAGGGGCTTTCCAAGTCTCAAACACAAATATACGCTTAATGTGAATGCAGCAACACACTTGCAGCCACTAAAATAATCACAGCAGTTGAATAATAATAATCAGAGAAAAGAAACTGCAATATATCATCAGTGAATATATATGCAGGGAATACAAATATTTATGCATGCACACAGTAAAGTTAGATATTAAGACTTAAAAATGTATCACCACGGGAGATTAAATCCAACATCATCCTGGTCTGCCAACGTCAAGCTGTGGAGCCTGTGATATCTGAGACAGGAGAAACTTCTCCAATGGGATTATTCTGAGCAATGCGTCCACTCTGAGAAAGCAGTTCCTTCTACCCCAGTGTCAAGCTTCCCCACCATATATACTTTAAACACAAATTAAGAGGAAGGTTCTAGAAACCCCCTCCCTTTGAGTAAGTTGAGAAATTCAAGAGCAGGCTGTACTAGGTCAGTGTTGAGAAAACACACAAGAGACTGGCCAGATCCCAAGATGTATTTCCAAGATTGAGCTTTACCCTTCTCTGCCATAAACATTCTCATCCTTGTACACTCTTATCAGTGTTGCATCCCCCATGTTGTGTTCCCTTCCCTGGTGAGAAACGCGAAAACATGTTAACAAGCTGTGCCTGGAAAAATACCTGTGCCACCAATGTGACAGCATTTGAAGCTAAGCTAAGCACAAAATGGAGTCACTGGTCAAGATGGAATCGGTAGTTAAATACAGATAGCATTACAGATACCAGCGTCCCCAATGTGAGGGCATTTGAAGCTAAGCATAAAATGGAATCAGTGGTCAAGATGGAATCGGTTGTTAAATACAGATGCCATTATAGAGCACCACAATAGTAACAGCTCCATGTTCCCCATCTCATGCCTATGCTGCTTTAAAAGCTGTTTTTATTCAGCCACCCTTCACCATCATCTTCCATTTGCCCTGTACACTTCTGCACATGCCTTAATCTTGGAGGCAGATGTTCTCCCTCAGTTCCATGAGAAACCCTACAGAGGGTGCCCTAGGAAAAGACTGGCATAAAATGTTATTCTGTTTACTTCTCGGTTCACAAGAACAGGTGTTTCATGCCCATTCTGTACCAGAAACTCTTGAATTTCTTTGTTGTTCAAAATGCTGTTTCTGAGTCGAGGCTTCCTTGCCCTGAATACACAGGATTGGATGTGCCCTGGCTCTTCAGGATACCTATTGCCATCTGATGATCCTCCAGCTCACAAGCTGCACTTCTGCTTTACAAGTTTGTGCCATCATTAACAATTTCTGCTACTTCTGTCTGGCCCTATAAGCATACTGAGTTTTTACCAATTCCATAAATTTCCATACTTGGACAGTTGGTTTGTGAAAGTGGTGTCCCAAATGTTGGTCTCTAACCACCTGGAGTTTACCCTTACCCTAATATATTGTTTGGGCTTCATCATCAACCTGCAAAAGTCCCATCTCCCCATACTCATAGGTTTAAAAATGGCTTTGTTAGAATTTCTCAATACTTACAAAAGAGTAAAAAGTGTTCCAAGGATTGCACTGAGGTCTCGTTACAGGGACCAGTTAGGACAGAAGCATCATTGTATTGGCCAAAGAGAAAGCAGAGCTGTGACCTAATGGTACCCAGTCAAAATGTAGCTAGGAGAGCCCTTTCTCAGGGGCTGTTAACCCAAGACAGATATGGTTCTAGGTTTTTCACCATTAGCGTAATGCATAATCCCGCAGTAAGGGTTTCCCCATGTCCTCCATCTCCATAGTTGTCTCACAGTAACTCCGAGAAAGCTTTTTGTCTTAGTGGATATCCACTTTTGTTAGCAAATGGGGAATTTAACTAATTTGATCCATCCAGTTGAACATAAAGTAACCAAGGGATCATGTGGTTCTTCTCGCACTTCAAGCAATCTAGGATAATCTACAAATTAAGGGAAGTATAATTGTTTGTTCAAACTGTAACCCAGAGCAATAGCGGTGCAGCCTTAATTAGATGGGATACACATAGGATATCTAGTTTCTCGTGTAGAAAGAGTTGAGAGGTCGATGGAGGAAGGCCTAGCAAATGTCTGCAAATTTGGTTCTCCTCTACCTGTAGCCTGGCAACTTCATGGTAGTCCCACACTCTAGCACCATACATTAAAACCTTTTGCACGTATACTTCTAGGAGAGGCAGAACTTATTTGTTACCCACTCTTTTAGCAAAATCAAACAGGGCCCAAACAGAACGGTTAAAATATGTGCACCTATTGGGTAAACAGGACAACCATGAACATTTAGAATCAAACGTTATTCCTAAATATGAAAAATGAGTGACCTACTCAATGTGCCTTCCCTTGATGCAGAAATGGCTTGCTTTGGCAGCTCTAGGATCAGAAATCATATATTTTATTTTAAATATGTTAGTATCAAGATTTAAGTTGTCTATAAAACAGACAAGTTCTCAATTGAAATCCTCAAATCTTTAGGGGTGCCTGACATTAAAACAGCATCATGAGCATAGAGCAGAGCCGGAACTGAGGTTGAGTTGATCTTAGGCATATCCTTTCCTGAGGATAGCAGGCAGGAATTCAGCCCATCTACATACAAAAGGAACAGGATAGGTGCTTTGACACACACCTCGCTGCAATTAAAAGGGATTGGTCCACTCGGTTCTGGACCCATGCATTACTCCATAGTTTAGTGCCTGTAGAAAATCAACTAGGCCATTTTCAAGTGCTGGGTCTAACAGGAGTTTCCATAATTTACTACGATTTACTACGTCAAAGGCACAGCGTAGATCCATAAAAGAGAGACCCAATACCCCCCTTTGATTGTTGTGAATTTATTCATAATCATATCAAGATTGAGGTATTGTTCTAGAGTGTCAAGCCCCTCTCTAAACCCACATTACACCAGATAAATCACTTGGTTTAGCCTAGCCCAGCTCTCAGTCCTACAAAGGATGAAATGCCCAGTAATTGTGACTGTTGAATCTAGTAAAGAAACTTGCCTGTAACAGCAAAGGCCTTGTCTACAGCTTTTATTGTAAACAAGGTTCTCCTTAAAAAGATACATTGGAACCCCATCAGACCCTTAAGGCCTTCCTAGAAGGGCTGATGCTTAGTACCTCATTTACATCTAATCTGATTTTCAATGGAAAAACTACTTGTGGTTCTAAGTAGCTACTATCCATAGAGCCTGGATAGGAATAAGTAGATTTAGAGTGCTTTATCCAGTGCGCTGCACTAATGTTGGTCCCTAGTTTGTTGATCTGGGATTCAGAAATTTTAGGTTGATTTATAATTTTCCAGAAACCTCTGGTATCCTTAATTATGGTTGCTTCATCAAGCTACTCCCACATTTCAAGTTTAGCTGCCTGCTTTCTGAAGCCAATGTTTTTTTTTTTTTTTTAACGAGCAGTCAGTTTTGCCCTATCATTTGCTACAGATTTGCTCAGTGACAGTATCCTAGTCAATGCTGTCTAATCAAGGCAAGTTCTTCCACTCTTTTCTCCCGGACTTCAGTTGGTGAATTTGCCCTTTCAAGCTCACAGTGGGATGTACCTTCAGTCCTCTGTAGTTGCAGGCCACCATTGTTAAAGAGAACTTCTCCATTGACTGGCAGGCTCATATGACTGTGCAAGGCATTTGAACTGCTAAAGTTAAGGGCTGTTTGACTAGTTCTGAAGGTGCTTCTTCCCTCCATCTCATGGTGTGCAATGCAGGTTATTTTAGTAAACAGTACCACCATCCATGTTTTCGACTGACAGGGTAGCATGGATTATGGGATCCAGTGTGAGAGTGGATGCCTTCGGTCACCTGTCATTTTAGGACCATGAATGGGAGCTCTATCCCAATGTTTAGGACATGATCTCCACCCATCTGTGATGCCCATGCATAGATCTCTTTTCCACAGCTCCAAAGACCAAATGCTATTTTTTTTTCTCCCTACATTTCCCACCATGTGTTTCACTAGGGGTGGCTTCTGCCCCAGGAGAATTTGGTACACACGGATCTGTTGGAACTCAACACCTTCTTCCCCTTCCATACAGAATACATTTGCTTGTGCAGCAGTATGATTAGATCCTCCACCATAATCCTTACTCTTTGTCTTCATGCCTGATTGAGCAGTGTCAATTAGAGACCTTCTGCTTTCCAAGTGAGGTAGCAGATATTTTCTTGGCTAGATGACAGCTACCAAGTAGATATAGGCAGGCTGCTGGTTTAAGTTTGTTTCTCTGTGCAAGTCCACCTTTTTTAATCTTTGCAAAACACATCTTTCTGACATTCTGCTTTTTATGCATAACTTTCAAAGACAAGCTTGGAGGATTCAATAGTAAAACGTTATTTGGTTGCCCACTCTGTATGTGTATGCCTTCCTGACCAGTCTTCTTTACTCAGATCACTCTTACTTGTGTTGTTCAAGAAAGATATATTGTGTGTGTTTCTGCCCAAGCTCTTTGTTGTTCCACAGTGGGGCTTTAACCTAGTCTTGACTTTCCTCATGGCATCACTGTTTTAACCAGTGCACAGTTGCTCTATTTGTCTTTTTTACACTTAATATTGTTTTCTTTGTAGTAATTACTACAACCTGTGGGGTCAGCAAGCTGCAGGCCTTGTCTGACGGACTTCTGTTTACTGTATTTTATCCACACAAGCTAGTTTTATGCACTTACCTACTCTTTCTGCCAAAGAGGCTGTATCTGCCTTCCATTTGGGTCAGTCTGTCATGCTTCTTTCTTTCTTCTCCTCCTCACCCTTCCAAGGAACAGACTGAATATGATGCTGGTGCACCAGGTGGCACCATATATGGGTGAATACCTTATTCTGTATGGGCAAAGCATCAGTTGGAGTAGCGTGGCCACCTGGCAGCACTACTGCAGAGCTCCTGCTGAGGGATACGTTTTAGGATCCAGTATGCCACCGATGCCACCTCTGAATGTTTATAAGATGAGGACTCTGAAGAAAGATATGCTATCCACCATAAATTTTGTTACTAAATGTAACTTTGTCTTTTCAAACAGGAGCAATAAAGCATACAGAATATACTTCCACTCCAGCAAAACCTGTAACCGATACTTAATCAGAAAGATGACATCTAGCGTTTGTCTGTGTCCTCATTGCTCTTTGTTTTGCTTTTTAGCTATGAAACTCCTCAGGTCGCTTCGCACTGTGGAATTATGTTGCGAGAATGCATTCGACATGAACCACTTGCTAAAATCACCCTGTACTCCGAACAGTTCATAGACTTCTTCAAGTATGTGGAGATGTCAACATTCGACATAGCTTCGGATGCCTTTGCTACATTCAAGGTAAATTATGCAATGCCTAGTTCTTATCATTCAAAGGGTTACTTCTTTGCCACAGCCTTCTCAGACATGTGTGATGACTTTTCTTAAGAAGCCTGCTTTTTTGTCTGAAGGTGATTCACCACCTCGGCCTTTAGGATCTTAGATGGAGGAAGATATTTGCATCAGTCTCTCCTTTAGTTTTGGAACCAACAACTTCACATTGCTCAAAGTGCCTTTAGTTCCTGTAGCTTTTCCAACAATGGGCCTTATTAAAGGGTGTGAGGGACTTGAACATGCTTAAGTTCATAGTTCGTTGTGCTGCCATGCATATTGTACAGTGAGTTAAGACTACATCTCTTTTGTGCTAATTAAAGGGAGGGGCTAGGATTGTTCTATCTAGGACAGTGGCTGATGTGTTGTTTTACTGTTAACTTTCAGTACTTTGTACCTTGAATATATAGCATCTGCTGGTTACCCACGTATTAAATGGAAGAACCATGTAGTCACAAAATTCTTTTTACTGTATGTGTCTTCATTGTTATTCCCACCATGTGCTGATTATATCCGTCCAACCAAAATACGATTAGAAGATTATAAACTTCAGGTTATAATCAAAAAAGGCCTAACCTTAATGCTGATTTTGGGCAGGGTCCATTGGTTTATGCTAGACACAGAAGACTACAAATTTAGATGAGTCAGATTAATGAAAATATAAATAGCTAGCTATTTTGAGATTCTAAAGACTATAGCATTTCGCCCCGACCCCCCAACCCCCCCACGCGCCCGCCATGATCACGACCCCATCTTTCTCGTCTTTCTCTCTATTCTCAGCCTTTTGTTCATTATTCTTCATGTTATGCTGTTGTTGTACTCCCTGTGAACAATACGTTTCCAAGATTCTTCACTCAAATGCATAATAGTATCTACATCACTAAGTGGACATTAATGAGGAATCTGTTTTGGAATAAGTAGGAAAAAAAAAATTGTATTATCATGCTACCCTGGAGTGCAACTGTAATCTTTTTTTTTCTTTTTTTTTTTTCCTCTTCACTGTTGAAGAAACAATAAAAACATATAAACAAAAAAAAGACTATAGCTTTTTAATATATGGAAATCGAGTCCAACATATGTAATGGTTTTGTCTTCATGTCATGCATTAAAGAACATGAACACAAACAAATGTAATCAGTTCTATGCCATATGCCAATGGTTTGGTCACAAAAATGTAGATGTCTTACTAGGAAGTAGGCAATAAGCTAACAATGCAGTGGCCTGGGTCGAACATAGCTGATTGACCTTATAGACTATGTATTTTGTTGCCTTTTTTTCTGTTATAGATCTCCTCTCTGCCTGTCTTTCATTCTCAGAGGTATAGTCATCCTATTTAGACGTGCATGCCCAGTTAGCGGGTTACTAAACTCTCCTTGGAAGTCCTTGAGGCATACACAACAACTGGGCTAGGTGATTGATGAGCCTGTTATGTGTTGACCTCCTTTGAATATTACTGACAACTACAGCTAATTTCGCGATTAACTTAAATAAACAGAACATGCTTAGATTGTATTGTATTGTATTGGAGCGTTTGTAAAGTTCATCATAAACCTGACGAAGATGTGAAGTGCTCTGAATTTCATTGGTTCATGGGAATCCTTTCAGAAAGAAGTGTCACGGAACTTGTGTTGTATGTGGTTGACGGACCTCATTCAAGCAGTCATTGAATCCCACAGTTTGGCTATCTGGACGGGGAAGGGGATTGCGCTAGTTAGACTAATTTTGAATAGAAGGAACAGTCAATAAAGGGACAAGCTTGAGTTTTGTTGGTGGAAGAGTGGTCCTGTCCTCTTAATTCCTCAGCAAGCTATAGATATTACTTTGAAGGTGATTCTTCTGACTATAGTAAGCCAGTGTGGGGTAAATAGCCTAGGTCTGATGTAGAGCTGCATCTGTAGGTAGACTAGGTGTCTAGTGATCACATTTTGAATTCTGTGTAGTTTCTTCAATATTAACAGTGGTGCTCCAAGATAGTAGGCTTAGTCAAGGTGGGGCAGTTTTTGTGCATGTGTAGTCGGATAGAAAATATGTTATATTCATTTGTTTAGCGCACTAATCATCTAAGAGGGTGTAGGATTTGTTTGGAAACTACGGCATAGAGTGCTGCCGTAGTCAAGGCTGCTGGTAATGTGTGGTTGTGTGACAGCAAGTCTGGTGTTCTGAGGCAACCATTTGAAGATTTTTCACAGCATGTGTAGGAAGCAGGAGGTGCAAACTGGTTGATTTGAGCCGTTATGTTGATCTTATTGTCTAGGATAATCCTTGGTTTCTTGCGTGGTCTGGGTGTTGGTCCTAGCTCCAACAGTCACCAGGTGAAGTCCCATGGGGAGGTCTTGTTGTCGAAGACTAGTACTTCTGTCTTGCCAGAGTTGAGCTGCAGGCAGCATCCAGTCTGCTACCATGGTCATGCAGTTGATGAAGTTGAATCTGGTAGTGGTTGTTTTGTCTCCCAGGAAGAACATGAGTTGAACGTCATCTATATAGGAGATGACGGTGTTGTATTGTGATCGGATGATATTAGCAAGCAGTGTCATGAATATGTTGAAAAGGGTGGGGCTAGGGGATGACCCTTGTGGGACTCCTCATATCAATTCTTTGGTCTCTGATATGAAGGGTGGCAGCCTGACCTTTTAGATTCTTAGTGTGAGGAAAGAACAGATCCATTTGAAAGCAGATCCTTTTATGCTGTTCTCATGGAGTCTTCTGATGAGGGCTTTATGCTCCACAGTGTTGAAGACCGCTGAGAATTCGAGCAGGAAGATGGACACTGTTTCTCCTCAGTCTAGCATGATTCCATTGTAATTGGTGGCCACGATGAGTGCTGTTTCTGTGCTGCGGTTCTTTCTGAATCCTGATTGAATCCTGCTGACCAGTGCTAAAGTGAATGTGCTCTCAGCCTTAAACATGGTATCATTGGCTCCTACCCAAATGACATATTTAATTTACCTATATGTCCCTAGTAAAGTGCACTGGATGTGCCCATGACCTGTAAGTTAAATGCTACTAGTGGGCCTGCAGCACAGATTGGCCCACCCACATAAGTAGTCCCGTAACCATATCTCAGGCCTGCCATCGCAAGGCCGGTGTGTGCAGTTTCACTGCCACTTTGACTCAGCATTTAAAACTACTTGCCAAGCCTTGAACTCCCCTTTTTCTACATATATGTCACCCCTGAGGTAGGCCCTAGGTAACCCATGGGGCAGGGTGCTATGTAAGTAAAAGGCAGGGCATGTACTTATGTGTTTACATGTCCTGGTAGTGAAAAACTCACATATTTGTTTCTCACTACTGCAGGGGTGTGGAATTTATTAAAATATCTACTTGTCCATGAGACAGGTTGCTTCATAAATCTGCTTGTCCTGTAAAAATATCTACTTGTCCCTTTGGTGCCATGTAGTGCGCGACAAATTATGGAAGCAATCTCATTATGTAAGAGCTCCGATAAAAATCTCTGATTATGCCGGGGCTACTATTATATTAGGGCTTGAATACTTGCAATTTCAATCCCTACTATAGCAATTTCCTTATTTTGCAACCTTTCCACAGATCTACATACCTGGGCAGGAGGGAGCAGTAAGCAATAGTTCCAGGGCTGGAATGCCTTTGAGTCTGCAAACCTACTAACTTGCATGTTTTAAGAATTTTCACCAGCTCTTCTTTAATCTTTTCCCATAATGAGAACATTTGGAAATGTACTCCTGACAATGGCAGAATTAGAAGTTCTACCAGGGCTGGGAAAAAAGTGGTTGGAGGGAAAGTGAACTTGTAAATGCTTAATAGGTTTTCACATGAGCAAATCTACACATGCATGTTTGCTCATGCTAAAATACAGTTCACAAATATTTTATAGGAGTAAGATTTCCTGGTATACTTCTTGTGAATTCATTAATTCATAGATATATACCATGGGTGCACTTGTGTGACTTTCGTTAAGAATTGGGTCCCTAATTAGGTCTGGCATTAAGAAAGACATTTTGTTTTTATTAAACCTCTATTTTGCTATCGGCTGGCTTTACTGTGAGTGATCGCGTTCTGCTCTTCCACAAGGAGCATATTGGCACACAGATTCGTTTTGCTCCGTGCCAGGAACTACAGTGACAATCAGTGGTGTAACAAAACTGAAAGGGCCCCCCTGCAAAGAACATGGAGAGGACACCTCTCCAGACTCACTCAGGGCAGGTGCTGTGCTGAAGGGTCCCCCTGGAGGGTGGCTGCAGGGCCTTTGTTATGCCACTGGTGGCAATGTATGCTTTTAGAGATCAAAACTTTTTGCGGGTTTTTGCCAGTGTTTTTGTTACAGTGGTGAGAGCCTGGCAGCTACCACAACAATTAAGTGTTGCAAAAGCCATGTCAAAACCAGACATGCATTGACAAAACCAAAAGACTCACAAAAAAAAGTCGGATTGGTTGGCTTTGTCAGTGCTTGTTTATTTTCATGCTTCCCATAATCTTGTTGAAAATGGTTACACTGATTTTCCATTAGGAATATGTTACGGAAATACTAGCATTTATCAACACATTTTACTAAATGGCACTTCATAGAAATAGCACCAAAACTTTCATAGTAACAAAACTTTTTTTTACCCTAGCTACATATTTTTTCTGGACATTTTATTTTAAAAGCAAAGAAACATCACTCTTGCTTATAAGATTCTGCAAACATTTGCATCTAATCAGAGAGGATTCTGGGAGCATTATACATAGTCTCATATTGTTAAACTTTTAAAAACGTCTGTACACTTTATTTTTAACTGGATTCACTATCAGCAGTACAGTGTGACCTTTAAAAGATTTATTTACAGTGCTCACAGGCTTTCAATTAATGAACCATAAATACAAGCTTGAACAGCATTAACATATGGACACAAATATTACCTCAACTGTAGACAGTTCCCCTCTCTATAAATTGGCAGCCAAAGGGTTTGTGCTGCAGGGGGATGGGCCTACTTGCCCTAAGGACAAAATAAACATGAAAACTTGTTGCCCTTGACCCCAAACAAGATGTCCCAGGAGTCAGGCGATGGGAATTCCGCATCCCTGCTACTATGAGGCCTGCTCCTCTCATAGGTCAGCATTAGAACTGCCCTTATATACTTTTAAGAGGTAGATTCTGATCTGAAAGGAGTAGCCCTGTCATGTTTGGTATGGCCAGAACAGTAATCGAAAATCCTGCTTACTGGTGAAATCAGATTTAATATTACTATTTTAGAAATGCCACTTTTAGAAAGTGGGCATTTCTCTGTACTTACTGCCATCTGTGCCTTACTGCCTGTCTCCAATCCACGCCTGGTCTGTGCTGGTTGGCATCTCCCCTTGTGCATTCCACCCAGACAGCCATAAACGCAGGACACTCAGTGACGTCTGCATTCATCTGCATCCTGAATGGGTCTCCCTTGGCAGGAAGGGTGGTAGGGCTCTCACTTGCACTTCAATGGCCTGTGGCCTGACTCCACACGAAGGACTGATAACCCTCCTCAGGGATCCTGTCAGACAGGGATGGGTAGAAAGAAGAACTTGTGCACTTCAAAACCACTCCTTGATGTTTCCCCCACTTCAAAAGCATTTTTGTATATATATATACTGGGTCTGTGACCCTCCAAAATTAGACACTTCTGGATCTACAACGTGACTCTTGTCATAGGGACTGCCTGGCTGCCCAGAAGCCTCATCTGGACTGCTTTGCTGGAAGGACTGCTGCCCTGCTTGGTGCCCTGCTCCCTGCTCCCCGCTGGCCCCTGACTCTGCTGGAAGGACTCTGCCTTCCCCACAAGGGCTCTCCAACGACTTGAATTGAGCGTACCTCCTTTTCTGAAGTTTTAGGGCCACAAAGACTTCACCCAAGAGAAGAAAATCCCTGTGCGTTGCAGAATCGATGCAACACCTGCAGAAATTGATGCAGTGCCTGCCTCGTGACTGAAAAATCACCACATCGCCTACCAGATTGACGCAGCACCTGCTCCGACTTACCAGCGTGTGAAGGATTTCCAACATATCATCCCTGGAAAATCCGACGCAGCACCTTATTTTTCAAAGCTACTCCTCCTCTGGCCCCCGTGCGTCATTATTTCTAACGCATCCCGGGTACTGTGTGGTAAAAGGATACAACTACTGATTCTTAAGGATTGAGACTCATTTAAACCTTCAAAAAGTGATATCTTGACTTGTGCATATTGGATTTTTGTTGTTTTGGTCTTAATTTATTCAGATAAATATTATCTATTTTCCTAAACTCTTGTGGAGTACTTTTTATGGTGGTTTCACTGTGTTACTATATGTTATTGCACAAATACTTTACACACTGCCTTCTATGTTAAGCCTGCAAGGTCTGTGGCAAGTTACCAGAGGGTGAGCTGAGCACAGGATAATTTAGATTGTGTTGTGACTTACCTGACTAGGATTGTGGTCCCTACTTGGACAAAGGTGTATACCTCTGCCAACTAGAGACCCAATTTCTAACTGCTTGGAATACTGAACTTGTTAGGAGTGTTGACTTAATGTGTGGTGAAATGGAAGTATATGATGCAGTGGTCGGTCCATGTGAATGTTGTGGTTGAGTTGTGTTTGTTGCTGTCGCTTGTGGTGAAGATGGGGTCCAGTGTACCTCATGAGATGTGTGTTGGTTCTGGGACGAGCTGGGTTAGTCCGATGCTGCTCAAGATTTTGAGGAGTGCTGTGGAGCACTCCTCCGAACCTATTCCAAAGGACCTTTTCTACAGGGCTGGCACCTAGACAGACAGCCTTCCCCCCAGTGATGCAGCAGACAGCCCAGTCCTTTCGAGCTGTGAATGCCATTAGGGGCAACCCTCATCCAACTTCTCTTCCCTGCTACAGCAGCCAACAAACTGCTTTAGTTTGCCCACAGTGGCACATGTCTAACCAGTTTCGAGCTGTGGGGATCCATTATGTCTGACAATAGGGTCTTGCAATTTGTTTAAATAGGCTACACCCTACCTCTTCTCTCCTCCCTGCCCAGTGTTCCACCCAGTATCCCTCCACACCAGAACAAATTTTTGAATAGCATCAGTCCATCCTAATACAGGAAGTACGCCTGTTGCTTTCTAAACGTGTAATAGAGAGGGGTAAAGAATCAGAGAATGGCGGAATTCGTTATTCCTGCTACTTTCTCCTGTTGGAGGTTGTGTCACCTGGGGAAGGTGGAGATAAGATGATTCTGGCCAGACTCCACATCAGCAAACTGGAACTTTGCATCTTCTGTATGACCCTCAAAGTTTTTGGGTGAAACTGTTATTTTGAGGAAACAGTAGGTTCCTCTTGATGTATATTCATATTTCTAAATTATCAGTCAGTTATTTGCTGTGTCTGATTAATTTCAGCCTTATTGTGTCAGTAGTAAAGCATGTGTTGTAATTCTTCAGCCAGTTTTCTACTTCAGGTGGGTCTGTATGCATTAATATGATTAATGTCCTACGTCTGGCCAGCACCATTACCATGCGGGATACCCTTCTCATCATCTTATTTTTAATGCTGAATACCCAAATGCCTAACAAGAACGTCTCAGGTTTGTATGATACATTAACTTTAAGTCTTGTCTCAAGCCTATTACAAGCATCCTTCCAGTTACCCATTGACCTTTTCATACCATTTGATAAACGTTGGCATGATTGCCTTGACATTTAGGCCAATAATCTTGTCTTCTAATGTCCATTCTATGTAGCATTCATTGGATTGTTCATGTTCTACGTACTGTGTTGAATCGGACTTTCTTGAACCTGCTGTTACTAGAAGTGTGTGCAATTAATTTACTCCAGGCAACTGACCACAGTCCCTTTCCCACTTTTGAATTTTATGATTTGTCTTAGGTATATTACCTATGATGGCCCTATACATTTACGTGATTTGTTTCCTGCTCATGGTTGTTTCTAGTAGGATTCAGAGCATCCTTGACAATGCACGTTCTTCTGGGATACATTTCCAGATTGCCCTGCCTGCTATTGTCATCCTGCCATATTGCATTAGTTCTATGGCACCCCCCCCATATGTAACTTGAAGTTTTTGAAATGTAATGAACCTGCGATTTGTGGACAAATTTCCCAAGTATCCCAGTTTGCCAATTATCCAATGTGTGTATTCCCCAGTGCATATGTAAAAAAGTTACTGTGGCCCATATGTATGAAATTCCGATTTTACAATTCCCTAATAGCGAGTCTAGAAATTGCTATTTGGGAATCGCAAAATGGAATGTATGTAATTTGTGACTTCCTAATAGCGTTTGCTACGGAGTCACAATTGCTATTAGAAAGTCACAAAATAGGGAATCGCAAAATTGCAATTTCCCAATAGGAAGTCAATACTACACAGTCCCTTTTTGTGAGGCTTTTTGCCTCTTTCATGGACAATAGATTTTGGGAATCCTAAGAGTTGAGCACCCATGGTCAGACTTATACTTGCCCAAGCAGGGGTACAAAAAGCTCCTTTAATTTACCAGTGAATTACTTGCCATTGGTAGTGTGGAGCAGGCTTCTTTGAGGAACAACAGTTGACAAAGCAAATAGGTGTAACTTGTCTTGTATCTCAAAATGCTTCTTTATTGATTGAGGAGTTTGTTTATGTGGTTGTATTAATGGATGAATGGGAGAATGTAAAAATGAGTCAATCAATTGATGAATAAGTGAGTGATTATGTGACAGGATAGCCAAATATGTAAATACCTAGGTGCATGCATGGCTGGAAGATAGAAAGCAGTGAGCAGCATCAGAGGGAAGGGAGAGTAGCTTCATGCCCTGCACCCACTCACCCATTTATCTAACATGCTCTCATATAATCATCCAAATATCTTTTTATGTATTTACTCATATGTTGATCCATTATTTCTCCCAGTCGCACACCCATTCACTCGTTCATCCTTTCATTCAACCCTTTGATTTTTTTTTTTGTCTCTCATTCCCTCACTCACCAGTCCAAACAAAACATGGAACACCTCAATTTACAAATCTGCACTGATGGCAGAACAGTAATTAGAAGCATCCCTGCCTACAGACCCCCAGGACTATGCAGCAGTTTCTGTGACTCCATCACTGACTTCATCGCCCCCACAAGTAGTACATCTTTCTCGGAGACCTCAACTTCTATCTGGTTGACCCCATGGACACTAACTCTGCCAGCCCCCTGAATCACATGAGCAACATCGACCTGACCCACTTGGTCACCGACCCCACACACACAGAGCAGGACACACACTGGGCCCAAATTTCATGGCCAGCAACAGAGTCCGAAACAGCCATGCCACACTACTTACTTGGACCGACCACTCCATCGTCCACCCCACCATTGCAGGATCACCATGCACCACAACCAGCCCCCCTCCCGCCCCCTCAAACGCCACCTTCTGCAGCTGGAACACAGTAACACAGTAACACAGACCGCAATGGATGGACGCCTTTAGCAACACCCAACCAAATCCCGCAACCAACCTGGAGCAAGCAGTCCAGAACCTCACCACCTGGATTACCAATGCCATTACCAAGTCATCCCCATCAAACAAGCTAGGACCCACTGAGCTACCGAACAAGCCAGATGGTACACACCAGAACTCAGGACAGTGGAACACAGCTGCTGGAGAGAAGATGGCGCACCAGTGGAGACACCACAGACCGAGCCACTCAAGTCCACCCTAAATGAGTCAAAGACGCAAAGATGTCCTGACAAAGTGCACTGAAGCAACCGTCAAGCATACCAAGGAACTCTTCAGCAATATTAGATTGTATGCAGGATGCTGCTTTTCTAACCGAGTGGTGTATATTTAAATGGATAATGTTGTATGATGGAACCACACATGCCACTATCACGCAAGTCTTTACCACGACTATGCCTGTGCCACACGTCTGTGCAACGAAAATATGAGATTTTTGCAGGTGAGTATAAACCCTTGCTAATATATATATATGTTCGGTGGCAAGTGTAGCTGCAGATACACATGCTGTGCATTATCCTGTCATCTAGTGTTGGGCTCGGAGTGTTACAAGTTGTTTTTCTTCAAAGAAGTCTTTTCGAGTCACTGGACCGAGTGACTCCTCCCTTTCGGCTCCATTGCGCATGGGCGTCGACTCCCTCTTAGATTCTTTTCTTTTCGCCATCGGGTTCGGACGTGTTCCTCTTCGCTCCGTATTTCGAATCTGGAAAGTTAGCTAAAGTATCGAAAATTCGACGGTATTGTTATTGTTCGGTACCGGGTTAGTGTTAGTGTATCGGCACCGACATCAAGACCGCTTCGGCGGCCCTTTGGGGCTTCCACTCTTCACCGAGGCCTGGTCGGCCCGACCACACCCGTCGTCCCAGACTAATGGACCGGACCCCCTTCCGTTTCTGTCCTAAGTGTCACTCAAAGTATCCTTTATACAGACCAGCACTGGGTCTGTAATCTGTGTTTGTCACCCGAACACAGAGAGGATACTTGTGAAGCTTGCCGGGCGTTTCGATCAAAGAAGACCTTGAGAGATCGACGAGCAAGAAGACTGCAGATGGCGTTGAAACCAAAAGAACAGCTCGACGTCGATGAGAAGGAAAGAATCTCCATCCAAGAGACAGAATCGGAGGAATTCGACAGTGAACGACCCTCGGCGGTGCAACAAACCATGAGTAAACCTGCCCCGTCCCAACATCAGGGCCACAGCAAGAAACCTACGGCCATGGGGACGCCACCGCCAGCAGGCCATGGCTCAACCCACCGAAAGGAAGGTGACAAAACATCGGCACCGAAAAAGGCCAAGGAGTTGCCGAAGACTTCCGACTCCGGTCGAGAATCCGGCACCGAACGATTTCAACACCGACTGATCGAATCGACCAAACCCCGAAAAAGCCCTTCGGAACCGAAAAAGACTATAACAGCAGAAAGTTCGGTACTGAAAAAAGCAGCCTCGGAGCCGAAAAGAAGCTCTTATACAGAAGAGCAATGACTTTCCATGCAACTCCAGGAAAGACATCAATTTGAGCAAGAGTTAGGTATGGAAGAACCTGACCATACACAACAGAGGTTATATATCCAAAAAGAGACTGGCAAAATTCAGACTTTACCTCCACTCAAATCGAAAAGGAAACTTGCATTTCAGGAAACAGAAATGCGGCCAAAGTGGTTAGAGACAAGTCACCACCACCAATGGTCTCACCACAACTGTCACCAGTGGGGACACCTATAATGCAGTCACCCACACATACTGGGATGACCCAAGATGATACTGATGCATGAGATTTATATGATCCACCAGTATCGGATAACAGCCCAGAATGTTATCCAACCAAGCCGTCACCATCAGAAGACAGTACTCCATATACGCAGGTACTATCCAGGGCAGCTACGTTCCACAATGTAGCAATGCACACTGAGCCAGTGGAGGAAGACTTCCTTTTTAACACTTTGGCATCCACCCACGCATCCTACCAAAGCCTGCCAATGCTGCCGGGCATGCTCAAGCACGCACAACAGGTCTTCCAAGAGCCTGTAAAAGGAAGAGCGATCACGCCTAGGGTCAAAAACAAATACAAACACCTCCAACAGATCCAGTATTCATAACACAGCAGCTCACACTGGACTCGGTGGTGGTAGGAGCAGCAAGGAAAAGAGCAAACTCTCAATCGTCGGGGGATGCTCCACCACCTGACAAAGAAAGTCGGAAATTCGATGCAGCAGGCAAACAAGTGGCATCACAGGCAGCCAATCAATGGCGAATTGCTAATTCGCAAGCCCTACTTACACGCTACGACAGGGCACACTGGGACGGAGATGCAAGACATCATACAGCACTTACCCAAGGAATACCAAAAGCGTGCCCAACAAGTAGTCCGCATTAGACTCAGCGGATACAGCAGCATGAACTGTCAACACGGCTGTAACCATTCGTAGACATGCATGGCTGCGGAGTTCTGGTTTCAAACCAGAAATTCAACAGGTGGTATTAAATATGCCGTTTAACCAACAACAGTTGTTTGGGCCGGAAGTCGATACTGCCATTGAAAAAAGACACGGACACGGCCAAAGCCATGGGCGCGCTCTATTCCCCACAAGTCAGAGGCACCTTTAGGAAAACACAATTCAGAGGGGGGTTCGGCAACAAACATCTGAACCTTCCACCTCCCAAACCAGACCCACCTATCAATCACAATACCAGAGGGGAGGGTTTTGTGGTTCCTATAGAGGACAATTCCCAAAAGGAAGGGGAAAATTCCAACCAGCCAAACCAAGCCCGAGCAAGCAGTGATTTCAATGTCAACACCCCAACACTTGTCACCAGTGGGGGGTGGCTAACCACATACTACCAAAACTGGACACATATTACCACAGACACATGGGTCCTATCAATTATCCAACATGGTTATTGCACAGAATTCACAACATTCCCTCCAGATGTGCCACCAAAAACACACAGACCGTCTCAACAACACTTAGACCTATTACAAATAGAGGTCCAAGCTCTGTTACAAAAACAAGAAATAGAGCTCGTACCCAATCACCAAAAAGGAATAGGCGTCTACTCACTATATTTCCTCATTCCAAAAAAGGACAAAACGTTAAGACCTATCTTAGATCTCAGAACACTGAATCTCTTCATCAAATCAGATCATTTCCACATGGTAACACTTCAAGACGTGGTTCCCTTACTAAAAAAGGAGGAATACATGACCACATTGGATCTCAAGGATGCGTATTTCCACATACCCATCCATCCTTCTCACAGAAAATACCTAAGGTTTGTAATGCAAGGCAAACACTATCAATTCAAAGTACTACAGTTCGGAATAACAACAGCCCCCAGAGTATTCACGAAATGCCTAGCAGTAGTAGCCGCTCACATAAGGAGACAGCACATGCACGTATTCCCATATTTGGACGACTGACTAATAAAAGCCAACACTCAACAACAATGTCAATTTCACACGCAATACGTCATAGAAACTCTACACAAACTAGGGTTCTCTATAAATTACCAAAAATCACATCTGCAACCATCCCAAATACAACAGTACTTGGGAGCAACACTCAACACACAAAAGGCAATTACCACTCCAAGTCCACAAAGAGTCCAATCGTTCCAAAATGTAAAATCAATCATACAACCAAACCAACACTACACGGTAAAGTTTGTAATGAAACTACTAGGCATGATGTCCTCATGAATAGCCATTGTCCCAAACGCAAGATTACACATGCAGCCCTTACAACAGTGCCCAGCAAAACAGTGGACACAAGCACAGGGTCAACTTCAAGATCTAGTGTTGACAGACCGCCAAACACACTCTTCACTTCAGTGGTGGAACCCTATAAATTTAAACAAAGGGCGGCCATTCCAAGACCCAGTGCCTCAAGCTATTATCACGACAGATGCTTCCATGGTTGGGTGGGGAGCACACCTTAACAATCACAGCATACAGGGTCAATAGGACAATCAACAAAAACTACTTCACAAAAATCACTTGGACCTGCTAGCGGTATTTCTAGCATTAAAAGCACATTCTTGTCAAGACAGACAACATCTCAACAATCAAGTGGGGACACACTTGTCACAACTGTGTCTCTTAGCACAAAGGATTTGGCATTGGGCAATTCACAACCACATTCGCCTAATAGCACAATACATACCAGGCATTCAGAATCAGTTAGCCGACAATCTCAGTCGAGATCACCAGCAAACTCACGAATGGGAAATACATCCCCAGATCCTACAGGATCACTTCCACCGCTGGGGAACACCAAACATAGACCTATTCGCAACAAAAGAAAACACAAAATGCCAAAACTTTGCGTCCAGGTACCCACACCCTCAGTCCAAGGGCAATGCTCTATGGATCAGCTGGTCAGGGATATTTGCTTACGCTTTTCCCCCTCTCCGCTCATTCCTTATCTGGTCAACAAACTAAGTCGAAACAAACTCACACTAATACTCATAGTACCAACCTGGGCTCGCCAACCGTGGAATACAACACTGTTGGACTTATCAGTAGTACCCCACATCAAACTACCAAACAGACCAGATCTGTTAACACAACACAAACAACAAATCAGACACCCGAATCCAGCATCACTCAATCTAGCAATCTGGCTCCTAAAGTCTTAGAATTCGGACATTTAAATCTTCCACAAGAGTGTATGGAAGTCATTAAAAAAGCGAGGAAACCTACAACAAGACATTGTTACACAAACAAATGGAAAAGATTTGTTTGCTACTGCCACACTAATCAAATTCAACCACTACATGCCTCCACAAAGGACAATGTAAGCTATTTATTACACTTACAAAAGTCTAATCTAGCATTCTCTTCCATTAAAATACATCTTACTGCAATATCTGCCTATCTGCAGATTACACATACAACATCACTTTTTAGAAACCCAGTCATTAAAGCATTTATGGAAGGACTAAAAAGAATCATACCCCCAAGGACACCACCAGTACCTCCCTGGAACCTTAATATTGTATTAACACGACTCATGGGCCCACCATTCGAACCCATGCATTCTTGTCAAATACAATATCTGACTTTGAAAGTAGCCTTTATAATAACTATCAGATCACTTAGAAGAGTGAGTGAAATACAAGCATTCACTATTCAAGAACCCTTTATACAAATACATAAAGATAAAGTGGTTCTCCGTACAAATCCAAAATTCTTACCAAAGGTCATATCACCATTCCATCTAAACCAAACTGTAGAACTCCCAGTCTTCTTTCCACAACCAGACTCAGTAGCTGAAAGGGCCTTGCATACATTAGACATAAAGAGAGCACTAATGTATTACATTGACAGAACAAAACAATTTCGTAAAACAAAACAATTGTTTTTAGCTTTCCAAAAACCTCATGCAGGTAACCCTATATTAGGGGTGGTTTATCTATCTGCACTTTGCATGATGTTTAGGGATCCTAGGCCCTGAAGAATGCCCCCAGACCTTCCATGGCTCATAGTAGAGGGCAAAAACATGTCAGATGTTTTTTAGATAGGCGACCCAGTGAGTCCTTATTCTCACCGAGGTGTCCCGTCCTTGTTTTTAATACACCAACAGACACCACTATTAAAAGTGTAGATCACACACAGGTAACTGCCTAGGTGTTTTTATATTCCCTTAGCTTAGCTGGATCCCATTATCTACAGATAAAAATATATTTACGCACTCCCTCCCGTTCTTTTAACGGTGAGGTTGAGTCCGCCCAGGTGGCACTGTCCTACCTGGGTGGGGCTAGGTGGTCAAATGATGAAGCATGACACTATATAGTGTGTGAGACCACCTAGTCCGTAAAGGAAATACCCCCTTCCCTCACTCACCCTACGCAGCACCCACACCGCCCGTTTTCTACACCCAGCGAGGTCTAGGAGCCCACGGATAATTTCTCGTGACTGTAGCTCCATATCATTGGTGAACCCCATACTTTTCTGTGTTGACTGGCTTGTCTTCTTGGAACTTAGTTAAATCAGAGAACGCATCCCCAGGGGCGTGGCCTTCGGAGGGACATTTGGCAACCCACCTGGCAAAGCGCTTAAATACAATACCACAGCAATAAAGCAATAAGCAGTAACTTTGGGGCACACATAGGAGCACCTAAGACTTACAGGAGGCTGCTAGAACCTATAGGAACCTGACCTCTGGCGTCTGTCTCTGACTGGTAGCAGGACAACCTGTCTAAACCGGCTAAACATGCGATCTAGCAAGACCAGGGGCTCCCCAATTAATCACCAGAAAAAGAGACCAGCTTAGGCAAAAGGGGTTGAAATACCTGAAGTCCTTGCAAACGTTATTCCCCCAGCGATGCATTTGCAGAGCAGCGTTCCAGCTGCAGAAACTAGGGTGGAAACGCAGATCAAAACCAATCAAACAGGTTCTAGGACCATGCAAGAGATTCTCACAGACACTAAGCAGACACTAAGCGTCAGTCTACAATTGATGCGAAGTTCCTTTTTCTCAAGGATCCAGTTTCTGCTATTTATGCAGCAAACTCAAGCATCATAGGCTTGCCATCTCCACTAGAACCCACCATCATTAGTCAAGTAGCCGCCTTCGACCTATCCTAAAATGCATCCTACTATCTTAAGGCCAATAGGTGCCCACCGAGCCCACATGACCACTTCAGATGCACCCACACTTTTTCAGCCATGTCATTTACTGTAGCACAAGTACATTTAAACGGCTCTGCAACAGCAACTCTATGCGAAGGTGGAGTTGTCCGCCATGCAGACAAGTCTATCTCATTAGTAAAATCTGCACCTCAATTTTCGGTTTTTATGCAACCAATGCAGTTGGCCCAGCCGGTGAGTGTAAATCACTTTTCACTGCCAGAATCGAATTAAGACTATTCATTTAGAGCCAGTTCCAGTGATGTTTGTCCCAGCTTAAGTCAAACAGACCTAACATCTGGGCAACGTTCATAAAAGGACCCTGCAATCCAGTCTTAATATAACAAGCCTCCTCCTGACAGTTCCATACCCCAGGGCAACTCAGCGAGCAGAATCCTCCTTCACTCACTTCTTTGGGGTGGAAAGCAATGGTAGCAACTTATGGCGATGGAGACACTGGGCAGAACCATACTAGCTCCACACCTCGCTCACCCGAAGTATCTCTCACCGTCCTCAGGGACTGCATTGGTACCAGTACGCACTTGAATACCATTGTGGAATAAAATGTTGCAGCAGTTCGGAGAGCCATTCAAAACACCCTCCAGCTTACTGCTGAAGCCGTCAACTCGCAGTCCACAAAGATGGGCACTACAATCAAATTATTAAACATGCTGGCAGTCTTTACTTCGGGGATCAACTCGAAAGTCACAGATCTCAACAACTTGATCGTCAGAGCCCAGAAATCAGCTGAATCCTGGTTACTAGTATGCACCTGCTCTCCAGTCCTGGACAAGCTGGTGTTCCTGCCAGGAATACTAAGCAGTGGCTTTGAATATCTGAAAACCACTCTGACACAATATGGCATGGTCAACCCTAAATCTGCTAGCGATGCTACGAGTGGTCATCTCCCGCTGTCTCGAACCACACCCTTCTCCCCATTGACTTCTTTGCGGGCAGCGTGTCAAGAGTCCCCCAAGCCACATAAACTGGAGCCCACAGGGGAGCATCAGATTCCGGAGATCAATCAAAAAGCACAGTTCATCAAAGCAGCCTCACAAGCCCCTATCCTTCAGAGCAGCCCTCAGGGCAGTCTGCACCAATGTTTTGCTACCGACTCTGATGACCATCTTCCAAATAAAAGAGATATCCCAGCCGCAAGCAATTCACCACCCGAGCCCCTGTAGAAAAGCTGACGGAAAGGATGGAAGCACAGGACGAAAGGATTTGGAATTAAGACAATCTACTCAAACAGGCCAGACCAAATTAACATCTGGTTCTATCTCAGGGACACAGGGAGACCACCTGGAAGGGCAAAGTAAGAATATCTCACTGAGCTCCTCCCAGGCTCAACTATGCGTCCATCAAGCAGAAACTAGGGATTTCACCCTAGCCAGTCCTCATGCTCTGGTGACAAAGTCCTATGAGACAACAGGGCCCAATGCTTCTAGGCTGGCAAATGAGTCAAGCCTCACTTATTCATCTAATCATCTTCCCAACAGCTTGGGTGCCTTCCAGGGCGTCCTCTCTCAATACTGGTAGCTGTGTGCCACCCAAGGCATCACTTACTGCCTCAACAGATTTTAATAAAAAGACTTGCTTGGCCGAAGTGTCTTTAGACTCGTCACGCCAAAGAACTGCCAGCTGGAGTCCGCACAGTAGCAAACATACACCGGCAGCACCAGCACCTCAGGGGTCTGTCTACCCTCAATCAGTAACTTACAGCAAGACGCTCCCACCTTTGGCTATCCCTGAGCCACCAGCACCGACTTCCTGTTATGGCAGTGCATGCTCCAGAGTAACTTTAATGTATCCAGAATACAAATCATAGGGCACATTCAACCTGCTTAACGGGGATAACATTCTCCAGCTGCTGATCCAACTCCCCAAGACAGAGAATCTCACCTCCGCTGACCCTCATACCCTCATCTGCATCTCAAGCAAATGAAACAACCAAAGTAACTTGGACCTCTGTCGAAGTTCTTAACCGAGTTCTGGGAGTTGGAGGTTTCTTCAGGAACTCAGGGATTCAAGTTTCCCCTGCAACTGAATCATCATATATGGTGTTCTCGTACTGCCCTAAAGCCCCCTCCTCTACTGACGACTGGAGCTGGTTCCCTGTAACACTGAGCCCAGTACGAAGGCAGTCATGAAGAAACAGGACAACTATCAACCGCTCTGATCATAAAACCGACCTTACCATATACTCTTGGAACATTAACGGTCTTCTGGACAAGTTGGAGGGTAAGAATCTACTGAACTCTTTAACATCATTTCAAATAGTAATGCCACTGGAGACTTGGACAAAATCACCATTGGCTATATCAGGATGCGTGAGCAATCACGTACCAGCAACAAGGAGAGCCCGCTATGGGCATCAGAATGGTGGACTTATTATATACATCAACTCTGCTATGAAGGGGAGCCACCACATGTCCCCAACACGCACAGAAGCCTACAGGCTGTTTTGCTCTTCACTGCACAAGGCCTCTCTACACTCCATTTAGCTTTAGTGAAGATTTAGATTCCCCCGGGGAAAGCTTGCAATTCAGAGGCCATAGCACATCTGAGAAAGGAAATAGAAGAACTGCAAGATGACACTCTCTACCCGAGCTAGTCCTGTCTGGAGATTTTAATATGAACTTATTGGGCACAGAGCGCTCTGATGAGGCCACTGTGGCACAGAACATCTTCTGGCAGATCCCTGATCAATTTACTTATGCAACCTTCAAAAACATCTAGAAACAATAGACCTTTGTTTGAGCCATCAACGACCGTTATAGCATGGATCAACCTCCGTCATTTACGTTCTATAATCAGAGGGCGAGAACATTAATATAATTCAAGATCATCTTATTCTCCTTGTTCCATCGAATCTCAAAATTCAAAATAGCAAATAGAGGTGAAAGTGATCCTTTGCTATAAGAACTGTACTTTGCTCATGCAATCGACCACCACAATCCAACAGACGCATTGCAGTGCGCAACAGTATGAAGCTTAAATGGTCATCAGACACCATTTTGGAACTGTCAGAATAATCAAAGCAAATGTGGTCCTCCATATTAGACCATACCACCCCCGGACAAGCAGCACAAGTAGCCCAAACTGCCTGAAGCAAGTTTACATGCATTTTTTTTGCCTCCTGCCCACACCAATCATTAGGCTCAAGGCATCGCAGATCCCAAGGGTCACCATCTGGCCAGCTAACAAAGACACTCAAACGAAACCTAAATAGCGCCCTCTGCCTACTACAGAGAAAGCCTGGAAACGCAGCCCTGAGGACGCTTGTGTCTACCTCCAGGTCCGCCTTCAGGGCTCATTTGTGGGAACGTCAAAGAGATGCAGCTGCTAGCCTGGCAGCCGGGCTACTGTACGCAAACAGGCACACAAAGTTCTGGAGGCATGTAAACAGCCTAAGCACCATAA